>NC_080037.1:14781978-15406978 GCF_030020395.1 Manis pentadactyla | reverse complement strand
TCTGTTTTAGGGTCCAGGAATTTATGTTAACAGTGGTTTCTGTGTGGTTTTGATATGTAGCCAGGTTTAAAAACAACTAAAACACAGCACACTAATTTCCCAACTCAGTACAGTAATTGCCCCAAAACACTTAATAATTGATTCATTGGACAAATATTTATTAAGCACCCACCATATCCCTGACATTATTATAACCATGGCAGTGAACAAAAATTCCTGCCCTCATGAAGCTTACATTCTACTGTGGGAGTGGAGACAGGTTGCAGGGGACAGAAAAATGCATGATAAATAAGTTATGCATTATATTGGGAGATGGTAAGTGCTAAAGAAAAAAAGTGACGAGTGTAAGCGGATCAGTGGTGGTACATATTAAAAGTGGGGGGGGTCAGGGGGGTCTTCCCTGTGAAGGCAATATTTGAAGGAGGTGAGGAATGACTACGTTTAATG
The DNA here is from genome assembly GCF_030020395.1 of Manis pentadactyla. Classification (NCBI taxonomy): domain Eukaryota; kingdom Metazoa; phylum Chordata; class Mammalia; order Pholidota; family Manidae; genus Manis; species Manis pentadactyla. The sequence goes on along the minus strand of NC_080037.1, from coordinate 15,406,531 downwards.
AAATGGGAGACCCTTGTCAGGTTTTGAGCAAAAAAGTTACATAAAGGGACAAAATAAACAAAGGATGCCATTTATAAAGGCCAGAAGATTTTGAAAGATTTCTATTCCAGACTCTATATGGAAAGGCAGGGTTTTTTTTTCTACATTATTCCAGAAAAGCTGTTACAATTTCACATGAAAGGAGGCTTCACTATTCTTTAATTACCCATCCACTTCATTCAACCATTCATTAACCAAATATTTAATAAATCCACAGCCTACCCTGTGTTAGGTGCTATGCCAACTGCAGACGGCTTTATAGGATTTATGACTCGGCCCCCAAAGTGCTCGCAGGCCTCAGCAGCAATGTATGTGGTCCAGGTTGCCTGTGAAGTAATTGTTTATTCCCAACCTAATTACTTCCATTGTAATTAAACCCCTTTCCTTTGGCTGATTGTCAATTGGTGATGTAGTCAGTCAAAGCAGTCACCCGCTCTGTGCCTGTGACAAAGTATGGCTGGCTGTCCCTTCCAAAGGTATATTGGGAGGGAAAGGTCTTGAATGGACAGGTTTATCTGAATGGGAAGATGAGAAATTATTGTAGAAAAGAAAGTGTGTCAGAATGGGAGGACATGGACAGTAGAAGCTAAGGAATTTCTCTTGTTTCCTGGGATTGAAGGTGGGGGTAACAGAAAAGATACTGCTTGAGCTTTAGGAAAAAGGAAAGAAGCATGAATCTAACTAGTGGCTTTTACTTATGTGGTTTATATTTTGAATTTATTTTGTTGCCATTCAGTAGGAAAATTCTTTAGAGCAATAGCAAAACATGCAATGGAAACATGACAAAGAAAAAAATCTTTATATGGTGACTAACTCTTTTAAAATGATGACGTTTGCAGACTTCACAGGTAGTGGAAATAGTGTGGTAATGCACAACATAACAGAATTAACAGTCATCTCAGTTTTCTTACTCAGAAGGAATAAATAATCAGGGACCAAAAATCTGATTAATATCTTAACCATGTTTTAACACAAGGACATTTCTAGGGGCCACATTTAAAAGATTTTTCTTAGTACTTTACCTCTAGGTCAATTAATATGCTAACTTTATGGCATAATAATGATTTTGTTTTATAAATATGTCAAATTAAGGTATGATTGTAGCATATTCTATCTCCCCCACTCAATTTTTTTATTCCTAAATATTTAAACTGATAAACTGAATTTTTACAAGGCATCTTGATTATAAATGTATCATAATCATAAACATATCATACTGTGAAGAGGCAGAAAAATCTGATAAAGACATCATTTTCTAAATATGGTCTTGTCATTTTATTTTCAAGAATAAAGAAAGTTAGAAATATAACTAGAAATCATAAAGACACCAAACTATTAAACTATTATCTCCTTGAAGTGACAAAGATAAACATGATTTGTTAAAGTTCCTCATATGAGATATAAAGCTTGGTTGAGAATTCAAGTCTGATAGAGTACAAATCACAAGCTTAGATTTGCTGATGGAGAAATGGGACATGATGTCTAAATTCAGAACCCCCTCAGATCACTAGCAGAGTCCAGATGGAAGAACAGCAATGTGAAACCAAAGTGTATACCTCTCTCAGCCAGAGATCTGAGCATACCATGGTAAGGGAAAACAAACAAGAAAAGAAAAGCTTACTTTGTCTTATATATATACTTGGTGCTAGTATTTCTGCACTTATTAGGTGCTTTAAGACAGCATTTTTTAAAGATTCTATTGGCTTTTCCAAAAACAGTGGGACTGGAGGAGTTTTCTCTCGAGAGCTAACCTGTGCTAGTCCCGTAGCACAAGTGGGCTTGAACATATGTCCACTGATTCATGCTTTTTAAAGTGTTTCTCGTCTGAAGGCAGTTTTCTCTGGGCATTTTCTATATTCCTAACCAGGAGGTCAGCTCCATGAGATTAAAAGATTACAGTCTTTTCTTTTTGACTTTCTAAGTGTGAACTTAAAAGCATTTGAAAAATATTGTTAATAAAAAGACTGTACAGGTAATTGGAGTGCAGAATTGATTAATGTTTATCTTTAACACTTTATAAAACTGAAATGCAAGTTTCTTTCATCCTTACTAGACTCCTGTGAAGAGCATACTGGCCTTATATTTGACCGTTTCCCCAGTGCAGTAATAGATGGCCACCTGCCCAGAAATGAATTCCAGTACCACAGGTACACCAAAGGTAAACCTTTAAAATCTCTTGAGAAGAGTATGATTCTATGTCAGGAATGAGGTAGAGCTTCAAGTATGAAGGAATGAAGAAATCAGCAAGTCCTTTCTCCCTAACCCAACTATAAAACTAGACCAATCTGACCAAAAAAAAAAAAAAGCATTCTAGTAATCTGGAAATAACCAAGCAGTCTGCCAAAACCAGCAGCTTTGTTGTTGGGGCGGGGTGGTGGGGGTGGTTGCCTCTCTTTGGAGAGGAAGGAGGGAAACACACACCCAGAAGCAGCTAAGAAAAGCCTGCAGCAATTCTAGTATGCAGTTGCCATCCCTGTTGGGATGTGAGGGGTATACCAGAAGACTAGACAGGGAGATCCTGAAATGAGACAGCCACGGGGGGCCTTGATACATCCTTGGCTGTCTGGAAGCCTATACTCATGAAGTAAAGCCCAGCAGAAAGTAAGAACTAGGGCAACTTGAAAACTGTCCAGACTTGGAAGGCACTTCCCAAACCAAACATAGATCTACCAACAGAAAGTAGAAGCTTTAGAGACTTGATCTGCTGGAGTACAGCCTGTGACCAGTCATTGGCTGAGCGCTAAGATACGCAGACACAGGGTCACCTCTAGGAAACCATGCTAAAAAATGAAAATAAGATTTTTTTTTTCAACTCTGAGCAGAAACATCACTAGCCACATACTGCAGGGGTGATAGGCTCTGTAGATTAAGTCTAGGCTAGTTAATTTTTTTACATTTTTTAATTAAATAAAATAAATTAAGCAACAAAAGCAGCAACTACAAAAACCCACAGGAGAAAAAAAATAAAATGAGAATAAGAGTTGTTATATTATCTAAAATGTCCAATTTTCAAAAAAAGTTATGAGACATGCAAAATGCAGAAAAATATGACCTATACTCAGGAGGAAAAAAATACAGACTCTGAAAACAACTCTGAGTTTGATTTAACAAATATAGACTTCAAAACATCTATTATTAATATGTTCAAAGAATATTTTAAAGCCAACAAAAATTATGCTGACAGTGACTCAATATAGGGAACATTGATAAATCTATTAAAAAGTACCAGATGATAATTCTAGAGTTGAAAAATACATTAGCCAAAATGAAATATTCACCAGTTGGGATCAATAGCAGATCTGACCTAAATGAAGAAAGAATCAGTGAATCGGAAGATGGGTCAATACAATTTATCCAATCACAGAGAGGAAAAAAATTGAAGACAAATTGATCAAAGCCTCAGAGACCACTGTGCCACTACCAAGCATATCAACCTATGTATAATGGGGTATCCCAGTGGGAGAGGAGAGAAAGAAAGGGGCGAAACAAGTATCTGAAGAAACTATGGCTGAAAACATCCCAAACTCTATTAAAAAACATTTATCAGTGGATCTAAGAATATCAGTGAATTTCAAGTAGGATAAACATGAAGAAATCCTTACCTAGATGTTAAACTATTGGTTAAACTGTTGAAAGCCAAAGAAAAAGAGAATATTTTAAGAAACTTCAAGAGAAAAACAACTTTAGTGTCAGGAGCTGAGATGCCTAGCAGAGGCATCATTAGTTGGGTAAGCTGGAATGGATGTCAATCCACGAACCTGTTTACCCAGATCCTAGATCTTACACTAAATACAAATGAATACTTGGGCTCCTATCTTTCATCCTGATGCTTGCATGTATAGCTTTGAGTAAGGGATTTTATTTACATTTTTAGATACCTTTGAAAAATAAATTAATGAAAGAGAATCCATAAATGAAAAAGTCTATATACAACTTGACGTTGACCAAGTCAAATGATCAATATAACAGCAGGACTGATTATTTTTATAATGTTCTAAGAAGTGAAAATTCTACCAAGAGCTGTGATAAAATTCTAGGGAAAATGTCTTGATAACCACAGGCATCCCATTCTCCCACAAATGACAACAGACAGACAAATATCGAGTCTGCATGGTCCAAACAGGTGAGAACAGCATAGCCATGCCTTTTGCCAAGTTGCCAAAGTTTAATGAATTTAGCATTTGAAAACCTGCGTTTAAATGGTTAGGCGGATTATGAGAACAAAGTGTACAGCTGGTTCCAAACAAAAACAGAAGCCTTGTAATTAACAAAATGCTCAAGGTCAAATCTGTACCTCTTTATTCAATTTCAACAAGTAAACAAACAAAAACCAAAATTCTCTGACTTTTAATACCACGTGTTCAGACTATTTGGTATATTTTGCTCTCCACATGAGCTCACTTTGTGGATAATTAGAAAGTTAAGTAATTGCCTAGAAAAGGTAAACATTTGTTAAAGTCTGTAAGAAGAGGCTTAATTTATTTGATACAACTGCAATATAATAGCGGTTTGTATTAACACACAAATCCTTCTTGTGTCTATCATATGATGTCATGTGGACCTGCCAACACATACTTCCTGATGTAAGACTTTTCCTGTGTACTCCATTCATAATAATCAGAACCTACATTGTGATATCATTTTTTCCCTACACTCTGAATAAATAAACAAAAGGTATTGACTTTGATTTATTTGTCTTTTCCTTAGGCACCTGATGATGACACTTCAGAAGAGACAATTTACTGGTGTGATAGAATTAAATGACTAGTGACTGAGAAGGGGGGACATTTTCAGCTCTAAATTAACAAACTTAATTCCTTCAGATTTATGCTCTTATTTTAGTTTCATGATGTGCCGCTGAACATGTGTTTCCAAGTGTTCTTCCTTTTGTGTGTTCTTTTTTCTCTAGCAGAATTGTTTCTCTGTAATCAAGAGCTGTACACCCCACCTCTTTCTGTATGCCCTACGGGGCTTTTTGAATGTGTTTTGTAAGTATTGCTGACCACCTAGCTATAAAGGCATGGGGAGGAACTCAGAGGTAGGATTTTGAACAAAAATACAACGCAGTGGGATGGTGGAGTCAATTATTTCTGGCACTGAAAACAGCATGCCCAAATACATATTTAAATAGGAATGCATGCTGTTTGTGTGGGGGCACAACAGCCTGATTTATTGGGGGTGAGAGTGGGATACAGGAAAAGACCCACAATTTATAAAATAGAAAATGTGGCCTGCACCATTTATCTGAAGAAAACTTGTCATGTGAAAGACTTAGTTTTGTAATTTTTTTTTAATCTTAGTGGCATTAATCATGGTTCAGAAGGTAGGTTCTATTCCTACCTTGAGTTTTAAGGATTCATAGTCCTCCAGAGCAGGCAAAGAGATGGATTTTCCTGACATTACCATATAAGATGATCCATAATGCCTCTCTAAAAGCTCACATGCCCTTCAGGCTTTGAAAACTGATTTTAACATTATTATTATTAGTAATAGTAGTAGTAGTAGTATTGTGTACTATTCTTCAAAGAGTTAACTCTCCTTTCTTCAGTATTAACTCAACAATTAAAGTTATTTTTCCTAAATCATTCCTACTGCCCCTTAAATCTCATGAAAACCTTTATGTAAGTCTAAAAGAAAATATTGGGATTTTCAAAGACAGTTTTCAGCATATTTTCTCTTCTCCTCTCCCTCCTTTCCCTGCAGCTGGACCCCAACACCCTTCCTTGTCTCTGTCCACACTTCTTCTGTATTTTGGAAAATTTCTTAGAACGAGACAGACAAGACTCTCTTGACCATTCTCACTCTATAGCAAGCTTTCTCTTATTTCAAATGTCCTTGACGCCAACATCTATAACTACCACACAGGTCCTGCTTTCCCTGTGTGCTGCCTGCTAATTATCCCCCAGATGGCTTTAGCCCTTATCTCCCCACGGATGTCGCAAGTTCCTCCTCTGCCCTCCACCTCTTAAGCATATCTGACGATTACTAACTAAACGCACAAACAAGGCAAAAGTATTCATAATTTTCTCTATGTTCAGAAATATGGACTACATTGTCTAATTTATATTCATAAATATGGAGTGTATTGTCTAATCTCTAATCTCTATTTTCCTCGTCTAATTTTAAGCAGTTTTTCCATTAAATGAAAATAGCAACGTCAATTGCAGGAAAGACTTTCTTCTAAAAGCAAATTATATATCTATTATAAATGTCAAAGATATTTCCATAGACTAGGCTAAGGATATGCTATCTATTAAGGTAAACTATAGGTAAATAAAATGGTATGTTTCATCTCACATTATAAATCAGTATAAATATTAAAATATTAACATAAAATTAAATATAACTCTAAATGCAATACAGAATTAAGGGTAAATTAAAAATATTACACCCATCTTAAAGCTCAAGATTCCAGATTCTGCTTTCCTCTGTACCCCCAAAGTACTACTCCAACTAAAAGAGCCTAGAAACCTTGAGCTTTCTTTCTGCCACTATTTGCTACTTTTTAACCTGAAATTTAAGTGTTTCCTTCCAGAGAATGGGAGCAAGCAAAACCAGAGTTAACCTCTGTGATCTTTCATCTTGACTAGGAGAAAAGAGTAATCCTTATATACTTTTTTGAAACACTTATGATACGGAATACCTACAATAAAATAATGTTTCCTGCAGTCCTTCTCCCCCTCTTTGGAGCTGGGTAATTTCCTACGAATTGGCCTCTGAGTCAATTCATCTTTCAGCTTTTTAAAGAAACAAAACATTAATTGGACTTGCCATTGTGCCTTCAACTATTTTGGTGACAATTTTCCGTGACAGGGAAAAAGAGTTGCTAATTCATTGCTTCAGGAAATGAAGGCCTAATAGCCTCACATCTGGTAAATTATGGCCTTCCGGCTCCTAGAGAAAGCAGCAGTGCGCACAGCATTATTTGGAATTAAGAAAAAGCAGTGAAGAAAATCAATTTTTACATTTGCAGTGGACTGTTTAAAAAACTAACGATTTACAAGCCAATAACATTTTCTTTATAAAGGTATCCATTGTCTAAGACATAGAATCAAGTCAGCCAGAGGATAAATTGAGCAAAAACCCTTCCAGAATCTCAAGGGAAACTCTGAGAGGTCACCGTGGACTTAGATCACGTGGCACAGTTTTGCCCCTAGAAGCACGGACCTGTGTAAATTACCACAAATGTAATGATACAGTCCTCTTCAAGTCCTCTGGGGAAAATGGCAAATAAAGATTGATTTTGCTTTGAATGAGGATCGTGTTGCAGACTGGATGGGAAATTCAGTTCAGCCCCAATTTCACAGAACACCCAGACAGTTCAATTTGCAGAAATAAAGATAGAGAATGGGGGCAAATCCCCCAAGGACATTTGCAGCCGCCTTCACTCTGAATTACAGGAGTTCAGGTACAGAAAATGAGATGTCTTACCTCAATTTCTGTCCCAGTAGGGAGGTTGGTGGTGAATGGCTTTTTTCACATCAATACCAAGCTGTACCACAGCTTTGTGGAACCACCCCAAAGACTGTTTGGATTTGTTCCTATCCAGTACCCAAGGGGAAATGAACTGCAGTGACCAAAGAGGAAAACTGGAGGGCTTCAGCCGTGGATATACGAGGTCTGGTGAAAATAAACCTGCCCTAGTAGGCGGCGGCCCTTGGAGTTAGGGCTTTTCCTGTCCTGGCAGAACGGCGACAGCATAGCACAGCCTAAGATTACTTCCACCTAATCCCCTGTAATCCCCAATTGGAACAATTAATTTTACAAGAGGTCATGCCCCTTTCTCTGGCATTTCTATTGAGAGCTTTAGGAGGTGGGCGCGTGTCCATTGTGATGCATTTCGACAGCTCCTTTCACGTAGAGCTGAAAACAGCCATTAATTTTGGTCAGCAAATTTTTGTGTTGTAAGTGTAGTTTATCGGAAGTATTTCCTTGATCACAGATCGCAAAAAACAGTATGTGCTTAGAGGGGGAGGGGAAGGGTGAGGATGACTGTGGATTTAAAAATCATGTTTCCTGCCTAAATCTGGGCCTTGTTCCATACAGTTGACACAAACAGGAAGTGAGGTGAATAGAAGCACAGCAGGTTCGCGTTAGGACGTCATGCTATGATCGGTCAGTTCAAGTCAGAACTGAGAGACAAAGAGGAAGCACCACATTTTAGGCTCAGACACGGGCAAACAGGAGGACAGAGCCTGCCTAGGGCTTCACACACCTGCTGCGTTAGATGCTAATTCCTCCCTCAGTTTGACTGTAGCTCAATAAATGACTCATGTTCCCATGACTGTTCACCTGAAGGTATTCAACAAATTGGCTTAAATAATTGATACGTTTAATCTCATCTCTTAAAACCAGAAAATTACCATCATGGTTTTTGAAAGTATCCTAGCAAATCTTTGAAAGTTAATTCAATTCACTGGCCTATGTCCAGAAATAAACGTGGGGACTTCAAATTATAAAGTTTTTCCAGCTCAACGGTTTTCAGGGAGATGGATAATTATTTCTTAAGTTTCAGAGGAGACGTGAGAACTCAGGAAAACGTAAAATATATAATGAGAAATATTATTCCAGAAGTTAGAATAAGTGATAAAAATTTTTCAAATTGTTATCACATTTATCATCTCCTTTTATCTTCCTGACAACCTCATGATTTGGCAGGGACCTTCATCCCCGTTTTGCACATAGGAATTAGAGACTTGGATTGTTGTAAGTCATTTAGCCAAACATCCTAACAAAATCAGAACTGGCACGTAACTAAATCGTAAGCTCTTTTCCAAAAAGCGCATTGCTGTGGGTCTGGCCTCTTCTGGGGGGAACCAGGCCTCTGTGTTTGAGGGTCTTCTCATGTGTTCCCGTCAGTGTACGTGGCAGGAAGAGAAAGACAAAAACAGAGAGGGCTTACTCTGTGGTAAGCCTGTTCAAAGCACTTTTATATATAATTCATTTAATCATCACAACATGCTTATGATGTCTATGCTATTGTGTGGGTATATTTCACAGATAAGAAAATGATGTTCAAGGAGGAATATGGGACTCGCTGATCTTCATACAGCAACTGAGTGACCGAGCCTGGGGTTTGAATGCAGGGAGTCAATCTCCTGACTTCATGCTCTCTCTAAATTCAGTGAAATTCCTGTCTCTCCTTTGATATTGAGCACAATCCTTGCCACATAAAAAAGCACTTAATAAATGATTTATGAACTGAGAAAGAAGAGATGATACCCTGCCATTTTGCCCACTTGCCGCTGGGCCTACGGCTGGGCTTTCCGGCCTCCGCGCTATTCATGTCCAGGGACTGGGTCGTTCTTTACAGCGGGGACATTTCTGTGCATTACGGGATGTTCAGCAGCATCCCTGGCCACCAGCAGCCTTTCGATTGGATAATCACAATCCCCCCATAACGATTATCAAAAATGTATCCAGACATTGCCAAATATCCACGGAGGTGTGGGGGATGGGAAACCCCCACCCCCAGGCTGAGAAGGGGCCAAGGGCGTGAGAAGGAGGGACAGTCTAGACGGGCGCGTGGCTGTTCAGGCCTTCCCAGGAACTGTTCCCAGAGCGCTCTCGCTGGACTGCCTTTTCTCAGTACAGCCTTGGAATGGGAAGAGAGGGCTTGTTTATCTTTGCCTCCCCTCCGGGTAGCTGAGAGACAGCGCTCGTTGGGATGACATCCTTGAATCTAGGCCATATCCTGACTGCAGGAGGGAGAGGACAGTGGGTGGGGGATTCCTGACAGCGAGAGGATTGTATAGACTCACTGATGCTTCCGTAAGACTAGCATGCCGGTACAGTCAGCATGTTTCTGAAAAGGGGGAAGGGAATAAGACTCACTGTTAGGAAAGGGGTCTGATGCCCAGGTGAACTGAGAAGTAGGCACTTCCCCCAGTCAGGAGCTGACTTCGAGGTGGTGGTGTTGCTTTGACGTATGGCTGTAAGGGATGCAGAATAGAGAAAATCCAGAACCTGCTTATCTTCCAGCATGGGAGACATTTGTGTGTTTTCTGAGTCATCTGACACACAGTGTCGGACTTTCCTGATGGATAAGGAAACCCGATGTACTCATTTGTTACAACAGTGAGGTCACTGGAAGACCCATAAAGCTGAAGTTTGCTATCCAAGTTCACATCTAGTTTGTTATTCAGATAATGGTTCCAAGCTTATTTAACAAGCCAGTTTTGACAAGTTGGATTTCTTTATAGGTTGTTTGTTTAATTGTAGCATGGCCATCCTATCATAAGCAGTATTTTCAACTGTGTAAAGCAAACCAAAGTCAAGAGGATTTTTCTCAGCGAGATTTACACTTCCTTCAAATGAAGTCTTCCTAAGTCAGATTTTCATCAGAGATGTAAGGAAGGACTCCAGAATCTCGAGGCATATCTAAAAATCACACCAGAAAAAGAAAAAAAGAAATGAGAGAGAAGAAATTACAGATAGACTTATTAAGAGGAGCTCAAGATATTTGAAAATCAGATTACAGGAATACCAAGCAACTTCTTTTTCTGAGATGAGGTGGCAGAATAGAATGAACATTATGGAGATGAGAAGTCACCACCAATTTTTTTAAATTTATAAATGAATATCATTTTCATCACTTCCAACCGCAATATGGAGTACGTAGGCTTCAAAGTTCAGACTGTTGTCCAAATCCGTTCTGGAACTTCACTGAGCCTCAGAACTTGCCTAAGCCTCATTTCCGCATATAAACATGTAGATAATACCTATTATGTAAGGCTTTTAATGCTTAAAAAAAAAAAAGATATTTTTAAACAGCAAAGTACTTGAACTAGTCAGTCAATAAATAGAAGCTATTATAATATTATTATGCCTAATATCTTTATGATCAGTTGATACCTGCTTTTCCAGAATTGGAAACTCCATTTCATTCTTCCTGTCAAACTAGAACTTTGCCCATTTTCCTGAAATGTATACAGATGAAGGAGGCGGGATGAAAGGAAGATGACTACTTAATTTTTTTGCTGTTACTGGAATCACATTAACAAGTTCCTTATTACCCAGTTACATATGGTGAACAATGCGCATGTTTAATCTTGGGTAAGCATACAAGTTGTTTTCCATAGCATCAAACTACAAATAATTATTGAATACAATCCAGTTTCATATCCATCAGTGAGCATATGAAAAGTTGATGAAATATCGATCCACCATTTTGAGGACCCTCTGCAAAGAGACATCAACATTTTAAGAAGTTGCATAGTAAAGATGTGAATGGGACTTTATTAATTAGTTTTTCAGGAACTACCCAAGACGACTGAGATAACATCCCACTGGGATCCCCTGATCAGGATGGGCCTGGCTGTTTGACTCACAGGACATTATACAAAAAGCAGATCCAACATTTTTTCTCTTTGTCATGCAGCCAGGTAAACTGGCATGTAGGCACATGCATTTAACACCATCTTACCTCACACCCTCCATAGCCCACAGCATCAGTTTAAAAAAAAAGAAGTATTAGCCCATAAAGATAAAGAGAAACCAGGAAAAAAATCAACAGTGGATAGAATATTTTGACACATTTTTGAAAATTGGAAAACAACAGATGAAAACACAGTGGGATAATGGAAAATCTAAGCACCTGTTTTCAGGGAAATGACAAAAAACAAGCCAATTCTCCCTGCAAAACCCCAGAAAGGCTCAGAACTTGGAGGACCTACACTCAGCAGAAGGTGGAGTTCAGGAGAACACTGGATCCAAGCCTCGGCCTGAGCACCATACAATGATGTTCCTACTACAAACCCTCGCCCAAACACAGATGCACGCGCACACACGTGCACACACACGGACCAGAGGATTCTGCTCCAGGGACACCAAACAAGAGAGGCTCTTACTGTGGGCCCCTGGGGAATGGAGGCCCTGGAATGGTCTCCTTCAGCCCCCCTTTCTCCTCCCACTTCTAGACGCTAGTTGTCCAATCTATGCCGCCCCCTCCATATCTGCCCTGCTACTCCACCCCTGGCAGAAATTAGATATTTTGTTCTCTGCACAGCCATAGGAAAAAGTCTCTAGATAACCATTTAGAGCTCCTCGATGGAAAGCGTAGTCATTCTCCCCGATCAAGGACCTGACAGTGACCCCGCAGGCCACCAGCCCTGCTCTGCGTACACCTGCTCCCAGCAGTGTTGTAGCAGCTCACTCTTAGATGTAAATGAATGGACGAGAATCAGAGACACCTGAGGAAAATGTGCAATATGGACATACCGAGCAAACCCAGCAAAACAGACAAATAAAACCCAAATAGACAAAGGTGAATCAGAGTCAGTGCAGAAACCAGAAGTAAGCTTCTTAAAAAATTAAACTTTATCCTCAAAGATAAGCAAAGAAAAAAAAAAAACGCCCACAGTATAGACAGAGGTCACTATGAAAAAGGATCAAAGAACAAGAAAGAATTCTTATCCATTAAAAAAGACAAAAAACTGAAAAAAATATTAAATAGAAGATTGTAAGGTGAAGGATGAAAAATAGAACAAAAAGAAAAGGGAAATGGGAGGAGAAAGATGAGAGAGAGAAAAAAAAAGAAACCAATCTCCAGAGTTAAGCAGTAACAAGGAGTTCCAAAAAAGAAGAGAGAAAATGAAGTGGCGATACCCATCAGAGAAACAGTTTTTAAAATATTCAGAACTGAAACTCATGTGTCTCCCTCTTAAAAGGCACATGGAGTTCACAGCACAGTGAGTGAAAAAAGATAAAATCCCAGGCAGATCATGGTACAACTGAGGCCACTTGAGATCTAAAAGATAGCACAGAAGCTTCCAGACAAGATAGGACAAAACACAGTCAGGTACGCAGACTGGTCTTTAGTTGCATAACAGCAAAGGAATCTTAGAAGACGGTGGAACAAAGCTTGAAAAATACTGGAGTGGCAATAATTTTTCATTTAGAATTCTATTGCCTCCTAAACTATCGACAATTTTAAGGACAAAATATCTGCTCTTTAAAATAATTTTGTCATGCAGGGCATTGAAAAACAAGACATTTCCCCTTGTTTTTTTCTTAGGAAGCTACTGGTGAAAGTGCTTCCACCACACAACAGGGTGAACCAGGAAGAAAGATGCAGAAATTGTTACCTGACATAGAAGAGCGAGGAGACGAGTCCCATGGTGACAGCAGCGTGGGTCTAGAAAATGAACTGCCTGTAAAGGAAGGAGAGGAAGCGGGTCTCCAAGAAACAGGTGAGTGAGGGGAGAGATGAGACTGAATTAGGTTATTGATACGTCTGTGGAAGACATGTTGAAATGTTTGGAAAAGAATTAATATTTAGGAGCACAGGTTGAGCAAAGCACCCGGTGTTACCTGTCTGGTAAATGACGGAGCTGGAATTACAGCCCCGGCCGTGCGCGTTCTTATCCAGGCTGACCTCAACAAGGAAGGGCGGACAGTGAAGGCTATGTGCCATGTCAGTTGTGATGTTCCCCTCACTATTGATACAATATACATCCAGGCACAGCTTGAGAGATGGTGTTGAGGAAAGTGAGGAGAGAGACCTAAATCCTTCTGATGCATACCTAGGATTATCAGTGGAAAAGCAGCAATGCGTGCATAGTATTTGAAAACATGACATTAAAGGCAAAGGAGCCACAGAGCACCTGAGGAGCATCTGTGCCTGGGCACAGGTGTGGAGAGGGGTGGAAGGCAGAAAAATCCATTTTTCCTCATCAGCTGTTTAGTGCTTTTTGATTCTTAAATTCTATACCTATTACCCTGTTTAAAATAAAATGAATGATACAACAGTTGAAAATCAAAATGCAAAATTTTACAATGAGATTTTGTTATGATTGATGATTGTATAACTTTTGGGCGGAGAGGAGAGGCAAAAATGTGTATTAGGAACCGTAGGATAGTTTAACTGTCAAATTACTTTGTATTTTCCTGGATATTTTCAATTATACTTTTATATTGCTGCATTTGTGATCTGTGGGTAATGCCTTACTCACAGATCAATTTTATCTTGTTCTTATCAGAAGAGCAAGGATACAGGGGGTAACATCCATGCTCTGTGCATGGGCACTGGCCGGGCAGCGGAGATTCAGAATAAAATTGGTCTTGTGGCTTAGGGACCAGAAGGCCTGGTTATCAGAAACCTTAGAGGTTATACAAGCCCAAAGGGCCATTCTGCCTCTGGTATCCTGGTCATCAGAATGAATAATACAAGCAAACCGTTATATGCATGCTAATATTTATCCAGGGCTGTTCTTAATGCTTTTTATATATTAACTAATTTAAGCGACATTAAAGACCTTGCTTGGCCCACAGCTGGTACATAAGAGAGTGGGTGTTGGAATCCAGACAGCTCAGTTGCTGGATTTATTCAGAAATGAAAAGGAATGAAGTCCTAATACCTGCAACCGAATGAGCCTTGGAAATGTTATGCTAAGTGAAAGAAGCCAGACACAATAGGCCACATAGTGTGTGATTCTGTGTGTATGAAATGTCTAGAATGGGCAGCTCCACAGGGATAGAGCACAGATTGGTGGTTTTCAGGGAATGGGGAGAGAAAGAAATGGAGAGTCACTGCTGATTGGGTGGCGGTTTGCTTTTGGGGTGGGGAGTTGTTTGGGAGCTCCGTAGAGCTGGTGGTTGCCCAACACCAGACTGAGTAAATGTACAAAATAGCACTGAATTATACACTTTAAAAGAGTCAATTTTATGTTTTGTGAATGTCATCTCTTTTCATATATATAGACATGGATACACACACACACACACATAAAACAACAGTACAGAGTGCTTGGACAACCACAGGGCCCACAGATAGCCAGGCAGCTGGAGCTCGCAGGGGCCAAGTGTTCCCTGGGGATTTGCCTACCCCTGTCTGCCCTCCTGCCCTGGGTGCTGTCTCCTGTACTTGAGAGCAGGGTGGAGGGCCTGGGATAGAAGAACTGCAGTAGGTTGGCTAGTGGCCCTCCTGAAGTGACAAATGGGTTCCTGGGACTTGGAAGTTTGATGGGCTAGGGGCGGGAGCCATATACCAGTCAGCAAGAAAATACTTTAAAAAGCAGAGCAGCAGCTGAATTTCAGTTCTGATTTGAACCAAAGTCACTTTAAACTTTCAAAACAAGTAATATATCCTCCTTGCTCACATACTAGGTAAACAATCACAATTTCATAATTATGGCCATCACTGGTTTGCTAGAGTCAGTCTAGATCTCTAAGAAAAAAAATCAAAGGTGTTTTTGTTCAAAACACCTTCTCTCTGAACTTTGCCACCTCCTCCTGCACGAAGTACCTAAGTGAGGAGTTTGCCTCTTGAATGGAAGCAACGCCTCCTTATAGCATAGGCGGGGCCAGCGTCACCTCTGCTGCATCCTATTGGTCAGAACAGGTGATGTGACACGCCCCCCACCAGTAAATGGGAGTGAATTCTGCAAACCTGTACTTTCTCTGCTCAGTCAACTTTCAGCTCCTGGAACACAGCTAATGTCTTTTGTCCCATAAAGCTTTGCCTGCCCTTCTCTACGTGCTAATAGTTCTGGCTACTCATCTAGACTTTCACGCCCACCACCTCTGCTCTTTGACACTTCCCAGTAGTGGTTTTCTTCCCTGGTTTTCCCATTCACCTTCTTTATTGAATGACTCTGCATAGGAGGTGAAGTTAGGAGACAGTGAGGAAAGGACACAAAGTGAGAGACAAGCACACTTGATCATCTTTTCAGTTGAATGGCATTAGCAAAGCCTATCTGCATGCATTTCCTCAGCTAGGCTAGCTCATCATTTTGCTCTCCGAGGTATAAGGTTTGGGTGTCAAAACTCAGAGACAAGGAAGAATGACAAGAACTTACTTCCTAGACCTCCCAGTTTCCCTATATGTAAATAATTTAACTATCTGAATGGAGAGTTAACCAATCTACCCTGGTTTGGTAGATTGGCGTGCAAAGCTTTATGGGACAAAGACATTAGCTGTTTTCCTGGAGCTAAAAGTTGGCTGAGCAGAGAAAGTATAGTTTTGCAGGATCCACTCCCATTTCTTTGGAGCGGGCATGTCACATGACCTGTTCTGACCAGTAGGATGCAGCAGAGGTGGCGCTGGCCCCGCCTCTGCTATAAGGAGGCGTTGCTTCCACTCAAGAGGGAAACTCCTCAGTCAGGTACTTGGCGTAGAAGGAAGTGGTGAAGTTCAGAGAGACAGTGTTTTGAGCAAAAACACTTTTGACTTATTTCCATTGCCATGCCATGCTACACAGATGCCAGCCTTGAGGTTCCCAGATATGAGTTTTAAAATCACGTTCACTTTAATTTGTGATAATTTTAGTAGAATTAAGCTTTAAAATCAACTTATGCTTTTAAAATACTGCATTTATCCTAAAATGTCATTCGGCATGCTCTCATTTATATCATTTTACTTGAATTGGGCCATAAAATGTTAATGTCTTAAAAAATCTGGATGATAAACTTAGGCTGTTTTCCTTTAAAGGAGGGAGTAAAAAACTGCTGGTATGTGTTACCCCCTGGTTTTCTTTGGCTGTGCGAACACTCTTTTGGAGGTACAGAATCCAAGGGTGTGTAATTGAGATACATTTCTGAGGACTCAAGGTTAGAGAGAAGTAGGAGGTAGCAAAGAAAAATTTGATAAGTATCAGAGTACATGCTTAATGCTGAAACCTGATCATTACTTAGTCTGTCCACTACCCAATCACCAGTGATCTGAGAACCAGAAAAGCCCAGGAGAGGTGTGCCGAGATCAAATGAGGCGAGGCATGTGAATTCTTTTGTAAATTGTAAAGCACAGTGTCTAATGCTGTAAATTGTCAAGTGCCATATATTTGTATTCTTATCACAGAGTGCAGGCTCCATGGAGAGATTTTATTAGGTACTATGGGAAGAGAATATAAAAGAAACAGATTTCGCAGTCCCTGTTGCTTAAGGATCTAACAGATTAATAGCAGAGAAAACATGGCCAGAAAGCTAGATCAAGAAAAGAATGTATCACATGCATAATAATCTAAGGGAATGGGCTTGTCGAATGTAGGAATGGTCAGCAAGAAGTATTTCGCTAAGTGAAGAGTCTTTGGTTCACATACAGAATCACTCTCTCAGTCCTGTTTGCCAACCTTCTGATTTAGCTGTTTTCCTTTCTTTTGAGCTCCTGGTATTGTCAAACACTTTTGGGTGCATCATTTGCCATAATGCCCACCATAACTCAACTCAACTCTATTTTACAAATGAGGAGACTGCAGTGCAGAGGAGTTAAACACTCCCCGGGTGATACAATTAAGTGACCAAACAAGAATTTAAATCCAAGCAAGTCTCTCTGATAGGAAAGCTGCCTGGTCACCCTACTTTACTTTCAAAGAGCATGTCTACTCAGCAACTCTGCTTTAATAAAATGAAAGAGCATCTTGCGGCCAATCCCACTGATCCGAACTCCTCCGTGCCGGGTCAGCCCTGTGGCTCAGTCAGTGAGAGCCGCAGATGAGCTTGGATCTGCCTTGCTAACGCCTGTTGGTTGAGAGACGTCTGCATGGGAGAAATGACCGGTCACCTTGGCTTCCTTGTTTGAATTCAGCGGAATGCTCAAATGTCGTGTCTTGGTTCTCACGTTCCTAAAAAATAAGTAAATAATAATCATCGGGAATGTTTATGACTCTATTGTGCCACGCCATTAGCACTTTTATTTTGTTTCTCCTTCTGGAGTGTTTGATTATAGAACTTACGTCTTATCTATAACCATACCTCTATGAGTTATTTTTATATTCTTCAAAACACTTTGCAGATGGTAGGTATCCATAGTGTTACTGGACTCACTCTATTCACAGAGCTGCATGGTGTAGGAGTTAAGCAAACAGTCTATGGTAGCAGAAAACCTGACATCAAAATCCATATCTTCTACTTACTGGCTATAAAATCAAATTGTTTAATATCTTTTCTTTATGCCCTTATCTGCATTATGGGGAGTTAATAACACCTACTTGATACAGCTGTTGATCAACGAAGTAAGCTTGTATAAAATACTTAAAATAGTGCTGGCATAGAGTAAGTTTCAGATAACTGTACTTAATATATTACTTAATACAATAGTGTTTGCTGTCAGATTAAAAAACAACAACAAAAAAGAAAATACTCAAGTAATCTTTGCATATTTAATAAATTATCTGGACCTTCTATAATATAAAAGCAAATGATATCTAAGCCAGATAATGCCATTTTTGCTAGTTGTTGGTGGACAAGCATTGTCGTGGAGGAAAATATTTATTTTTGTTTATTTGTTTGAATGATTTGGAAATACAAGAAGTAAAGAGCATACAGATATGTGAAAATAAGTGCCAGTTTTGAATCTTCTCTATAGTCTACTGTCCTTTGTTGTGTTGGGAACATTTATCATTCCTTCGCTAAGGATTTTATCATTTATCATTAACTTCGCTGAGGATTCTTCTCTAAGGATAATAATAATGCTTACTAGTTTTCGTGGGTTAAGCATTAATTCACCCTTCCCCCATTCTCCCGACCCTCAGTGGGACTGGAGGTGGTGACGATTAAGTTACATGTCACCAGCTTATCCTATTTCCCCTCAAAGATAAGAGCTCCCCCTCAGCTCCTGAGCTTTCTATTTAGGTTCCAAGTTAAGCCAAGTCTTTCTATTTTTATACCTAGATTATAAATTAAAATGATCTGTTGCTGGGTTACAGATTTCCTCACTATCCACTCATATATGCAGAGAAAAATCCTTCTTCATTTTGTGGCAAAATGCTCTCACAGCCATCAAAGGTCTCCACCCACTGTAGCAGGGTTGGAGCATAAAGTTGAGAAAAGAAAAGTTGGCTTGTTTTTTTTCCAGGACTGGTTATAATTTAACTCAGTGATTGAAATAGTCTACACATCTCAGGCTCTTATGAATATATTCCTTTTTATTCTCCTTGCACCTGGGTGCATGGTGGAGGCCCGCCTGGGCTCGGGACCTGGCCTGTTGCCCCCTTGGTGCGCCAGCAATGCCCCTGTCTCTCCAGACACGGCCTTGGGCCGCTGCTCTCTGATCCCAAAGTCTGAGCTCACTAGGGTCCAGTGTTTTCCCTACTGACTCCCTCACCTCTCCTGGGAGTATGGACCCTTGAAGTCTCCATGTGACTCCAGGTTGGCACCCAGCCCCGACAGTCTGCCCTGCAGTCTTCCACCGCAGAGCACTTGTCCACCGACCCTTGTGGTGGTGGAGCACATTGACATGACCCCCCTGGTAACCTCAGATTCTCAGCAATGGTGCAGCTCCCACTGGGAGCAAGTAGGAATTATCTATTCCTACCCACACTACTCGTAAGGCCACCAAGTGGGTTAGGAAGAGCCAAACCTGGGCTCTCCCTTTGCCTGCCTGAGCAAACTTTTGGGCACTATCGCTACCCTCCCCTGCTGGTGCCCTGTGAGCCTGAGGGGCACTCTTCTCTCGTAGTCCTGAGCCTGAAATTGACACTGATACTCCTCTGCCCTCTGCATTTCCCCAGCACAGCCTATCTTTTACACCTTCTCAACCTTCCTCTTGCTATGTCCTGCTAGATTTAAGAACCAGTCACATCCTTAGGATATTTCCACGGTGCTGCACACCATGCCAGACTGTGGCCACAGTGCTGAATAGGATACATCCTCTGTGCCTCATCTGTTGTGAGGGCAGGATCACCTAAGGGAGTTGTACAGTTCCTGTGTTGAGAGAGAGAGAGGCAAGGTCTCTTGGGCACCTGCAGAGGGGCTATTGACCTAGACTGGCAGATGGCATTTCAGAGGAGGCTTCCTGGAGTAAGAATCACCCAGTCATTTATGAATCGACTCAAAAGGCCTGGGTTGTTAGTCTTTTAATATTCTCCTGGGCCTACTACCTGGGGACCACTTAAGAGCTTGGCTACCTTGGAGCCCTGGCACCTAGTAATTTCTATATGATAAATTTAGTCATGAGAGCACTTAAGTCCATTGCTTCTAGCCATTTGTTTCACAGTCTAAAAAGAAAATCTATCTCCTAGTGTACATCTGAGTGGGACAGTTCACAGGAGACAAACACCTGTAGGAGATGCTGAGCGCTTCCTCAGCAGAGGAGCCGTGAATGAGAACAGCTGCTCGCCACAGAGTTTTGACATTTCTGGTCTGAGCAAACTGTACAAAAGCTAAAATGAAAGAAGAACAGAGAAGGTGGGAGAGACAATAGAATAGGGAGGTATAGCGTATTTCTCCCAAACACTGATTTGATTATGATATTATATAAAATAAAATGGAAAAAAAATCCTATCATCCAAATTTATCATTTTAATTATTACACCTAGTCCATCCTGTCCACAGATGCCTGATTTACTTTCTTAAGATACTATTTGCATCATCTCAGTCTTCTCTTCTTCATTGACAAGAGAGCAAGAAGCTCCTGACTCTGGAATCTGAGCACAATCCTCTGTTGCTTACCTCCAATAACTGCACTAGCCCCACGTGCTTTCACACTCCTCTACTCACTGTTGCCCACGTGTACTTTCTTTTCTTCCCATTGTGCCTGAAGCACTTAATCTTTGTCTTTCAAAGTCTACCCTTTCCTCGTATCTGCTTCCAATTCTTTGCGATGACTCTGTTATTATACTGCCTGGCAGCTAAGCGCACGGGCACTGAGGTCCGGCCTTCTTACATCTCAGAGTCCCAGGGCACAAAGAAGTCTACTGAAGACTGCTCTTGGGATCAGTATCTTCAAGGAAGCAGAAGTCATAATGTGCAGAGGGAGGAGCTTAGCCACAGAGGCTTCAGGCAATCATTCCGGGAGCTGGGATGATCCTCTCAGAGTTTCCCTACTGAGGCCATCGTTCTCGACCCCTACCCCCGGCCCAACCCCAGGTAAGGCAGCTTCTTTCAGCCAAGAGCAGTCAACGCTCCTCCCCTGCTCTCGAGGAGGATGAGGGCCTGCCTTGGTCCTGAAGGAAGTTCTGGGCAGCACACCACGGCATCCACCACAGTCTCCGGCCCTCCCACTTACAGCTATGCAATTGCAGGGAAGTTTCTTAGCTTGCCTATTGCCCGGAGCTTATTTCTAAGAGCAGAGTAAATAGTAGCCTTTATTTTTCCTTTCTGAGAATTATATAAGACAATCTAGGCAAAGCATGACCCAAGGAAAGAGATATAAATGTTAACTATCTTTAGAACATTTATCATTTCCAGTAGGCACTTACATATGCTGCCTTATATGTCATTTAAAACATTTAATTATAGCTTACCTCACAATTGTTCACAACACATGACCACGGAGAACCGTTTTACTAGTCCATGAAACCTCTACGGGGAGAGACTGTATCTTTTCCTCTTTGTTCCACCCCCACCTCCCGCACAAGAACGTCACTGTGAATTTGCTTGACACCATGTGACTTGGCATAAGCTTTGAAGTCATGTGTGAGTAAGGAGACATACAGATACCCCACCACCACAGTTACAAATTCAGTATTTAAGAGAGATTCACAAACCCCAGCTTTGAGACATGCTGTTGTAAGCAACAGTCATTATTAGAATATGTTGGTTCTAAAAGGGGTAAGTCCTGAGGTCATGTTGGTTTATCTCCCTTAAGCTCCCTGATAGGTCTCATCCTCCCCAGCTTCTTTTCACTGCCTTAAGTCAGGGCCCCCACACTGCCGGAGCCTTTCTATGGGCTCCCTCACCATTAGTCTGCCCCTCCCCCTAGTTATTCTCCCAACTGCAACTTAACACTATCATTCCACCACACAGATATCATCATGTGCTGCCCTTAGGAACCTCTTGGTCTGTAGAATCAAGTCTACAATCCATGCCATTTGGAAGATCTTTTCAGCGGAGCTTCTCAGCACCTCCCCAACAATCCCCCAGCTTTCCAGTCCCACCACCCTTTTCCTCCAAAGAACCGTTGCTAAAGCTCCAGCCGCACTGACCTGTTCACTTTCGGCATGATGTCATGTAGTCTTGCCTACCTTCAAAATTTTTTTCTCTTTTTTCGTGTGCTCTTTCCCTCATTTCTCCAGTTGGCATGTAGCTGCTGAAATTAGCATCTAATACATAATAGATGAGTGCACATATGATGAAAATTTTCTAAACCCTAAAGTTGTTCTGGGCCCATGGGAGGCAAGGACAGTGGCAGCTGGCATTCTGCAACTATACGAATAAATAAATGAATCGTCGTAAAGAAATAATAACTTCTAAGAATCCAGTCCATGCTGACAGCTGACGCATCAGTTTCTGGATCAACTGAGCTTCTGCAGCCTGAGCCAGGAAGATGCCTTTCCTGGCTGGGGGACATGTAGGTTTCTGGTTCCTGTCCCAGTCATGATTCTGGGACGGAGCCTTGGAAATCCGCACCTGGGTAAATGGTATAAAGTCTTCTCTTGGTGTGATCGGGCATTCAGTTGGCTGTCGTGACCGAGGCAAAGGGTGAGGAAGGTGAGTGCCTTGACACACAGTGGCTGGTTTGCTTGGGCACTTACCCAAAGGGTGTCCTCAGGGTCTTGGGGACCCTTGCAGTGGTTGTTATCCATCAACCTGGCACATAAGTGAAGGGGACAAGCTCATGAAAGAAAAACATTGCTCTGAAGACGGGTAGCTTGGAGGAGGTGAGGAAAGCAAACCAGACACCCTTCCTTTATGAGTCACTTTTTAAGGTCTTGCTTAAATTTTTTGCTTTTTAAAAAAAAATATGATTTAAAAGGTTCAAACAGCCTAGCAAAGTAAATCCATGCATACTTCCAACATTAGTTAATATTTACTAAGAAATCATAGGTTACAACAAATTACACTTTCTGGCTCTCTTACTGAGCTTTTCTGGCCAGCCATGTTAGTGACTGTTCCTACAGATAGTTTATAACTCTATTTTTTACCCCTTTAGAGCAGCAAAAGTGCAAGGAGTCAGAACTCTGGGTTCATGTGATTCCTAAGCCAGGGCCTTAGGAAAACGGATTTGAGGTTGGGGAATGGACCCATGTGAACAGGCAGACAGACACTAGACATGCCTAGTAATAACTGGGAAAAGTGAGTTCGATTTCTCCTTATTTGAGGTGGAATTCCTTCATATAAACCTGGGCACTCTCAGAGAGAAATGCTTTATAGTCCAAAATTGATGTTTATTTTGGACACTTTTTCTCTTTCAGCTTTCAGTGGTGACCTTAGGAATGAGCTCACAATTGGAAGCAAATCTGTCTCCTGTTTCTACTGTTAAAGAATTACCTATCCACTGAAAAAACCACATAGGATTAACAATGGCCTGGTCCCAAATATATGCTTTTTGGAATTGTACAAATTGTATTTATGATGCTAATGGATTCCAGTTCAACTGCTGAAATATTTCAGTAAGAATGACTAAATTCATAGTAAATGGAATGTTTCCTCCACTCGGTTTTGGCCTCTTGAATGCTGGAAGTTTGGTGGGTCTGACCCATTCACTGAGCATATCTAGGATTATAGAAAAGGCAGGCCTTTTGGTTTTGAGGCCACATATGTTTTGGCAGTGTCTCAGATCGAAATCCTATGAATAAGAATGGCCTTTAAAAGTTATCCTTGTAGGTGTGGGCTCCTAATCTTGAAAAATGGGTAGGGTTCTGGATGCTTGCTCTAGTCAAACAAGTCATGATTTGGCATATCTCTCCTGTGGATTTTAGTTGGTATTGATTCAAAAATATCTGGTGGCTTCCATTTTCAGAATCACCCAGGAGAGCATGTTAGTGTTTTTGTACTTCATTGATCAGATCCTCAAACAGATTCCAAGTTATCCGCATTGGATTAACATCCTAAATGCTTTGGATGGGATAGATTGAATAGAAGTCACTGATATTTATTCATTCCTTTGTTTTTCCAACAAACTTTTAGTTGGTACTAACCAAACTCTGAGCTGAACGATGTACGTGTAACATCTAGCTGACTCCTAACAACTGTATGAAACCCATTTTATGAATTGGGGGACTGCAACTCAGAGAGGTAAAGTAATTTGTAAATGGAAGCGCTAGTGAATGGAGGACATGAGATCTTAATTTAGGTCTGTCATTAAAAATAGCCAAGACTTTTTCATTCAGCATGTCCCCTCATAAATGCGTCATGCATATGAAAACCCAAACACAGCTGATGGAGGGGTGAAGGGCCTGATTTGGAAACAACCAATCCCTCTAGCCACTAAGAGAATGAGAACATATTGCTGTATAAAATACACCCCCCCTTACAGTTGCTGAACCTCACTCTCCTCCATATTTCCTCCTTCTGTCCTCCTTTTCCCCACCACCCAAGACGTGTCATGAACTCCCACAGCAAGCAAATTAGGGAATGTCATTTTGAGAATTCTCTTCGAGCACGCCTCTGACATTCTCCTGCTCTGAATAGCCTCGAAACGTTTCAAAACAGAGGATTAAAAAAGGAGTTTTAAAAAGAAGCAGACCTGGAAATGCACAGAGGCAAAGACATCTTTGAGGTCACTCTTTCTTTCTTCTGCACTGATGTATTCTCTCCAGAGTGATAATAATCTTTTTTGAAATGCAGGTCTAAGACGGAAGGAATTTTTATCTGGAAGAGTAATATAAATTAGCTTTGACTGCCAGTTTCCACTGATTATTACTTTCCAGGCGGAATTCCTACAAATTCTTGAGGCATGACCTCCAGCGAAAAAATAAAACCCCTTTAAAAACTTGTTGAGAAATTCCAGATAACTTTCACAAGAGATTTAATTTTAGAGCATTAACACAATGTTGGTTGGGAAGATAAAACTACAATGCAGTTATTCGGCAAAAGTCATTACTTCACAATGAAGTCATTGGAGATTATTTTACTGTGCTTATCTGTCCCCCATTTTTTTCCCTTTTAAACTTGGTGTCTTTCTCCCCAAACTGAGTTTATTATGCATTACTCAGTGCACTCTGGATTCACCCTTATAAAAGGATAAAGTGTTTCAGCAGATAGCCAGCTGGAGGCAGCCAACTTGAGATGGAACCTACCAAGATGAACAAGCACTGTTATAGGTTTTTACATTCTTAGTGATATGTGCTGTGCATTATTGCAGACGTAAGATTAGGGACACTATAGGGGAAAGTTTTTTGTTTTTTTTTAAAAGAAGGCGTCATATGAAGTAATGGATTCAAAGAGATTTCTGTCTGTTTTTGAAAGAAATTTATGCATGGGGAAGTGAGAGCATGCATACTAGTATTTACCAAGGGCTTAACAGGTGTGGAGACAGGGGCGGAGGTGTGAGGTGGGGGTGGGGGAGCTTCATTCCCATTGGACAGATGGCAAAAGTGCAAATTTGAAAAGTGAAGTGATTTGTGCAAGGACTCATGTCCTCTGAATAATGGAGAGGGAACAATTCAAGTCCAGCAGTATCTGACTGTATCTTGGTTTCCTTCCTACTGCAGTATGTTGCTCTTTCTGGCCTAAATGTAGATGGGAAAACATGAAGTCGGAGCCACATGTGCAAAACATATCAGTGGTTCAGAATGGCCAAAGGAATAACTTGTCCCTACCCACCATTTCTCCAGAATTTTCATTCACTTCAATTTAAACTTTCATTTAATTAATATTATGCAATACTATTGTCATCCATCTAATCAAGAGCAGTTTCACGTAAAAACAATCTATCAATATAAAACTGTATTGATACAGATGCACTACTATTACATATATCAATATATAATAATATATATATCACCCTCTAATATGTATAGAAATATAATCATTGGGGAAATGTAAATGATTCTTACTTTTGGAGCACTTACATAAAGAAGTATGATAATCCTGTGAATGTAATGGTTATTTTTAATATGAAATTACCCTTTCTTATTTAAACACTAATTTTTTTTTCACTTGTTACCCATGAACAGGTAGAAAAAGATTTATAAAATAAGAATCAAAAGCAGGGATATTTGAGAACCTATGAGCTTCTTTATCCTAAAATATTCTAATTTCCCTGAGAAGTCAGTGATGGAAATTATCTTTTAAATATTTAAATGTTTGTTTTCTCTATTCAAGAATATTATATTTTACTTGGCTGTTATGCAAGAAGTCAAATAGGTCTTTCCAGGAGTAATTCAACATTATTAATTCTTAAGCAATGAAAACTCACAGCACAATTTACATTATCTATTAAACCTCATTAACTGAGCATCTTATTTATTCAAGGCACCAGAGATACAAAAATAAATAAATACATCCTCTTCCCCAACAGATTCACGGTAGTCTAGGAAAACAGGTACAAAAATACATAATTACAGTACAGAATGGTAAGGATAATATCTGATAGATAAACATCTGAGCGAGTATAACTGGGCTTTCAAAATTCCCACATGTCCATAAATAAGAACTGTATTTGTAGAAATAAAATTACATTAGAATAAGAGGAAGTTGTGATGAATGTGAGGAAAAAAATGCAAGTTTATGTTTATTCCATTTAAACCATGCTCCTTTCTTTTAAAAGGTAATTCAATAAACATTTCTCAAAAAAAACTGTAATGCACTTGCACATGGATTATGCTTCTTAATCTTGTAGTGTTTCAGGCATGTGGAAAGAGGCAGATAGTTTTATTGTCTAATTATACATGAATGTCCCTCTAACTTCAGTTACTTCACAGACAGGCAGGATAACATAACCTGTTCAGTAAAGTTCCTTAAAGTTTCGTAACTGTCCAAAAAATTCTCTGTACCCTTCTCTTTTGATCTAATAGAACTCTACAGAAATGTTTTTTCCCCCAATAAACATACAATCTAACTCTCTCATTTTTATTCCTGGTGTATTGTAAATGCCTCTTTACTTTTTTATCATTTGCAAAAAGAGGTCAGTAATTCACTCTTTTAAATTTCCTTTTTTATTTCATAATAGTCCATACTTGTTTTGGAGAAAAAACTATAGAATACAGATAAGCCAAAGCACAAAAAGGACCATGTGTGTGTGTGTGTGTGTTAGGGACTCAGAAGAAGGTATCAACAGATTTGACAAAAACAACATGGCATGGCAAACAGTGAGCAGTTTTAAGTCTGCATTTTCCTCCTGACTTTGTCCCTATGATGATCCAATAATTCTCCCTTTAAACTCAGTCCACCAATGTTCCCATTCCTTCCTACTTAATTTGCATTTATATCAGCTCAGAGATGTTGCAATACCTGTTAATACCCTTGTTTCTATCTTACTCTTTCCATCCATTCAGATTAAATTTTCTAAATTAACACCTTTAAAGAGTCCTCCCTGGGTCAGAATTTTTAATATCTTCACTTGTTTTATAGTATAGAATACCGTCTGAGGCCCTTGGCGTATTCCAACAACAAATTAATTTCAGCCTTATTTTTATCATTTCTCTGCACACAACTCTGCTGTCCACAGATCAAAGGGTGTTCCCTGCCAGTGGTGAGGTGGAGGAGGAGAATGGTCCTGGGAATCGAATAGATCTCCGTAAATCCCGGCCCCACCCCTGAAATTTGGGAATCAAGGCAAGTTTCCCTACTTCTGTGAATCTCAATTGATTCATCTATAGAATAGAGATAATATTATCACTTTCCAGGGTTGCACCGTGGTAGCAGATAAATGACAAATGTATCAAAATACATGGCCTAATGCCTGGCACACAGTCACTTTTCAACGACAGTCAGTCTCTCCATCTCTCCAATCAGATTGTCCCTTGCCCTTTCCCATCTGGAATTTTTGCCTGGGATGGCCACTTATTCACATCCTTCTATTCTCACTTGATGCTTTTCTCCTCTTTGAAGATCTTCTAGGTCACTGTAGTTCACAGGAATTCCTCCCCACCCTTCCTCTGAATGCCTAATGTGTTATATGGTTTCCTGCTTAACAATTCACCATTTGTTGGTGAGATCCCTAATATCTTCCTTTGTATGCTGTCTTTTTAAAATTATTTTTTCTCTTATGTGCAGTGTTCCATGCATTCCTTCTTTGTTTCCTCAGACAATGAATTCTCTATTCTCAGCGCCTCACACAATGCCAAAGCATAGAAAATGCTCAACTTCCTGTCCCTGCATCTACATTTCATCTTCTCTATGCCTGCCCCTGAATCCTTGTCCATGAAAGAGAATTAATCAATCGATCAGTTTATTCACTCATTCACTCACTTGTTTCCACCAAAGTGTATCAGTGTTTACTGTGTCCCTGGCCCTGATCTAGTCACCCCAGACACAGCTAGGAACAAGACATAGACGGTCTCTGTTTTCATGGATCATCTTATATTCTAGGGGGAAAAACACACAATTCAAAGGCAAACAAATCATTTAAGAGTCATAAATACTCTTGAGGGAAATAAAATAAGGTGACAGGAAAGCTAGTGACAGAGAAGCAAGGCTATACCGGGAGCCTTGGAATCCACAAGGCTTTTTGGCCATGGGACAGATGACCTGCAGCTGCTGTTGGTCTTCTGTCATCTGATGGCCCTGGTGGCTCCTCTTCATCTGCCGTGTGCCACATATAGACTGTGTGAGCTGGAAGAACCTGGCAGCTGTATAGTCCAGGAATTCTCAAATACTGTTTTATTGCCATGTGTTTGCTCAAGTGAAATCTCACGGAAAGACCCATAATTCCTGGATATTTTCATAGTTCCATTGAAAACCTTTGATCTGGTTTATGTTACTCTCTTTACAAATGAGGAAATGGAGGCACAGATGAGGCACAGAGGTGGATGGTCCAAAGATCGATGCCAGGCAGGTGTGACTGACATCATAGGTGTCTGTTCGTACCTGCTGGTCTCTCATTTGGCCATCACTTTCTTCTGTTTGAAGAAACAATTCCCTTCAAAACCATTTCTTAACCTAGATTTATTGCTCCACCTCAATTTTGGAAGATGCTATTATCCAGTCTATTCACCCAGGTTGTTCCCTAGGTTTAGCTCCAAGAGCTTTTGGTTGTTTCCTAAGACCAAACCAATTAGGATAAAGGTTATCAGCCACTGAAGCTGGACAATACCCTGAAGGCTCAGCTCTAGATTAGCTCTTCTTCTCTTTTTGATCCTCGATAATCCTTTGTGCTTCACTTAGGGTGCTTGACATATTTTGCCTCTACATCACTGTATACATCCTGTTGTATCTTCTGCATAGGACTTCAAACAGTCCATGGGCAGGAATTGCGCCTTAATGATCTTTGTGGCAGCCACTGAAAACAGTGTGTTGTGTTATATTGGGTGCTAAATATCAAACATTAAATAAGCTTCACAGATTCTGACACACATTCAGACAGCGGTATTAAAAAATTAGTTTGAGAATTGATAACATCATTGGCATATGTGGGTAGCCTCCCCAGCTGGCATTCTTGCCAAAGAAAGAATTGTTCGAACATGTAAAATCTGGTCTGTCCTCAGAAACAATTAGTATGATTTCACCATCACAGCCCCCATTTCATGAGTGACTGTTAGGTTATTCAGACAGGGTACTAGATGCTTTGAATGGGACTCAGAAGAAGCACAAAACACAGTCCATACCTTTAGCAAATTAGCAGTTTAGACTGGGAACCAAGAGTCCAAAAATATAAAGTCATATATAATTAAATGCTAAATTGTTTAGGGGGAAAGTAAGTGAGGCAGAAATCCAAGGATCCATTGCTCAGTGACGGCTGTAGAGCATGGGGAAGGTGGCAGACCATGGCTTGCCATGAAAACACCACGTACTGGCACTGAGGTGTCACATCATCTACACAGACCTCTCAGGGAATTAAAGGTTAGTCTACACAAGGTCACAACACACTGAACAAGACACAAGAATGAAGAGCAAAGCTAACTTTCATTTTTCCCATCAGGGAAGAGACTTGGCTTGACATAGCACTGCAGGTTTAAGAGATTCCAGTGTTCAAGGCTGTTCCTTGAGAAAATGTAAAATCGTCCTTGAGAAGGAAGAAGTTGGCCAAAGAGTTCCCACACATTACTCACTAGTTCAGCATATCCCACAACCTGCAAAGGTGACGTGTGCCGTGTCACCGAGGGGACCGTAGCTCATTCCTACATGGATTCTGGTGCAGTAAATCAGGAATGGGAAGGGGCAGAATTTTTGGTATGGAAGTGTGAGTTACAGGCCTTATAAAGAGAGATTGCAAAAGAAAAAAATGATCTTTTATAAAGAGAGATTACAAAAGAAAAAAATGATCAAGTCACAAGGTATACAGTTATTTGTTCAAATATTATTCTGGGTGTGTCTGTGAGGATGTTTCTGAACGACATGAGCCTTTGAGTCAGTAGACCAATTAAAGAGACTGGCCTCCCTAATATGGGTGGGCCTCATCCGATCAGTTGAAGGTTTAAATATAATAAAAAAGCCTGAGTAAGAGAGAATTCCTTCTGCCTGACTGCATTGAACTGAGAAATGAGTTTCTTTTCTTCTTTGGACTTGAATAAGAACATCAGCTTTTCCTGGATCTTGAGTCTGTTGGGCTTATTTTGGAACCAACTCAACTCTTCTAGGTTTCAGGCCTGTGGACTGGGACTAAAACAGTACCATCGATTCTACTAGGTTTCCAGCTGCCAACTGCTGCTCTTGGGACATGTCAGCCTCCTTAACTGCATGAACCAATTCCTTATAATAAGTCTCTCTCTTTCTATGTATATATAGTTATGTTATATATTTTATATAAGTCTCTTCAAATATATATGGTATATAGGAGATAGATGGTAGGTAGATAGATAGATAGATGATAGATAGATAAATAGATACATCCCATTGGTTCTTTCTCCTTGAAGAACCTTAATTAGTATGAGATCAAGTTCAATAAATACATCTGTTGATAACATGGTAATGAAATTTTTGCCCCAAAAGATATATATATAGGTATAAATATCTATACATATAAAACACCCCTTATTTTTCTTATAGGATCAAAAATTTGGTTTGAAAGTTAAAATGGGAGCTCCAAATAGATCTTGAACAATGAAAGTATGTAGCAGAGACTAATACCTGATCACCAAATCCATTACTTCCTCTTTCTGAGAAAATAGCTTGACTACTTTTCGTAACTGTCTTGTGTGTGACTAAGTTCTGATGTATACTACTATTAGTTATGGCCCATAAGTACCTCTCACACAAGAGTCCTCATACTCTTTTCTGATCATTGGTGACTTTAATTATGTATTGAAGATTGTGGAACATGTGTGGAAACAAACTGAATCCCTCCTTCCAGCTGGAGAGGACCTGATTAGGAATACTCATTTTAGATCTTACATGAATGAAAAACAAACTTCTAGTTTGTTAAGCACTGAGATTTGGGGAGTATGGCTCTTCTGTAATGTTAGTTAGTAGCTGGTATTACCTAAGTAATCCACAGAGTCATTGGAATAAGAACAAAGGTGACATTGCTGGAAGACAAGATCGTGTAAATTTATAACTTCTAGTATGTGTGTTTAAAATATCTGTCCCAAAATATAGGAATTCCACCTTAGCTTCCGAGAATCTATGTTCTCCAAATTTTTCTTGTCATACAGACAAGAAATTAAAAGACAAAAAACAAGACAAACGATAGATGATTTGCTTGGAAATCTAGTCTTAGATTTGACTTACTCCAGTTGCCCTGCTAGCACAAAACCAATTATATTGCCTATTTAATTCAAACAAAAGTGGATTTTTACACAGTAGCTACAGTGTGCTCTGTGGGAGAGAATGTTGTTTGGGGTCAGAACACCTAAATTCGAGCCCTGGATTTACCATCTCCTGGTAAACTCTCCCAGTCTGCTACCTCATAGGTGAGCCAAAGTGGGAGTCTCACACCCCTCACTCCATGCTGGAGAAGATCATAGTTATGCACTTGGAAGGGAGCAATTATTTTTGTCAAGGTAACACATATATCTTGCCTCTTCAGGGGGACTCTGAATAGCAAATCCAGCACTGTTCATTCACTCATTTCCTCCTACACAGCTAGGCTGCTGCCTACCTGGGCTCCCGGCGCTGTCCAAGAATCTGTGCCTCTTAACTTGTAAGGGCCCACATAGATGCTCAGGGGCTGAATAGCGGATTGGAGTTG
Source organism: Manis pentadactyla (assembly GCF_030020395.1). Classification (NCBI taxonomy): domain Eukaryota; kingdom Metazoa; phylum Chordata; class Mammalia; order Pholidota; family Manidae; genus Manis; species Manis pentadactyla. Next base: position 15,374,604 of record NC_080037.1, on the reverse strand, counting down.
GGAGACTTGTCACAAGCCAGCACTCAAGTTTTCCAGAAGCAGGAACAAAGAGACCGAAAGAACAAGGCCTATGAATAAAGTTAATAAAACGGGAATGCTTTGAGGGTGCTGGAGCCTGCCCTCATCTCGCTCTGTCAAAGCCTGGACAGCAAAGCACGTTTTGTGATTCTGATCAACTAACTGACTAAACGGCCAAGTTGGGAAGAATGGAGTGGAGAAAAAGGAAATGATGGCAAATTTTTGGAGAGAAAAGAAGAGTGAAATAAAACTCATCTTCATGATTTTCATCTTTCTCTGAGTGTACATTCCTTGCCCCTTTGGAGAACATGATGACAAGAGAGAAAAGTGATGAAAAGAATGGATTTTGGTCGGAAAATGCCGAGTTAGCATCTCAGTTCAGCTACCTATTCTCTGGGTTCTCTTGGGAAAGTAACTTGCCTCCTAGCGGCCTCCATTACATAATTAAAGGAGAAATCATTGTTCTTGTGTCTAAGGATTGCCGAGGAGTAAGAAATGTGTTGATGCAGGTAAAGTATTTACCAGATGCCCTGGTACATAGAAAGAGGTAGTAAACATTAGCTTTGATTATTTTTGGCTTATCCTTTTTTTTAAATTAAGATGTCATTGATATACAGACTTACGAAGCTTTCACATGAGCAACGCTGTGGTTACTACATTCACCTATATTATCAAGTCCCCCCACACACCCGATTGCCATCACTGTCCATCGGCATAGTAAGAAACTGTAGAATCACTACTTGTTTCCTCTGTGCTATACTGCCTTTGCTGTGACCCCCCTACATTATGTGTGCCAATCATAATGTCCCTTAATCCCCTTCTCCCTCCCTCCCCACTCCCTTCCCTTTGGTAACCGCTAGTCTTTTCTTGGAGTCTGTGAGTCTGCTGCTGTTTTTTTCCTCCAGTTTTTCCTTCATTCTTATATTCCACATATGAGTGAAATCATTTGATTCTTGTCTTTCTCCGCCTGGCTTATTTCACTGAGCATAATACCCTCTAGCTCCATCCATGTTGCTGCAAATGGTAGGATTTGTTTCTCTATTATGGCTGAATAATATTCCATTGTGTATATGTACCACATCTTCTTTATCCATTCATCTACTGATGGACACTTAGGTTGCTTCCATATCTTGGCTATTGCAAATAGTGCTGCGATAAACAGGGGTGCATATGTCTTTTTGAATCTGTGATCTTGTTTTCTTTGGGTAAATTCCTAGGAGTGGCTTATCCTTTAATATCATATTGGCTTACCCATTATGTATCACCCACCCTGTAGTCTTATCTGTCAGATCAAATTTTTGTAGACAATGCTCCTTCCTCGGTTTTCTAATCTAAGAGTGAGTCTAGACATGGAATTGCTACTCAAGCTTTTGTGCCTAACCACCGTCTTTCTCTGTCAGTCACAGAATGGAAGAGAGGGAGTATGAAGAGCAATATAGTTCCTTGAATTTTAAAAATTATGAGAGGCAGCATTGTCACCTGAAAAAATAGTAAAGTAGAGCACACATGGACTGTGTTTGATGCTAAGTCTATAGTTCCCAGACTCACCATCATTCTGTTTTCTAGGAATAACATTTATCAGTAGTTCCAACGTTCTAGTTTGGAAATAGAAGTCTGACACATTCCAATTCAGCACAGTTTCAGTACTTTACCCTCATCTTCACACCAGTTCTGATCTTCGGTATTGTTTAAATATGAGTTCACCTTCCCTACCATGTCATGGGGTTCTTTAAGTGTGGGTAGCATGTCTTTTTCATCATTTTGTCTGACTCCTTCACTCAGAACTTGGCACAGTTGTTTTGATCATGGGAGACACTTAATATAGACTTTAAATAAGATAAAAGGCTTAATATGGAGAAGACAAGTCATGACTCTGCAGCATCTTACTACGCTGATAGACAGTGACAGCAAGAGAGGGGGTAAGGGCTTGATCATATGGGTGAATGTTGAAACCAGTGTTTTTTAGTGAAACCATCATAAGATTGTATATTAATGATACTTTAATAAAAAGAAAGATAAAAGCCTTAAATAAATCTGATCCAACCTACAGTTAAAGACATGCCTCTTATTATATCACCAGGCCATTCAACAATGGTGAGAATTTGAATAAACACATGACCAGTAAGCATTTCTTAAGCCCCTACATTGTGCCTGGTTCTGTGCATTTTTCCTCTCCTATATTTCATCTAACCTTTAGCTAAAAATAGAATTGGCTAGATAAATATTTAATAATAGGCCATTTTACTGCTCAAAGAAAAAATTTCCTCCAGCAATATTTTTAATTGTACACAATAAAAAAAATGTATTCTGTGAACCAGGTAAACCTCTTATAAGATTATAGCAGAATCATCAATTGTTCTTAATTAGTGCAAATTAGCCTAATCATTATTTCTTTCTGAACACTTGCCAAGCTGCTGTTAAAGGGAAGAGATTGTGATGAGAGAAGAAAGAGGAAGAATTAATGGTGGTACATTGGAAGGTTTGGGCAAGGTGCCTTCCCAAGTTCGGTGCTTGGGGATTTGAGGATAAGGACCCAGGGTGGTGGCTCAGGGGGTGGGAGGGCTCTGGGCTTCTGGGGTGGCAGGTCAGACTGTTGAGAGGTGGAAAAGAGGCCAGGGGTGCAGGAGAATGAGTGGGAGGTCAACTTGGATAAACTTCACTTTGAAAATTAACCAGGGCCCCAAAGTATTCCTTTCTCTGCTTCTTTAGCACCTTTCACCCCAGGATGTCCAAGCGGCACCTGTCTTCTTCCCACCTCAAAGCAAAAACAAAAACAAAACAAATATTACAGCATTTTCAGAGCTGGGAAAGTGAGGAGGTCTCAGTGAAGGTTTTCCAATGAGCAGCTGAATAGTGTCGTAGGCAGACCCCTGGGGGAGGCCACACCCAGGCAGGCCCCCGGCCATGCGCGTCCAGCGGAAGCTGGGCAGAGAGCATTCTGTGGTACGTCTCCTGTGCACATTTCCGAGAGAACTGTCATGAAAGAGAAATGACAAGGGGCTCTCCATCTCCTCCTTTAAAGCATTTTTGCTGGCACCTTCTCCATTTTTCTGACTCCTGCAGCTTTTAGTCTCACATGGAACAGCAAAGGAAGTGCATGACTTCAGGTGGTGTTAGGTTGAATTTGTGCCTGAAAGGAATAGGCTGGGTTGAGGAAGAGAGCAGTTCTTCTCGTGGTTACATGCACCCCCACAGAGATCAAAAAGGTAACCCTGAAGTAAGAGTGTGCTAATCTGAAATCTTGTCACTGTGACGCCTACAACTGCTGATCATGGTTCTTAAAATGACTTTTAAGCCGAGAGTAATACGGTCACACTTTACGGTTTCCCTCTTCTCTTCCAGCCTCTTCTTCCATTTAGTATTGCGGGTTATCGTGGCCATCTTGCTTGCCTATCTATAAGTTTTTAGAAAGCAGAACTCACATCATCCTGTCTTGTTTGTGTTTACAGCCCTTCATACCAGCTAGCATAAGGCTTGCACTCTGACACTTGGAAAATGTGACATTAAAACATTTCTAAGTAAAAGAGCCTTGGACGAATAGACACGAGTTCAGTTTCTGCTTCCATAACTAAGCTGTGGGTCACTGAGGAACAGCTACTAACCTCAGTGTATCAGTTGGGTTTGTGTTGGGCTCTGCCTTAAACCGACATGGGGTTTTTTATTCTTCTCCTGGAAAAAGCCATCCTTAACGTGTGCTCCGCCTTCATGTCAGCTGTTCCTGTAACCACAGGATGGCGGATCCACTTCCAAGCGCAACCAAGAAGGAGAAGGACTGAGTGAGAAAGGCTCGGACTGCAGAGAATGCCTCATCTTAACCAGTTCTGCCAGGAGCCCCAGCCAGGGTTTCCTTGCAGCCACCCTCAAACTGGCCAGAACCGGACTATGATGACCAATGAGGAAGGCTAAACAATATCACCAACGTAGGGTGTTATCACATCACCACCACAGAGAAAACTCGTACCCTGTTCATCAAGAAAGAGAGACTAGATACCAAGTAGGTATTCTCTTTGCCACACTCTTTCTCCATTTGTAAAAAAAAAAACAACAACAAAAACAACCAAAAATCTACCCTATAATGATTTGGGAAATTTAAATGAGATAATACATTCATATAATGCCTGGTTTATAGCAAGCACTCAGTGACATTTTTCTCTTCTATTTCTCTGTATGTAGTAGACACTCAATAAATGTTAGTTGAAAGAATGTACTTTTATAGCCGCATAGGGTTTTCAGAGTATTTTCACATGCATTATGTCATTTGATGATGTATTGTCCACCTTGGCCCAGCATATCTTTATTGATCCATTAGAGCAGACATTTTGACTCAGTAGGCCTAGAAAGAGGTCTTGGACTCTTCATTTTTAACAGTACTGTAGGCAGTTCTGCTGCAGGGGACTCACTGGAAGCTGTCCAAAAATCGTACCTTAAGAGAAGTATCTGAGTAGTAGAAAAAATAATTTATACATTTCTGGTTATTTGTGCTTTTCTTTTAAGGGGGACGGATCCTGCTTTACTGGTGGTGACATAAGCAACTCTTGAACTTTTGAATATTATTGGGAATCTCTAAATTAAAACTGAGAATGATTTTTCTCTGTTTAAAAGCTATGATAATATTATTATTAGAAATTAGTACCTTGCAAGAATAGTTAGGATAATGTGCAAAAACAAAAAGAATATACATTAATATTAACATCACCAGGATCCATATAAATTCTAACAAGTCAAAATTTTGTATAAAATGCAGGTCTTTGGGATGATTAGGCCATTTATAGGTGCCAAGGCACACTTGAGTCAACCTTTACCTAGCAAATTTGACGTCCTGTTTACGGAAAAAAAAATCCTCTTAAAAAAATCTCATGAAATGACTACCAAGGCCTTTTGCACATCAAATAGCTGTTACAGAATCAAATTTTGATGAGGTAAGTGTAAGTAATTTAGTAACATATGGATTAAATTTCCCTTAAAATAGACATCATTTCAAAATTGAGGAGGAAAAAAAGTTTTTGGTAAAAGATGAAAATATGTTTTGGTTTTCCTTGAACCCCAAACACAATTTGAGAAAGAGCTCAAGATGTTCACCATACCCCCAATTCAACTAGTTTCACCCATCTCTAGTTCCAAGATATGAACTACTGGGAATTCTGGTGCTTATAAATATTACAAAAGTATTAGAAGATCCTGGCAAAATGTCAGAGAGAAATGAGGAAAAAGCAAACATTTAGAATATAATCAAATTCAAACTTAGGGATTCTGTCTCTAAAAGCTTTGTAACGGGCAGCCCTGCTCCCAGATAGCTGATGAAATAATTTCAATGCCTTCTTACATTTCAGATGAAAATATTTAGCAACAAATATGGATAGGTAAATATTTTAAGAAAACTTCTGATAATAAGACAATTAAAAAATGCTTCACTACAGGAGACAATCTGGCAACAAGCTACCTCCAAAACACCAAAAGGGCAAGACTGTCTCAAAAATCCAACAAGAACATTCTATAGGGGCAGATGCACTTACAAATTTTGATCATAACCAGTTAGCCAGTTAGCTCAGTTGATACAACCTTGCTCTACTGAAAATCAAGGTCATGATCCAATTTATTCTTAAATTTCTAGAAGCTTGCCCTCTACAATCAGTGCTCCTCACTAGGGCCAGGGCAGTCTTTCAAAGATTCAAAGACCTCGTGTCACTTCCTTTACATCCTTCCGTGGGTTCTCTGCTGCCTTCAGAGTAAATCCAAACTCATGCCACCAGTGACCTTCCTGTATACCTATTCTGACTCATTTTTCATTATCATGATGTTACTATTCCCCCCACCCTTCAAATAACTCTGTATTCTATCTACATGAACTATGTACAGTCCCTACAATGTTCTGCCATGGAATGTCCTATTGAGATTTAACTTGGATTTTTTTTTTCCTTCCTCAAAAAGGCCCTGGCAAGTCACTTTGATCATCTCCAGAAAAATTATGCATTGACTGCAGTGCTCCCCCGAGCCATCCAGGGCATCTGTAGATAGTTACAAAACATACCCTGCAGAAGGTGAGGTGGCCGCGAGGAAGTATGCCGCCATCCTGATTGTCCAAGAAAGGATAGGTAAAAACAACCTATTTCCTAGACAAAAGCTGCCTGAGACTGGGTGATATAAGTTCTTAGGAGGGAAAAGGGATCCACAAGACTAGGTCTGTGGGGGATAAATGCTTAGTTATCACCAACTCGGGCCGTAGCTGTCATCTCAGAGAAGGATTGTGTATGGGAGCTGCAGAAGCAAAGATGAAGTGCTCTGGGCCCAGGTCCCCACCAGTCCTCTGAGGCTGGTTCTGATGGGTGGATCCTCCCCCTCTGCGGTCCACAGTGCCAGGCCTCTGGTCCGTCATCTCTCGTGGTCTGTGTAGGTCCAGTTGCCAACGGTGCAGCAAGTGTGAATGAGAAGCACCAGCAATAAAACTAACCAAAGCTTCCAGGCTCCTCACTCGTGGGCGCTGCAGTCAGAGGAATGATGCCTGTTAGACTGTGTAAGCCTCTGGAGTTGCAGCAAACTCAGAAAAAATGAGGAACTGCAAGGTGGAGGTGTTGAATGTTTGACTAATCTGGTATGTATGGACTGAGCTAGCTTTCTTTGGAGTAAAAAAAAAAAAAGGTAATTCCCCTCCTTCCCTTTGCCAGTTCTATAGAGTAATTAACACCTGTCATGCTTCTCTGACTTTGGATGCCCCTCATCCCCTTGTCTGATGGCTCATGTGCCACTTCACTCAGAAGCCCTCTGGGCCTCACTGAGACTACACTCTGTGCGGACATCGGTGTTCCCTTCCTCCTTCCCCGAAACAGAGGTCTCTTCCTCACATTGCTACCAGAACTGCCTGAGTAAAATGCCCAATTTACTCATTCTTTCCCATCCTGCCCTCCCCCCCAACTCAGCTGCGAGATTGTCTAAAACAAGTTCTGCATGCAGGTATTCATTGATGCATCTCCACCCCCCGGGATATACTTAATGGATACTTACTAACAGTAAGAGAACCAAGGTCTTTGGTTAAGGAGGAGACACATCCGTGCCAAACTCCGTACTCAAAGACTATGACCCACAATACCTCTAGTTGTTCTTGCTAGCCCTTGAATTGAGGAATAAAAGAGACTGCAATTTGACCAGGGTCATCAGGGAATTGTGTGTTTAAAGACAGACAAAGCTATTGAAGGAAGCCCTGGTATTGCTCATTTTCTAATGAAATCATCATGTCCTCAAACACTCACCAAAAGGAAGTGGAGAACCTCCAAAGCATCGCTGGGAAACTCAACAGGGAGATATTTCCAGAGGGCAGGCTTGCAGGCTGACAGGCGGGCTGGCCAAGGAGATCACTCCACTGCCAGCACAGGGAGCCCTGTTTCCCTTCCCAGGGCGGAACTATGGCATGTGCTTTGGACCGTGACCCTCAAGGTCACTTCCCATTCTGTCCTTTCTCAAATGGAAGACTTTCTAGTAGTTTTTATTTTTTTCCCCCAAAAATAGATTAGAAGGATGCAATCAGAAAAACAAAACTGGCAGGGTCCACTCAGGAAAACAAAATCCATATTTCAGCAGAGATAATATAATACAGGGAATTGGTTAAGCAGATGTTAGAGAAAATGAGGAACAATGAGATCACAGAGAGACAGTACCTGGTGAAACAAAGGCAGAGGTACAGAATTAGAACGTAGAAGCTCAGAGGAGGCCCCTGTGGGGCCGTGCCGGACATCTGAAGAGGACTGGGGTGGACTTCAGGAACTCAGAGGAAAGACCCTCAAAGCTGGGATGCAGATCCCTGAAGAGGGGGCGCCACTCACCTGGGGCTTCAGGGAGCTGAAACGCAGACCTGTGAACCTGGGAGATGGGAGGGAGGCTCCACTGGGACCACTGAGGGACTCAGTGACTGGGTCTGGTGGTGCTTGAGGAAGCTGAAGCCACCCACCAGCCGTGCTGCCTGGCGCGAAGGGCCGTGTCTGGGAGACACTGAAGGAGCAGAAGGAGCAAATCTTATGTCCCTGTTCCTGCCTCCTGGTCTCTCTCTGGTGTCCTTTATTGGCAGAAGCCAAGTGACTGAGGATAAACGTGTGGAGTCCCAGGCCTGCATCACCACACTGAGCACAGAATGGTGGATTGGAGCAAGAGGCAAGAGCTTAGTAAACTCCATGTTCCAACTCTTTGTTTATTCACGGACACATTCCCTTCCACACTTCAGTAAGGAGGAATGTCTTTACACTTTTCTCTAATAAGATTCAACCATCTTTCAAACAAATGAAAACTCTGTTGTCCTGTCGCCGAAAAAAGAGGGGACCCAAATCCCACCAGCCACTGTCTGCATCCCTGGCAACAGGCCTGACAGCCATCACTGAGTGATGCTAACTGTTCTTGTAACCCCATCCCAGTCCTACCGGCATAGTTGGTTATGTAAATACCAAACTTTAAAATAACTCAGCAATGCAACGATCCTGATGTAAAAATAAGAGGAAAGGAAAAAGGGACACATCAACTAGCACACATGCCACACAACACAAAAAGCAAGAAAAAAGATATGCGTGCCTACTACAGTCTTTGTTTTCATGTCATGAGGCTATAGGAGACATTTTTAAAGTCTTCCCTCACTCTCCATTCTGTGCTTCCTTTTCTGTCAGCTCCTCAATTAATTTGCTTCTTCACCTGCTAAGGTGACACGAGCCTTTGACCTTCACTGGTTCGACCTTCTTTCAGTTGCTGTCCTTTCCCTTTAACTTTTGTAATTGGGTGTGAAAGCATGGAAAGGTACTTGGGGAGTCCCCTAATATCTAGTCAGAATCCCTCCTGTCCCCACCCTACAGCAGCAATCCAATTTCCCCCGGGTCAGGAGGATCAATCACCGATGCAAACAGCAAGTTCCTTTTCTACATGTTGGTCCGTGAGGAGCCCCTGATGGCCGGTGGTACCATCAAAACTCTGAGGTGGTGAGAAATAAACCAGACTCGTTCAGCAAGTTTTAGAGATTTGTTTGGGGCTGCTCCTTAGAGTTTACTGAGGGTGAATATTAGGATTCATTTAAAAAAGATGAGGAAGAGGGAGAGGAAGAGAAAAAATAAAACACCATAGTGCCAAGTGGGAATGACAGAATGGCATCGCTCCGTGCCACTGGGTGGAGCACGCCAGACCAGAGCGGTGGTTCTCAAAACTTGAAATTCTGGAAATGAGAAGCACGGTTTCTTGCTGAAATGGAGTCCCACTGCTTTCGATAAAGTTGGACAGATCATACAGCCTTCCTGTAAAATATTAGTCATCTCAACACATCTGTCAGAAACCCAACCTCTTAGCTCCCTCATTAGCTCAGTTGGTAAATTTATCCAGGCTGATTTAACAGGGACAAGGGACTATGGCAGGGCAAGGATTACCAGACGGAATAGATGAACAGATGTTTATAATAGCGGAACGCAAATTCACTCTTGAAGGCAAGGAGAAGACAATGAGGTGAATAACGTAGGTGTAAAAACCCCTCAGGCAAAGATGTTGGAATCAGATAACATTTGAAGAGAAACACTGAGATGTGTTTTTCCTTTCTTGGGTATTATTTGTGCCTTTCATATTTGCAAGCATTCTTCCAAAAGTCAAGCCAAATGGGGAAAAATGTTACTTGAAACTTCCAATAGGAACAAAGATGAGAGCGTACATAGGTTTTCTCCAAGTTTATATTTTACTGTATTTGTGGAAATATAAACCAGGAGCTTTAGGGCCCATGTGTGTTATTTTTTTCCTCACGTAGCCTGTTTTCTATCCCAATTATTCAGAACGCTGTTGTTTGTGATCTTTTATGAGTGTGGATGCGTGTTCAAATTAAAAATCGAATGTATAAATACTGCAGCAAGAGAAAGACAGAAAACCGGAAGTTAGCTTTAGTTTCAGATCTAATGCTACATTCTAAATGCTAGTGTTTAAGTGAGGCTTTTTCCTTTGCTCCTAGGTGTTAAAGTAGGAAAGTTCTTCATGAAATTGGCTTCCTGGTATGAAATGCAAGACTTGAAGTTCAGAGATACTTGAGAAATCCAGACCTTGTTTCATTCATTGATTCCTACAAGCAAGCACAACTCTGTAGCTAGACAATCTGAGACCTCATTTGACTATGGAATGTATAAACAGAAGGCTGATTGTCCTTCCCTAAAACACAGCATCATTTGGGGACAAGTCACAAAGTACACCGCCAAAAGCTGCCTGTGAAAACACATGAGTTGAGCTTAGGTCCGTCACGGAACTGGAGACGTGCTTAAGATAAAAAGTCTAGCATTTTTTATTTTGTGGGGAGGAAGGAAAACAGGAGAGGTGAGTGGGCCTCAGGCGCTTGCCCTGACTCCCCTACAGTAGCTCTGCCCTCTTGAGAAGTCTTACCTCCTTCTATCCAAAGGTGTCTTTGGAAGAGGTGAGGGTGGAAGGGACTGAGCCACATAGGCACTAAAGCACCCTCCTTCCAGGCCGTGAGGTTGGTGATCGTTGCAATGGGCAGACGGCTCCACCTGTGACAAGAGGTAGAATGAACTTCCTGCCCACTTCTCTTGAGACTATGGTACCTTCACTCTGGGCTCTGTTACTGCTGCTCCAACTAGAACAGGCGCCAAAAGGAGCCATGGGCAGAGGGAACTGTGGTTCCCAGTGAGCTGGCATTCATTCAGCAGTGCGTAAGAGAAGCCTCAATAAGAACCGAGGTGACTTAGAAAAGATCACAGCAAAGGCAATAACCCTAGAAAAAAGCACAATAGTTTCCTGAAGTTGCTTTTACCTCTCCCATCTAACAATATTTATGGAAATGTGTTTCCAGCCATTGGGAAGAAATAATACATTTACATGTGCACACGCAGACGCATGCCCGCATGCACAAATAATTTTGCAAAGGCTGTGGCTTAGCCTCTTCACCTTTCTGAACATGAGTTGCGTTTTGACAGATCAGCAGAATTCCCAAAGAACACAGCAGCTAGCCAGTGAGACCACGCTGAGTTAAATGTGTATTTCCCTGGGTGTATTCATTCATTCTTCATTCTGCAAGAGAACAGAGTGGGGCCGCATGGTCGTTGTTACCAGGGAATAATTATCCTGCAAGGGAAATGAATGCCACTTTCTAATCCTTGACCTTCACTCTGTAAATTGTGGGCTAAGAGTCCTGGATTCTAAGCTTCTTTTGCTCTGGGAGGGATGAGTTTTACCAAGGTTTCTCCTTTTTCCCTAACACACAGTACAGCTCTCTGATAGAGTGTTCTGAGATGCCTAGAGGAGCCCAGTCAGCTCATCAGACAGGACCTACTAGTGTTTCATTCAGCAGAAAACCTACTTTAATTTAATTCCACATCTACTCCAAAATAAAAAGAACAAAAGGTAGAGCCTCAGGCTCTCTCTCTCTCTATCTCCCCTCCCCCTCCTCACTCCCGTTTCCTGCATTTAATAAAGGCAGCGGCTAACATTTAAAAGCATTTGGAAAACCAGGAAGACCTCTCCCGGAGTTACAGGGAATGTTTTATATTATAGTGCTAGTTATTAAGAAAGGAGGGAGCCTCGGATCTGCCTCTTGTTCCAAAAAGCTGGTTGCTTGACATCAGGCTCACATGGTGACTGAAATACAGGATGAGGCCAAAAAATTGTGTGCACGCTCCCACGCGTGTGTTTGGGGGCAGGTTGAGGAACTGCAAAGCAAAGAAGTCAGTAAATACGGTATTTGTTATCGTGGCAAAATTATTGGTTCAACTGACCTTTTATGGAGTCATCCTGAATTACACATAGTAACCTCCCAAAATAAAAGAGAACTCATTCCAGCAACCGTGCGTATGGCAAAGCTCCTTGGCTCTTTCAAATGAGGTGTTTCTGAGCTGACATGCTGATCACTGGGCTTGTTGGTACACACAGGACATCTGTTCCCAAATGCACCAACCTGATTAGCCATTGCTGGACTCAGGCGATTTCCTAGGGGAAATAACAAAATTTTTTGTTTTCAATAAAACGTTTGAGCCAAATTAGAAAGTAAATAAATGAATACTTCTCAAGAATCCATGATAACACTTGCCGAGCAGTGGGTCAGGCCAGACTTAATCTAAAAGCTTTCTGCTGCGTGTAAATGATTATGTCATAGCATTTGTCTTTAATTACTCACCCCTTTCCAAAGGCTTGACTCCTAATGTGTTTCTCGGTTAACCACAAACACTTGTACTACAAGATTTGTCATATAGATTCATTCAGCCCCCTATCCCACCCCTCCATTTTTTGCTCTTTGCAACATTGATAAGCTGGAGCTCCTGAAAAAGAAATGTTGAGACACTGTCTAAACCAACCCCTCCTGGATATTTGAAGATTTCCACACTAAAAATATAACCCCATCTTCTCTTGACTCATGACGACCATTGGAGCAGGTTTAATAATAACGGGAATTGCAGTACTGTATCATCCTGGTTTTGTACTTATATGGCCTTGTTCCTTTGAGAATTTCTAAGAGTTCAAGAACATATGAAAAGAATAAAAACAACGGGTTGTAGCTTGGAAAGGAGTACAAGTCAATGAAATGACCACATACATATTTTTTTCCTTCATCACTTCACTTCGCACCTCACCTTCCCCTATGAGAAACAGAATGAATTATAATTTAATTCTCAGTGAATTAAATCAAGCATCTCCTCAGCTCACTTAGCACATATTGTTAATCCACACAGTGTTAGCAGAAGTGGGGCCCCTCAGTGGTGATTGTTGCCACCTCTTCAGACTAATCCTGTGTGAAGTTTGGGATTTTAGAATTGGGGGATCATGTAAGAAAGTGATGCAATTCTAAAGGTGTGGCCATCCAGGATCGTATTTTTTTGTAGGCAAAGTAAAAATCGCCTAAATGATGTAATCTGTGTGTTTTAAAGGTTTTCTGACTCCCAAATCCTAATCTTACTGACCTGAAATCCCTATTGGTTTATTTTGTTTTGTTTTGGGGAAGTGGTAGTTAAATGAAAAGGCCTTGGTTAAAGACAGATAGATACATGAATATATATTTGAGTTAATGTGAAAATTCCCCAGTTAAAATGCCAATACTGGCAGGAAGTTATGCCCCCAGAAAGAAGAGAGATGGCTGGGATCCTGAATATTCAAATCCTTTCTCGGTTGCCTATTGTAATCCAGTAGTGGTTATTACTATAGGACATGGCCCTCAATTCCTTTCTGGGCTTCTTAATTTAGGTCAGTGGCTTAAGGGCCTGTGTCAGCTGGAGAATTTCTTTTGTCTATTAGGTTCAGAGCAAATTACGTAGCTTCCACGGTCCCTTTCCTTTAGCTTGGGCCCCACAAAGCTGAGGCCTTTAAGGTCTTAACACTTTGACAGTGAGAAGAAACAAGAAAGATGAGAATTTTAAAAGGTACCTCCCCTAAGCCTTCCACTCCAAGTCTGCTTTCCTCTGCCTACTGTTCTGACTCCCTCCTGGGAGGGCAGCAGCCTTACAGGGAAGAAGAAAAATAGAGAACCAGCATAGAACATGTACAAAGAGAACCAAGGTCAAAAGGAGAAAATGCTAACAAGTCCCCAAATCAGGAAAGCATTGCAAACAATAGCATGCATTTTTTATAATCTTTTGAAGTGCCTCCCACTAGCTGGCCTCTCCTTGACCTGCTTCTCCTCTCCGTCCTTGGATGGAATGGGGTTGTGGCTGAGAGGCAGAGGAAGGGCTTAACTCCCCACAGATACTACACAATTCACTGTTACCAGCAGTGAATTTATGCTATTGGCCCAAGCAGCAGCACCCCTGCAAGTAGACTGAGGAATACTGATGAGGCAAGCTGAGACGGGAAGGGTTTAAAATGGTGAAGCAATTGAGACCCTGAAGAAGAGAGGTGCAGGAAGGTTGGCAAGAAGCTCAGACCATCCAGACACAATATGGTGGACTGGGCGCTTGGAGGGGGATGGAGTAATGACGGATTTCATCTGATGAACCAGGTCATTAGACTTGGTGTGACGAACAGGTCTGGGGCTCCCAAAGAAAGAGAACATTCTATTGTTGATGCTCTCGGTATCCAACCCCCAACAGGGAAAGTTGTTTTTAATGAAGAGACTGCATTCTCAAGATTAGTATCATTATCTTGTTCTTCCTCAGGTGTTTATTGATCTGTAGGTAAATATTTTAAGTGTCTTGCTGAAGCAAGACATGTTCGCCTGTGTAAGTCTGTCCTTGCTTCTCCCCCAGACCAGCTTGAACTCTTGCTGTGTATTATTTCCTTGATCAACTAAGGACACGTACTGCTTGTTGGCTTCCTTCTTCTGTCCCCTCTAGTCCCTGACGTCTGGGCTGACAATGCATCTGGCTTCTCCTTCGCAGGCATCTCTCTGAGCCACCCAGTCTTTGCAATCACTTTTGTTTGGCTGGAAAAAAGGCCCTAAGCCATCCTTTCCATTGTCTAGCCTTCCTAGCTGACTGACCTCTGGTGAAAGATTTTCTCTGTAGCTGATGGTGATCCTTCAGTCTGAACCTAGGCCTCCTACCTGCCCAGTCTGAGCCTCAATAGTATGCTTTTCCCTTTGTGCCTGCCATTGTCCTTCCCCTTTGATTACATGATGGAAAAAAATGTCATTGCTCCTCATAAGCACCACTGGTTTCTTTTGCTCTTGCCTGACAGAGTCATCACGCAGAACATAACTGACAGCTCAAAAATCCTCTTTCATATTTGATGAGGAAATTAATTATGATATAATATGCATACCCTCACAAATGGAATCTGCCTTATCATGGGGCACAGTTGCTATGGAAATAAGCCACACTAAGAAACTTCAATCAAAACTGCACTTCACATGGTCTCCTGGCACTGTCATCATTCACCAACACCAAAAATATTCTATTGCTTGTGATTTCCTTCTTCCATCTCAAGTTTGAGGGTCTGGGATTGACTGGAATTGCAAAAATATTTCTCTGTTTTAAGGTTTTATTCATCAATAAGCATCTACTTTTCTACCCCATATGTAATTGATTTTTTTTTCTTTCTACTAATAAGCTTATTTCTTTTTACCATATGAATTTTCATGTGTTATCTTAAATTGTTTTATGGGACAAGGCAGAATTTATTTCTTTAACTTATTAGTATAAACATTCTTTTGTCCTGTCTCTTTCCTTCTCCCTTTCTGTGGTTCTTAGTCAGTTTTGATTTCTTGATCTGACCTTCACCATAGCCTATAATTGGAGTAAAACAAATCTAGGTACTGTCACAATTTCACACTTAGCAGCTGTAACCCAGAAAGTTCCTTCACTATACTTTATTAAATGAGGACTACCCTAACAATGGGGACAATGTGAGAAGTAGATAAAACCATGAATATGAAAGATCATAGAATACTTGATCCATAATCTATCTTCAATAAATATTCCTTGATTCATGAATTATAAAAAATGATTGTCACCATCAAGACTTGATTTATGTCAAGCATGTAGTAATGACAATGCATGTCCTACAGAGTACAATTTCTGGGAAATTCTTCCTTCTGGCTTGACCATTTCCCCATGGTCTCAAGCATGTCATTCATTGAATGGATGTTTAAACAGTCTTAGATGCAGACAAATGATGATTTAATTCAAATCCTTTTCTTCTTAAGTGGATGAAGCATCTAAACAGCCACCCCTATCTACCATTTGATCATGTATTTCCCCCAGGACATGGCATGGATTTCTCTGGAATGTTCAGGCAGCCTTCCCTGCTGAAGCTAGCATGCCACCCATTTTCCCCCAACCAGCTCTGATATGGCTTAATATGAAAGGAGGAAGGGACTGGTGTCAAAAGGAAATTCAACATCCAGTTTTCTCCCTCTCAGCCAGCTATGATAGCATGTAATAAGAACTTGAACATCAAAGGTTTTGACTGCCACAGGAAACGATAGAACTATGGTGTTCAAGTGGGTTAACCATCTCCCCAAAAGCATTCCTGTGATCTCTTTGTCATCCTCACTCACTCTGACTTATTACCGTATCTTTTGACCTTCTTTTTCTCTTCATAAAAAGCATTAGGTTGCCATTTATATAGCAGAGGTCAGCAGATAATGTTAAAATTTACTGTAGGCCCCTGCTTGGGAATGTATCTCTCCGGCACAAAATGCCAGGAAAGCATGAGGGGTTTGATATCCTTCAGTTGTGTGAGGAGAAATAATAAAAGGACCAAGTCCTAAGAGAAAAATTAAACTTTCCAAAGACAGAACGTAGCTGCATTTTAAGTAACCACTTTAAAGACATGACTGCTGTTTTGGCAATAGCTAGTAACCCACACAAAATTAATTTCATGTTTCATTGACATTACTTTCAGGAATTTCATGTTGACATAACCTATAGAGTAGGGTTGAGATACTGCAGACAATATATTTAATGCTGCTACACCAACACAAAATATTTTAAATCCGAACAGAGACCCAGTTTTGTAAAGTAATTATGTCCTATGTAAAAAAAAAATAGAACGAAATTGTAATTTTCACGTCAGTTGTCTAAATGCTAATTGCTTCTGGTGCAGAAGTTTAAATCAAACCATGAACTCCTTTCATGGCTCCTATGTTGGACTTAAAATACATATCAGCCTCCTTCTGATTTTGTCTTCCATTAAATAGACATTTTTATCTTGGCTATATTAGAGATATCAACTAGTGTGTTATGAAGTTGTATGCTAAGCTAACAAGAAGGCATCTATGAACACATACTTCGAAATACATTCAACAAAGAGATTGATTTTCTATAAAGCAAAATTTTTTTACTTACCAGTTGGGGAGAGCGAAGGTTGGCCTTAGCCACTGGTATGTCTGTGTCCTATAACAACCATATGTCCCCATGCTTTGCATTAGCATCTGTCACCATGGATCCCTGATCCAAGTGCTGAGAAAACCATTGTATGACAAGGCTCTCTTTGGCTCAGAGGCAATAGACATTGTTTTCATAGTGCACAATTTTTTTTCTACCTCTTTGCTTCCAAAGCTGCTCAAAGTCACATATTAGCAACTGGTGAGAGTCAGGCCAGCATTACTGCTATTGTAAAGGCTTCTCAGCCCGTTTAGCCTGTTTCCATCATCTAAAGGTATTCATCAGCACATCCGTTAAGAGTTGTTTTTCTACCCCTTAGTCTGTAATTTGTGCCCTGTTGAATATACCATAAAGCTGGGAATTCATTTAGTCTGGCAGAATTTGGAGAGGACTTGGTAATACAGGAATCTCAGCTTTAGCTAGGTAGTTGAATAACTATATAGTTTCCAAATTTCATAGCGACAACCATTGCTTGAAGGCATGGAAAAATTTTCCTCTTATGATTGAGTATTGCCATGTGTATTAGTCAATTATTGCCAGAGTAACGCAACATAATAAGCCACCCTAAACTCAGGGTCTTTAAACATGATTATTCTCACTCACACATCTGTTGATCAGCTGGGGGTCAGCTGACCTAACTTTCAGGTTGGATCTGGGTCTGCTCCACATGTTTCTCATCATCTTTGGACTGGTGGACGAGCTGGGACATATTTATCTCATGTCAATGGCAGACGCGTAAAGAGGGACAAGTGGAAACACACAATGTCTCTTAAGGCCTGTTCTCAGAACTGGCAACTGTCCCTTCTGTCCATATGCCATAGGCCAAATCCAGTCATTTGGCTGAACCCAAAGTCAAGGACTGGGAAAGTACATTGTGCTTCTCATGAGGAGAACTACATCATATGCCAAAGGGCAGGACACCGTGAAGGGTTTGGTATGGAGCCAACAATCCAATCTTCCTAACTGTCAGATATTAAGGATGGCATACAAGTCGGTTTGCAGCCATAATTCAAGAAATTAATGGTGGCACCTTTGAGAGTTTCAGTTCCCTCAGGAATGAGGAAAGCGTGCAACATCTTTCACTTGAATGTTACCTTTCGCTTGCTGTCATGCTGGAGTCTCACGGCCTGGGGGCATACTGAGGGATTTCAGAGTGGAATTCTAATTCTGTATTAGTTAAGGCAAGGTTATATAGAATGTTGGCTATTAGGGTTTGTGCTATCTGTGGCCCTACGTTGAGTAATAAAGAAAGGAGATGATTTTGTTAGAGATTTATACACTTCTTTAGGGGAAGACTCCAAAGCATAATGGATACTGTGTCAATAAGAAGACTGGCACTTCTGCTCGCTCTTTCTTAGAGCCCAGCTTCTATTCAGTCAGGGTAGCCCACTGCTGGAGACACCACATGGAAACACCAAGTTTGGGGAGAAGGGCACAGGATGAGAAAGAGTCCGCACGAACGATAGCCAAGGAACCCATCCAACAGCAAGATCCCGGGCCCTGGACATATAACCACAGTTGTTACCTGGTAGCCAGCTGCCAGCTGTTCAAACCATCCCAGTTGAGTTGCCATATATATGACTGACGAGACCTTCTTGGATATTCCAGCCAGCAGACATCACGTGAAGCAGGAACAGAAAACAGAGAATATTCCTAGCTGTGACTCATCTGAATTTCTGATCCACAGAATTGTGAGAAGTAATAAACTTGGTATTGTTTTAAGTCACTAAGTTTTAGGGTAGTTTTTTAGTCAGCACTACATAATTGAAACAGTGACTTTTGTGAGAATTTCTGCAAAAGTTGGAATTCTTATTTGGCCTTTATCATTTTTGCCATTTTGGGTATTCTTTCTAGGGAACATGGCATTTTTATCACAGAGAATGTGAGTGATGGTGAAAAGCAAAAACACATTTCTTATTATTAGATGAGTCTGAAGAGGGAAGAACTTGTTTATTCTTTTGCAACTGAATGTTATTTAATTTTTGAGGCCTTAAACCTATAACTGGGTTACCTGAAGGAGGAGATTCAATAAATTAATGTATTAGTTAATTGTCTGCCAGAAAATTAAGCCAGATTGAAGGACCACCACCTATTGGAGCCTCTTGCGAAAAATCCATTTCCTGCTCACTGGGGCTGTTGGCAGAATTCGTTATCTTCTTTTAAGACTGGGATCCGTTTTTTCTTCCTGGTCCTAGAGGCCACGTGAAGTCTTTGGTTCCTTGCTGCTCTGGCAGTGGCAGGTCATATCCCTCTCACACTTGGAATCTCTCCTTTTCACTTTTGCCTCATTTTCTGACCCACATCCAGCCTCCCCCTTCTGCTTTTAAGAACTCATGTTAAGATTGGGTCCACCTGGATAATCCAGCATAATCTTGCTATGTTAAGGTCAGCTGATTAGGAACCTAAATTCCATCTGTGACTTTAGTTCCCTTTTGCTATAGAAATAGCATTTGGGGGTCAATTATTCCATCTACTCTAGCAAGATATCTGCCTTCTTCAATTGCCAGCTCCTTTTATATTGTGGTGTATATAAATAGCACTCTCAGAAGTTGTGCAGTGTGCAACCTGTGCAGCTGGCTCTTAGAAGTATATTAGAACAGAAGTGAGGCAGATTACATGCCCAGTGTTTCATTTCTGTGTCTTTGATTCTCCCAGTTTCAAACAGGCATGTTACTACCTTCCTCTCTTTCCAGAGCAAGATTTCTCTTTCCTGTCTCTATTAACCCAAGAGGAAGATTTTCTTTTAGACACAAATAAGCAAAGAACATTTTTAAAGGAAATATTTATAATAGAAATATATTTTTTTAATTACAGAAAAAAAATGAGGATAGATTTTTCGGCAAGAAAAGGCTCTTGGACATCTGCACAGATCCTTCAGCCCATTCAAGCCTAGCTGTTCTTCTCACAGTCCTCTGAATGCCTTCTAGCGCTGCTCACTAAATTATCTCTCACAGCCCCACTGAGTCAGCCTTTCTCATGTGTCACCTGCTAATACCTAGCCCAGGAGACGGCTGCCAATTGTCCTCTTTCAGTTTGTGATAACATTACACGTGACTATTAATTACCTCACAATCTAATTACAAAACCATGAGCTTGACTTCAGGAAGATTGATACAGTGGCATGTTTCTCAATTTTATTTATGTAGTGGAGAGAGGTTTTCAAAGGTATCTAATGTAAAAAAAGCCATTATTTAAAAAGCCCAGGGGAGATATCATGGTTAGTAACTCAGATTCCTCTTTCCCTGCCTTTGTAATCACTGAAACAGCATCACAGAATCCCAGGGCTTCTTTGGACACAGTTTTGAAAACTTTAGTATAGCAGAAGGAGCACTGGAGTGGGAGACAGGAGGCATTTCTCCATTTTTTCAGCCTTGTGATTTTTGAGCAATGCCCTCAAATCTGAATTTATCTTCTTATCTAAGTGAGAATAATACTTTTTCCTACTAATCCTTTGGAGTAGTATGAGAATCAGTTTCATATCCTGCTCCTTTCTGCTTCGCATTTCTACCCTAATATTCTAATGGCGTAGGATCATTTGCTTTTCCCTAGCATCTTACCTAATCGTGACCCTAAGCCATTGACCAAGTTTTCTTCCACATCTAGAATAAATTTTCCTTTTTACTTTCAGTGAAATTTTTACTTTGGCACCTCATTTGTTAAGCTTTTGGCCCGGTCATAATGAAGAGGTTTTATGTGTATATTCTTTTTCATCTGTGTTTATGTGGCATTTTGTATAAAAACCTATTACACTATGTCTGAATTTTCACAGGCTCAAGAAATATGAAATTTTTATCTTTTATGTCTGGTATCTAACATAGTCCTTGGCAGAAAATAGGTTCCCAGTAACAGCTTTTTTGAATGAATGACTCAAAAAGTAAACATGCACTGTATTTGTTATTATGATGATGGCTATCTCTGTGTGCAGACTATATTTCCTCCACCTAAATACTTTGACTTAAGCCTCCCAACCTTTTGTCACATGAAGCTACCAGTGCCTCTCTCACATCAAAAGCATTGGTGATAATAGGAAAGGCATAGAATAGTTAATAAGGGATAAGGAAAATTTGTACATTTCATAGAAAACTACTCAAAATTCTCACTACCCCTATCTGTTCCTCCAAACCCCTCACCCCCTTCCATTTCTGCTGTGGCTCTGCTCTAACATGTCTTCTTCTCATTTCAACCAACTTACCAAATATTTCTTCTGCATATAGACATCTCTCATCAGTCAAGTCCAGTTTTCTCCATCAAACTGTATTTTCACCTTAACAGGAAAATAATAATCAAGATCACATTGATTAGTTTAATTCTTACGGTTTGTTTTTCCTTCAGCTCTATTTTCAGTTATCAACTATGTCTATATTTGTGAATGTACACCGTAGAATATTCTGAGTTGATTCCATTGACACCGTCTCCTCCTGTTCACACCCATGGATTCAAGTTACAAGTCTCATGTGTTTTATATTTCTCAGGGTAAGAACTGTCAACTTACTTATTAAGGTAACTACAAAAGTGAAAGATCTGGGACACAAAGACACCATATTCCATACCTTAAAATACAACATTTTCTCATTTACATGTAAGTAGTTTTTCTGAGATATAGCTTTCCTTGTAACTGTCCTGCAAAAAAAAAACAAAAAACAGAAAAAGTACACCAGGATTTACAGAAATACAAAGTTTGATATTTAATTTTAAGTAGTGATTTTGATAGTGGGAATAAATTTATTCATATTGTATTCCAATTGATTTTTTGGTATAAAACATAAACTGATTGTCTCCTTATGTTTTGAACTCAAGCCAGACATTCAGGTTCTTGCTCTGCAGTGAAGAATTTAAAAATAAACAGCACTAAGAACTACAAACTTTTCTCTCTGGAATGAGAACTCCCCCTCCCCCACATAAAAATTATTCATTAATTTGTTAATTTACATATTTGCTCATTCACTTGTATCATTAAAGATCCATTGAACATTTGAAGAGCCCAGAATTGTATCGCTGCTGATATGTGATTGTAGATAAGCCGGTTCCTTGGTATCAGAAAGCCTATATCCTAGTGAGGGAGACAGAAGTGCCCCAGATACACCAAACAGCCACGTAACTTGTGGATCCTACTACAGAAGAATATTCATCCTATGTAGGGACCCAGAAGAGTGAACATGGAAACTAAGAAGAGATGGTCATGTCAAGAAAGGCTTCACAGAGAAGGAAATGTTTGATCCTCACCTTGAAAAATGCCTGGGTATTTAGTAGGCAGATGACAGAAGGATATTCTGAGCAGGGGGGAACAGTGTCAATGAAGGAATGTAAGACACTGGCTTGAGAGCCACATTGACAACGTGTGTCTTTGGTGACCCACGATATTCTCTTTCATCCAGGACCCAAATCCTCTCAGCCAAATATGCTTCACAGGCTAATTTTAGAGGCATAGGAATGATATACCTCAAAATAACTTCAAAACTGAGTTTGGTAAAACCTTGGATTTTAGTAATAAATATACCAGGGTTTAATTCTACTGCTATTACTTAACTAACCATAATGTAATAGGCAAATAATGTCATCTCCTTCGTTCAATCAGGCTCCTGTAATAGGATACCATAAACTGGATGGCCTATAAACAACAGAAATTCATTTCTCACAGTTCCGGAGGCTGGGAAGTCAAGGTCAAGGCACTGGCAGACTCGGTGTCTGGTGAAGGTCCACTTCCCGACTCATAGACGGCTGTCTGTCTTCTGGCTGTGTCCTCACGTGGTGGGAGAGACACAGGACTCTCTGGGGCCAGTTTTATATGGGTGCTAATCCCATTCATGACAGCGTCACCCTTGTGACACAGTCACCTCCCAGAGGCACCGTCTCCTAATACGACCACAGCAGAGGTCAGGATTTCCACATAGGAACTTGGCAGTAGTGGGGAGGCCCACAAACATTCAACTCACTTTCGTCATTCACAGACTGAGAGTAAAGACACCTACTTCTGCATCTCATTTGAGGGTTAAAATAGGTAATTCATTGAAAATATTTAGGATGGTACCTAGCAACAGTATGTACTCAAAAAATGGTTAACTTTATTACTGGCACCGACATCAATACCCATCCATCCTCTTACTGCTAGTAATGCAACTACTGGTAATAATAATAGCTACTAGTTTTTCAGTCCTACAGCCCAGCAACAGTACTAAATCTTCTACATGCACTAGCTAATTTACCTGTCTTTTCTACTATTATTATTCCTACCACTTCTATTGCCATGAAATCACTGTAATATCAAAGTGTCCATAGATGTTTATTTCTCATCATAAGGCACTAATCCATGTGGGGAATTGGCAACAGTGCAATTGCTTTTTTCTTAGTTGTTTGTGCTTTTGTGACTGAATCCAGGAGAGGAGAAAGCTGCCCAAACACTCCTCACCTGGTTAGGTATAGAACAGTATTTGTTTCCTAAGTCTGCTGTAACAAATTACCAGAAGCTTCGTGACTTGAAACAACTCAGTTTTATTACAGTCCTGGAGGTCAGAAGTTCAGAATGAGTTTTATGGAGATAGAATCAGCATGTCAGCAGGGCTGGCTCCTTCTAGAGGCTCCAGAGAGCGTTCTCATCTCCCAGGGACTGCTGGCACGCCCCAGCTATGACTATGTCACTGCAGTCCCCACTTCCTTCATCTCATTGCCTCCACCCTTACCTCTAACTATTCTGGCTTTCTCTTATAAGAAGCCTGTGTTTACACTGCATCCACCAGATATTCCAGGATTATCCCTCCAATCCTCCCAGCCCCCCACCCCCCACCATTTAAAGATCCTTAACCACATGCAAAGTCCCTTTTATCATATAAGGTAACATATTCAGAGGTTCCCTGGATTAGGGCATGGAACATCTTTGGGGGTCCATTATTCTGTCTACCACAAAGATTATCAGAAATTATTACATTATTTAGAGAACAGAAAAACACCTGAACGAAGCTTGATAGGGAAAATATAGACATAGTGTAGAATATTGTCTAACCCATAAAGTATTCTCCCTGAATGCTTCTGTTCTTGTATTTCATATTATTAGAACAGGAGCCTACGGGGGATTTTCCAGGCAGTGGATCATAAGCACCACTTTGGGGCTCTCACCTTGCCTGGTCGTTGGCTATGTGGCTGGTGCACTTTCATCTAGGCGATATTTTTTACCTACACAGCACAGAGGCTGCTCCGGTTTGGTTCTGTATGTGGGGACTGCAGCTAATCAAGATCATTAGAAGCAGGGTGCAAATTTCATCAAACTCTGGCACACAGACCAAATCTGGCCCTTCCCCAGGGGGTTCCAGGTCCACTTTTACCATGACATTCCTGTGTGATACAGGGAAGGTTGTTTGATTTCCCTGGGCCTCGGTTTCCCCAAGTGTACAGTAAGGTTGGGTATAACTGCCTTGTTTATCTCATAGGATGATGGTGAGAAGAAAGAGGGATAATAATTTTGAGAACGTTTTGGGAAAAAGTAAAAAGCAATGTTGTTAGTTATTGCTAAGAATTTAATCCTTTTCCATAGATTTTTAGAAACCAAAAAATTTTTTGCATCCACAGTTTACCAAATAACAACTAATTGTTTCATTCTGCTTGAGTCGGCAGCTGAATGGTGTCTATAGTTTGCCAAGCTTAAAAATAGATGCTGGTCTTCTACTTAACACTGAGTTCAAGAAAATTTAGGTTTGGCAATGGGTACCCCTTGTGTCCATTCCCATTTCTAGTTTAGAGGCCTTCTTAAGACTGTTTAGAAAAACTGTGGGCAGTGAACAGTCTTACAAAACAACATTTGATGAGTTAGAGTAAATGAATTAGAAACATATGGATCAAATCTCTCTGAAATACATCAGGGTTGAAAAATGAAGGAGAAAAAAGCACTTAGCTTTATCCAAATATGTAAAGGCTAGCTTGTTAAGCTTGACCAACCTAAAACACTACTGCGTAGGGTTTTTTTCACTGTGCCTTGGCAGGGGCTTGGACTTTCTCTCCATCAACTTTTTATATTGTCAACCAATTTCTCCCTTTCCAAGGCAGGCATGTACAATTACAGCATTTCTTTTTTTTTTTTTTTTTTTTATTGAAGGGTAGTTGACAACAGTATTACATTAGTTTCAGGTGTACAACACAGTGATTCAACATTTATATACATGATAATTCTAGGTACCAGCTATCACCATACCAAGTTGTTACAATATTTTGACTATATTCCTTATGCTATACATTACATCCCGGTTACTTATTTATTTTACAATTGGAAGTGTGTTTATATATATATATATATATATATATATATATATATATATTTTGTGAGGGCATCTCTCATATTTATTGATCAAATAGTTGTTAACCACAATAAATTTCTGTATAGGGGGGTCAATACTCAATGCACAATCATTAATCCACCACAAGCCTAATTTTCGTCAGTCTCCAATCTTCTGATGCATAACGAACAAGTTCTTACATGGAGAACAAATTCTTACATAGTGAATAAGTTAAATGGTGAACAGTGCAAGGGCAGTCATCACAGAAACTTTCAGTTTTGTTCATTCATTATGAACTATAAACAGTCAGTTCAAATATGAATACTCATTTGATTTTTAAACTTGATTTATATGTGGATACCACATTTCTCTCTTTATTATTATTATTTTTAATAAAATGCTGAAGTGGTAGGTAGATACGAGATAAAGGTAGAAAACAGAGTTTAGTGTTGTAAGAGAGCAAATGTAGATGATCAGGTGTGTGCCTGTAGACTATGTGTTAATCCGAGCTAGACAAGGGCAATAAACATCCATGTATGCAGAAGATTTCTCTCAGCACATGAGGGGGGAGGTTCTAAGCCTCACCTCTGCTGCTCCCCATTTTCTCACCAGATGGCCCCCTGTGACTGTGCCTGTCTTAGGTTGTTCCTCCCTTGAGGAATCTTACCCGTCTCTGGCTAACCAGTCATCTTCCGGGGCCATACAGGGAAATGTTAAGTTGGTAAGTGAGATAGAAGCCTTATTGTTTGAAAAGGTTAGCTTTTTACTTCTTTGCATATTTATGCCCTGTAGCTTCTATGCCCAGCATTTGTCTTGAGGTGTCTTTACCACTTGGAAGAATTATGATACTCGGTAAATTCGACATGTGGCACGAGTTCAATTTAAAGGTTGTGATTAGGTAGGAAGAAGAAAAGCTATAGAAGTAGCAGGCAGAAGAAAACCTGGGAAGATTGATTATTTCTTTGACATATCTTCTTGTAGAGTAAATTCAGCATGGATAGGTTTTAAACTACTAATTAAATTGTGCACACACATTAACATAATAGGAATATAGTTACCTAACCAAAGCATACCTGTAATTACCAGCCATCTCCAGTGAAACCAAGAAAACCAGTTAGGCACCTTAGGCATTTGTGAAAACTTATCTATGATATGGTGGATATTGTCCGACTGAACTTAAACAGTCTGAGAGAATTCAGATAAACTAGAACAACCCATTCCTGGGGACTGTTCATATCCCATATGTTCTTTTAACGATAAATAGTCTGTGGTTGTAAGATTTTGGAGTGCTACAATTTGCACTTCTCCTAATTCTTGGTTGAGTTCCAACAGTATAGATCCAGTCAAATTTGTTGTTTTACTGTATGCACAGGCCAGCTTAGATATCTCCTTCTTCATTCCCATGGCAAGTCCAGGAACTGGTGGGATGAGTGCATCTACACCTGTGACAGTGCGTGGATCTTTGTTGGAGTTTTTTTTTTGGCTGATCATCTTCTGTCATGAGTCTTCCCGAGAGTGCTGATGTTGGAAGTTCTTTTTCATATCGTATCTTAGTTCATTTTCGGGGTAGCCAAATTAGGCTTTGATCCTCTGTATAAACACAAACAGACCCTTTGCCTACACTTTTATATGCCCTTTATATCATTGTGTAGAACTCATTAGAGGCCACCACATAGGAACTGCTTTTTTTTTTTTTTTAATCATTAATCTACACTTACATGATGAATACTTTGTTTACTAGGCTCTCCCCTATACCAGGTCCCCCCTATATACTCCTTTACAGTTACTGTCCCTCAGCGTAGCAAACTGTTGTAGAATCACTACTTGTCTTCTCTGTGTTGTACAGCCCTCCCCTTTCTCCCACCCCGCTATGGATGCTAATCTTAATACCCCTTTTTTCTGCCCCCCCCTTACCCCTCCCTACCCACCCATCCTCCCCAGTCCCTTTCCCTTTGGTACCTGTTAGTCCATTCTTGAGTTCTGTGATTCTGTTGCTGTTTTGTTCCTTCAGCTTTTCATTTGTTCTTATATTCCACAGATGAGTGAAATCATTTGGTATTTCTCTTTCTCTGCTTGGCTTGTTTCACTGAGCATAATACCCTCCAGCTCCATCCATGTTGCTGCAAATGGTTGGATTTGCCCTTTTCTTATGGCTGAGTAGTATTCCATTGTGTATATGTACCACATCTTCTTTATCCATTCATCTATCGATGGACATTTAGGTTGCTTCCAATTCTTGGCTATTGTAAATAGTGCTGCGATAAACATAGGGGTACATTGGTCTTTCTCATACTTGATTGCTGCATTCTTAGGGTAAATTCCTAGGAGTGCAATTCCTGGGTCAAATGGTATGTCTGTTTTGAGCATTTTGATGTACCTCCATACTGCTTTCCACAATGGTTGAACAAGTTTACATTCCCACCAGCAGTGCAATTACAGCATTTCTTTCTCCAGGATTCTTAGATTCTTTCTCCAGGATTCTCAAAAGTGTATACATGAGAAACCGAACCCACCTGTCCTGAAGACTACGTGTGCTCATGAAAAAAAATATGTAGCATGTAACTATCGTACAATGAAATTGATGTAATTCGTGAACAAATGAACAGTTTACAACAACTTGTACAGAATATCCTGCAACTAATAACTGTAGTTTTGGGTATCAACAAAGTGATGAAGAATTGTTATAGTGCTCAGTTCAGCCAAGTCTTTCTGTGACAGCTTTAATAGCTCCACTATTTGGGTGTAAGTCGCAGAAGTCAATTCAATATTCCAGCGCCAGAACCTCCTCTGGATATAATCTAAGACTCAGACCACGTTAAGCTACCTGCATCTCACTTCTGTTCTTCTTCAAGAACCAGTAAGAATTTCCCTAATTGTTTATACTCAGTAAGAGTGGTAAGCACAACCAGTCAATTAAGAGGGTGGGATACCAATGGATGTGTGTGGAGGGAGGTGGTATTAACATATTCCAGGTCACTTTTCCTGTTCTCCCCACTCAAATTCACAACTTCTTCTTTTCACCTAAATATGTCCTTGCCCTTGGAGAAATTTAGTCAATGATCATTTTAAAAAATCTGTTCTTCTCAATGAGCTTCCCATTTATGCTGAAAGCACCACTGTGAACCTGGGATGACCCAGCTGAGCTGAGGACATAAAAAGGATCGCCACTGATCGCTGGTTTGACAATCATCATGAAACCACAAATAGAACTTAGCTCTTTCTGCCTTCACCTTTATTTATATAAACGAGGAAACTGAAACAGGATGGGATAATGCGTTACCATCTGACCTTCTACCTCTTGAAGCTTTCTCTAGAAAGATCCTTCCAGTTCTCAGGGCTTCCTCTGAATTGCAGTAGCCCTCGTCTGAACTGACTTGTACTTATCTTAACCTTTAGGGTGATCTTCACTGATGTTCCTTGTGCAGGTATCTTCCCCAACCTACCCATCCAAACTGAACAGTCCAAACCCAGGAACTGTATACGCATCACAAGACCCACAGACAAACAATGCACATGATGTCATTCAAGATAAAGCTTCTTTTAATATTATTATTATTATTTGGGGTTTTGTCTTCTTAATAATAGATAGCCAGCTTGCCTGATGTAGTTTCTTTACCAAATAAACTCAAATACTTCATAGAGGATATAAAGACAGTTATTTGAGTACATACACATTCCCAAATTCCACCACTTTTAACAACATACTATATGTGCTCATTCTAGAACACATGGATTTGAGGTATGCCCGCATTCAGCAATTTCTTCAAGGCTTTATTTCTGACTCCTTAGGTCATATTGCTGTGGGGTGTCCCATACAATGGCTCTTTCCAGAAACGGTCCAATTTTATTTCATTTTTTTCTCTAAGTAGGGTTTATTATTTGGGGTCAACTTGATAAATTGTCAGATTCAGTATTAGATGGTTGGATAATATATGTTTTATTTTGTTTGAATGTGCTGCATTTATTATACCCCTCTGTCCTGAACCAAGTGGACTTTTTATTATTAAAAATCTAATGAAAACAAACTTCACAAAGAACTATTGTTAAAGAATACACTTGTCATTTCTTTTTTTTTCCCTCTCTTAGGTGGATTTACAAGAGCCTCTTGTTATAGGCCGTGCATGAATGACAAGCTGTTTGCTTTAGATTTATGTAGAATTTATAATAAAAATGAATCAAATTTATTTTAAAACAAAATCTAAATTAAGTGGATTCATAAACCATTGCAATAGAAAATTGATTGAAATCTGAACCTTGACAATTTCTCTACAAGGAACACTTGACATCTTTCTAGTAGATTTGTTTTACTAAAGCAAATTTTTAAATTAAAGTCAGACAGGGGAAAAGCAATAGGGCTACTTTCAATAGCTTTTCTTAGAAAATTATTTATATCTATATTATATCTATTCTAATATATTTCAATGTCATTTTTTCTTAAACCAGTCAACAATTACAACTGCCTCATAGCCTTCTTTTTTTTTTTTTTTTTAAATAATTATTTTTTATTGAAGGGTAGTTGACACACAGTATTACATTACATGAGTTTCAAGTGTACAACACAGTGGTAGAACATTTATATACATAATTCTAGGTTCCAGCTATCACCCTACCAGGCTGTTACAATATCTTGACTATATTCCTTATGCTATACATTACATCCCGGTTACTAATTTATTTTACCATTGGAAGTCTGTCCTTTTTTTTTTTTTTTTTTTTTTTTTGTGAGGGCATCTCTCATATTTATTGATCAAATGGTTGTTAACAACAATAAAATTCTGTATAGGGGAGTCAATGCTCAATGCACAATCATTAATCCACCCCAAGCCTAATTTTTGTCAGTCTCCAATCTTCTGAGGCATAACAAACAAGTTCTTACATGGAGAACAAATTCTTACATAATGAATAAGTTACATAGAGAACAGTACAAGGGCAGTCATCACAGAAACTTTCGGTTTTGCTCATGCATTATGAACTCTAAACAGTCAGTTCAAATATGGATACTCATTTGGTTTTTATACTTGATTTATATGTGGATACCACATTTTTCTCTTTATTATTATTATTTTTAATAAAATGCTGAAGTGGTAGGTAGATACAAGATAAAGGTAGAAAACATAGTTTAGTGTTGTAAGAGAGCAAATGTAGATGATCAGGTGTGTGCCTGTAGACTATGTGTTAATCCAAGCTAGACCAGGGCAATAAAACATCCACGTATGCAGAAGATTTCTCTCAGAACGGGGGGGTGAGGTTCTAAGCCTCACCTCTGTTGATCCCCAATTTCTCAACTGATGGCCCCCCTGCGACTGTGCCTATCTTAGGTTGTTCCTCCCTTGAGGAATCTTACCCGTCTCTGGCTAACCAGTCATCTTCCGGGGCCATACAGGGAAATGTGAAGTTGGTAAGTGAGAGAGAAGCCTTATTGTTTGAAAAGGTTAGCTTTTTACTTCTTTGCATATTTATGCCCTGTGGCTTCTATGCCCAGCATTTGTCTTGAGGTATCTTTACCACTTGGAAGAATTATGATACTCGGTAAATTTGATATGAGGCACGAATTCTATTTAAGGGTTGTAATTAGGAAGGAAGAAGAAAAGCTATAGAAGTAGCAGACGGAAGAAAACATGGGAAGATTGATTATTTCTTTGATATATCTTCTTGTAGAGTAACTTCAGCATGTACAGGTTTTAAGCTACTACTTAAATTGCACACACACATTAACATAATAGGAGTATAGTTACATAACCAAAGCATATCTGTAATTACCAGCCATAGCCTTCTTTTATTTAACAAACTAGAGATATTTACTAGGTCTCACTCTTCTCTATGAGTCTGAATATCTATAATGAATCATCTAAACATCACCTCATTCCTCTTTATAGAACCCCCTCATCCTCCTTCCCTCTGGGCCTTTGCCTCAATGTAACTACCCAGTATTTAGCTGTTCCTTCTTCCTTCCATGGAGACCAGTCACTCATCTTTAATAAAGATGACGCAGCCACAGGTACTTCTGTTTACACTCACACTTACCTTTTCCTTTATCATCTATTCCCTCTAAATTCTACAGCATCTTAAATTCTCTCTTCCTGCAGAAATCTTCCCCCCTATTTAAGATTTACTCAGGTGAGTCCCAAGGAGAAGCAAACAGTATTTTACAAGTCGGCTAACCCCTCAAAATACACAACCATCTTTTTCCTTCTACTTATCAAAGTTCTTCCCGCTGCCTCTCTTCCTCGGGAGGGAACACACTGTCTTGGTCTCCCTGTCTACACGTGCCCGGTGCTCTTCACTCAAGCCAAGGACCCCTAGTTTTTCCCAGTCCACATCCGGGTTTACTTCTTTATAGAACTGCAGTCGTGGACTATCTCTCTTCCTAAACGCGACTGCTCCTTGACTCCCGTGAAGCAGCACTCTTCAGGTCCCTTGTCTCTTCCCATCCCCCTCACTCTCTCCTTGCCTTGCTGGGCGTCCTCTTCCATTCGCTTCTTGGGAGTCAGCATCCAGGTTTTGTCTGTTTATATTTTGTATCTATTTTTAATGTCCTTTGTCCGAATTTGCACCGTAATGGCTCTACATAGGTCCACTGCCCAGAGGGCTCCCTGCTTTATATCAGCAGCCTTAGCATTTCGGCAGTTGCCTCCTGAATATTACCACCTCAGGGTTCCATCCTAACCTGTTCTAGCTTAACTTGTGACACATAGTAGGTTTTCAGTAAATGCTGAACTGAATGAGCTATACAGCTACAATCATTCTGAGATGGATTTCTCTGGAAACACTTGCAAGAGAATTAAGGGGCAAAACTGGAGGTTTCTCTAAGTCAATGATTTTTGTGTACTCAGTCTAGTGGTAACGAGGCAGGCAGACCTCTCTTTACCTTTGCATAGTCTTGAACCAGCTGCTTAACCCTCTAAACACCAGTTTTCTCATTTATGAAATGTCACCTACCAAATAAATTGTTGTGAGGCTAAAATTAAGTAATTCATATAAAGTACAGCAGTATTCAGTGACAGCTGAGGTGGTAACAGTAGAGATCCCTCTTATTTTTAGAGATAATGTTGTCACTCCATTGCTAGAATATGTAAATTCCACAGAGTGAAGACTTTTGTCTTTTTTCACTCCCAGCCATTGGAGATCGTGCCTAGGAAGGGCCTGCCGTACAGCAGGCCTTCCATCAATATTTGCTGAAAAATAGTAAACTAAGAGTTGTCTTTACATCTAGGACCAGATTCATCGTGTTTACCTCCCATGCCAGCTCTCCTTTTGTCTCTGCCAGACCTCCTAATGGTTACATAGCTCCCAGAATAAAATCTGTGGGGTCCTCCTTTCTAAGTTTGCATGAGAACACCAACAGAGACTTCAGGGTGACGTCCTGCACTAGGTGAGCCCTTCGTGGGTCAGGAGGGGACCCGGCAGGACAGGATGGGGAGCTATGCCAGCCATTGCCCTTCCCCTGCCCTTCTTCTGCTCCCTCCAAACACACTGACGGGCACTCGTGTTCTAAGAAAAAAAAAAGGGAAAGGAAAGAAATGCAACATTGAAAGGACATGGCTTGAGCAGGCCTCAAGGACAAGGCTGCCCCTTCCCGCCAAACCCTCAGCTTTGTCCTTGCACAGTCACTGCTGTGGTGTTTTGCCCACCCTAGTCTACATCTGGCCCCTGAGACCAGAGTCGGGTGGAGCACATGGAGGGGTAGGGTGCAAAGTTTGGAGCATGGGGCTGTAGGCAGCAAGGCTGCCTCCTGGAGAAGCCCACAGAAGGCATTCCAGGAAGGGTCTGGTGCAGAGCAGCCATGTGGTACACAACAAACATGTCCGCCAGAAATGTTTAAGAAGTGAAAAGGTTGGCATTGGAGAAAGACCCTTGTTGGTCCTCAGCTGCCAGGACATCCCCCAAGAGACCCTGTCAGTGGGGCGAGAACCTGTAAAAGCAGGTGATGGGGTAACTCAGATTAGTGTATGTGACCACACTGGTACACCAGGGCTTTTTTGTCACACAAGTGGGAGGCCAGAAAAGAGAACCGAAGTTGTAAACGAAGAAAGAAAGGTTGACTAGAAGCAGGACACTCAGGATATCAAACTCAAAGTACCTGATGAGAAACGAAACAGCAGCAGGGTGAAACCAGGACAGGGGGCTTAGGCTGGGGAAGGCAGTTGGGAACGTATTTTAACAAACACCGGGGCTCCTACGGTGTTTCTTTTATTTAGGATTTGACAAGCTTTATTTATAGTTAAGATGTGTTTTTAAACCACAAACCCACCTCAGATAATGTCCTAATTTTGCTTCTTACTGATCATGTTCCCTCTCTTTTGTCATCTTTTATATCTTTCATTCATATTTCTCTTAAGTTGGCATCATTTTCATTCTTATTAACCATAATTTCTCAAAACCCTTTCTTAGTATTTGAACTTTTTGACCACTTTCTCCCATCTCACATCCCTATTTCTGGACAAGCTTGTATGTCCAAATTTTAAAGTAATTCACTTTTGGCCATTCTTAAAAGCTATTCAACCCGGGTACCATGAAATCCAGCATCCTTGATATTCCACTCCTGGTCACTGCCATCTAGAAAGAAGTGAGACCGTAGCACAGTCACTGAGACCTCTCCCGGAGACACTGACATAGGTTCAACCTTTGCTCCTCATTGGAGCTGACATAAATACCCACCTCCCAGGATTCTGCCTCTTTTAATTTTCCCTTTTATTCACAATGAAAGAGAGTCTGGCTGCCAATAGATATGGCAGTTGACAAAATATTTGCACAGCATAATACATTTTTTCTAAAGAGGTGTAGCTAGAATGATTCAAAGAACCCATCCCCTCGCCTCTCCGATGTCCGCCCACCCCTATCAAGACATTAATACATTCGGCTTCAGCCTTGAAGCCTAGTTCACTGGAGGTGACAGGTAACCAGACGCATGGAGCGTATTTTCCCTTCCTTCCTAAAAATTTCCTAAAGCTTCCCCTTAATACATAATAAAAAGATCACCAGGCCCTTGAACTTTCCCCTCTAGGAGCAGCCAAAACAAATCCTAAACTAAGTCCCTTGGCAGAGAAGTATTCTTCTGATGGTAAAGAGAAAAATAAAATAAGAAATCTGGATTATTGCTCATCTGAGAATCTCCCAAGAGACTTTGTAGCAAATACGTACTCCCTGTGGTCTAGGGGAGACCCCCGTAAAACTGGCCAAGTCAGCAAGAAGAGGGAGGTCAAATCCCACACAGCGTCCTGTCCATAAAACAAACCCGGCTCTGCTCATGTAGTGCGTGTTGTCCAGCCGTTGCCTTTATGTACAAGTTGGGCACATGCCCCCTCCACGGTGCCAGTCACTCCTGCTAGGCCACGGGCCAGGGGTGATTTCCAGCAGCAGAGGGGCAGGATGGGTTTGAAAGTAGCTGCCGCAGTGAATGAAGTAAGAAGATTGGCCAAAGTGGAGAGAACGCCGCAAGCCAAGGCTCGGCCGGGGTCAGTTCACGTGGGTCTGTAAATCTCCTTCATGGACCATTAGTGCTGAAAGGAGCCTCTGGGGGTCATTCAGTATATCCCTCTGCTTCCCCTGGGTCGCTTCAACACATGGTTTTCCTTCAAGACTGATAGGTTTTCAAGAAAGAACATGCCTTTTGCCATTTTTTTTTTTTTATCTCTTAACATTCTCCATTTCATTCTTCCTGAGTCCTGATGTACTCTACTAATCAGGTCAATAAGCCAAAACTTGCAGGGAATAAAATCATAGGCTTTGGTTACTGTACAGCCCGTGATACTGTGTTAGACATCCAGCCAGCTGTCTTACAAATGTTCAGAAGAGCCAGAGAGCATGCGTGAAGCCGCGCAACCCATCACTGCTCCTAAGAAAGCAACCTGAATGGCATCTATTCAGCGAATATTTACGGAAGGCCTGCTGTAGGCCCTTCCTAGGCACGATCTCCAATGGCTGGGAGTGAAAAAAGACAAAAGTCTTCACTCTGTGGAATTTACATATTCTAGCAATGGAGTGACAACATTATCTCTAAAAATAAGAGGGATCTCTACTGTTACCACCTCAGCTGTCACTGAAAACTGCTGTACTTTATATGAATTACTTAATTTTAGCCTCACAACAATTTATTTGGTAGGTGACATTTCATAAATGAGAAAACTGGTGTTTAGAGGGTTAAGCAGCTGGTTCAAGACTATGCAAAGGTAAAGAGAGGTCTGCCTGCCTTGTTACCACTAGACTGAGTACACAAAAATCATTGACTTAGAGAAACCTCCAGTTTTGCCCCTTAATTCTCTTGCAAGTGTTTCCAGAGAAATCCATCTCAGAATGATTGTAGCTGTATAGCTCATTCAGTTCAGCATTTACTGAAAACCTACTATGTGTCACAAGTTAAGCTAGAAGTTGAGAATACGGTGAGATGTGGTCACAAAACTTTAATACAAGGAGAAGACAGAGACACAGACGATATGATGGGGTAAATGCTGCAAAAGAGATGTAAATAGGAGCTGCTAAGCCCGTCCTGTGATAGTGTGTGTGTGTGTGTGTGTGTGTGTGTGTGTGTGTGTGGTGTTGATGGAGAGGACAGCATGACAGCAAATTGGAGAGAATAGGAAGCATCCCAGGAAGAGCAGGGTCCTGGAACAATGAGGAATGTCTGAGGAACTTTGAGTGGCATCTTTTAAACCTAGATTAGCAAAACTCTCAGGGATGTTCTTACTCTTATTTTTCTATCAAAACTTCTCACTGGGTAGGTTTGTTGTGCTTTTTCTAAAATAACACAAAAGGACATGGTTGCATGATCTTAGAAACACCTGAACCTCCCACTCTGATCCCACAATCAGATTTTCCTTGGAGAAGAATAGAGTTGGTCATTAGCCTGTCCAGTGACGCCTTCAGTGTCACCTCCTGACCCCTGGGACCAGAGTGAGGTTCCACTGTGTATCAAAAACAAATCGTTTTCCATAGCAGAATTCTTACATGTGAACTGATGTGCCTTCAAACTAATGTGTGTGTGGATCGAGACAGCTCCTACCTGCTGCTTTAGGGAAATTAAAAGAGGTGTCTATTTTTTAAGTGAATTTTTTTATAGCAGCAGATGCTCATGTTTTCTGTTCAAGTCAAAGCCACAGGCTGAGATGCACATGCACGCTCTGCCACACTATATATGTTTTCAATCAGTTCTACAAGGTTGTTATTTTTTTTTTAATGTCAAAACTTAACCCACGCATGGCCCCAGGAGACATGGAGATGCCTAAGCCACAATGCTGGGTTGCAGGACCTAATATCCGTGTAATGATGGGATTGGCTGCAGGGCACATTTGGAAATAATCTTCAGCCTTTGGGATTGAGACCAACGGCAGGAAATAATAAAACTATGAAGCTACACTGCATCCTCCTTCTGCTCCCCGCATTCTGCATTTGGGGTACAAAATATGAACATTCCACCAGATTGAAGGAAATGTTGAGGGTTGTCAAAAGATAACAAAGTGTAGAGTTGAACAGAATAACTGAGCACCTTGGAGAATGAAGGAGAGCCAAGTGAAGGGCATTTGGCAACAGTGAAACAGAGAAAGACAGGCTGCAACTCAAATGCAGATGCTGGAGGTCTCCAAACATCTCATCAAACAAATAGACAAAGGGAAATGCTTTTCTAAGTAGCATGCCCTTAACCCAGGGAACTCAATGACACATGGTTTTTATTGAGCCAAGGAACCCTGTAGCTCTTGTCAAAGGGTTGGACACTGTGATGAATGTGAGTAGCATCTGTAGCTCTGCTAAGTGAGGTGAAAGGGATGAGCCTGACCCATCTTGTGGCACGGACGGTGGAAACTGACTCCTGGCAAGACTTCCTCAAGAGTGTGAAGGACCCAGTGGGTTAGGAGCCATTTTCTGAAGTCTCTGTTCATCTTGCTCTGAAATATCACAACAAAGCATAGGAAGAGAAGAAAGAAATCAGAAGCCTTGTTCAGTTTCTACTGTGCCTACCTCAGACCTTCAAGATTTCCCCCGTGTGTGTTAGCGCAGATTCTGGAATATCATATTGATGATTGGTACTATTATGTACTATTTACCAAAATACCTTTGGTTAATACCTTCAGGCAGAATATATTTGACAGTTATTAGATTAGATAAAACATATGTCACAGACAGACTTACACACAGACACATGTTCTCAAGACCTTCCCATTTGTAGATCTCCAGCTGTTGAAAGACCTTATCAGTAGCTAATTCCTAGGATGAGAAGGTTGACTCAGACCCAGCAGTACAAGTGTAATGGAATAAAAGAAAGGGTGTAATAAAGAAAAGAGAGCAAAAGAGTCACTGAGGGCACATAGTCAAAGATATGTATCACCAAGCCACTCTGTTGAGGGTCAGTCTACTTGGTCAGTATTAAAATAGCTGAGTCTATGTCATAAGAGCTGCCTTACATCTGATAATAACCAGCTGCGTCACAGACAATGCCATGTTGGTCGCTCTATCCCCGGTCCATCCATTTCATTGATGGTTAGTATTCTTGTAAAAAAGTACAAACAAATCGAAAACTTGTTGCTGAGTCTGGCAAAATAGCCGACATACTTCTATGTTCTCTTTTATTCCAAAAGTCATTCTGAGGATTTTAAAACAAATTAGAAGATGGCTTTGATGGACAGAGTTCTCTTAGTAAAAGCACAGGTCATCAAGCTAATTAAGTCAATGGTTAATTAGAGAATTGAATAAATAAATCTAAGATATTTTCACCTATGAATGTGCCATTGGTGATGAGATATTGTCTGGTAGTTGGAGTTAAGATCATTGCTGTCATCCTGAGCTAAGGAGACAGAGATGAGAGTTCAGAGAGGCTGAACCTGCTGGAATATGTGGACAATAGCAGAACACCATGCAGGGGCTAGCTAAGCAGAGAGAGAGTTCCAGAAATCTATCTAGGGTTCTCTGTTTGCTTAACATCAAGCTTGAGTATCATGCACAAGGTGAGACTCCCTGGGTCCTGGCAAAGAATAATTACTAAAGAAAGAGAAAAAGAAATGAATGGGACCTCAGTGACCAGTGGGATAATCACAAACAGTCTAGATACAGTTTCATAAGCAGGAGAGGAAGGAAAGATATCTGAAAAAAGAATGGCAAAACATTTCCAAATTTGATTAAAGCAATAAACCACAGATCCAAGAATATCAGTGTACCCAAAGCAGGATAAAAAACAAACTACAAGAAGGCATATCATAATCAAATAACAGAAAACAAATGACAAAAAAAAAATTTAAAGAAAACAACATGTTATTTGAGTAACGAAGATAAGATTTTCAATCACGTATATTTTAGGCTAAACAAAGCTGAGATTATTTGTGGCCAGTAGACATAGACTTCAAGAAATGTTAAAGGATGGTCTTCAGGCTGAAGGTAACCAGTTGCAGGTAGAATTCCCATTTACACAAAGAAATGAAGAGTGCTAGATACGGTAAATGAGTAGATTAAGCATGTTTTTCTCATTTATTAATTTTTAAAGAAGGTATTTGGCCATTTAAAGCCAAAATAGTAATGTGCTGTGGGAATCAAAACATACGCAGAAGCAAAGGTATGACAAAATGCAAATGACAGGAGTGCAAACATGGATGAATGTTGCGTGAAGGTGAAGTGATACAATGCTACCTGAATGTGGACTGTGATAAGCTAGTGATGTATGTTGTGAACCCTACAACGGAGCTATTTCACAGAACTTTTTGCAATGATGGAAATGTTCTATATCTGCACTATCCAGTGTGATAGTCCTTAGCCACAGTGGGATAATGAGTACTTAAAATGTGACTAGTGTAAGGCTGACGAATTGAACTAAGGAACTGAGCCACATATGGCAATGGCTGCCACGCTGGACAGCACAGCCTACAATAAGCACTAAAAATAAACAAAACAAAATACAAACATACAAAGATGTATTAGCTAATCAGCCAACAAAAGAAAAAGGGAACACCAAAAATAATCAAGTAGTTCCAAAAAAGAGAAAAAAGGAAAAGGGAACAACAAACAGATTGAGTAAATAGAAAGCAAATGAACCAATTATGTTAACAATTATTTAAATATACATGGATTAAACACTCCATTAAAAAGAAGAGATTGTTGAACTATTAAAAAAATTAAAAATCAAGACCTGACTGAACTGACTATATTATTTCAGAAAAAGTAGACCCCAGATTAAGAAATATTACCAAAGATAAAGAAGGATATTCAATAATGAAAAAAGGGTCAATCAGGAAGACGTGTAGAACACTACACACGAAACTGCGGAATATGACTTCTTAGAGAGCACGTGGAACGTTCACCAGGAGGGACCATATGGTGGACCATAAAATATGTCTCAGTAAATTTAAAAGGATGGAAACCAGAGTTGACCACAATAGTATTAAATTAGAAATCAAAAACAGAAAACTATCTGGAGAATCCCTAGATATTTGAAAGTTAAACTACATACTTCTAAATAACTGTAGGACCAAAAAGAAATCAGAAAGAAACCTAGAAAATATGCTGAACTGGATGAGAATGAAAGTGAAAATAGAGCAGAATGTATGGGATGATGCTAAAGTAGTTCTCACCAATGATTCTCAAACTTTTCATCTCATGACCCCTTTATACTCACAAAAATTATTGACAATTATAGCAGGTTTTTGTTTATGTGCATTATAATCTATCAATGTTCACCCTATAAGAAATTAAAACTGGGAATTTTAGAAAATATTATTTATTACTTAAAAAATATATAAATCTATTGCCTAGTAACATAACTGACATGCTTTTATAAAAATACATATATTCCTCCAAAATCTAATGAGAATGACATTGTTCCACTTTTTACAAATTTCTTTAATGTCTTATTAGAAGACTACCCAATTCTCACATGTTTCTGCATTCTATCTACATTGTTTTAATTGAAATATATGAAGAAAATCCAGCCTCACTAAGACCTGTAGTTAGAAAATGAATATTTTAATAGCCTTTACAGATAATTGAGGATATGTTTCTTTGATGGTATGCCAGAACTGGAAAAGTAATCGTTTTTTAAAGATGAGTTGCAATAAGAAATCTGAAGCCATATCAATGAACGTTTCTTACACTAATTACATTAAAATCCATCAACCTATTTTGCCAAAAATCATTTTGTTTTACATGGGTCACTTGGAATTTTGGTACGCTGAACTGAGCAGCTATTCTGAATGTTGATGCTTATATGATGTGCTATCAAAATCACATTTAATATCACTATCAGTGTCATCATAAGAGAGAAGTCTTGAGCCTACTGTGGCAGTTGAAGTTCTCCAAAATTCTAATTTTCACTGGAAAGTTCAAATGTTATGTTGGCAACAAAAAACAGCTGATTCTTGAAGTTACAGGACCTCTTCATTAATTTACTAGACAGTGTGCTTCCAGTTTTGCAAAATTTTTTATGACTTTTTTCCCACAAGGAAACTGGTGGTCTTTGAGAAAAAGCAACTCGTTCAGCTTGCAATTCAAGCAACCATTCAAGTGCTTTGCCTTGAGACAGCCATTGCGTCTCAATAGGCAGCAGTAGTGTTCTACGCACGCCTTTCATTTCACAAGGAGTATTAAAAAGACATCAACTAAAAAAATAAGAAAACAAGCAACCCAATTTTAAAAAGGACAAAAGAGTCCAACTGACATCTCACTGAAGACATATACAGATGGCAAATAAGCATATGAAAAATGTTCAACATCATATGTCATTAAAGAAATACAAATTAGAACATGAGATTCCCCTGCCCACTGTTAGGATGGCTAACGGTCAATTGCTGGCAAAGATGTGGAGCAACAGAAACCATATATGTAGTTCATTACTGATGGTAATGAACAATGTTATAGCCACTTAGGAGACAGTTTGATGGTTTCTTACAAAGCTAAACATAGTTTTACCATATAATCCAGCAAGTAATTTCCTAGGTATTTACCCAACTGATATGAAAACTTATGTCTACACAAAACCTGCATGCAAATGTTTGTTATGGCTTTACTTACAATCTCCCTAAACTGGAAGAAACCAAAATATCCTTTGATAGGTAAATGAATAAACTAACCTTGGTATGTTATATGATCATCTCAGTAGATTCAGAAAAAAAGCATATGACAAAATACAACACACATTCATGTTAAAAAGCCTTTCAGCAAATTAGGAATAGAAGTAAAACTCATAGCTAACATATTTAATAATGAAAGCTTGAACATTTTAACTTAAGATCAAGAGTAAGTCAAGGATATCTGCTTTCACCAACTCCACAACATTTTGCTGAAAAGTCCTAAACGATGTAATAGGGCAAGAAAAAGAAGTAAGAAGTATCCAGATTGGAAAAGAATAGGTCAAATTGTCTTTATTTGCAGAAGCCATGGATGTATACATAGAAAATCTTAAGGCATCTACAAAATATTACTATAAGTAATAACAGCATTTATCCAAGTCATAGGATACAAGGTGAACGTAGAAAAATCCGCTGTGTTCTGAGTGATATTGTCTTCATTCTTTTCCTCAGTATGTGAGTATCTACAAATCTTAGGGTCCACATGAGCCACACACAGGGACGCTCCTGTGCAGCGCGCTGGTTACTCTCATTCTCCGCACGTGATTTGTAGGTGGGTGCGACCCTCATCCCTCCGCCAGTCCCGAAGCCCTCATGCCCCAGCCCTGGTCGCTGGCAGCTCTCAGATGAGTCCCTCTCTGGGACTTGCTTTGGTTGAAGAAGTTTGCCTTGCCGAGGTCAGGAGACAACCTGCCTCCCATGACTGGATAATTTGCAAGTGTAAAGTCCTGGCACCCTCACCCCCAACACGCAACAGCTTTGCGTGGCTGCCCCAGCTCCAGAGCTTCCCAAGCAATTAATCGGCTGACGCCTGTGCTGCACCTCAGGGCAGCTCACCGGCTCCCTGTGCCCCAGCATCATCCCTTGCTTCGCTCCCTCCCAGGTGTTGTTCTCCTGGGTTCTCTCTA
Source organism: Manis pentadactyla (assembly GCF_030020395.1). Classification (NCBI taxonomy): domain Eukaryota; kingdom Metazoa; phylum Chordata; class Mammalia; order Pholidota; family Manidae; genus Manis; species Manis pentadactyla. The sequence continues at coordinate 15,332,617 of NC_080037.1, read as the reverse complement.
ATAAACTTCCTGCCTACATCTCAGACCCTGCCTCCCAGGGAACTCAAATAGAGACTGTGAACACGTTAAGGACAGGGAACCATGATTCCTGGCTTCCAATCCCCCTTACAACTCATATTAAGTCCCCAGCGAACAAGTATGATCATCGACAGTCCTGAGCAGAGAGCGCTTGGCCGGGTGTCACCTGGGTCAGGAGTGACACTGAGGTCTACACTGGAGTGCCATAGAGCTACATTACCCCTGGTCTATGACCCACCCACAACATGTGCTACCCTAGAAAAATGCATGTGCTGCCCCTCTGCAGGCTCTCCCTGACCTGAGTTTATTTTTATGGGTCATACCATCCCTCTAGAGCTAATAAGAGGAAAGGGTGGGTGGGAAGGATCAAAATTTTCAGCAACAATTATAGGGTGGTTTACTTCTCTTCCTGGCTCTATTTTTTTCTCTCCTACTGAATTATTAAGTTAGTTTGCTGTGCTCAAGTTTTCATTGCACTGACACTTAAATGTCATTCACTTGTACGGGGACTTTGTGGCATCAAATAGATTGTAAACTTTTTTTAAGTGTTCTTCTACATACATGCATGCATGTGGAGATGTTCCAAATATGCTAGATGCTTCGTAAATGCCATATTTCAATCTGTGTTTTCCAAAGTGATACCTAAAGCATGAATGCTGTGGGAGTTTGGAGATTCTTCAAGGCCACTTTAGGGATGAACCTCACTCTGTATACAGAAGGATGTGTTTGTTTCTTTATTGGGAATAGCACATGGGTTCTCTTCTCCTGAACATCAATTGAAAATTGGGACTGTGGATTCCCAAGGTAGACAGTAATAATCCACTTTTTTTCCCAAAGAAAAGCATATTCCTACAGATGAGAAGGGTTTGCCCTGAAGTGGGGAGACCAGAGAGTACAACCTTTATCCACATATTTGGCTGATCATGATAGTTTAATCTTTAAAATGGCTTTCTACTAATTCCACCTATATGTGTGGACAGACAGGGAAAGAAAGAGCCTATCAAAATGCCTCCCATTAAATTTTTGTTGCAAAAGAGCAGCAATAATCTAGCATATTTCAGTTGCTCAAGAGAACACAATCATTAGTAGCCAGATTTTCTGTGTTCCGTAAGGTGTGTTTGGCCATCCGGGTCATTCTACTTCAGGCCCTGGTGGATAGAAGGTCATCACACTGTCAAGATTTGGCAGCTATGCCAGGAGGGACCACACTGGGCCTTTGCAGGAGTTACAAAATGAGCATTTTACTGATAAAGACAATTTATCAGTGGCTTGAAACTAACATAGGAAACAAGGCCAAAGTTCAGGCAACATTAACTCCACATAAGTAGGCAAATAAGGGATTTTCCAGCTGGGGAAATCTTACATCATAGTTAAGAGAGCAAAAAAACAGAATCCTGGCAATTCAACTAACTTTTAATACAATGAAGAGATCTGCTGAGCTACCATTTACATTTCTGGCTAATTACCAATCATGCTGTGGGTGTCACAAGATCATTTTAAAGCATTGTGCTTACCTCAGAGCGTGACAAATACCTCTGAGCTTCATAGTAGTCTTAAACTCTTAAAGGATATACAAAGCGAACTGTGTTTGATTACATCAGGGATTTAGCCCCTTTTGACTTTTCCCGGTGTTACATCAGCCTCATTATTTAGGGGCTTGATGTCTTGTAGAGCACAAAACAACCATTACTTTGGAAATCAGACAAGCAGTTTTCTTGTGAACAACAGACAGACCAGAGCAGATATTGCAAAATGCACCCAGTTTGGAGTCTCACAAAGCTTTCCTTTCTTCTTAAAAATAACAAGCTTCACTTCATTTTGAACTTGGAGGTCAGTTACTAAAACATGGGATGTGGATTTAATGATCCCATTTCTTAAAATAAACATGGGGTGCATAACAAATAACATCCCGTGTACTTACGCAGGGGAAAAAAAATCTACAAACAGACACACAAAAGTAATGAAAATGTCACTGAAGGGATATAAACTGATTGTAAAGAAAAGTGCAGGTCCACAATTTTCTATTACCTGACACACCTGGAATCAAAACCATCATTTCTGTGGCTTGGTGGTCAAAGATGGCTTTCTTTCATACTTTACACAGAACACATAAAAGGGCTGGTTATAAAGAGGTCACAAGATCAGAACGTGGAATGACATGTGATTACATAATGCATGGAAAATAAGTGTAGGGTGTCTACACAAAGCAGCAGCATCAAAATTTCCTCCCTCTGCAAATCAGCCATCCCTGTTTGTCCCAGGACTTGGAAGTCTCAATCAGAACTTCCAAAACAATGCAAACAAAACACTACTAACTTTGAACTATTTAGTCAAGATTGTCAACCTGTCTCTCCACATTTAAGAAATTTCAATACAGCCTTGGAATGATAAGGGACTGTAGCCAACAAGAGCTTTGCACATCAACAGGGAACTACAAGCCATACCTGGTTCAAGTTCAGAATCTTAGAAGATTCCCTGAAGCCCCTCCCAACTTCATGAGGTTTTAAAATGGAGCTGGAAGACCTGCATGACAAGACTTTGTGGGAAATGAATTTTAGTTATCCCTGCTTCTTATTAGAGAAGAATTTATCGATCAGACCATCCTTTTAGAGTTTGCCATTTTTCTTTTCAGATTCATGGCCCTGTGAGGCTTGCCTTCAAAATATTTATTGCAGTTTAGACTAATAGACATTGGTTTAGTCCGTTGATGGGCATCTGCCCCCCTATGAAAACCTAAGTTCCGTGAGAGGCAAGATCATAATTATTTTTATTCTTCCTCATATTCCAGCTCCCAGAAAAGTCTCAGGCAGGGAGTAAACTTTCAAGTTTGCTTGTTAAACAAATGAAAAGAAAAGGATTTGTATATGCATATTCACACATGTGTTCTTGCGTATGCACACATGTGCTCATGCAATATACATTTTAGGATCAGAAAGGAAAATACAAGATGACATTTTCTGTGCAGGTTCATGCCAGTTCTAATAAAGACAGTACCATGGACCCCTTCTCTTCACACAAGGGCATGATGAGACTGTTGTCAGGAGCATACTCTGTGATGGCCAGCAGAGAGGGCTCCCGTGGCGAAAGAACACACCATTGTCATGTCTGGGCATAGGAATGGGTTTCTTCTTACCTTGTTTTCCCTACCTTGGGAATGGAAAAGAAGCAAAAGATGATTAAAATAACGAAGGGAGAATTTATGATGCAAGAGAAGAGAAAGATTCTAATAACAAAGACTCCTTTAAAACTAAAATCCGAATGTTTTCTTTCTGTCCAGACAACAAAATACTCTAAAAAGGACGTGTTTCTCTCATAGCAGCTCAACTTGGGATATGTGCAAAGTGTGCACATATGGGTGTGTGAGCACACATGTAATATGATTCCTACCTCTCTGATACAGAGGTAAACTAGCAAAAGGCCCATTCTGCGCAGGTTTACAACTATCAGCCCTCTGATCTCCAAGTTAGAGAAACAGGCTGGAAGGCTACCAATGCTCTAGCTTCTTTTTATATGAGGGCTGTGGAGATTTGAGGGGATGTGGGGAGAATGACTACCTCGCTCTTTCAGACCTCTGCCAGGTCTCTGGTTGGACAATTTATTGTCCAGACATATTTTTCTTTCACTGTGAGGACCTAACGGGGGAGAAATTTTAAAGCTGACCTTGCTTTCAAACCACCTATCAGAAGAGCTGTATTTATTAGGGAGGGTGTGCATCTTCATGTTTCCAGTTTGCTCCACATCTTAAGTTATTTCTCAGTGCTGAGAGCTCAAGAGTCAGGAATGTGCTTTACGATGCACTTTCTCCTCTGCTCTTAAATCCAGGCTTTGTGGTCCTTCACACTCAATTTAGCAACATACTTGTAAAATACATGCACAAGAAGGGTTGTTTTGCTATCTCAGATGTCCAAGAAGCTTCCTCAGTAAAGCTTTATTTCTTAGAAATAGGAAAAGTTGCTTTCCCAGTAGTAACATTCAATGGCTCCAGAAGAAAGGTGCCATTGAGGAAAAACTACGATTCACATTATTTATGACAACAGTGAAAGAGAGAACTTGAATTTTAGAGGGATTGAGCCTGGTGCAAATCTTTGATATTAAAAACATTCTGTTTCAGCAAATACAGTCCTTTCAGTGTCAATTATTATATTTCTGAGAAGTCATGCCTTCCTAAAACAGTTAATCCCTCCTTCATTTACAAAGATACACATGCCTGCCCTCTCTATTTGGGCCAGTTTTCTCAAACAGTAACATGCTAAAGGATACCAAAATGAAATGTGAATCCGTTTTAAATGTTTTTCTCTTTTCTGTTTTAATATATTAATAAAATGTTAGAGTAGGAAGAGGACTCTGAGATCCTTTACTTCAATCTCCTCATCCTGACACCTAGAATGTGAAACAATGCAAGAAAACAGCATTCGTATTTCTAATCCAAGTCCTTTGCTCTTTACATTAAAATAAGTAACCCTCCCCCCCACACACACCATGAGTTTTCCATGCAACTCACTAATATCCAACTACTACACAAAAACATCTTAAACTAGACAATGTAGACAGCCAAATACAGACAACCAAAGTAAATACAAATTTTAACATATTTGGCGTTCAAAGGGAAAAGTTTTAGGGACCTGGAAGATTAATGTATATGGCTAATTGACTTGCCAACCTTGATGAACCTTATTTTAAAATCTTTTTTGCACATGTATTCAGTATTTGCTTTAGATATGCTTGTTTTGTCAGTCTGTGTTACCTTTAACTTTTGGAAACAATGAAGAAGTTGGTGTTATTTAGGTAGAATTGGAGTCCTATGGGAAAGGTTGGACAAAGGAATAAAAAACAATGTTGTAATAAATGTTTCTCTGGGATATTTTTGCATCCATCTACCTATCCCATTCCTTTATTTCCCATGCCAGGACAATCATAACAGCTTCTTGATTAGTTCTGAATCTAATGTTTCCTTTATCTAGTCTCTCCTGAGCACTGCTTAGCTGGTTGATCTTCCTAAAATACCACTTTGATGTTGCTCCTCTGATTAAAATAGAACAAAACATTTCACTACTTGCACAATAAAATGCAACTGTTTAGCTGAGACTCCAATATCTTACACCATATCACTTTTAAACCACATCTTTCATTGCTCCCCCGAACTCAATGTTCATTTGATCCAAATCTGAATACTTGCCATTTCCTATGCATGCCCTGAGGTTTGCTACCTCAGTACCTCCTTCTGGGGTGCCTGCTTCTATCATTTCTGTCTCAAGTCCACTTACCCTTCAAGGCTAAAAAGAAAAGCAACTTTTTTTTTATTACTGCCTTCAGAAATACTTTCTGCCTCCTCTGAGGTCTTAAGAGCTCTTCATTCATACCTCTTTTATATGTTTTAAAGAGTTGAATCTATTCCAGGACCTGTGATTAAGTACCTTCCATGGATTACCTCATTCCATTCTCTCAACCGTAGGAGAGGAGTATCATATTATTCCCACTTGTCAAGGGAGCAACCTGGTCTTTGAAAAGCTAAGTTATTTATTTTTCCAAGATCACACAGCTAGTAAATGGCAGAAGTCATAACAAGCCTAATTGCCTTTATTTCCAAAATGTGTATATATTGAAGTCACTGACTTCACTTCACATTCATCAACACCGCCATGGTCCAAGACATCACTGTCTCTTCCCAGGACTATTGCCAGGGTTTTCTATTCCCTGCTTCCTTTTGCCTTTCCTTAATTCATTATGTAGCCCCTCGCTTTCCAATACGGTAGCCACTAGCCTTACGTAGCTGTTGAGCATTTGAAACGTGGCTAGGACACAGTAGATTTTGAAAACTTACTATCAACAATAAGTAGATGAATAAATAAATAAAAGAAGAAAAGCTATATAAAATGTTTAGTCGATAATTTTTTTCTGCATTCAAGCTTTAAATGAGGGATAATGGACAAATAAAATTGAAAGATATTTAAAAGCGAACATCAAGGTGATTTGATAGACACTGTGAAAGGATTCCCATCAGCTAGCATCTTGCTGATTAACACATCCACCACCTCGCAGGTTTATTTATTTATTTATTTGGTTTTGATGAGAATATTTAAGCTCTACTCTTTTAGCAAATTTCAGTGATATAATAAAGTGTATCGACTACAGTCACTGTGTTTTATTTAGATCCTCAGACTTTATTCATCTTATGGCTATACCTTTACCAACCTCTCCTGTTTTTTCCCACTCCAAAGGCCCCGGTAACCATTTTTTAATCTGTGTTTAAGAGTTTGACTTTTTTTTTTTAGATTCCTCAATAAATGATATCATGCAGTATTTATCTTTCTCTTTCTAGTTTCCTCCACTTACATATGTTGCCCTCAAGGTCCATCCACATTGTCACAAATGGTGGGATTTCCAATCGATAAATTACTGTATTGATTACATGTTGAAATGATAATAAAATATTAGGGGATAGAGGTTAAATGCAATATATTTAAATTACTTTTGCCCTTTTCTTTACCTTTGTTAATGTAGCTATTAAGAAAAATGAAAATTACCTATGTGGCTCACATTATGTTTATATCAGGCAGTGATGACCTACAAAGGAGCTTTTAAAAATGCCAACCTGATCATGTCATTCCCATTCAGTGGCTTCCCATTTCACTTAGAACAAATGAAACTTATTGTTCTTACCAGAGCCTAGAAGGCCCCACATAAACTGGTCCCATCTACCTCTCCAATCTTATTTCACCTACACTTTCTTTCACTCACCAAATTCTAGTCACATTGACCTGATAAGGCAAACCAGTATAACCAGTGCCTGTTCTGCCTTTTCTTTCTTGTTAGAAGTCCAATTTTTTTTTTCTGATGTTACTCAGTGGAGGTAACATGTGGCTATACATGGTTTATAGGACACCAAGTCCTGACTGCTCTAAACTCATCACGCAATCCTAGTGTTCTGGGCAGTGACTGATGTAGGCCCTAAAATTTGGTATGATTCTATTTAGTGAGCCACAGGGGAAGTCCAGTGAGGATTTTGGTAGGGTCTTCCTCCTAAATTAACGAAGTGGGAAGATATGATTTTTCTTCAGCTAAACTTTGCAGTGTCCACATGTGATGCCTGGCCAGAACCTGACCGAAAGGGACCTAGCCAAAGAATAAAGATGACAGACTGAATGTTGAAAGGACGGAGGTTCTTGACGTTGCCATTGAACAACTGAATAACTCAAATTCTATCTTCTTAGGTCTGATAATAATTGCTTCTTAGTGCATAAATCTGTTTGAGTTGAGCATTGTTACTTGAACCAAAAGCACCTTAGCTCCCATAGTTTACCTGTTTTCTGTTCCCTAATACTTTCTCATTCCCACCTTTTGATCTTTGCATTCTAGCCCCTGATCTTGTCTTTCCATCTCTAGCTTCTTTATATCATTCCAGGACCAATTGAAATACGATTTCCTCAAGCTATGCATTCCTTGATCAATCTTTCTAAAGTAGCAAGAGCTCTCCACTCATATTCTTTAACTCATCTTGCTCCTTGTATTGTCTTCAGAGATCTTAACAACATCTGCTCTCGATTTTGTGGTTTCTTTTTTGTTTGTTTTCTCTCAAAAAATTTTAAACCCCATAACATGCCAGGCACAGAGGAGAGGTCAATAAATATGTGCAGAAAACAAATAAACAAGCACATTGAAATTTAAATATGAGAAACCAAATACATCACTTTCATGAAAGAATAATTCTTTCCTTTTTCATGGACAAACATAATCAAATAATCTCTAGTTGGACTTATTCATATATGAATTTGTATTGGAGTTACATAAAACATATTGAGTTTTTAACTGTAGGTTTCTGAGCTCATCAGGGTATCATCACTTTTATAAATTCCACTGAGTCAAGTCACCTTTTTAAGTTATATCTATACAAAGTCTCTACAGCCAACAGGTAATAAGTTGGAAAACTCAGTTAAACTACACACTTCTGGATTCAATAAGTGTTTAAAGCTATTTGGGTTATTTACCATGTATTTGGCAGAAAATCTAATAGGTGCCTCAGATATCTGATTTATTTTTATTATTTTGTCACAGTATTAATATATCCTGTCCTTGGAAACAAGGCAGGATAATACAATAGTATGATGAGTGAGTGTGGGCAAGGCCTAAAACAGTCCAGAAGAAGGCTACATCAGCTGATTAAGAGTTAAGAAAAGATTCACAGAAAAGTGCTCTTAGCATCTTGCCTTGAAGGATGAGTGAGTGACCATCACATGTGACAAGGAAAAAGGGGGTCAGTTGAGTCTCTATGTGACTGATTTCCAGCCAGTTCTTAATGATCAACACACTTTCATGCATGAAATTAATTCAGAATTTTCAAATCTCAATGATTTAGCATCCTCCACGCTAACTTACTGCCTGAGCTACTTGGCAATTGGTCATATACTTTCTGCTTTTCTGTAGAAGTGTTAATAAAGAGCAAAATGGCACAAAGAAAGGTGTCATGCAAGACGAAGAAGACAACCTGAGTTGCCTGAGACTGGGATCAACAGCCTTGGGTCAGGAGGAGTTGACCTATTTCATTTGACTGTCAATGTCAATTAATAACAGCTCTTCCCTGGATACCTCCACAAAGTTTAGATCTGGGAACGGTGCCTAAACAGACCCCTTCTTCTCTTTTCTTGACAGTATTTTCACAAAGCCAACATTCCTTTCATGTTTAGTCATAAAATAAGAACTATCAAACAAGTCAGAAGCATAGATGTAACCATAATAAATGGCAATCAGGGCCAGCACCTCCCAAGACAGCAATGAAGTTTTGACTTAAAATTGTTTTCCTATTCTTAGACATGTGCTAACTTTGTCTTGATGGCTTCTCTGGGGACCTCTGTTGTGATCTAGTGAAGCCATAAACTTTCATCAAATATGGCGAAGAGGATCCATGATGATAACTTTAAACTTTAGTATCTGGAGTTTGGGTGTGCTGACAATAATAAATATCAAGATGACTCTCTGCTTTTTAAATTTCAATCCAGATTTTAAAGTTTTGTGCATTATCACAATTCTGGTTAGTTAATCCCCAGCCCCCAACTAAAAAGGCCTCATCTATACATTTTGGCTTCAGGCTGAGTCTACATCATCTTGCTAAAGTGGGAGTGATCTGTCTAACCATATGACCAATTTCCTCCACACTCAGATCTGGTTTAATAAAGATAACAGCTATGCAACTCACTAACTACCAGCAGGAAGAAATAAAAGCTTACCAAAAAAAAATATTGCAAATGATAACAAATGTTTGAATGTCCACTATGGGTTGTAGTTTGAGAAACAGTAAATCTGATTTTTAAAAAGGAGTTAGAAATATGACAAATGTGATATGGTGATAGAAAAGAGGATTTTTTGTGGAGAAATCAGAATGATTCCCCATGAATATAAATTTGCATTAATTACTTTTCATGAAGTTGTCTTTTGGTAATAACTCCAAAATGGGAGCAACTTACAACTATGGAGGTATATTTCTTGCTCATGCGACCTGTCATCTGTGGACCAGTTTCCATTCTCTATGTCTTCATCATTTTAGGATCCAGGCGAAAGGAGGTCCCCTATCTGATATATCACATTCTAATGACAGAGGGAAAAGAATGACGTTGGAACCATGATACATGGTCTAAAGCTCTACCTGGCAAGTGGCACACATCACTTCTGCTCATGTTCCACAGGTCAAATCAAGTCACATGGCCAAGCTTGATATTATTGAGGCAGGGAATATAATCTTACTAAAGAGACAGTACCTGGAAGGAACCTATGTGGATGGACCTCATGAATGGAGGAGAGAGAGCATATTCTTGGGACCAATAATATACTCTACTATACACTTCTTCAGCAAAGTGGAGGGTATGGATGTACACATTTTTTTGCAAATGTCTACATACATAAAATGGGAAAATAACAACTTTGTGTCACTTAGTGATGACTGGTCATGTGCATATAGGCAAACAACTTGAATTAATTCCGCTTATTTTTAAATTAAAGTTATGGTAGTGTTTGAAGCACAAGATAATTAGTCTGACTGAGCTTTTCACTTCTTAGCTACAGAACAAGCTGGCATTGGGCTTCAGTAATTAGGCCATGCTGATTCTGAGACCTTAATTCCATTAAAAAGAATGCTAAGTGGCATATTCGGTTATGCATCCTACTAGGGGTCTTAATCTGGGGAACTTTTAAAATATTTTGCATGTGCGACTATGTATGTTATTTATTTAAAAATATTTGTCTTAGAAGGAAAACGTCGACTTCACCAGACAGAAAGTTTTCAAGGTGGACAAAAACAGTTACGATGTTCTCCTAGATCTATGACGTCACAATCCTTTTTCATTCATTTACTCTTTTGGATTTACTGTCTGATGAAATTATAAGCTGAAACAAGAACTACATCATTCTACTTCTCCTACATCCTTCTTTCTCTCGATCAGTTAACATGCCTTTAGCAGGAAATAATAATAAGAAAAGAAGCCTGTCTTTGACAATCAAGTATATCTTCATCTCACCTAGCATTTAATGCTAAGGTGGAGTATCCCAAGATTGCATAATTTCATGCACAAAGACAGTATCAAGGGTGTAGCTTCTTTTCACCTTTCTGTCCTGTCATCCTGAGCATGCCAGCTTTATCCTTCGGCAGTTCCAGAAAACTTAGCACTACCATGTGTAGAGATAATTTCTTCCTTTTATCATATTTATTTTAACATGAGAGTAAAGAAAACCCTTCCTGGATACCTGCCAGAAGACGACCTCTATGTCTCCTTGGCCAGAATCACGTAGCTGACCCAAGCTGAGGCCAATCAGTCTATCCAGTTTACCTTTACTTTCGGACCTGGAAATAGTCACTCCTTCAGAGTCACATGGGAGGGAGGTGGATTCCAAGTAAAACCATGGAGTGTTTGGAGGACTCTGTCAGCAAGAAAAAAATGGGACTAATGCGGCTGGCTAGGCCACCAACAGAATCTGCTGTGGTCCCAAAGACAAGGTTTTCAATCATACAAAATGACGAATAGAATTGAAGCAATCATGTATAATTCGAACTCTAACGATCTTGAAGTATCTACATCATTAAAGCAAAAGCAGACTTTGAATAGCAGTAACTACAAGGACCTAGTGAATCACTTCATTTTACTATCACAAACCTGGCACCACATGGGTATTTTTCCCATCAAGAACAGCGAGTGTATTCCTTCTTTCTTTTTTTATATTCCATTTAAGCCCCAAAAGGATTTGAGCAGACTCATGTAACTTGGAACAAGAGTGGGTGGAGATTCTCCTTAATAATGAAACCAAATGACATGGACAATATTTTTTAAATATTCTTTTTGTTTCTTTTGTACAACCTTCCCAAAACAGACTCAGACATGGATGAAACAGAGACCATAAGAAAGACCACTTCAGACTTATGAATTGTAACATCAGTATTCTATCTTCTTGTATATCAAGTGAAGGGGAGAAATGTAGATGCTACTGACACTCTTTATTCTAGTTGTATAAAATACTTTAAACCTTGTATGTGAATGTTAGCACACCAAGAACAGCGTACAGTACAAACCTGAACGTTTGAACTGATTGGAAGCAGACCGCATCTTGATTTATTCAACACAGTACAAACTGTCCTGGTCATATGCAACTTCCAAGACACCTTGCAAGGTGCTAGAGATTCAAACCTGATCAAGACAATGCATGTGACGCAGACAGATGTATCCCCACATATAATGTGCAAGACTGTAATAAGTACTATAATTGAAACAATGTTAGAAGTGCTTCTGGAGCTCTTGGGAAGGAGTGATTGGGTGGATGGATATAGAGTGCTATATGTGAACAACTCCAAGGAAATAATATTTGAACCTGTCCTTGAAGTGAAAGCAAACTGTTGCCTGGCAGTAAAAAAAAAAAAAAAAAAAAGGTGTTTCTTGCAAAGCAAAGGCAAAAGCAATGGCAGATCTCACAGAACATTAAAGGAGATTTTTAAGTGCATTTATCCACAGCAGTTCTCCAGCTCCCTACTTCTTAAAGAAACTGCCATTCTCTGACCTGAGAAGTCTGTCCCGTCATCCATTTCCCCCTGTCCTCACTGCCCCATTTTCTCTATTCCCCCTCACTCCCTATGACTGTTCATTTCTGTAGCTCTGGTTTCTTTTCTCCTGGGACCTGATTCAGGTGACCTGAACCTTTCTCTCCATCCTACTCCCTTCCAACCACCATGTCCCAGTTCTCTATTCCAGAATTCCAGAGAGAGAAAGATCTCCAAAACGGGGGGAGGGAAGTGATATTAAGTCTCCTGTTTGCTGATGGAGTAAACCCTCCTCTTGGACTCCACAGATGAAGCCTTTTTGTTCCAGCACGTAAGGAGGCATGAAAGAACCACTCAGCACTGAGCAGCACAGGGTGAGGGGAGACTGCAGATGAGATCTGGGTACTGCTTCGGGACAAGACTGTGAAAAGCTTGGGTCTAAAGCTGGCATCACACTTCTCGGAAAGTGAGTATCTTCTCAGATGTGTGTTTTAGGGAACAAATGTCATGGCTATATGGAGCAATAATTTCCAACACCCGTCCTTCTGGGCTTCTCCATGTAACCACCTCAGTATATGGACTTCTTCACGGATGAAGGAAGCCCTCGCTAACTTTCCCAAACACTTAAAATAGACAAGCACCAATAAATATGGCTGTACCGGGAGAGTCGTCTGCTTTAACTTCCTGGCCTGTCTCTCAGACAGGCTTCTAGAAATGAGAAGAAGCATAAAATATAATTCTTGGCAATATAACTTTCACTTTCCTATACACATGTAGATGACATGGTCAGTTATCAGCTCTATCAACTCCTGGCTGTATCATCCTACACATAGTATTTAATTTCTCAGAACCTTACATACCTGCTGCAAAACACCTGAGCAAAGACATTGACCAACAAATGAGTGTTCCCTTACTCCTGCCTTTTTTCTAGTACTGAACTGCAGGTAGGCATAACCTGGAGTCATAACTCAAGGGCACTAAAAAGAGGTAAGATTCAAAGAGCCTAAGCGTTTATTCCCCCACCAGGTTTTCTTCTTCACCAAGCACTTGTCTTTGGTGTCCCTTAGGCAAGAAAAGACGTCCTCAGGTAATACAGAAACCAACACATTGAAGAAACACGGCCATCCTGGTGGTGTGAAAGATAAAAATTTCTACTGCCTTTCTTGAAGACAAAACAAGGTCATTGACAAATGAACAACATCCTATCAGTAAGTTTTGGTGTTTTGGACAAAGATTGTCTCAGTAATAACAGCAATAACAATAATAAATGTGTCAAATAATTTGAATGTACTCCCAAATTCCCTTGGCTCTTCCCACCTCTGTGTCTAAAGGCAACTACCTGATCTTCCCCATTCTTTGAATACCCTTATCCCTGCTTCCCTATTCCCTCTCTGAGGGTCCAGTTCCGTCTCATTATTAGTAGGAAATAATGACTTATGTTAACTCCACCCACATAGCGTAATTGCATTTCCAATCAAACCTTCTGAAGACACAATGCCTATCTTAGGCCAAAAGACAACTCTATTGGCCGAAATTCAAGTAACCCACCAGGTAAGATGGTAAGAGATTAAAGATTCTGAGACAGGGAACCTTTGCCATTTTATTTATTAACACAACCACTTTTCTTCCTCTGCAGAGGGTCTGTCCTGGTTTCAGGATTTTAGAAACATAAAATATTGGAGTCAGAAGAGAAATTAGAAATTTTGTCCAATTTCTGCATTTTCCAAATAAGGAGATCGTGATCCCCAGGTGAAATAACTGAGCTCTCAACAGAAATCGCTATACTCAGATGGCCACGTTTTTTACCTTTAGGAGGATTCTTCATCTTTGGTTTCTAATATGAACTCTCAATTCCGAGACATCCAAAACAATTTCACACACAGTGTGGATATCCAATAAATATTCCTTGAGGAGGTTTGGAAATATAAGATGATAAAAATAATGCTTCCCATGTTTTTCTAGGCAAGGAATTAGCTCTGCCATTCACAGACTGAGCACCAAAAACTTGCGAGCAGTGCACCTAACATTGTCCCGAAAGCAAAAATAATCAGGTGATTCGTGTCACGCAAACATTTACATTGGCTGTATTATAGGTTAGTCTGTGTTTAACCATCAGACACTCTGATGGCTGAAACAGTGAGTCACTTTATCTGACATGCAGGTGGGGTGTAGGTGCACATGGGTGTGTGCGTAGAGCCATCCCAGCATATGACAGTGAAATGGTATGAAGCAAGACCGAGAGCTTACCTGAACTACATGTTCAACATGTGAGAAACAAGAGCAAACCTCTCTCTCGCTCCACTGGGAAGTAAAGATAAGTTACAGTAGCTGACAGAGGACTGAGTTGTGGAGGCCCCCATTTCGCCTTAATGGGAATTCCCTTTGAATTACACGAGAAGAGGAACCCGGTCCGCGCTTGCTGAGTTATTGCACCCGTCTCAAAAGGAGTCTCCTGGTCTCTTTTGCTGTTAATTATGTATACTCTGCAGCAGCTAAATCGAATTATGACTCTCTCCAGTGATTGCGTGATAAGACATCCCAGGCCCATTGTTTCTCAGTTCCCTTTTCCTGAGGTTTCCCTGCCTGCACCCTGCTTCAGGAGTTGTTCTCGAAAAGCTTAGTAACAATTGGAATCTAACTACATTTTAACATAACACTTACATTCATGCTTCTGTTCACACTGTAAAAGGTAATCTTTGAATGGCTTAGGCATCTGGATTCTATTACGGGGAAGTATAGCAGCCCTTCAAATGGAAGAGACTTTTTACATTTGTGTGGAATTCAGGCAGCTGCGTGAGCCACCCTGGGGCCTCGTGGTTTCAGAGAGATTTGCAATGGGCTTAAGTCAGAAATGATAAAATTGTCAGAAAACTCTGGAATTCCTTTTGGAAGGCAGCTAAAAAAAGAAAAACCAAACCAAACCTCTAAAAGGAAAAAAGGAAAAGATTTCTGCCTGCAAATTTTTAATATTACAGTTTATTGGGTCAAATACTGAGACTCCAAATAGTAGCTGCTGTGCATCTCCAAAAAAAGTTTCCACTTTTTTTTCTTCTCAGATATATCATTGGTAGCATTGGTTTTACAGTCCTGCCGATTACAAATCACATGGGTTTTTTGCAGGGGTGGGTGAGGGAGGAGAAGAAGGCTAGCAGGATGGGGATATTGGCGTTTTCTTCCATTTGTCCTATTTTATTTAAATAGTCTAAACCTCTGTGGTTTGGTCATTAAAATCCAGTTGGCAGAGAAAAGCTGAATCTTTATGTTTTCCAGCTGCGTTCCTACCGCTACACATAAGCACTATTAGCCATATGACCATGTTTACATTAGCCAGGAGTGAGTTTTTCATGACCCACAGCACACAGAGATGGGGGTGCCTGAGACCGGTGGTCACTCAGCACAGAGAGCAGGCAGAAATTCCCAAAGAGCAAGGCCAAACTGAGATGTAGCTGCCCGGGGAAAGTGATGCCAACTCTTATCTCTGGTGTCCACCACTCTGACTTAGGGCAAAGTGCAGGGAATACACTGCAGGCAAATGAAAGTATCTTTATTCTGGTAGAGCAAGAGAAGAGCAGAACAGAAGCAAATGCTCGAGTCATTATAGTGGGAAAGAAGAGAGGGAAAATTTTGGTTCATGGAGTAGACGTTCTCTCAGAAAAGTATATTTGACCCAATGACACTTTTTGGAGGAATAGAAAAGTCCAACCTAAAATTCATGTGTAATTGCAAGGGACCTTGAATAGCTAAAACAATCTTTAACAAAAGTAAGACCAAGTTGGAGATCTCTCATTCCCCGAGAATGGGAGAGAATATTTGAAAATCATATATCTGATAAGGGGATATTATCCAAAATATATAAACAACTCCACAACTCAACAGCAACAAATGACCCAGTTAAAAAAAATGGGCACAGGAGTTGAATAAACATTTCCCCAAAGAAGATAAACAAATGACCAATAAGCACATGAAAAGATGCTCAACACCACTAATCATTAGGGAAATACACATCAAAACCACTATAAGACACCACTTCACACCCACGAAGATAGCTATTGTCAGAAAACAGAAAGTAAATGTTGGCAAGGATGTGGAGAAATTGGAATCTTTATTTGCTCCTGGTAGGAATGTAAAATGATGCAGCCACAGTAGAAAATGGTATGAAAGTTCCCCCAAAAATTAAAAATAGAATTACCATATGATCCAGCAGCTCTGCTTCTGGGTATATAATCAAAAGAACTGGAAGGGACTCAAACATTTGTATCCCCAAGTTCTGAAAGGCATTATCACAACTACCTCATGGTGGAAGCGATGCAGTGTCCATCCATGGATGATTGTGTAGATTTATCAAAATGTGGTGTCTACATCTAATCGGATATTATTCAGCTTTAAACAGGAACAATGTTCTGACAAATGCTATGGCGTGGATGAATCTGAAGGACACTATGCCAAGTGAAACAAGCCAGCCATAAAGGGACAAATATTGTATGCAGGTAAAATTGCAATATTTCCAGAATCTCTTGCCTGGCTTTAATACATCTGCATATCAACAGGTGTTTCCAAGCGGTGGAGAAAGGCAGTCCATCTCCATATCAATAGGTTATTACATGGGGGAGTGAGGGCGTATCTGGATCTGGAGAGGTTGGGTGGAGTCCCCCTTTTGCAGGCGGGTCACAAGAGACACAGGCGAGCAGAAGTAAATGACTGCTTGTAAGCAATAAATAGGTTTCTCCCACTTTATTTCTCCCTTTGACTGATTTCATTTTCCAAGGTAATTTGCCCTGGGCTGGGAAAATATTTTCCCCCTGGAGTTACACTATATGATTCTACTTCTATGAAGTACCTGAAGTAGTCGAGTTTATAGAGCCAGAAAGCAGAATTGTAGTTGTCAGAGGCAGAGAGGAGGGGAACAAGAAATTATTTAATGGGTATGGAATTTCAGTTTAGAAGGATGAAGAAAATTCTGAAGATGGATGGTGGTGACTATACAAAAAAATGTGAATGCATTTAATGTCACTGAACCATACACTTAAAAATAGTTAAAATGGTATCTTTTATATTATATTATATATATTTTACCACAATAAAACTATATTGGAACAATTTTGTAATGTCCTCAGATATGTCCAATTTAATAAACAAAGTTGCCTTTAGAAATAAAAGCTAGAGAGGGCCTCTTCTTTAATCAGTATAAGCTGTTTTTCTACAACAAATACTTCCCTGAAGCATTCATTGTAAATTAATTTCTTGTATTTAAAAGTAGTAATATTCCTTTAAAAAAAAACCCTGCAAAGTAAAGATTTTATGGCCAAAACCCTCACCTCCTAGGCTCCATTACAGGTTTGTATTTTCATGTATCATGTTTCCAAACTCAAAGACACCTACCTTCCAAAAGTTATGGACCAGAGGTTGACAACCATTTTTCTGTAAAGAGCCAGAAAGTAAGTATTTCAGCTTTGCTCACCACATGGTCTCTGTCTCAACTACTCAACTCTGCCATTATAGTAAAAGCAGAAATAAACAATGCATACACTAATGGTGTTAGTTGTGTTCCAATAAAACTTTCCTTACCCAAACAGGTGGTGAGTAGGATTTGGCCATAGTTGGCTGACCAAGTCAGGTCTATGATTCATGCTAGAAGGTACCCAAAAAAGCTGCCCGAGGGGAGTGGCAACTGAGTGAAATCAGAAAGGACAAAGAAATAAGGAGATGTTATCCAGGCCAAGTGGTGGGAGAAGGTGGGGAGGAGAATAAAAAGGGACCTGGGGGACAGAGGGTTCTCCGGCAGAGGACGCTTCATGTGTGGAGACCCAAAAGCCCAATGGACCTGCCGTATCTGATGAGGTGCACCTGCAGCTGCTCAGGCTCACAGAGGCCTGGTCAGAGGGGAGGCGGTGGAGTTGGGATATGTAAGAGTACATGCAAGGGCCTTTCAGGCAACCAAGACCTAGAAGGCCATAAAGGTTGAGGGGAGGCAAGGGGCGGTGAAGCTGGATGACCTGTTTTGAATCCAAACTTTAAAAGAATTTTTGATTTTGAACAAATGCAATAAGCAGTTTTGACAAACCAATGCCTAGTGAATCACCTCACCGAAGACAAAAGCTTGCCTACCATTAAATATTGCTCTGTTAAAGGGAAACAAATTCTCGATTCAAGCTGTTTCATTTTTGGTTGGAGGCCAACTAGCAACACAGAATGCATTTCCTTTTAGTATCCCAGTTTATTTAGTAGATGTTATATACTCTGTATATCCTATACTTTAAGCTTGAATATAACATTTGCCAGTAAATGACATGAGCACTTCTACAAAAAAAGTCATGTGGGACATTTGGGCGACTTCTTTTAACCTCTCATCCTTTAATCTTCAAACTTTGATCAACTCACAGCACGTCTACTTCCCCAACTTGATTGCTGAGTCGCTCCAGGACAAGGGCAGGGTAGCCAGGCATCAGCCAGAAATTACCTTCCAGCCTGGGTACGAAGGGAACAGGTGCAGGAGAGCAAAGCTCTGTTCCGCTACCTCAGACCAGCTAGACGGATACTATCCCAGTGTGGAGAGAAGCAAGCCGTCCCTTCCCCAGCCTGGGACAGTCAGTCTCCCTTTGGCAAGGCCTTAAGCAGTTTTTGCTGTGATTAACTGTGAAGGGGGTATGGATTTCACTGCTTTGAGGTTACAAGCTTAAGGACCTTCAGGAAGGCTCAGCAAGTCTATCATCAAAGTTACAGTCAGGAGTTCCAGGACACGGCTGCATTTTTGTTCCTAAAATACTTTACTCTCCCGCTGTTAATTTTGTTGCTTAATGTGCATGTGTGTGTGTGTGTGTGTGTGTGTGTGCATGGTGGGTGGTGGGTGGGACGAAAAGTCCCTTCAAATTCCTATTCTTTGTTTGTTTAGACATGTAATTATTTGAGATTCGGTTGATAGAAATAGAAGGGCATGACATGTAAGTCAGAAAATATTTCATGCATGTGAGTTGTGTCAGGGTGCTTTGCTATTACCACTCACTCAAATGACCCGTTGTTAATTTTGAAAGGGGCTTGGAAGAGAGGAAAGAATATCCATGCTCACAAGGCTCAGAAAGCAGCCTCCACATGGTGCAGAAGAGACAAGGGGGGCACCTCACAGTCAGTGAGCGGCTGGCTGGCAGCCATCGCAAAGCCGTGGCCGTAGAGGGCATGTGTGGGTGCTACAAAGTGCACCAAAACGTGTCAGAAATGTTGCCTATATTATTTATCTAACCCTTATAAAATCTCCTTCTTTTATAAATAAGAAAATTAAAGCCCAGTGGAGTTCATGTTTCAGTTTAAGTCTGCCAAGAAGCAACTGAGGCACGTTTGTGTGAGAGATTTATTGGGGAAATAGCCGTGAAAATAAAAGAAGGGAGCAGGAGTAGGCATGGAGAATCTTCAGACATGATGCAGTTTGGACAGCGTAAAAGGAGAGAGGGAAGGAAGGACTGGGTAGGAAGAGCTCAGACTGCAGCATGGTTCTGACAGCGTCAGCAGGCCACCGGGGCATCCCCGCATAAACAGTCCCGTTGGGAGACTCCTGGGTCAGGCAGGAATGGGACAGCGTCCTTCCCTTGGTCATGGACCGTTACGGGCTGGGGGCAGCCCACGGGGAGAATGGCCCCAGCATGCTCTGCCAGCCAACTGTGCCCTCTGCCGGCCTCTCTGGAGGCGGTCTGCACACACATCCCCAGGGTGTCTGTACACGATCACACAGGCTGTAAGAAGCAGAACTCGATTTGATCGTGCGCTGTCTGGGCTCTCCCTCCATAAGCATTACCCTTTGGTATGGAACCCTCCTTGAAAAGTTTGAAGAAATAAAAAATCAATACAAATATGTTGACACTGTATTTGCTATATACCAGGGACAGGCAAACTTTTTCTCTAATGGGCCAGATAGCAAACATTTTAGGCCTTGTGGGCACATGGGGGCTCTACCACTGCTACTCAACTTTGTAGCGTAGGGAGAAAACAAATGGGAGTGGCTGTGTTCCAATAAAACTTTATTGAGAAAAACAAGCAGCAGGTCAATTTGGCCCAAGGGCAATACTTTGCCAGTTCCTGCTTTATATGACAAGAATCAGAAGTCAAATCAAAGGGAAAACAAAGGCCAGCCGGCTATGTGTTAAGACATCAGGGCCTGTAATCAGATTATCAGCTCATTTCCTTCACAATTGTTTGGCTGTTATGTACACTCATGTACAGCCTCTGTACCGAGTTTCACGTGGAAATTCAGATATACACTCCTAGGGAGGCCAAATTAGAAAACAGTTTCTTCACATTCCTGACACATTCTTTCCTGGGCCAGGAAAATAGTCCAAGTGGGCCTCTGGTGACTTGGCGGCACGGCTTCTTCTGAGCACCCACAGTGCAGTGCCAGTAAGGGGTAGATACAGAATGTGAAATCAAAGGGCACCTTTAATAAGCTGTTTGAGGAGGACTAAGAAGACTTCCGTCTGAAACTGGCACTAAAGGTCATTCATCCATTCTTTATTCAAATATTAATGCAGCCCCACTTTAACCTTGACCCTGTGCTGATACTAAAAATGCAAAAAAAGACTAAGTTATGGATCCTGCCAGGAATGAGATCATAGTCCACAGTTGGTGATGAGGTCATAGTCCCCTGGGGAAGCCGATACAGTCCAGCAGGAGCTGTAACAGAGGAGAGCACAGGGTCCCTGTGGATCCACTTCTTGGACGGTCCCCTCCTGGACAGCCATCTTCTTCCGTCTGTGACAGGACAAACAGGTGTAGCCACCAGCTTAGCCAGGAATACATGTCCAGATGACCTTCCCTTCCAGACAGGAATGCTGTAGTGGTACGTGAGAAGCCTGTCACCCAGGGGGTGTCGGTGCACAGGAAAGACCACACGCAGTCTGAAAGTGTTCAACCTGCTTCCCAGCGGCAGAACGTTGCCCTAGCTGGACGCGGAATCTGGTGCCACAGACACATTCTCCCTTCCAAGGGAAGGGAAGGTTCTCTAGGGCCAGGTAAGAGCCGAAAGGCCTCAACCTCCCTCAGGGAGTGGGTGGCCCCCCCTCATGACGGGGGATCAGCTCATGGTGAAGGGAAGCTCTTCCTCATTGTAGGCTGTATGCAAATTGACTGTGTAAAAGCAAGAGAAGATACACTTAAAACCACCAGCTACTGCACTTCACATGTGCTGAAATCAACCAGTTGGGCAGAAAACTATATATTCAACTAAGTTTCACTTTTAAAAGATGAGTATGTAACTAGATATGTGTGCCTAGCAGCAAATCAGAGAACTAGAAGACATACAAATGCAAGAAATAGATTTTTTTTCAAAAATACAGCCAACTCTGTAAACAAAGGTAGCACAAAAATGCCTGATTCAGTGCACGGTCATCGCTGTCCAGGCCAGATCGTGGTTGTGCTTATCAAGTAGTATTGTGAAAACACTGACAAAAACGTAAATCACATACAAGTTTCTTAAATACTTACAGAAAGACTACCTGGACTGTTGACCAAGTTAAACGACAATAACTGAATCTTTAGGCCCATATAAATGAATCTCAGGTTCTGCACAGTTGTGCTATTGCTTTCTAGTCTGCAAAAATTTTGAATTACAAATCATTCCCACTAAACTGTATTCCCTTGTTGTTACAGAATATATACTTCCTCACTTTATACTCTGTCTAGAACTCATCAGCACTTTGAGTACTAAGGTATTAAAAGAATCAAGTTCGCAGATAGTATGAGTTGGGATTTCCACATTCTCAAAGTGGAATATAAGAAATTTTGTTGGAATTATGATCAATGAGAAATGTAACTGAACATTTATGGCACTTTACCTGCATGGGCTGGTCATTGTGCACCCCACTTCAGATGCTTTATTGTGCTACTGTAGGTCAGTATATTTTAGGTGGTGCTCTCAGCTCAGAAAAATGCACAAGACACATCTCTGATGGAGTTCTTGGCAAATCACTTGATTATACTCCCTGATATTCAACAGATGGCTATAAACCCACATGGCAAACAGATCTACTTAGTCAGTGGTTCACCATAACATTACATTGGAACTAACATAAGGAAGGACCCATGCATAATATTTAATAGAAACACAAGGAATTATAAATGGCATAACTCCAGAGTTTATTACTGTGCAATCTGTCTCAATTTTTGTGGTAGCATATATTCCAGTGTCCAAGTCAATGTGCATTTATTGTCAGATTCTCTCTTACTCTTTGGCAAAATAAGCCCAGTGGAATATTCCATGTGAGCCTGATTTCGAGTAGATATGGCAGCAGACAGACCCTGTGGCTTTGGACATTAGTAAGAAGATCCATGATTTATGATGACATTCTTGTTTACATATGATTCATTTTCTGTTAGGGCTGCAGCATTCCCTTCAAATAAAGAGGCTCCTTGGGTCAGAAGCTCACAACCCCTCCCTCTTCCCTGCCAGTTTCCTCCTCTTGTACCCCACTGTTCCCCCCTCTCCTTCACAGTCCACGCATCTGACATGAACACATTTCATTTGCACACTAACAAAAATTCTATGAAAAAGTGAGATCATCATTACAAATGGGTACGTCCATCATCATCTCTACCAGTGACTCCAAAACTTGTTTGTGATTGACTAACAGACAAGGTAAGGAAAGCAGAAGAGACAGGGAAGTGCAGAGAAATCTTCACTGGACTTCCATTATCCCAATAGCAAAGTGTTCAATGGGTGAAGGAAACTGTTGAGAGATGATGCTTTCTGCCAGTTTTAAAAATTCTGTATTTGTACTGTAATTAGCAAGGAATATCCACCTGCTGTTTCAATTATCCAAAATGTTCTTCTCCTTGGTGTCCCTCAAACTGTGTTTGAGTAATGCTCCTATTAGCAATCAAGAAGCATTTGGGAGGCATCCTAAAAGCAGTGTCTTTTAGAACGAGGTGCTTGATTCCTCCATTTATATATTCTAATTTGTTTCAAAATTTTCTTAGATCAAAGGTGATGTCAGCTGGTTAAAGCAAAATGTTCAGACTACAATCCACAAGTCAGGCGAACTGTCTGATCATGATCTTTGGTCAAAAAAGTATTTGAAATACATTTTGAGAATCTTTTTAATGGCCTCAAATATAGTGTAAAACCACGTTTAGTAAAGAGCTTAATAAGCATGAATCAGTTCATACCCTACAATATATTCATTTGTATTTTATGATTTATTTTGGTACCATAAAATATGTACACAAATAGCAAATATGATAGTCCTAAATAACCCAGTGTTGATTAACAGGGGGAAATCCATCAGAAGTATGTATAGCTCATCCAAAGACTAGGTAACATTCTGATTTACCTATTGTGATTCTGTTTTCTCACTAAGAGACAAGGAAAGACACTACATAGTAACTCTCTGCACCTGTATACTGTTGGATGTACAACAGGTCCAAAGGAGGTACTTATCTTGGATTGGCCAGGCCATAAGACCTGTTTCAAACAGATTTTATGTTTGTTCTTCCCCGTAATTCTCTGAAGATGGCACAGGTGGGTGGGGTTAAGTCAGTGAAACTGTGAGTTTGTAGTAAATATGCCCTCTAGAGATCTGCTGGGGATTTTAAACACCCTAGCACCAAAGTAGAACCAATTTATTTTGAAAAGAAAGTAGAAGCAGCTCTTATCTTACTCTATGCCTTGAGAACCTACCTTTTTTTATAATTTAGAGGAATACGCAGGCAGAATGAAACTTCTATATCTGGGAATCTCATAATGTCAGTCTAGCAGGTACAGGGCAGAGATTGAATGGAAAGGTGAAACTGACAGGCTGCTTCTTACAGTAACGTACTTACAGAAACGTACAGTGCCTCCAGCTCCATACCTGAGTTCTCAAGGCCACTCAAAAAATTTGTTTAAAAGTTTGCAGTAGACAAGTGCCAAATCTAGTGCATCCCAGAATATTTGGCCTATGCTTGAAGAATTTGGTGGCAACATATGGTGACAACATATCTCAGTTTAAAACATTGTGTCCCATTACTAAAGCATGAGTCCTGATTTGGGAGTCCAAAAACAGCTTTGCATTATGTGTATATGAATTAAGAAGCATTTAGGAAAGTGTTTGTGGTGGGCTAGTAAGATAAGGGCAGAACTTCCAATAGTCTGTTTTAGTTTAATTTCTCTTTTCTCTTTGCAAGCTTCACAAAGAAGGAAGGAAGGATGAAATTGTTCACAGAAACAAGAGGGTAGAGAAACAAAGACAAACAGACTTAAGAAGTAATTGCACACTATAATTTGCTAACAGAGAATTTTGTAGGTTGCCAACCTGTGTAAATTATATGCAGTTGGGAAAAGACCTCCAAGCAGAGGGAAATATAATCACTTCATCTATTTTTTTCTCAGACAGTGTTTCTAACACTAACTCTATTGTATGACTGAAATGTACAAAAATACCTTAGTTTCACAGATAACCTTTAAAACCCTGTTGTAGGCCCTGGAAATCCTACAGCTATCACCAGTGTGGTGGGACCCCTCTAGTACCCAGGTGGACTCCAAGCACTGGTTTCCTGAACTATGGTCCTAAAATAATTTAATCATTTTCCATTCCCCCCTGAGTAACCATGGGGAGATTGCAGAGCCTCACGGACGCACTTCTATTGCTCAAACATAAATTGGGAATTCTGAAGTGTACCTCCTCTTCCAACTGCCATTTAGGATTTCCATTCTCCCCAAGAGTTATGCTATTTCACGAACTGACAAAGCTTTGAGTAGAACTACTAAAGAATGGCTTTTAGACTATTGTGGAGAAAGAGATCTACAGCAAGAGAAAAAAGAACCTTTCTTCTAGCACAGCTCTCCTACAAAGCCAGCTGTGTGGATGCCTAGTGGCTGATTTGTCACAATCAATGTATCTCTCCATAATTTAAAGAAAAATTTGAGACTCCTCAAAAGTTCTTAGGAACTGTATAGAAATTTGTCCCATAAAATATCTTTGGACATACAACCAGAGTTCTGCCTGGCCATATTCCCATTCTCTGGTTGTTTATTTTTGGAGTCCTTTATTTCCTTCCTCCTGTACTTGGAGAAACTTGGTTCTCTATCTCAGGTCTTCTCTTTTCTGACTTTGCACAATCTTAAGAAATCTCAAATATAGCCATTACTTCAAGTATCATCTATATACTAAAAAGCATTAAATGTTAAAATTGTACCCAAATATGTTTTTTGAATTCCAGACCTGTCCGCTTGGACTCCCCTTTTAGAAGTCTCACCAGAGTATCAAGCTCAATATACATACAAGTTAACTTGACCCAAAACTTCTCCCTCTCTAGTATTTCCAGTCAAACCAAAAGGCACAACCACAAACATGGCCGTCCTTTTTGAGTTTTCCGCTCTTTTTGGGGGCAAATTAATCACTAAGTCAATCAACTCTATCTTGCAAATCTCTCTTAAATCCCTCCCCCTTTTCTCTGTTTAACCATCATGACTAGCCTGGCCTGAGCCATACACGATAATGCAATCATTTTCTAACAGCAATTCCTACATGCACTGCATCTAATTCATTGTCTTAAAATGTACATCCGATCATACCATTTCTCTGCTTTAAACTTTTTAACATCTTTGATGATATATTTCCAAATTCTTATTAGGGTCTCAAAACCCTGCAAAATCTGGCCCCTGCTTGTCTCTCCAGCCTGTCTTCCCACTCTGCCTGTCACACTCCTCTGTCCAAACATAACAACCTTTCACATTCCTTCCTGCCTGGGGACCTTCACTCAGCTGTGCCTCCTGATATGCTCTCTGCTTGTACTTACTTAGCTAATTATTAATACTAATCTAGCATTTTAAAATGCAAGTGTCTCTCTTGTTAAAATACTATGTGTATGTGTCCTTTAGTTGAGCCATGATTAAAAGGAGAAAAATTAAGCAAAGACTCCTTCACAGAAAACTGTTAAGTTTACACAGATGTTGTGCTCTGAAAGATCTTGCTTTAAGTTGATAAGAAAACTAAAATTAAACAAAGACATTTGATTAGCTGATTAATCATGTTGAAGTCAGTCCCCCAAAAGACAAAATCTATCTAATTCTTACTCTACATCCCATGTGGCAAGCTTCAGTTTTCTATAATTTCCTTTCATCCAGCGTAGAGATAATAACTCTGCTGAGGTCAAATTATTGTTACTAAGTAAGTTGTTTTAAACACCTTAAATGTTAATTTAACCTCTGGGTTTGGAAGAAATTATTGTGTTCTTGGAATCACAAATCACTGGGAGGGTTGTTGGGAAATAATGTCAATTGCACATCGCTTGAATTTTAAATGGTATTTCAACATTTGGTTCTCTTTCTTTGTTCTTCCAACTCTATAAATTACCTGTTAAAATTTCTGAATGGGGAGGAAACAGTTTAGTATGCTTCCTTCCCAACAATATTTGTTATTTATAATCAGGAAGTTGGCTGATTTACAATTCACACATAGGTGATGCCTGTTACTTCCATACTTTTCATCCAACATCCTCAGTCAAAATTAACATCGCTTCCTTATGGAAGGCTTCCCCACTACCTTTAGACCAGATCAGGTGTTATTAATATGCCCATAGCAAATGTACATCTTCTACTAATCACCATTATTAATTTCTGTTTTTCAGATTATGAGCTCCACATCATGTCTATTCTGCCTATTTGCTCATGCCCTGCACAGAACACAAGTAGTCTGGACATAGTAAGCATTCAGGAAGTATTCAGAAATGCAATGCTTCTTCATATAGACATTGGTTTCCTGACAAGACCATGCAGTAAGACAAGAAAATTATTGTAAAAATGCAGTGTTTCTTACAGATCCCAAAGGCAGGGAGTATATTTAAGCCTGATAAAGGCTAAAAAATTAGTATCAATGGCAGAGTGTTATCGACCATATAGGACTGTTTGTTATACACAGTCACTCTGAATAGGTTCGCCGTCAAAAATGCATCTGTAATAAAATTAATAGCAACATTCTCTACTGTAAAATACCATATTTGCATAGACTGAAAAGCAATGGACTAAAAATTAGAGCTCCTCAGTAATCCTAAGAGTTTAACTTATTATTTGATTTTAGTTCATTCACTTAATTATCCATTTCCTCCTCAGTAAACTCTAAATGTTGGATTTTTAAGGTTGGTTCTTGCTCTGTGTGTCACAAAACACTTTCTAGTGGTTTTACTTTGTTTACTCAATAAGCTTGAAATATAAATAAGTAAATATTATCTACATTTTATAAATTATTAAAGTTGGCTATAGGAAGGATAGAGGATTTCTAAAAGTCACCAGCAAGAGCTCATACCTTGATATTCACTGTACAAAAACTCTTTCTCCCAAGGTTATGAGCAAGAAATTCAGTATCCAGGGACATAGGTATTGGCTACCAGAAAACAGCAGAGAGATTATTTTCTCAAAATAAACCTGGATTTGAATCTCAAATCCTTCATCTACCAGTTGAGTCATCTTTGCCTCAGAAATTAGCCATCTAAGCTTCTATTTTTGTATCTATAAAATAAAACAAAAACATGTGCCTCCCATGTTTATTGTAGGATTAAGTGGGATAATGTGTGTATGTAAAGCACCTGCTCTGTCTTAATGAATAGTCTTCCCATTCCTTCTTATATTGGGTTAACTGATCACTCATTATCTCATAGATGCAAATCCAGCCTCCTCAATTAAAAGAGGATTTTTGAGGATAGAAAGTGGATTTTTTTTATCCTTTATACTCAAACACAATGCTCAGCTTCTAAAATGGGTCAACCTAGTAGATTTCAGCAATCAGCATGCTTTTTTTTAGTAAAAGTGTTCTGATACCAAGAAATAGTGTCCAATAATGAAAGCCTTGTTGAGGAGTAGTCACAAGATCCAATCCAGAGTCTCAGCACAGAGCGTGGGAAGAGCAGTGGTTTACACCTGGAAGTTTTCACCCACTGCATACTTTTGGATGACACCATAACCAGTATGAAATACATATGGCGATGAATTTTGTAGCCAATTAAACTCACTCAAACTTGTTTTCATCCACAAAAAAAACCCTTTCATAGGTAAGTTACCTTTTCAAGCAAATCCCTCTACCTACACTCAGTGTTCCATGTTTTTGTTCCTCATTTTAACATTTATTTTGATGTGTTCTGCTTAAGGTGCTGCTGCTAAAATCCATTTGTGAAACAGATGGGTCAGACAAGGGCCAGAGTTAGTGAAAATAAGCATCTCTGGGGGAAGGTGGGTCCTCTCTGCCACCAAGGGTTTGGAAAGCTGATTACACACACTCAGAGAAAAGATCTACATGAGAGTTAATTACTTTAAAATGGGGCTGCAAAATCATAATGATTAAAAAACTATAAAAATGAAATTCTTAATATAGCAAGGTGATGTATTTTAAAAAGTAAGTTATCTTTTTTACCCTACTGCTGTATGGCTTCACCGGAGAACTTTGTGTTCTCTTCTTTTCCGCCTTGGAGAGATGGGCGGTGGAAGAGGTTACACCCATCCTCAAAGCAACGTCTCCCAAATGCAGCTCAGTTACATCCAGCTTGGAGGAAGGGTTAGGGGCTGACCGGTTGAAGGAGGGACTGGCTGAACCTTAAGGTTGACTGCGTCCCCAGAACAGGAAGGGACTGAAGTTTCCAAGTTCATCTATTGATAATTTGCTAAACCCAGCTGGCATTAAATCAAATTAGCCCTGATTCCTGCTCTGCTTCTAAACTTTCTGGCTATATGGACCAATAAATTATATTTTTACCCTTGGGGATTGAGAGAGACTTTCCAAGCTGGTATATAGTGATGGGTAGTGTTTAGGGGGACAACTTCTAGATCCTCAAATTCCATGTTTCATCCTCCTTCCAAGTGTTGTCTGAGAACTTGCCTGTGTGCATGTCAGCCAGCTTCTCTTACTCCCAGGTCCCCTTATAGAATCATTATTTTCCTTGTGCACCAAAGAAAAGCGTGATTCTCATCCAGTCCGAATCATATTGTGTATACTGGGGTGTAAAACTCTCCAGAGCAGGAAAAAGGAACATGATGATAAATTTGTCAGTCAAATATCATTTAATGATGCACCATAAACTCACATTAAAGGTTCACATCTTTCCCTGCTTTAAATACAATCTGCTAAGGGTAAAGCCTGTGCTTAGAAATTGGGGTTACCAGAACCCTTGTTGAAATATTCTGAATTCAGAATATTTATAGAGTTCTATCCTGGGATCACAATAATACTAACTTTTGTTCAGAGACCTCCTTCTTCAATTGCACAAGTATTGTGAAAGAATGCATCACCCAGAGGGATAGACTGATGGAAGCAGAGCAAATATCATCAAAAAGAAATATTCAAGCCTGTAATGCATGATGTTGTCCGGGCAGCAGACTCATGGCAAGGCTCTGTTCCTTTCTCTAACTATTTTAGGATTTGAATAGTCAGGCTTCATTAAAAACCATGCAGGGAAATTCCATTCTACTATAAAACACACCCTCTCTTTATCTTCCCCGTTCTAAATAAAAAGAACGAGCTGGGTGAATACTTTCATTCATCTCATGCCTTGCTGGCATATTAGATTAAAAATTTCTTAATTATTTCTTACAAATCAACATGAGATTTTGAAATTAAATAAATATAAATTAGAGTTAGTTAACATTTTATCTGCTCTTCACTACTTATTCAGACTCATAAGAGAAGCATTTTCATTGAATTTTCCGAAATATGCTTTCACTTATCAACTTTTGATCTGCTCATTTATCTTTACTGTATGGTCATTAGATTTTGGCATACATAATAGATTCACTTATAAATAATGCCCTTAACAAAAAATAATTAATAATCTATTATATGCCCTGAATTTTTTTACTGGTCCAGTGACTTCTTTTCTTTTTTCTTATTTATTAATTCCTGCCTAATCCTGCCTTCTTCTGATAATATGCACCCTGTATCCATTAAATAATTGAGTGAGGGAAATCCCAACATGAGGAGATGCATTTCCATTAATTCTTCCTTTTTTTATATATGATATTTATTAATAAAAATATATTGAAGTTTTGGGGATTAATTTTATAGAATTATTTTATAATAGTAATATTTATAATGAGAATTATATAGTTGGCATTTATTGCAAATTAAAATGAAATATTTTCTATGTCAAGCAAAAACGTACAAAAGGATTCATAGCTTTCCCAAAATTCTTTTACAAGATATGCCTGCAAAATAATTTAAAATCCACCCATGTGGATTTTAAAGTTCTAACCCATGTGATTCAGAGTAATTAAGTAAGTCCAAAAATGTTTAATATGTAGCTTCAGTATATACATATATTGCTACTATTATTGCTAAAAGGATATGTTTTGAGTTGGTATTATTTCTCTAGAAATATGGATGAATTTGAATACAGTGGTTTGTGTTTTCAGTCTTCTGGTGGCCAGTGACTTCATCTATTTACATATTTGACAAATGCCCAGGATGGTCAATTGTTCAGCATAAGGAAAATCTTACATGATTATATAAGCATTCTGCCTTAGAACTTGGCCTCCTACTGCACAGTGAGGCTTATTTCTAAGAGAAATGTACCCACTGGGTCTTTCCTGGACAATTCATCATATATTATTATGCAAAGTAAAAGCTGGCAATAAAAAGCCGGGTTAGAAAAATATGGAAAGAAAAATAGAGAATTGGATTTGTTTCAATTCTTTTTATTTAACTTGTATTCTGTTATTTCCAAGTTTCTGTTTGGAAAATATGAAATGCCAGCATTTTATATAATGATGTCATTGCTATAAAAATCATCTTTAAATTTTTTCCTTGGAGTTTTAGTTTAGTTAGTTCTGCAAAAAGTTGCATCAAGGTACTTGAATCAGATCCCAGACCAAAAGAAAGCCAATTGCCCACCATCATAAATGAAAATTGAATGTTTTGTTTTGTTTTGTTTTGTTTTCTTAGTATGATATTTGAAACTAGAACTAGTTTGTCTAAACACAATGTTTTCTGAAAAGAGCATTTTCTCCTAAGATAAACCTTCACATCAAACACAACATCATAAAATTCTGTTTAAACATTAAAGTCAATGAGTCAACCAATCTTGGCCAAGTAGTTTGACTTCTAGTGAGTTTCTACAACTTGTTTTAAAAATAGATGGATTATCTTAATTGTCACAGTACCAGCATCTAAAGGAAAACTCAATCAGAAGCCAATAGAAAAGGTTAACATAGAAATTTTGCAACTTTCTACTATAAAGTATGCATAAATTGATAAGATTAAGAGGTGCTAAAAGACATTTCCTGCTGTCTGAATTCATAGTAATCTAGGCAATTAATTCATATTAATCTCTTTTAATTATAAGAGGAAAGAAGTAAAAAGAAATAGAGAATAAAATCCAAGACAAGCATTCTCCTGTTCGGGGGATGAAGGATAGATTCCGAATGACCAGAGACATTCCTTTCCTTCCTCAAACCTTTATGTTAGAATAAATAGCTCTTCACACTGAACTTATATTTGAAAGCCAGAAAATAACTGAAACTCAAGGATGAGGCAAGAGCAAAAGGGGGTTGAAATCTGTCAGTCATGCAAAATGGAGACACACCATCCTCAGGTATGGGGACCAATCCTGAGCATATGGCCATGAGCCATAGTGACAGCAGTAGTCAGAAAGACCAAGACAGCAAATGACTCATTCAATCATTTTCTCAATGAAATCTTAAGTGTACACATATGCCAGTTGTTGGATTAGGCTCTAGGTGTACACTGAAGAAAAGATATTTTAAGATTATTCTTAAAAGAAATCTCTTAGTCCATGCCTTCTAAAAGAATATAGTGATAGGAATACATAAGTAAATAGTCACTTAAAACATAAGGGTAGGAGGGGTATGTTTATAATGAATTAGGGTCACAAGGGCCAGACATCTTCCCAGCTTTGAGGAATTCAGGGGAGGTTTCCCAAAGATGTGATGCCCTGACTGAATTCTGAAGGCTGAGAAGAGTTTATTTCAAGTGTGGAGGAGAAGGAGAAGCAGGAAATGGGCATCACAAGAGGAGTACACAGCCTATGCAAAGGCACAGAGGAAAGAAAGGAGTTCGGGTGAATTGGATGCAATAGCAGACAATGCTTTAGGGCTGTGGTTCACCAAGGAAAGGTTTTAAGTAGAAGAATAATATATATGGTCCAAATTTACTTTTTAACACATACCTCTGGATGCAGTACACAGAACAGAGTTGAAGAGAGCAAGCCTGGGGCAAAAAGATGTTAGGGAGCTGTTGAATTAATTCCTTTGTTTCTATTGCCTGAAATTTCAGAACCTCAACCTAGGATTTCTTTCCCATGAAATGAGAGCTTTCAATCATTCATTTAAAGGTATAATCTTTCTGCCCACCAAGCACTAACTTTAATGGGCTCTGTTTAGCTATAGGTCCTAGTCTGCATGAGCTACCATAACAAAAAACCACAGACTGGGGGGCTTAAACAACAGAAATTTATTTCCTCACAGTTCTACAGGCTGGAAGTCCAAGATCAAGATACCAACATGGTTGGTTTCTGGTGAGGGCTCTCTCTTCCTGGCTGACAGATGGTGGCCTTCTCTGTGTCCTCCCACAGCACAGAGAGCAAACTCTCTGGTGTCTCTTCTACAAAAGGCACCAGTCCTATCCTGAGGGCCTCATGACCTCACCTAAGCCTAATTATCTACCAAAGGCCCCACCTTTGAATACCATCACACTGGGGACTAGGGCTTCGGCATATGAACGTTGAGGGTACACAGTTCAGTCATAGCACCCTAGTTGGGATACTAACTATATAACTAGTGTCCTGATGAGTTACCCCTTTAAGGGGAGGTGTAATAATCTGGGCCTTTCAACTACGTCATTTTGTAAATAAGGAGAACATTATCTTATTCCTTATCATCTTTAAATACTTTGCCTTAGAAGACGGTCTATTCAGATGTCCACTTATTTGTTCTTAGGGTATAGAACAATAATGTGCATAATAATAATAATAATAATAATAATAATAATAATAATAAAACTTCCCTAGAGTTTTACAATGTGATGATTCTGGATAGAAGTACAGACGCTATGGAAACACACACACAAACCAAAACTTGGAGTTTGTAAAATGGAAGAGGAAGGAAGGGAGAGGGGAGGGGGGTAGACGGGGCTTCAGCAGATCTAGTCCAAGTGTAAGGGAGAGGATGGTGGGTAAGAGCAAGCCCTGCAGGAGAACAAGGGAGCCGTTTTCAATGGAGAAACTGTGAGTGATCAAACCGGAAAGTCAAGGAGGGGCCAGCAAGTTGTAAAAGGACTGGGGTGGCCTCTACTTCTCTTGTTTGTTCATTTTTCAGTCTAACTTGACGGAGTCTTCCTTGACATCAGGGAATAAGTATTTCACATCTTTTCCATCACTTCATCTAGTACAGTGCTTTATAAATAGTTTGTGGAAAACAACTGAATGGTCATTGGTAAAGTCTTAACATCAAACAGAAAACAAATACATAGGTTAATTGTTTTTTTTGACCTTTTATTCACTGGTTTAGTCATCGTCTACTCAATCAACAAATATTTCCTGAGCACCTTCTCATATAAGGGATTCTCCCGACACTGCAGGGAGGAGAAGACGACTTGCACAGCCATCATTAGATGTCACAGTATACATTTTCATGTATTAAAGGTAAATTCTCTTCCCCTCTTGCAACATTAAAAAAAAAATCAACATGGAGTTCATATCAGTCAATTTGCTTGTGAACTAGAGAAGTGTGAGCTTTTTTGAATAGATAACAAACCAAATACATTCTCTTGGGGATTAAAATGTATGTCATGTTGTTGACCTTGTATAAATACAAGTGAATAATATCTCCAGGCAAATGACAAATCTGGATATTTGCTCTCTGAGGCACACTGCTTTAAAAGTTCAAGAATGATCTATCTTAGGAATAGATGCTTCTCTTTGAAAGAAAAATGGTACATCTTTACCAAGTAAATCAGAGGATACATATGTGTGTGTGTGTGTATATATATATATCTGTATATACATACATAGTCTCTACTGCTTTTCATTTCTGAAACAGAAGAATTCTCAAAGGGCCATTTTCTGAAACACTAAAGTTCTCAAAGAGGTTGCCGGAACAGCACATTACTATAACTTGACACCATGTTTTAGACACTACCCAATAAATGTTTGCAAGGCAGCAATAAACCTTGTTTCTAATAGCAGGCTTCATGCTGTGCTACCAAAGTGCAGAGGAAATGACTGAGCAGAAAGCTCATGCGCAGTATGCAAAGGCAGAATCAAAGACCTTCAGAGGCCAGTTCACTAGGGCACCTCCCTGAGGAGGTTCGGAGGCTGCCCTGACTCCTTCCTCATCGTAGGCCACTTGCCTCCGTCCTTTCTAACAGCCCCTCAATATGGAAGCACTCAGCAAGGCCACATGTAAGGTAATCAGAGGGGTTCAGTCCACGGGGTCGAGCTGAAAATTGGAATGCCTTGCAAGTCTATTTATAATAAAACAGTGTCCCTTCAGCCTATTTCTCCTGATAGTGCAATGGCTGCTGACATTACCAGCTTTGCAAGTGCCCCAAGCTTCAGGTGCCAGCTGCCAGCCAATAAGTTTGAGGTTTAAGAACTCCATTTTCTTAAAAGGTTATAGAAGCATTTAGACATCAGGCAAAGGTCCACCTTTAAAAGGGGGAAATAAGTTGTGATGATGCAAACCACTTTCTCTGCACTGGGGCCAGGTATTTATAACTGATATGAATTTGCTAAAAATTAAAGTGACAGTTTGTCTCCTTTCAAGAAAGGAAACTTTGAAACTGAGACAGAAATCTGAACCATCACGCTTGGCACTAATGCCTAGGAAAACATATCACACAGGATTTGAAGTAAGTTGATCTCTGGCTCAGGTATGTACCCACCAAAATCTAACAGTTCTACTGCTCTCATTAATTCTGGGTAGACTGTGCCACTAATTAGACTACTAAGCTTAGATTCTAAACACACTGGTATGACTGTTTTCTGACCAGGCGTGCTTTACTTTTAGAGTTACTCAGTTTCTTTTTCCTGAGATATTGTGTTCTTCTAAAATCAAGCAGCAATGACCGCTCTGATACTTTCAGGTTGAGAAGATCTGAAGAAGAAATAAAATGAAATTTAAAACAAAATTTTTTGGTTTGTGATGAAAAAATTTGCATAAGTCCTGCTGGTAGGGATTGTGCTGTGTGTCATTTGTCTATTCCTAGCAATTGGTACAATGTCAAGAATATAGTAGATATATGAGTCTATGTCAGAAGTGAAAAAATACCAGCATTTACTCTTTCACAGCATTCTTTGAGCCTCTGTTTTCTCATCCATGAAAGGGAATAATGATATTCATTTTACAAGGTGAATCTGTGGGGGAGTGTTTTCAGCTGCAAGTAACAGAAAACCTGAATGATCTTAGTGTAAAGAAGTATCTCAAATACAGCTGAGTTTGGAAGTAGATGGCCACGTGCATGAATTCGGGGGCATGAGTAGTTAGTTGATAATTCTGCAGTTAATGTTGATCTTTCCTGAATGATACTGTTCCACAGTTGGGAAGTGGCCACTGCAGATCCAGGTATCAGGCCATGCAAGACAACCAAAAAGAGGAAGGGAGCAACAAGCATCCGTCCCATTTTATCAGTACATCAAAATGTTTCCAGAAACACTTAGCAGATTTCTTCTGTTGTCCTCTCAGTCAGAACTGTTGCAAGGCCACCTCTGGCTAGAGGGGAAGCTAGGAGAGCAAGAAACTAAATTGTTATGGTGGTTCAGAGAAATGGTGATTCCTTGTCTGGATCTGCCCACATTTTCTCTCCACAACAAATCTGGGGTTCTATCCACAGGAAAAAAAACAGATTCAAAAATGGCTATTAAACCCATAATGGTGTCTGCTCTAAGGGCTTGTAATAAAGATTAGGGACCATAAATGTAAAATATCAGAACATTAATTGGGAGACAGTGCTCAAATAAAACAGAAGGTATGATTTATGCAATAACTATACACTTAAAGTTATAAGTAAATACAAAATATGAAATTCATATGAGTTTGTGAACATGTGTGAGTGTAACTAGTTATTGTGTGCATTTGTTTTGTGTTGTTTTTATTTGTGAAAATGTGAATTAAAAATATACTGACATCCATATCCACAGAAAAGAGATTTCCTTGGCAGCAGACTTCATTAATTTGGGGAAAACAACCGAACAGATGAATATGCAGATGTCAGGGGTTTACGTCTGCTGTTCTGGGGCGAGGAGGCTCCTTAGGCAGATAACCGTGGGTACAGCATCTTCGAGTATGCCGGAGAGAAATAGAAAATGGGGTTTGCAAAAAATCGGAGGGATCTATGTTTGGGCTTTCTTTTCAATGCTGAAAATTAATGAAATAATGTCAGATTGACTATAGCGTCTTAGACGGGTAGCTCAGATTAACCCCAAGATCCAGGCTCTCTGAGAGAGGGAAAACTGCGCTGCTTCTAGAACCCGTTTTAAACCAGCCATTTGGAAGCTGGCTGTGCAAATGACCATGGTTGTGAGTTGAAAGCCCACTATGTGCTTGTGTCAAAAGATAGGAGACTCAGTATTAAAGCAGAAAGGTCTTACTTTGGAGATGGAATTGTTTTCTCATAATGAAGGAAAAGGTAACTAACCAGCCAAGGAAATGTTTCATAAATATACAAAGAGCACTATAAACAATCGGTCCTAGAGTTCAGGGGAGAAAAGAAATAACTTTCCTGAAAGGAGGGCTTAAAAGGTTCATGAAGAAGATGGGTTTGAGATGGAACAAAATTGATAGTTAAGACTTCCAGACACAGGAAAAGGAAAACAATATTCCAGTTGGAGGGAAAATGTGTGAACAAACAAGTGGTCATGAGAAAGAGCATGTCGTATGTGGAGAATAGTAGCCAAATCAGGACTTTCTTAGGGGCTGATGGGAAATGCTTGGAAAGGGAGGTTGGCTTGAGGAAGTGAATTCTCTACTGAAGACTTTGGATTTTTGTCCTTCTGACAATAAGGAGTCTTTGAGGAGCTTGAGTCTCAATGTGAAATGGTGGAAGCGGTATTTAATGTAATAGAAGGATGAGGGATGAAGTGGATGAAAGAAAGTTAAGACACAGAAATGGCTTGGAGATGCCCTTTAATCCTTAAAG
The DNA here is from genome assembly GCF_030020395.1 of Manis pentadactyla. Classification (NCBI taxonomy): domain Eukaryota; kingdom Metazoa; phylum Chordata; class Mammalia; order Pholidota; family Manidae; genus Manis; species Manis pentadactyla. The sequence continues at coordinate 15,295,495 of NC_080037.1, read as the reverse complement.
TATGGAAGGTAAAAGTCTGAACTTGGGGGTGGCAAGAGAACTATAAAGTTGGAATAACTGCAAGCAACATCACAAAGAAAAAACTTAAAAAAAAATAAACCTTAGAAAGGAGAGATGACACGGAGGTTTTGGAACTGGGTGGCTGGAAAAGGGGTGAATTTAGCAGTTAAGGGAAATGAACTGCTGTAGTACTGGAGCACGTAGTGGGGTTTACTTCTTGCTCATGAGGTTCTGTTGAATGAGTGGCTCTCTTCTATATGGCTCTTCAAGGACTTGAGCTCCTCAGTAGGGTGGCCCTCCTGTGACATCAGGCATCCTTGTCTTCTGCTTCTAGCCAGCAGAAGGGGAAGGCGCACAGAGGCTGAGCCCGGAAGGTTTCTGTGAGTCAAACCTGGAAGCAGCACACCTCACTTCTGTTCTCAGTTCATTTTCCAGAATTCGGTCAGTCCGGACCTACCTGCAAGGGGATCAAAGACAAAGAGTCCAACTCAGTTTTGATGAACAGCCAGCAGTCTTTCCCATATTCGCTTTATGAGAGGAATATTTTTTATGAAATAATTAATTTGAACACAAAATAATGCATATTTGTACCATTTTTCTGTTTAACTTTCTCAGATGTGAAAATCCCCTCTCAAAAAATAAATTTTAAGTGGCTAATGTCACATTCAGTGCTTCTTTTTCAAGATCATATCTATTGCATCAAATGAGGTGAGCCTACCTATTTCCTCAGAAACTCCTTATAAAGTTGAGAGTAATAAATATAGAAAATGATCATGTAGGAAAAGGAATTTCAAATGAGAAAGATATAGTCTCTCTTTAACTTGAATTAGGTTAGTTATTTTGTCTTTTCAGCTAATTGCCTTTCTAGTCAGTAAATGTTAAGTCTAACCACATAACTCGACATTCACGGTTCTACACATTGTGATCTCTATCTGTTTATCTGGTCTTCCCTCCCTCCACTCCCTATTACCTACTTCTTCAGTGCAAAATCAAGCAGCATTACTAGTGTGTTATGGGTAAACCCTAGAAAAAAGCAAAGTTAAATAAGAAATCATTTAAACATTTTTCTTGTATGCTGGTTGTTCATGAAAACTTAGTTTAATTTTAGGAAGTGGATGAGTTTCTTTGCTGTGATTCTGCCTGCTGGGGAGCTTAGTGGCACTTTGTAAAAATGACATCGTATTTGTGGCTTTGGCTGGATTTAACTTTGAAGAAATACATGCTTCCCACAATTGGGCTTTGTTGAGGGATAAAGGCAGGGATGGATAGTAGAGGGTGTGGATCAAAGAGATTTTTCCCCACATACTGAGTCGAAAAACAGTTTTGTGTGTAGCCTTAGGAACAGGAGTCCTGAAGTCAAACTCAGTTTTACTTAATAGTATTTCATCTCAGTTTACCACCTAAACCCCTAACTCTAACTCCGTGATTTTGACCATAATCTCTCCATACCACCATTTCCATATGTGTAAAATAGTGAAAACAATCATATACAACTCACAGGATTATAATCAAGACTAAATAAGATACTACAAGTTAGATGCATACAATAATTTCTATCGCACAGTAAAAACTCTATGAATGTGTGAATGTCTAGTATCATTACTCAGTGGGAATGAAAGGAGGGTGTCTTTAAATGCCTTTAAGATGGCCACAAAGAATCTACATCCTTTCTCAAGTTCCTGTAGAACTTTCTCTAACTGAAAAATCCTATCTCAAAGAATGTTGCTACTTATCACTTGTAGGGTGACAGGAAATGAGGGAAGAGTCCCTTGGGAGACTGTATTTCAGGCCAGTGTTACCAAGACAGGCAAGATGCACAGTAAAGACAGACCCAAATGAAGTTTCCATGCTAAGAATTTGCATTAAGTACAACAAAAGAGATAAATGCATTTTGTGGCTTACTTCTTGGGACCTCTGGTATGATGAGTTGGCTCATTATGTTATTTTTAAAATGAACCTCCCAAGACATTATCCAGGGAACTTTTCAATCTATTTGTGATTATATCTCTGAAGGAACTATTTTTAGAATTGTTGGTTTAGAGTTCCAGCTCTTGGTGTTGTCAGAATTAACTAGATAGAGATACTGGGCAGGATGTAACTGAATCAGCTAATGGAACTCATGTGTAGAAGAAAAATTACTTGACAAAAAAAGAACTGAAGGTTGAGGGGGAATAACTACCCTTGGGAATAATAATAGGATGTAGAATATGCTTTACTACATTGGAATCTGTAAAGATTTCATACCATCCTCTTTCTTGAAAGGAAATCAAATTGTAGTAAGGCTATCCTAAAATAGTAGCAATCGACTTGTTTACTTTTAATTAAATTCCATCCAGATAAGGGATCTTCATATTCTTTTATATGGGCTTCTTGCCAACTGCCACCGTTCCAAGTGCCAGATAAACAAAACACCTTCCAAACTCGAACCATTTGAGATAACGACTACTGAAAGCAGTGTTTTGAGAATCAGATAACCCATAATATCTTTTGGTAAGAAAAGAGAAGTCCCTATTTATTTTGGTAATTGAAATCACCTCTAAGCCCTGAGAAAAAAGTTACCAAACAAAAGAGTATTTAATCTCACTCTTTCTGAGGACTGGCGTTAAGAAAAGTAAGCAGCCGTTCTAATTGTCATTTCAAGGGCTCTGTAAGAGCTCCCTACCCTTCAAAATAAGCAAACAAAGCAACAAAAACAGAAACCCCTGAAATCCAGTAACGATGCCAAGGTGTTCACGATTCTTTGACCCATTCATTCATTCACTGGTTACTGAGCTTGAGTTGTGTGCAGTCAACTGTGCTAGGCAATGGAAACAGGCCCTGCTCGCAAGCTTACATTCTAAGTGCATTAGGCAACTCATTGGTTAAAGAATACTTTTCAAAGCATGTTCTGCAAAACAAGTTTCCTGCATGATATAAATTGCAATCTGTGAGTAAGGTAGGGAGTTCTGTGAGCAAAGAAACTTGGCAAGGAAATATGAAGTTAAGTAACATTTGTACAATTTGCATTTCTTAATTCTTAGCATCTGTCACATGCCCCCAACTGCTGCTGAGTGCCAGAGAGAGGAAGGTTTGGGTCAGGCCCAACTAGAATGGCCAGACTTCTCCATCAGCCCTCTCTAATTCTCCACTCTCCCTGCATTTCAGTTCTATTCATACACCCTTAGTCTTACAATAAATGCAAATATCCAATTTTATTTTTGTCTCTTCATGGGTACCCCATGCTATGTTTTTCTGGCTATACAGTTTCCCACTGCTTGCACTGCTTGAAGACAGTAGAGATGAAGGGATAGACCTGAATTTGGGACTTAAAGCAGCTGTGGTACACAACCAGTGCATTTTGGAGACTCAAAAGTATTTGTTAAAGAAATGAACAGATGAAAACATGTGGACTCAAATCCCAGGTCTGCCATTTGCTAGGGGTTATTTGAACATCTGAGCCCACTTTCTTCAACTGTAATGTGGGATAACTGCACCCGTTTTAGAAAAAGGTGATCAGTAAGTCATCTCTCTTCCCTTCCAGTGGGAGGAAATTTTTCTTTTGTGGAACTGCTTTAACTGAAGTTTATACAACTACTCCTCCCACTTCTAGTATTTTAATATAGATAAGGACTAGGTTGCTTTTCCCAACTCTGGACTTTGCTATTTGTGTATTTGATATCCCCCAAACATATAGAAATATCTGAAGGACCAGTTCAAAGGCCACTACCCTCCTTTCTTCATTCCTTGATTCAGTTACTAATGATTTCATGGAGTGCGGAGTGTGCTGGGGGATCTGTGCTGGGCACTGCGGAGACAGCAGCAGGGTGCTGCGCACAAGAACATGAAAAGCCAACGAAATCAATGGGATCCAGAACTGCGGGATCCTCATCTCCACTCAAGACGGGGTACTTGGAGTTCCCAGCACAGGACTGGGAGAAGCCACAGTGAATCACCACATCACAGCACATCAGTATGCCGGGAAAAAATGGGAAACTTGGGAAAACAAAAGGATGAAAACAGGCCATGGATATAAAGAAACAGATCAGAGCAGTCATCTCCCCCGTGACGAATGCCTTCAAACGTCTTTTACCTCCCAATTACCATTCATTAGGAAATTACTGGAAGACATGAGCCAGCAAAATGAGGGAGAAAAATGAAAATATAAGAAGACACAGAACCCAAGAAACAGCAGTTCCAGCCCAAAATAGTGGGGAAACCTCCCATGACAACTGGGGAGCAGGTTTAGAGGGTGAACTGTCCAGACTGAAGCAGGGGGCAGAAACGGCTGGCAGACAGGTCTGCGTGGAGACTGCGAGGGCTGGAGGGATAGATGGTTTGGCTGAACGTTCTGCAAAGGAAATATTAAGTCGATCGTCATAAGGAAAGGGGACGAGCACTTGGATGGGTCTGCTAAGGCTGTCATGCCTGGGGAACTTAACAGAAATGTGTTCCCATCGTTCTAGAGGCTAGAAACTCAAAATTAAGGTATCAGCCGGGCCATATTCCCTTTGAAACTCTGAGCAAACACTTCGTTTCCTCTGCCGAGCTTGCGGAGGGGCCAGCAGTCCTTGGCATGCCTTGGCTGGCAGCTGCACTGCTCCACTCTCGGCTTCTGTGGCCACAGGGCTTTTTCCCTGCATGTCTCCATCTTCATACGCCTGCCTCCCCTTAGAAAGACAGCAGTCAGTGTGGATCAAGGCTCCCCCTAAAGACCCCGTCTTAAGTTGATTAGATCGGCAAAGAACTTATTTCCAAAACAAGCTCGTATTCCCCAGTGCCAGGGGCTAGGACTAATGCCCTCTTCCTATTCTAGGATTCACCCAGAATGCCACATTACAGTTGGTTGTCACAGTTCCTTAGAATCCTCTTGTTTGTGACAGCTTCTCAGTCTTCCCTTGTTGTTGCTGACCTGGACAGTTTTGAGGAGTACTGATCAGGTATTTTGGAAAACGTCCCTCAGTTGGGATTCATCTGATGCTTTTCTCATGATTAGATTGGGGCTGTGGGGTTTTTGGAGGAAGACAGCAAGCAAGTGCCCTTTTCAGCACATCATAACAAGAGTATGTATTATCAGCATGATTTCTCACTGTTGATGTTTACAGTGCTCACCAGGCTAACGTAATGTTTGTCCGGTTTCTCCACTGTAAAGTTATTCTCTTTCTCCCTTTCAAATGGTACTTTTTGGAGGGAAGTCGCTATGCATAGTGTGCACTTTAAGGAGTAGGGAATTATGCTCCCTCCCCTGAAGGCAATGTATGAATGCCAAGTTATTGGGAGATTTGTCTCTTTGATTGTTTTTGTTTCATGAGACAGCGGCCTTATTAGCCTAACCACTATTAACATCAGCCCTATTGGGCTGAACCAGTACTCTAAAATCTTAAAACTTTGGTGGGAAAAATAGAAACTTAAAAGAAAAAAATGCATGTGAAAGCTGCAGTTTTCTTAAGTGCCAGCTATGGAGACCGGGTCTTCAGCGGTGCTCTTCTTGGACCAGCTAAGGAAATGGCTCTGTTAGCGATATGGGCCTAGCCAAGACCATCATGCAGAACAGAGGTGTCTGAGGGCTGCATTCCAAGGAGCAGCCCTGTGTCACATTTCGTAAAATGCTGCCCACGCTATGGGCAGATGTTGTGGGTAAGAATTTACAAACAGAATCTCCAGTGTGCTGTCAAAGCTGTGTTTATTTTCTCTAAATTAAATAAATCTGATTCTGAGTCAATTTACTCTCAGCTATTACTGGGTCTGACGAAGGTCCTGGAGTTTGAAACACTCTTCCCTGGTCTTCACTAAGGTGAGTTCTCCGTCCCATTCTGCTCGGGCTCTTCATTTCCGGGGAGCTCTGCTGCCTTAGTCCCTCCCTGGGAACGAGGTATCATTGCGAGGCAACCGTGTATCTGAGGCCTGCCGCGCCCTCATCCCCCTGGAAGCTTGGCCCGAGTCCAGGGGCTGCTCGGGGCAGGGCTTGGCAGCGCCCCGTGCTGTTACACTTGGAGTAGGTACCATGACCTTGGTCCCACTTCCAGGATAAGGAATCCCATTTGCCACTGGCTCTGGGACGCTCTCCCTAACGTTCTCCCTGCCCAGGACACTTAGCAGGCTTCATGAAGTACTTGCAGTTAGCTCCTGCATTCTCCCCTGCAGAAATTCTTGGGGCATGGGATTCCAAAAGGCCTGGCTAGGTAGCGGCAATCAGGAAGGAAAGCAACTGGAGTAAGGCACGAATTAAAACCTCACAAAGCTATCCTGCCGCAGTCTCTCCTTGTCATCCACGCGTTTCAGCCAAGGGGAGTAGGGGCTTCACAGTCTCGTGTCCTGCACTGAGAAAATGGACCCCAGGTCTTCACCCAGATTTGGACAACTCTCTGTCACAAATGAAAGAAAAAGAGAGCCATCTCCCCCCACCCCCCGCCACACACACACACACACAAAGCAGCCCAGTCTGAGTGGGTGCTGTTTTCCCTAGGACCAAAGAGAACGCTAACCTCCCCACCCCGCCCCACCCCAGCCCTGGCTCCAGCTCATCCCAGGGGCTCTGGCTCAGCTTTTGCTTAAAGACTGTTCGAGGATTTTTTTTTTTTAATAGGCTTTCTTTTTTTAGAGCAGTTTTAGGTTGACTACAAAACTGAGTAAAAGATACAGAGATTGTTCCATTACTTCTGCCCCCCCCCCGCACACACAGCCCCGGCCACTATCAGCTTTCTCCAACAGAATGATCCATTGTCACAGGCGGTGAGCCCGCATGGAGTCCATGCTTCACACTGGGGTTCGTTCCCTCTTGGTGTTCGACATTCCGCAGGTTTGGACAAATGTATAATGACCTGTATCCATCCTTACAGTACAATACAGAACACTTGCACTGCCCTAAAAATCCTGTGTTTTGCCTATTCGTCTCTCTATCTTAGTCCCCAGCCTCCTCTGATCTTTTTACTGTCTCCATAGTTTTGCCTTTTCCATGTCATGTAGTTGGAATCATACATGCGTAACCTTCTCAGATTGGCTTCTTAGTAATACGCATTTAGGCTTCCCCCTTGTCTTTTCATAGCTTGATAGCCCGTTTCTTCTTAGTGCTGATTATATACCATTGTCTGGATGTGTCCCAGTTTACTTATCCATTCACCTGCTGAAGGACCTCTGGTTGCTTCTAAGTTTTAGCAATTATGAATAAAGCTGCTGTAAATATCCGTGTGTGAGTTTTGTGCAGACATCCCTCATGGGTAAATACCAATGAGCACAAATGCTGGATTATATAGTAAGAGTATGTTTGGTTTTGTAAGAAACTACCAAACTATCTTTCCATTGTCTGAGGATCTTAATAGTAATAGAAAGTCCAGCTTCTCCCCAACTAAATCTCTGGCCATCTCTTTTCATCTTTGGAGGCCCTTCTCCGGACACTGGGCGTTAGTTTTCAGCACTTAAGAGAGAGACGGACACACCTGAGCAAGGCATTCATCTTTCAGTGAGTGTTCTGGCCTTGATATCACCTCCCCTCATTACTGGGAGAAAGGAATGCTAGTGGCTGGGCCTGTGCTCTTAGGAAACCAGAGTTGGTCCATACTCTGGTTCCTCCTTGGGTTTCTGGGCCCCCATCACACACACACACACACACACACACACACACACACACCTGCAAAACCATGCTTTAGTTTCCACTTTATTACGTTATACATTATTGACTAAACCAAGAGGATGTCTCCTGATGTTCCCCCTGGGGCTGGACAGTGGTGTCCCCAGTCCTCTGTGGCTGTAGAAGTCCAGCCTCTGCACAAACACCATCACATCAGTAAGAGGTGAATGGACCTACAGGGGCAAGTGAAGGAACATCTTGCCACAGTTGTTTCTGAAAGGGTACAGGTGCACAGCTAGCTTCCCAAAGTCTAAAAAATGGTAGTCAGGGCCCTTAATTGCTACGCCAAGTCCTCATGAGCCCTACCAGACAGGCTTGAAGCTGGTGCCGGAACCAGAAAAGCCTCTGCTTGGGAAGGGGGCCAACCACCTCTACTTCTTCCTCATCCTTTATCATCTCTAGTAGTTGGACACAGTTCATGGGGTTGGAGGTGGGGCCATGTTCAGGAGGGAAAGGTGACCTGAACAGGGAGATTTGGAGCGATGACTCCATGAAGACAGAAGCTGGCCTGTGAACCCCAAGAACAGCCTGTGAAGTGACCAATGAGAGCCACTAACAGCACTCAGATTTCATTGGTCCCCTCAAAGGCTAGAAAAAAGTCTTGTTGAATTTCAGAAAACTCAGAATTACAGTAATCAAGGTTTAATTTCTAAATATTTGCCCTAATAATACACACTCTATGTTGTTTGAATCCTCCACTTTGTCATAATCCTGATCAATTACAACAGTTGTGCGGCAAAATCAAGGATATTTTCAGTTTTCCATATGCTCCTAAACTAGAGTTGGAAGCTGTTCTTAGAAAGTAGAAACCACCCATCCATTCACTCCCCTTAAAATTGGATCTACAGTTTAGTTCAGGGTACTTCAAATGTTAATGATTTTGCAAATCCCATGAGTTGCCTACCCATAGCCTGATTTTTCTTATGCAGTGACTTGCTTTCTAATTTGATAATGTTGCCTTTGTATGAGTAGGTTTGCCAATTGTTAATAGAATCGCTGGCCACCTGAAAAAGAAATATTCAAGTGTTATGGAGACACATGTCTTGGAAAAGAAAAAAACAAGTATAATAATTAGAACTATGTATTTTTTTCTTACTATGGAATCTTTTTTTTTTCTAGCAACAAAACCCTATTAAAGTGAATTTAGGGTTTTTAAACTCTGGGAATTAATTGCCATGCTGGATTTCATCTAAGTAAAGGTAGCATGCTTTTTCAAAACAGCCAGAGGAGTCTAAAGCTACTCTGAAACTTTGATTCTTGCAGGATAAATGCTTTTAATTTAGAAACATCAAGTATTTCCAAATGGAATCCACTTTAAGCAAACACTGCCCGGGAAATCTGGACTGGTTGTGAAATTTGGATTTTTAAATAAAAACTCAAGTGAGAAATAAACAACTTGCTTGGCCACTTGACATGAGCAATAAACCAGAAATACCTCCCAATAGGATCTAAAATATTTTGCAGTTCTGGTAAACAGAGTCTGTTTAATAATAATTTTAAAAATAAAAGGTTAAGTTCAATTTATGAACTAGTTGAGTCATCTAATCCATCCAACTACGGAAGTGTCAGAGTTAAATGACATGAATACAAATGGATCTTCAACTGTTCAGTCCAGTGGCTTATGTTATTCAGGGTGAAAATTGGTGATATCACCGTAAGAAAATCAGAACGTATGTGAACAGGGTGAGGCTCCTACCTGAGCAGCCTGTGAGGCTCATCTGGAGCTGCACTCGCAGCCCCTTCTCCCATTTGCAAGCCTTTGAGGAAGGCACTCACTGTCCTGATCTCTCAGGCGGCTACATCTCACAAGGTTGTTGAGTTTAAGATATTTTTGCCATTGAAAGTGAACAATGCTTAAGCCAGGGTTATAATGATTACATAATATTCTGGGGATAAAACACAGACTTAGGCCCTAACCCCAAAGACCGGCATTCATCCTCAAGACGATCCAACCCTATCTACAGACTCTAGTGTCCTAGAAGACGTATGAGAGTTATTCGCCATGAGATGCATGCACGGCAAAACGGAAGATGAGAGAGGACGGCAGAACGAGGGCAAGAGGGAGTTTCGGGATACGCTAGTTTCTTGACTGAAAAATAGATTTAGAAGATGATGCAAAACCATGTAAATAAAGGAGAAATTTAGAAAGAATGGGAACCCCCTGGGAAGTTAAAAGATTACTAATTATATGTGGGTACATTTTGTTATTATTCATCAAATAATCACTTGTATTTTGTGTGCTGCTGTTTCAACAACAAAGATTTGATTGTGCCCTTTAGGATGAAAGAAGGATTTGTAACAGTCTTTCCTAAAGTAGTCAGATCACTCTGAGCTTTGAAGGAATCACCCAGTGAATTACCACAACCTGCTGTGACTGACTTCTTAGAAGCACCCATACACCACTTTTTCCCAAAATGAACTATCAGATTTCCATTTAAGAAACAGTTTCATTCCTAGGGCAGGGGTCTGATGTTTTTTGTAAAGGAACAAAAAATAAAATTTTAGGATTTCTGGGACTTTGGTGCAACTACTCAAATCTGCCATTGGAGTGCAAAAGCAACCTCAGATCATGTGTAAAGGAATGGGCATCGCTGTATTCCAATAAAACTTTATTTACAAAAATAGCAGACTGGATCAGACAGGATTTGATCCATGGGTCATAGTTAGCTGGTCCAATGTCTATAGAATCAGGAACATTATATTTTATCTTCATTTCAGCTTTCTTCCTGAAAGATAACAAGGTTTGCCTGAAGTTAACAGGGCAAGGTGGTAAAATAAATGCAAACTATAGGATAGGAGAGAGAGACATTATGTCAGAGCAAAGAACTCATAGCCCCATTATCTCACCTATTCCCTTTGTCTGGAAGAAAAGAAGTTGGCGATAACACATACAGACAAAAGCTTAATAGTTACCATATTAGTAAAAGCCCAGCAATTATACAAGAATAAAAAAATAAAATGAGTAAAGCTAAAAAGAATTCATAATAAAAAAGTAAATATTGAAAGCCATGACCAACTTAACACAATACCTAAAATGCACAAACAACTGTTTTATTTCTGGAGAAAACTGATACGGTGGTGAGACAGGGTGGCATCCAATTGTCTGGGTGTCTGCAAAGACAGCAGAAAGGATCCTGGCACTCAGACTCCTTAGTAGGATAGAGTCAGAGACTTAAGAAAATTCTAGAAAACAAATTTTGATGACATGTATGAAATATTAGTCACCTTTAGTCATTCACTTATTCAGTGAGTAATGATTTGCTCTTAGTCATAAAAATGATAATCTATGAACTTGCACATCATCCCTCCTTCCCACAAGAACCTGAAAAGAAACATGCAAATTGCTCATCAGTTCACATGTCTGGAAACCCCCAGATCAACATCGCTTTGAGAAAGAGCAATTTCAAATGTTCTCACCTTCGTGAGCTCAGAGTTCTTCTCTCCTAGAACACTGTTCTCTACTCCCCTCCTCCTCTTCCCACGCCTCATCTCAGCACCCACGCATCATGCTGTTAGCATCAGAGCCCAGGCAAACCCTACTTCCTCACAAAGCGTGGCTTAACTTTTTCATCTGCTGCTCTTAACAACTGGAAGTAATTTGCTGATTGCATCCCACCCAAAATATTCACAGAACTGTGCTTCACATTTTCGACACTCACTTGTATTTTGGTTATGTACGTCCATGTTTTTCTTGTAAGCTCCTCGAAGAGCATAGACAAACATCAAATCCATAAATGAAAGTCTTATCAGGATATGTAAGGCTGTTGCAACCCATTGTATCAAAGGTACACGTCACCCTCTGCAGACTGAAATTGAATCCTAATTGTTCAACTAGAGGATTTTATTCTATTGTATACACTTATTTACTAGGTACATACTCACAATCATAATTCTTTATATAACCATATAGTGTTTATAAAGAATTTTTTTAGATGCTATTTAATTGGAACCTCACAATAACCCTGAAAGGATGTCAAGGAAATCTAGAGATGAAAAGCTGGAGCTCAGAGAGTTTAAATGGCATCACAAAGAACCATAAACAGTAAGTGGTGGAAAATAAACTTAAAGGACTGTGCAATTCTCTCTCTGTCACCTCCCTCGCCTCCTTAGAGACATTACAAACTTTGAAACAGGAGAAAAATACTATCCTAATAAATCCTTTCCTAAGGTCAATAAACTCTAAGCTCATATAATTTAAAATATATTTAAACTGAAAACAATTAAAATTGCTCCATAAGACAATCAATTTATTCAAAGAAATTACATGAAGGAAAATTTTATTTCTGAAAATTTAGGAGTGCAAATGGACTCCTAGAAAAGAACCTCCTTCCAGATAAGTTTTTCTTAATTCCTCATCTCGTTTAATAAAACTATAAATTCACATTGAGAATTTAGCTTGACCACCACAATACTCTAGAAGAAAGGCGAGTAAGATACACCAGGTTTTGACATGAAAATGAAACTTTCTGAAGTCCATTTCAAATGGTTTCAGCTCATCTGGATTTGATCAACAAAGTAGTCATTGAGCATTTGAGACTTTTAGTGAGCCCTTGTGGGAGGGCTGAAGACCCTCTCTCATTAGCCATCTGCCTGTCAAATCAATTTGCTCACAATCACAGAGAACTGGGTGCATTTTGCGCCCCATATTGTTTCAGAGGGACTGGGCTGGAAGTGGGGATGTGCAGGGGTTCCCAGGGGATGGTGAAGAGTTGGGCGAGGACATATCCCTTACATGTCCAGGTGACACCCACATGGTGACATCATCAGTCCTGCATGTACAGCATCAGAGACCGCAGACAGAGGGCGTGGAGTTGTGCGCACACACCTTCTTCACCTTGTCATGGCCCCGATTTTCTGCTTTGTCCAGAAGGACTACATTTCCCCTCATCGGGGCAGACATTCAGGGAGGAGCATAACTAAAAAGAGAGCAGGTCTTGGGATCTGACATGGACAAGTTTTCCTCCCCCAGTGAGTAGTGTGACCTTGGCAAAATTATTGGCCTCTCTGCCCTTGTTTTCTTAAATGTGGGAGAGGAAAAATGGTATAGCTGACATACATTGAGGGTTTATTAGAGGCCAGGTATTCTAAGCACTTACTTACTATGCACAGTTGTTCGCATTATTATACCATTTTATAGATGAGAAAACTGAGGTACAGACTGTGATTTGCCCAAGTAAAAGGCAGAGAAGTGTCAGAACTAGGATTCAGACACAAGCAGTGAGGTGCCAGAGTCCGGAGTCTTTACCCCCATGCTTTCCTGGCTCTACCTGTAAAGCTAATAGAGTTTAAAATTGTGCATCTGTCTATGTGATCACTGGTGTCGCATCCGTCTCCCTCGCCGGACTTTAGTCACCTAAACTTGTTCATCTTTGGTCACCTAGCCTGGAAAATGAGAGTAACTACTGCACCTACCTCACTGAGTTACTTGTAGGATTTGGGGAGGGAGTATATGCAAAGCCTTTAGTCTAGGGCCAGGCCATACGGGGTGCTGAGCTCAAGGCGGCTGATAGAATCTGTACTTTGCGATCAGGTGTACTAATCCTGTGGGGGTGGGGTTCCACTGCCATTTGGATCATAGATACAAAGATGCCCTCTCCTGTTTAAGTATGCCATTGCACCTCAAAAGAGAAAATGTTTGCTTACAAAGGAGAAAAATGTTTCTGGGACAATTAAAGAAAATTCTTACCATTTCAGGAGAATTCTGTAGCTCCTTAGGCCTGACTTCCTTTATGGAAGAGTTTTTTCTCCCCACTAATCAAAGCACTCTAAAGAACAACTAAAAGCTCTTTTTTCTAGTATATAGCTGTATGATCCACACCGTGGAAACTTCACAAAAAGTTCTCGGGGATCAGTATGGGGAAATTAGTTTAATGTGACTGACCACCGAATCTCGTGTTTATGCTCTTTTGTTTGGGGCACAGCTGTCTCTCCAAATACATCTGTGCCTCTGACCAAACCACCTGGTTTGTCCTAAGAGGAGAATTACCACAGGTAACAGAAACCACAGGAAAACAAAACCACAGATAAGAAGATACTACTGTATATTCCGATTTTAGGAATGAAGAAATAAGTCTTAGAGAGGTAATATGGCTAGAAAGTAGCAAAACTGTGAATCTGATCAGTTCCCTCTACTGCCTCCTTATCCCATTCCAATAATCTATACATTGCATTTTAAATAATCATTCATTTCATGCAAATAAGTGTTAAACATCTTCAAGTCTTCTAGGTTTTCCACCTGCTCTTATGGATTTTCTTGATAATCTTTGTCTTATTAATGAAGTGTGGTGAATGAATGGTGTCAAAGCTGGTTCTTACACAGTCTTTGTAGCTTTTGTATCCATCTATACAATGTAAAAATGTTGAACCCAAATAGGAAGTTTTTCCTTCCTTTATAGATGTCATGCAACATCAGTCAGAGTTGGAAGATGGCAAAAAGGAGTAGGTCTGGAGATCTACATGTATATGAACTCAGGGTCACCTCTTTTGAAAACGTCAGGTTGTTGTGTGTGTGAGCTTTTGAATTTCATATGCAGACACTTTGTAGAATGAACGTTGTTAACACGCAGCTGTCCCGTGCATGCAAACTGAACACTGTTTTCTGAAATGTGTTCTGCAACCCCCAACTGTTCTGCAATTTCAGAAGGTGAAGGTTGGAAGCTGCTCTAACCTCCATGTAAAATGACAGTGACACTTAACCGTGACAGTGACAGTCACTATTAACCTTGTAGATGTTAGAAAGGAGTGACTGGAGGAGATATTCATCAATCAGCCAGCTCTGCTTCATTCTTTGCCATGATCTTTTCTACAGAGCAACACAATTGCTACTTGTATTCACAAACTCAGAGATTTTTTGAGTTTTACTTTCCATTCTAATTGTAGTTTAAATTTGTAGGAAAGCCAGAAATAGCCAGATTTTCCATTTAAGATATCCTAGCGAAGTCTGTGGCCCAAGACAGTCTTTAAACACAAAGTCCCAAATTAGTTTTCTTGTAACTTTGGCCCTAAGGCAGGTACCAGCTATAAAAGACTGTGGTCATGATGGGTCTGCCTGGGAACATGCTTTCAAAAATTTCCAGATCTTCATCTTTCCATGGCTGCTGGAAGACTGCTGGCTTTACTCTGAAAGCCATAAAACCATAAAGCAGATCTGAGGGAAACCCACAGCTGCATACATCTGACGACTGTCTTAAACTGATTTTCCAAAGATAGGGAACTCAGCAAACCCCAAACTCCATGATGTCAACAACACTGGACCTTTACTCTTTTTAGGCAATGGGTATTCTGTGGAAGATTTAATCCATGTGTTCCTGATCTACTTACAGTTAACTCATCAAAATGCTATTTGCTTCAGTGTTTCCAAAGTTGTATGAGCTTTTATTTCTGTCTCTCAAATAGATGCTGATGGGAATCAAGTTTTGCCAGGGAAACAGGGGTCTAAGTTATATTCAGAACCAAGACTTTGTAAATTTCAAGTAACTGTTTTACTATCCCTTACAACAGTCTTTATTTTCATCAACAGTGTATCTTCTCATTAAAAGAGTTGTAGGAAAACAGCCTTTCACCCCTTCCAACACAGTTATTGGGACCAGCTCTTTGCCAGTCTTCCTACTTCTTGTGTTTTTCCACCTTAAGGAGTTTACAAAATACCAAGGGTGTTAGACATGCATACAAGCGACAGCAGTGCATGGCATAACCCCACAGTTGTTAAAGATCCTGCAGTGTCTCCTTCTTATATCAAATTAAAATTCTTCAGTTTAACATTCAGAGCCTTCCAAACAATGTTTCACCCTCCAGCTCTGCACACAAGCAACTTTTTCAAACTCAAATTCCAGACTGCAGGTGCCTTTTTTATGTCCCACCCTCTGAGTACTATTCTGCCAGTCATTTCATTGTAGCCTTCCTTCTTATGAATGCATCAATAGACAAATAAAAACTAATACAGCAGGGTGACCATCTGGCAAGTGTGTTTGTGTGGATATGTGTGTGTGCATCCATAGCAAGAAATCTGGAAGTATCAGTGAGGAGCTACTGTGGCTAATATTCAGACTATTTTACCTTTGGAAGAAGATAAATCAATATTTCCTGAGTTGTTTAGGTGGGGTACCATAGATCCACTGAATGTTTATTTATGGACCATCAAATACTTCGGTAAGAGAAAGGAGCAAAATGGGCTTTGTAAGGGTGGAAACACCCAAAAACAGTGGGGGCAGGAATCCTGAGGAAAAATAGGAGGCCATGTACGTATGTACAGGTTGCACTTTGCATCTCACCCCGTAATCATGGCATGTGTGGGAATGTGTCTGTCATTTCCATACCTGAGCATTTATACTGAATGTGCAAATCTTTGGACTGTCACATCCAGTGACGCTTAGAATAAGAACCCCCATGACTATTTGGGAGTTGCTTTGGGGTGTTTTTTTGTACCCCAAGTTGAAGCCAAGAGAGTATAGACTCCTATACATATTTAGTTTGAACTCTTGAGCGCACTCAACAAATAGACATTAAGTGACATCACAGGTTAATGTTGTTCAGTTTAATGGGAAATTCACTCAAACACAGACCCTTACAACTAGAAAGAATCTGAAAACTCCAAGTGTCTCATTATTTAAAGGAGAAAACTGAGTTTGGAGAGGTGATGTGACCGAAACCAAAGTTCTGTCTAGAATTCAGGGTTTCTGAGTCAATGCTGTGTTTTTCCAGTATGTGATGCTTTGAGAACTCAACTTGTTTTGTACATATTTTTCCCCTCCTCAGCTTGATTATGGGTTTCTTGAAGGCAGGGAGTCATGTCTCATATTTCTTTCACATTCAGCCCACCCAACTATGTTATGCATAACTGGACAACCTTCAACCTCGGTATTCAGTAAATGCTTTGGGGATGAACAAGTAAGTCAATTAGTAAATGAATAGGTAATATGAATATGAATTGCTAAGTGGGTGAGAAAGCCTAGAAAACCCACATTCCTTCCTATTCCATGCCTCTGGTGTGATTGTCTTTTGGCTTGTGGCTTAGCAACCACTGGTGGGAAAAGACTTAGAGACCTCGCAGAAGAGGCCTCGCAGACTCAATATGAGTCAAAATGCTAATGTAAACTTAAGTCTCATTAAAGGACTTGTAGTGTCTTACCAGGGGAAGTCATAATTCCACTCTGAATCCTTCTAATGGCCTATGCCTAGATATTAGTTTTTAAGGGGACTTTAGACAATAGTTAATTTTATACAATTGTCTTTAATGGAGCCTTAAAAAACCTTAAACATATCTCACACCTAACAAAATTGTTTCCCCAAAGTGGAACTAGAACTGAAATATGCCTAAAGGAGAGAGACTAGAATGATGAACAGTTCACATCCATGTTATATGAAGGATGGTTGAAGAAATAGGGTGATGATGGCACTTTATTTTTATTTTTTTACTTAAGTGTAATTGGCATACAAATCCTATTAGTTTTATGTGTATGTCATAGTAATTTGATATTTTTATACACAAAATGATTCCCACAATAAGTCTAGTTACCATCTGTCACTATAAAGTTATTTCAATACTACTGACTCTATTTCCTATGCTGTACACTATATTCTCATGTCTTCTTTTATAACTTGAAGTTTATAACTCTTAATCCCTTTCACCTATTTCTCCCACCCAACAACCTTATCCCCTCTGGCAACCAGTATTTCATTTTCTAGATTTATGACTCTGTTTTTGTTTTGTTTGTTCATTTGTTCATTTGTTGTTGCTCTTGTTTTACATTAATAGCAAGTGAAATCATATAGTATTTGTTATTTGTCTGTGTCTGACTTATTTCACTTAGCATAATACCCTTAAGGTCCACCCATGTTTTCACAAATGGCAAGATCTCATTCTTTTTAATGGCTGAGTAATATTCCACCATGGCTATATACCACATCTTCTTTATTCTCCTATAAGTGGACTTGGGTTGTTTCCATATCTCAACTATTGTGAATAGTGCTGCAGTCAATATGGGGGTGCACATATCTCTTCCAATTGGTGTTTTTATTTTCTTCAGATAAATACCCAGCAGTGGAAGGGTTATTATGCGAAAAAGGGTTAGATTTGTTTATTTTTTTGTTTGTTTGTTTGTTTTATGTTGTCAGAGGATAGAACTAACAGCAATGACTGGACGGTTGCTACAGATACACTACAGGGATGTGGATTTTGGATTAACATGAAGCAAATCTTTTTTTTTAGTTCAAGATTTTATGTGAAAAGGGAGCTGTGTCCTGAGATTATTATACATGTTCTGAAGTGGATGTGTCAACAGGATCTGAACAACCGCTTGTCCGAGGTCATCCGCTATACCAAACCTTTGCGTGGCAACTTCAGACCTTGAGATTAAATGATGGTGACAGCTGTGGCTCTTTCACTGACATATTGTTGCTCAATGTCTCATGTGTTGCTTATTCCTTTTTTCCCTGGCACTCACTTCTATAGCTAATTTCTTAGCAACCCACGATTGCCAAAGGTAGCTAAACCTTAGCACATTATTAAAGCATTTCTCCTCTCCTGCTTGTCCTGAACAATCAATCCCACTAAATAGCATGTGTTACATCTTCTTCTGCAACCTCAACCTAGTATGATTTCTAGTTAAGAAGGCAACATCATGCAGTGTCCAATATGATCCATGGAGTTCCAATTCTTGCTCCACAACTTACAACTGGGGTAGTTTTCTTAACTTCTCCAACCCCTCATTTTCCAGAACTGTAAAATAGAGCCAGTAATCTTACCTGTCTCAGCTGTGCTGTGTGGAGTAAATGAAAATTCAATAAGCACCATGCCTGAATATAGGAAATGCTTCCCCAGTGTCAGCAACTGTGTTCTATTGTTAATAAAAGAGACAAATTTCCTTGAGCTGCTTTGATTTAAGAAGACAATACCTTTTCCAGACATCTCTTTCCTGGGGCTAGCTATATTAGTATTCCATCCTGACGGGAAGGAAGAAACATCATGCATGGGCAGTGAAGACCCAGTTGAGAAGCAGAAGGGATTTGAAGTAAGCAGAAATGTTACCCCCTGCTGGCTTTTTGAAATGCAGATTCATCAATCTCTTTGATGTCTCTAGCCACTTCCAATGAACAGCTTTGAGCATATTTGCTTTCTTAACCACATCACTTTTCACTGAGTTCAACATTCCTGTAGGATTCAAAGGATCTTAGTGCATTCTTCCAAAATGAATTCAGAAGGTAAGTCAAAGAGAAAGGGAAACAACTTTGAACAGGACTCTGGGTTCAGACTGGGGGCGGGAGGTGGAGGGACGCTTTGTGACTCAAAGGGCTAACAGTAAATTCAGCCTCAGGCTTTCCATGTGCCAGTCCACTCTGCCAGTGGCCTGATGACTAACCACTGCCAAGCAACCCGCCCTGCTCCTTCGTCCAAGTAAATGGAGATGATGGCACTGCGTGCCTCCTGAAGGGGAAGGAAAGGGACCACAAAACGAATCAGGGGGTCTCCTTGGGAAAGCAGGAATTAAAGGAGTCTTGACTTTTAGTCAGCCTTCCCTTTATCTTCTTTGCTCTTTAACTTACACATTTTCAATACCATCGAAATCCACGTGCAAAATATCGCTCATCATTGGCCCTGTTAATACCTGTCCCTATTCTGACTGGCAACTGTAGTATACTTCTTGTTCATGTGTGTCTGCTTGCTAGACTGTAAGCTCCTTAAGAATAGGAACTAGCTCTTATTCATTTTGTATCCCTAGCATGGTAGGAATACCACATATTGGCTAATTTAACTATATTAAATCCTTCTTGCAGAAAACCATACGCTATAGTGGAGGCCAGAAAGCTAACCACATCATTTTGCAGACTCCCTTAGCGTCGAGATCCTCGAACCAGCTCCCACCAAGTCCACTCGCCCAAGTGAGATCGGAAAGCCACAGTATCAAGAAGTAGAGCCATGCTCTCGCTCACCAGCACCGTCATGAATATACTGGGCTTTTCTGTGGCAGCAAGAGTCTCAGTTTCCAGGCTTTAGTTACATGGTTATTGGCCTAGATCCATGGCTTCCAGAGCCTTCTATTTTGTAAGCACCTAACTCCCTGGATTAAATAGCTTTCCGATGAAACTGGTGGAACGGTTTCTGTTATCACAACTGAACTTTGGTGTGGGGCTCATTGAATGTTTATGGCAAGAATACATTGAGGAAACATTGTTTCCATCCATTAACTCCACTTTAAATCACTTACTCACACCTGGACTAGGGAAACTATCTGCTGGTTCCCAATGTAGGTGATTCATTAACAAGTCAAAAAAAAAATTCCCAGAAAAGTCTCTATTAGGATTCTAAAATACAGTAAAAAGAAAAAAAATCACTACAAAATACCAGAGTGTTTTTTTTTTAAAAAAATCTTACCATTATCTAGAAAATCCATGAAATGGCTTTTTCTTGTCACTTACTTCAGCTTAAAATGGGGTGCTGCTTTATTTTCTAAATGACTGCAAAACTGCAGGTGATAAAAGATTATTTATTCAAGTTTTACATTCTGAAATGAATGGTTTGTGTGAAGTTGGGGAACTAGCAGAATTATTAGAGTGAGGCAATTCCTTCAATCCTCAGATTTGGGTCAGAGGCTTGACCTCTGAGAACATATATTTAAGATGCTGTTTATTCTTGTGACTCTCATAAAAGGCCTTCAGAACCCTTGAGCTTCACTGAATAAACTTAAGACTTGGAGCAGTAAACAATCAGCCTGGGAAGGCTACGGCAAGGCTTGACATCTTGTGAGGACGAGAAAGAATGCAAAGAGCCCTCTTCTGAATCTCTTTGGTGCAATAGCACTTGCACTCCATGCACTACTGTTTTTCTGTAAAATTATTGTTTTCTTGTAACTGAAGCTTCCTAGCTGAGGCTTATCCCTCTTACCCTGTCTGAAAAATGCCTTCTCCAGCAATGCTGTGCTTTTCCACTCTTCAGGCTGACTTATCAGCGCAATCCCAGTTTAGCCAAGGATTAATTTAGCTTGCTCAGATGTTTCTGTGACGGATCAGTGTGTTGACTGATGGAAGAGCTAAAGACTGAAAGGAGATTGGAAGAGAGCTGACTTGCCTTATAAGAGGGGGAAGGATAAGTGAACCCTTTCTGCAATCATGAAATTATCAGCTCTGCTCTTAGAGCATCCCATCCTGTTGTAACAGAACCTAATGTCGTACTGGAAAAAATAAAATAAAGCAAAGTTCTGAGCCTGAAATAATGACCCAGTTTATCTGGATCCTTATTTTGGGAGAAAGCACTTGTTTTTTCACTTCTTGCTACAATACATCTTCAATGAGCACCTATTATATGCCAGGCTCTATGCAGCAGGCACTGGATATTCCTGGGTGAGCAAAAGATGCATAGTCACGGATATCAGAGGGATCACAATCAAGGGGTGAAGAGACAACAAACAAAATAAACAAATAGATTTAAAATTGCAAATCCTGGGAAGTGTCTACAAGAAAAAAATTAAGTCCTGGGGGAGATAAGAATGGAGGCAGGGGTACTGTCTGGGAGTTGCTCTGGGAGAGAGAGTGTCAGTGTCATCTGGCTGATGGTGGAAGGGGACTAGAAGAGAGCCTGTTCTGCCTCTGGATGAAAGGAGGAGAGGGGGATGAAGAATGGATATCATCCCTCTCTGGATGCTGTCACATTTTTATGAGCCTTCAGGACTTTCTGAGGATGGTACATGGTGTTATGTGTGATCCTTTTTGACGCAAGAAATAAACACTCCAATCGAACATATCTTAAACAGTAAGGGAATTTGAAAACTAAGATACTAGTTGATTCCAAGAGTGGTCCAGTGACTCAATGATGTCATTAAGGATGCAGGAACTTTCCATCTTCTTGCTTCCCCCATCAGCTCATTGGACCTTTCTACTTCAGTGGCTTTTTGAGATACTTCCCTAAGGAAAGAAGATTTTTTTAATGGTAGCTGTTAGATCAAAATCAGCATTAAGTTATTTAATGTAAGATTATTAGCCTTTCGTTAATGTGCATCTCTTTGATGGGTTTAGTGTATAATGTTACCTTCTTAATGATAATAATAATTAAAGATCGATGGGACTACCCACCTTCATTCAAAGCACTGCAATGCCTATTATCACACAGCTCTGCTCAGATATGTGGGCACCAGAATGCAATGCTGTGGGGAGAACTACACCCGTCCTCATCTGCTCCTCTTTTAATCCCACCCCCAACTCCATCTGTCACAAGCAGCCCACGCACAGATGCATGGGCATGCTAGCCCACACATCCAAACTCTAGATCCCATAAAGAGCAGCCCCGAAGCCACGGGTGTGCTTTGAGGTGCTATACCAGAGCTACAGTCCGCTCTTAAAAGAAGAGTTGAGGAGAAGACCTACACAGACCCCGGAAGCAGGCTCTGGCCATTTTGGGCATGGAATTCTGGGGTCCTGGGTTCAGGGGCTGAGCCACATTATGTCTTTAATGAGCTCCAGACACTCTTGCCTTTATGAGTTCCCTTCTCCATAAACAATATTAAAATCTAACAACTTATAAAATCTTACAATATTATATCTTACAACTGCATTGACATAGAGACAAATAAATTAATATTATACAGAACATATTTTCAACCTAAGAAAGAGAGTGAGGGTACAAATACTCATACACACATACAGACAGACATACAGACATATATGATTGCATAGATATATTTTTTAAATGAGGATAAACCAGAAACAAACAAAAATGGCTACACACACACACACACACACACACACACACAAACACACACACACAGATGTATATATACACAGGGTGAAACAAGGATAGAAGGAACAAGGATATAATCTAAAGTTTTCTATCCAAATATTTTCATGATTATATAAAAAACTTTAATCTTATAAAAGAAATCCCTAAAGAATAAATTCAAACTAAAACAAGTAAGCCCAACTAGTACTGATCTGTGGCATAACCATACAGACAGCAGCTATTTTAATTGTCTTTAAAACACAAAACTGACTATATAGCCTATATAGGATTTTCTTTAATGACCCAAAGAATTTCCAGCATACACACACATACACACCCCTCTTTTCAGCAATCATATTATTATTACTCATTAAGATTTGTTTGTTGGGAATCCAGTATTTTCAGTATAGAAAAATAAGAAACAGATGTAACAGATTAAGCAAAAACTCTCTAGGGCTGAATTTGAATTGGAAGTATTCATATGACTTGAAGATAATTTAACTTAAAAAAAGTTTTTGCTAGCTGTGTCCACCAAAAATGTCTGAAAACAAAGATCAATCCAGGATCAATGAGTACCCCTAAACACCACAAAGAAATGCCTGATGCCACATCTGGAAAGGAAATGTACAAAATGAGCCCGAATCACTTTGTCCTCAGAAAATGAGCACTATCAAAGACTATTCAGGGTGTGTCGGACGGACTCCGGAGCCATCCTGAAGAGGCTCTCACCACTCAGAGATGGGTCATTTAAATATCAATAATAACTGCAATAGATTGAGACATTAAAGATATTTAAACCTCTTAGTTCTCAATGACTAAAGAAATTAACAATTGGTCACCTTCAAATAGAGAGCCATTGGATTATCTTGAAAATGGATGAACAAAGAAAAGAAGTAAGCATTTATCCCATCTCTCCTGTATCAGATTCCTCTAGGCAACTAAAAAATGGTGGAGAAGAATTTTCTCTTTCTAGGATCCCAGCTAACAAATTTCAAATCAATGATAGAATCACCATTCTACTACTCTTTATGCAATAACGTATCTACGTAATGACCACCATCTGCTGCTGACATCACAAAAAGAGAGACAGCCAGATGTTGTACGGCTTAATAGAGGTTCACAGTAACACCTATGAAGTCAGCTTGCCAAATGTCAAAACCACTTCTGATTGACCCCTGGGATCTAGTAACAATTTACAGAAAATACCTGGGACAGAGGGCATGGTACACAACACCACAGGATCCAACTAATAAATCTTAACTGTGAGAAATACTGCAGGTGAACAACTTAGCTTCTTCAACTACAAATTAAAAAAGAAAAGGTAAGAGGGAAATTGGTTTACAGGTTAAAAGAGAGTTAAAAGAACTTGTTCTGATCCTGATTTGAAGATACTTTTTAAGCTTCTAAAAATTACCATCAGAGAAATTTTAACGCAGACCCTTAGTGATATTAAGAAACTATTATTAGGTAGGATAATAATATTGTGGTGATTTTTTAAATAATATTTATGTTTGGGGGATAAAGATTGAAAATGTCATGGATGAAGCAGTATGGGATCTGAGATTTGTTTGAAATAATCCAGATAAGGGTAGACATGGGTTGAGATGAAGCAAGATGGTTCATATGCTGATAACTATTTATCAGTTAATTGGTTTATTAGGTAATGGATATATGGGGGACTTATTATACACTTCTCTATACTTTCACGTATGTTAAGACTCTAATAAAGCTTTTTTGAAAAAGAAACTGGATAGCGAAGGAGGTATTTTAAAGGCCAAAGAACTAAGGCATAAAATTCAATTTATGGAAGCAACCCAATATAAAGTCTCAGAAAAATGCCTGTAAGGAATACGCTGAGGCCACTACCAAACATTAGATTCTTCTGCTCTTCTCCTAGAGCCACTGAGATAGAAGAAAAGAGAAAGACAGAAAGAGAGACAGAGACATACAGAGGGAAGAAAGAAGTCACTCAGAGAGGCAGAGTCCACTTCCTCTCCTTCCCCTTCAGGAAAGTCTAAGAGAAAATCTAGAGCAGATGCTTCTGGTTATCAGAGCTGTGGCCACAGCTTCCAGGAAGTCTGGGAGAGTGGGGAATGTGAGCATCTAGTAGTTTCTGTCCCAATAATAAGAGGGGTTTTCCTGCCCCATCCCCATTGCTAAGAATGAACAAGTGAGCAATTCCCAAAATAGAGGAATGATTCAAAACAAATGAACAATGTTTACCTCACCAGGCAAGAGACAACCTCCCTGAGTTCTATCTTCCTCCTCTGCAAGAGGATTAAACAACACCCCCGGTCTTCCAAGACTGCTGTGCAAACAGGAAGGGTAAGTGTCTAGGAACAGCCCGAAACGTCACTCGGGTATTTCCTTCCTCTCACTCCTCCCTCTTACTCCCTTCCTTCTTTCCTTCCTTCCTGCCCTACTTCAGTTGCTGCATCTTTTATTTCCCCGGGATAATAATGTTTACTTAAGGGACTCAAAGTAAATACAAATGTTTGAACTGAATCCACATTTTCATGGAGGAAAAAAAAAGTTCCCTTTCCCCATAGCTCTTGCACACCTGGCTTCACAGGAAAAGAAACTGGCATTTGGAAGTGCACATCTGCCCCAGCCACAGGTGAGCTATGAAAGCATTCCCACGTGTACCAAGTCCTCAACCTTTGATAAGCATGACGGGAAGGTTCGCTGTCCAATAAAGCAATAGACAGACTCTTTTGTTTCCTTGAAGTCAGTACCTCTCCTAATGAAAATCCTTCCCAGGAGAAAATCGCCCTGCCTTTCCAGCAGATTCCTCAGAGCCAGGTGGCCCTTCAGTCTTTGCAGGCTGCGGGTTGGATTTTGACTCAGCAGTGATTAGCTGGCTGTCCTGCTTTTCTTCCTGCCTGCCCGTTCATACCACCAACCAGAGGGAAAGGGCTCTGTGTCATAACGGCAGCCACGGCTGGGTCAGTCTCTCCCACGGCCAGTCAGCCTGGTAATTTTGCAAGGGGGCTGAAATACCTGACCTCATGACTATAGGAAAGTTTTGTGATTAATGATGATTTTTGTCTTCAGACTTCAAAGATTGACTCATGCAGAGAATGAGCAACCTGTAGGTCAGATATCCTACATCCCAGTCATTTTCTTCCTCCACTCAGGAATTCAGAGAACTAAACACCTACCAACTGTAAAAGACATCTACCCTGTCAGCAGAAAAAGCCTGCATAATGGGCCCCCAAGAGGAATTGTTTGAAATAATGCTATGCAATTTTCCCAAGAGTTTGCATTGAAAAATGAACAAATGGAAAATTTAACACCTAAATGATCCATATTCATAAAGCAAGGTTGTTCTTCTGGGTTTTTTTCTCCAGTGGTTCAGACATTTGGCAGTCACTTTCAAAAGTGTTGATTACCTTTTATTTAGTAATCAAACAAATATTTATTAAGAGTTTTCCATGTGTAAGAAACTATCCAGAGCCAAGGAGTTAATAGGATAAAAAAATACATGACGCCAGCACTCAAAAATTTTAATAGTAATAACGTTAATGTGATTAATAACCTGTTTTATGTATATTAACCTTTACATTTCATAGTGCTTCAATATATTCTGTCATTTTAATAATTCTTATAATTCCATGCAGTGACCTGATTTTTTCAAAATCAATTTAACACTTTACTTCTTCCTATCTCCCAGGAGATAATGTGTCTAAGATGCTGAGCCCATAGGCTCAAGAAATATTGGAACCCTTCCCATTCCCAGACACGTCATACCATTAGGACAATGAATTTAAAACAGCATCTGTGTATTCACCTCAGACATGTGTCATATATCTGTTTATTTCTATTTTGTTTAGCTAGGAGGACACATAACTTAATGAAAAATTCGCACAGTGCAGTTTTGCTTCCTGTCCTGCCTCTACCTACATTCGTAGCTCCCCGATGTGCACAGGTGGAAAGAACTCAGACTCCAAGTTTGATGCAAAGTTTGAAAATCTCAATTTTTCCCCAACTATCAAAAATATTCACCTCCCGCCCTTATTCCACCACCATCTAAGCGGCCCTCTGGAGTTGACTCCCACACCTGTTCATCATATAAAGAGCAAAATGAAAGCAAACACTGTTTTAAAATCCCTCTTCTGCAACAAGGTCTTCTGTTCTGCAATTCTGAAATGGTCCCTGGTCTATTTTCTCACCAGCTGTGGCCTTTTATCTCCTCAAGAGAATAGCTGACATCCCACGAGGCAAAGCCATTGTGCTTACAGATCCCATAAATATCTCCCCTGAATCCTACATGATAAATTTCCCTCTGATTAGTAAAGCAGATACTGTAATGTGCAAGGGGGAAGGGAGAGGCTTTGATGATGCCAAACTAAGCCTTTGGAGGTATCCCATCCCCTGCCTCCAAAATTTCACTGTTCAACAACTGGAGTCAGGAAAAGAGTAGAAAATGAAGCCTGGATTATCCACTCCCATTTTTTTTTAACTGGTTTTTAGTTACGGACAAACTGAAATATATTTACACAATCCAAAGCAAATCGAATTTGTTAAAGGTACAAATGGGATCACATCTCCTCCTGTACGAATCACAATATGCTTTGAAGATCACAGCCTGAAAGAAAAAAGAAGAAAAATCCTCTGAATGAAGAGTTAAACAAGGGCTTTTAGTTTTGTACATGAATTTGAAATGACTCCACCCCTGACTCATGTTCTACTTTATTTTTGATTTGGGGGAAAACCTTCCCAAAATTTTTTGTATGCTTATACAAGTTCCTATTTGTAACTGTCAGTTGGTCTCTGCACAAAATTAGGTTGCTGCAAGGACCAAGAAGGAAAAGAATATGCCTGGATCAAGTGGAACTGGTGAACACGGAAGTCCACAAACTTGAGAGCATTGTCAGTTCTTACAGTCTGACCAAACAACTAGATGATTCTGTATGTTTTTCTTGTTTTACCTAATGTACCTTTATTCAAATGAAAAAAAAAATATTGTTAGGAAGTGAAGGATAAAAGTTAAAAATTATTTTCATGTTTTGTACTACGTGGACCTTCTTTTGTTGTAAGATTTAGGTTTAAGGTAGTTTTTGTTTGGGTCTTCTAAGTGACAGCACTTACTGACCTGTTGTTGAAGAGGTATGTAAATATAAATAATAAAATTCCCAAAGGGCAGGCAAAGAGACACCCATCCAGACAGTCATTCCTTCTGGAGCCTACTTCATAGACAGCAAAGAAGCATTTGGGCAATAGAGAGAAAATACCCAAAACTGGAAGATAAGTACAAGACCGGAGGTAGTTGGGGGCCCAGTTGAGCAAAGAAGCTGAAAGTTTCCTCTCACCGATCTGGAGGACTGAGCCATCCGTTACTGCACGCGGCCTGAACCCCTTCACCAATTCAACTCTCCCCAGAGCGCATTTCCCATCTCCCCATCCTGCCTTAAACGGAATAGGACAGATGGGATACTACGTATTTTACTGAAGCCTTAGAATTTATTCAAATCTGCACTTTGCTCAGATGAAGGGTTTGGGGTGGTGTCCACTGCCGCGGGCTGGGTGTTCAGCTGGGCTGCTCGGTGTTCACTGTGTGTTCTCCACGGACAGTTGGACACAGTTTCCCTCGGCCAAAGGAGCCCAGCTTTATGCGTAAGACACCCTGTGTACCGCTTCATGTGTACTGGCTCTTAATCTGCTACTACTGAGGACTGAGAGAAACAAAGTATAAGGCAGTCGTGCCCGGACCAGCCGCCCTGGAGGAGGCGGAATTCCCGGGTGGACGCTGCCTGCCTGCTGATTCAGCTCCCCTCAGACTGCCATCAGAGGTTACTGGCTTTAGGCTGTAAATTACAGGAAACTTTGCAGCCTCTACTCGGTTATTTATAGAGGAGTTTATAGGATTCTTCCACAACTTGAAGGAGGAAAATCAAACAAATGTCACCTCCCATTATCGCGGCAACTAAGTTCCATTCTGAAAATAGAAGCTGGAACCCTCACCCATTAACTAGTGAACCAATCTACTGGTGTGTGTGTGTGTGTGTTTTAGCAACACTTCTACATTTTTTTTTAATGCTTTCAAATTTCACCCCCTCTGGAGAATTTTCCCTGATTAAGCTCACCCTCATTTCAGTCTTTGGCATCTCTTTGCATGGGACTAATGTTTTAATAATGGACTTCCAGTGCACAGAATTGCCTTATTCATAATAATTTACCTCCTTCTTTCTTTTTCTTCTTCCTTCCTATCTTTCACAAATACTAATATAAACCTTACTATGTGCCGCCAGGCACTGTTCTAAGAATTCGGATCCTCATATTAACTCTAGGAGATAGGAACTACTTTCAATCCCATTTCATGGTCAAGAAGATATTGTATGTAATGCATGGTCATTACTGATCTACGTGTGACTCTTTTATATTTGTTCATTTACTCATTTTTATTCATTTGCTCATTACTTTGCTGATAAAAAAAATGCCCACACAACATGAATTAGAACATGAACAATACTTACGTCTACCCACTTGGCGCTCCCCTCCCATTACCCTGCTGCCTTGCTCTGACATGCTGGATTTTGTGTTTTTATTATTTCCCTCCTTGCTTATAAAAATAATTTCAGCACGTGTATATGTTACATCAAACATCTTATTGCTTAGTTTTAGTACTCTTTGAACATTATAAAGAACACCATGGTGTGGTTGACTGAGAACCTGCTGTCACTCAGTGTCACATCACCACTTGTAGCTGTAGTTCATTCATTTTCACTGGCATAATACATACTACAATAGATCTCAGTTTGTTTATTTCCCTGTTGATAGCTATTGTTTTGTGTTCTTGCTATTACAAACAGTACTATTATGAGTGTTTTTGTACATTTCTGGTGACAGACAAATATACTAAAGGCATCCGTGGTATATACCTAGAAAACTGTTGGGTCATAGTGTATGTGAATTTTCAACATTATAATGCCAACTAGCTTTCCAAAGTGATTAACCAACTTACATGAGCAGTATATCAGAAATTTAGCTAATCCATATATACTCTCCAACTTTAGGTATAGTTTAAATTTTTAGTTCCTGCCAATAAATTGAGCATAAAATGGTACCTGTTACAGTCTTGATTCACTATTCTACATCTTGACTTGCCAGTCTATATTGCTATAAAGAGGCTGGGCATCTTCCCACATGTTTTTTTTCTCCTGTAAAATATCTGTTCCTGTACTTATTTCTTTTTTATTCTTTTTAAATCTTTTTTTCTTTTGAGATATCTGACCTTTCCTTAATATTTTAAAGGATTTTTAACATGTTCTTGATACTAAACCTTTGCCTGTTATATGTGTTGCAAATGATTTCCTCTTAGTTTGTCGTTTGCTTTTTCATGGTCTTTAAGAATTCGTCTGATGAACAGCATTTCTTAATTTTAATAAAGTCAGAATCATAAATCTTTTCTTTTATGGTTTGCACTCTTTGTGCCTGTTTAAGAAATCCTTCCCTACCCCAAGGTTGGAAAGATATCCACCTATATTTTTCTACTGAGCATTTTAAAGTTTGCTTTTGACATTTAAGTCCCTAATCCATCTGGAGTTGATTTTGGGGTATGGTGGAAGGGTGGGATCCAAATTCATTTTTTTCCAAATGGACAACCAATTTTTCCAGCTCCTTTTATTAAATAATCCCTTTTTTCTCCTCTGAAATGCCAGGCCACCTCTGCCCTCATTAAAGCTCCACATATGCATGAATCTATTTCTGGACTCTCTATTCTATTCCATGGGTTCATTTATCTACACCTGCAGGGCAGTAGTCTGGTAAGAGCACGGGACTTAGAGTCATAAGATCTGGTCCCTAATAACCAAGGGAGTTTGAATAGGTCACCTGACTATTCTGTTCAGTCTCCTCATTTGTAACACACAAATAACCATTCCTTGCTCATAAGAGTGTTGTGGAGATTAAAGGGATATCTGTAGAAGCGTTTTGTAACCTATAAAATTCTACAAAATATTCTGTTTTATACGTGTTCTCAAGCTGTTTCTTTTTTCTTCTTTTTTTGACTTTTAGAAGTCTTTTGGTCTTTAGTAACAGAACACCTGACTTGCACTGGCTTTAAAAGTTAAATTTGATGGCCCCTGTAACACATATTCCAGGTTGGGCTTGCCTTAGGTGACACTTTATAGACAGTGAGACTCATTTTATTCCAAAGAAACATTTTCCCTCTTTCTTCCCTGAATCCTGACATCACCTTCATTTTGAGGCCCTGTATTCATAACGTGGCTATGAGCGGCTTCCGGGGCTGCTGGCATCCATGTTCAGATCCAGGCATAAGACAGCTTCCCTCCAGGTGGCTTCCAGAAAAGCAAGAAGAAATTTCTTCCCCAGACATCCCAGGCGAAGTTCTCTGTCTCACGTCTCATGGGGCTCAGCTGGGGCATGTGCTCCATCCTCATCGGAGCACTGATGGGACAAGATGGGATGTGAGGGTGGGGCCTCCTTCCTTCAGACATAGGAACTGTGTGCAGAACTTGAAACTCTGGTTGCTTTTACTAAAAGAAAGCAGAAAAGGAATATTTGGATGGGAGGGATACCCAGAGTAAATGGTCATTCCATTTTTATTTTAATTCTTTTGTAAAATATATATGGTCATAGAGCAAGTAGTGAAGAGCTTCAAGAGAGAAAGGCCAGCCACCTCTCTCGCTGACACCTGTCCTGCTCTTAGAGGGAAGTTCTTGCAACTTCTCTGTCTGCACTGGCTTCTCCTGATGACTACAGTCCTGACTCCAAACCTCTTGAAAGCTCTGTTTCTTCATGGCATGAGTTTTGTATATTGCAATACATTTATACTTCATCCTTTTACTACTCACTCATTTCAAAGTTTGGTCACAATATTATAATTTTTAAGTATTTTATTGTTTGCCTTTGTGATTTTAAATCACAGATCTGTATTTCTTTTTCCATCAATTTTAACTAGCATTTCAACTTTCTTCTCTGATGATTTTAGCCACCTTTTCCATCTCATCCACCCACTTCCCCCTTTCACTTCCTCTTTCCATCAGATACATTTTGACTTTTACATTGTCAAGATTGTGAACATTCACATTCTGCCCTTTAACAATAAGTAGGACTTCCCTGCTCTGTACCTATTACACGCTGAGTGTATAGAAATTTTTCGCCCAGTTCGTTGTTGTGCTAGAATAATATTTCTTTCCTGTGCATGCAGTGTTACTCAGAGTAGACCCCTACCACCAATTAAAGCATTCACCAGAAGTAAGTTTAAATATTGCATTTTTTTCAGTTGTGTTTTTAATTTGTGTTTTATTCATAACTTTCTACTACCTTTTCAATTTTCTTAGTTTATACTTACTCTTGTTTTCTGTTTTTATCCCTCATTTATAGCTTCTATTGCAGGAAATTCCCTTTTTCCCCCTGTAAGAAACCACTTTCATGGGCTTCTTTGTCCTCCTACACCAGACTGGAATATATTCCCTAGGCCTGCTTTATAGTGCTTATTTGAGGACATGCCTTTTCTCATCTCTCCCACGATGGTTCCACCATTCTTTTATCTTTCCTCCAGTTGCTTGACCAAAGTCGCAACTTCAGCTAACTTCCTAAAACATCATCATTAAAAAATAAACATTACCTTTCCTTGCTGTCAGAAAATATTTTTATTCTGTTCTCACACTTGCTTGATAGGTTGGCTCAGAACATTAAGGGAACATTGCTTTATTTTCTTGTAATATTTAATTGCTTATGAAAAGTCCCATACCAATCTGAAGTCCCATACCAATTCTTATATCTTTACATATTGCCTGATTTTCCTTTCCAGATGATTTTATGAACACTCTTTTATCCTTGATGCTCTAAAATTTATCCAGTACATTATATATTGTTTCTTTTAAATTCATCTTGATTAATAGTTGGTGAGCCCCATCAATCTGAATATTCTGGAAAATCTTATATTTTCTAGACATTACATAAAATAATCCCCTCCTTCATTTATACATTGTTTTTTCTAGATGTCGTATGTAGTTTAGTTGGGACCACCTAATTCATCTCTTGGCTTGGTTTGTTTTTCTACGTTTTATTTTATTTAACCATACATACAATAAAGTGAACTCATCTTCATTGTATATATAGGTATACACCACCCAGATGGAGATATGGAATGTTTCCAACATCTCAGAAGTCCATACCCGTATAGTCAAGGTATTATCAATTAGTTTTGCCTGTTCTTGAACTTGATAAAAATGGGACCATACAGCACAAGCTCCTTTTTTGTCTGCTTCCTTTCAGTCACAGTGTGAACTCACCATGAAACTGGGGATTTCATATATATGATTTGGAATATCATCTGATTCTTTTTTGAATTGGTCTAGAATATTCCATATGCCACAATTTACTGTCTTACAACATGTTGATGAACACGTGGGTTGTTTTTAGTTTGAAGCTATTATGAAAATTACAAATGTGATCATTCTTGTACATGTACTTTGATGGACAAAAGTACTAAGTTCCCTTCGGTATATATCTAGAGATGACATTTCTGGGTCACTATATCTGACTTCATAAGAAACCATCAAACTTTTTGTACTCCTACAGTAATATATGAGAATTCCAGTCACTCCACACCTCACCAATATGTGTCCCTGTCAGTCTGTTTAAATTTAACCATTTTGGTGAGTGTAAAATGGTATTTCATTATGGTTTTAATTTGCATTTTTCTGACAAGTAATGATGTTGAGCACATTTTCATATGTTTGTGGCCCTTTGAATATCCTCTTTAATAAAATGCCTGCTCAAGTGTTTTCTTCATTTTAAAATTGTATTGTCTCATTGATATGTAGGAGGTTTTATGTATTTTAGACACAAATAGTTTGCAAACATTGCATTGTGAGCATTTTCTTGCATTCTGTGGCTTGTCTTTTAACTCTCTTAATGGTGCTTTTGTATGAATAGGAGTTTTTTATTTTAATGAAGTGCAAGTCCTCAATAATTTCATTTATGATTCATGCTTTTGGGGTCCTGTTTAAGAAATCTTTCCCTACTCCTAGGATTATAATATATTCTCCTATAGTTTCATCTAAATGCTTTATTTTTTTACCTTTAATATTTAAGTTTGTAATCTATCACAAATTAATTTTTGTGGGTGATGTGACAGAGAAGTTAAGGATAATTTTTTTCCCATAAAATAAAAGCAATTGTCCCAGTACCATTTTAATTGAAAAGGCCCCTCACTCCACTGTATTGCAGTGCCACTTTTGTTGTAAATTGAGTGACTCTATATGTGTATTTCTTTCAGGACTCTATTCCATCTTATTTGTCTAGTGCCTAGTCTGGCCTTATAATACTGACTTCTGATATTGGTATCTGATAAGTGTTGAATTTTGTCCCTTTTTTTTTTCAAAATTGTCTTGGTGATTCTAAGTCTTTTATACTTTCCTGCATGCTTTAGAACCAGTTTGTCAGTTTCCACAAAATGTTTTGCTGTTATTTGATTGGGATTATTGCATTAAATCTACGGTTCAATTGTTTTAGCCATTTATTTTCTTTCAGTAATGTTTCATAATAGTAAGTCTTGTAAAATTTTCATTAGGTTATTACTAGGTACTTGATAAATTATGCTGCTATTGAAAATGGTGTATTAATGTTCATTTCCCACTTATTTCTTTTTACTGTATGGACATACTTGAATTTTGTTTATTGACCATGTGTCCAGTGTTCATGATAGCTTCCCTTGTTATTCCTAACAGTTTCTTTGTAATTTCTTTTGGATTTTCCATATTCCTGCTCATTTCATCTGTGAGTAGCAATGGTCTTTTATGTTTCTTTGTACTTTCCTCATGCTTTTTCTTTTTTATGCCTCTTTTGCTTATATACTAGGTGATTTCCTTAGCTTTTTTTTTACTTACTTTTTTTTTTAAAAGTTTTTAAAACTTTTAGCTTTCGTTTTTAACTTTTGGCTTCATATTACTACTCTTCAGGAGCACTTTCTTGTTCTCTGATTTTTTTTTAGCATATCTTAAACTTGTTTTGTGGCATCAATACAATTTCAAATTACTCAGATTATATCATTTTTATGTTCCTTTATATCCTGAATTATTTCCTTTTTTCTCTATTTTATCAGATTTTGTTTATTGTTTTTTAATCTTTTTCTGACATTTGTTTTCCTATATCTATTGATCCTTACCTGTCCATTCATAGTTAAGAAATAACTGCTTAGCTAATAAGTATTTCCTCTGCTGTTATGTCTCTTTTACCTTCCTTCTCTCTCTTGAATGAGAATGTGCCTGCTTACCCAGCATGAGACAGTGCGGAACATGGGGCTGGTCAGCTTGCCTTCGTGTGAGTGGAAAGGAAAGCTCTCTCAGACTATTATCCCTTCTACTGTAAGAATGTAAGGAGAAGGATTTAGTTCTGTAATGTCAACATCTACACTAGGCATTTTCTTACATAGCTTATTCCATATCTTTAGAGAAGAAGCCCCCATATCTGGATAAGAACCAATAGCATGGCTGCCTGGGCCAGCTTATGGAGTTTGGGGAGCAACTATTTATATTTTGATCCAACAAATGTATGTACTGTCACTTCTCTGAAGCTCCCTTGAAGCATATTCTTAACAATGTCTTTACCCTGAACTATTTCCCTCAAAATGCACCTATCTTGTTCTTCCATAGATGTGTTTATTACCTAGGAACCCCTACCCTCTCAGCTGCCACATTTGCTTTGCTCTTTGTATATTCAAGTGTGTATATAAAAGTATATATATATATAAAACACTATCCTTGTATACAGTATATGATATACATATTTCATATATATAGTTATATATACATAAGAATATATATAATGCATATGAATACACAATATACATAAGAATTATTATATATATATTTTGGGGGGAGGGATCTTGAGAAGAACAAAAGAGAACACAAGTCTGCCATCTTGAACAAGACGCCCAAATTTTTTTCTCATACTACATAGTTTAAATTTTCTAAAATTAGAATAATATTTGCTTTTAAAAATTAATACTGAGTGATGTCATTGTGAGGAGACAATTCTCCTGTACATCCTTCATGTTTCGCACATCTTGCCTGAGAGGCTTTTCATCAGCACTGTCTTTTCAAGGATGTTGGTGGAGTGAAGAGCCTTGGAAAATAAAGGTACTGTCTCCTCCTGGAGCAGTGGACAGGCTTGTTTCCCGTCCAAAATAACAAAGATAATGTACATTTCCAGGACAAAGGTTGAAACGATTGATTAACAACTCATTATAAAAGATTGGAATTTCCTAAATTCGGTTCTTCAGCTGGGATACTAACCTCCAAGTACACAGCATCTACCTGGATGGGTCTGTGTCTCCCTGCGGGACTCCAGGGGCCAGGGAATCACACACATGGACAAGAAGCCCTACTGTCTGCTTCATCATGAGTAATAAAATCCTTTGTCTATGACTCAGGAGTCTGACTAACTTATTAGTGTGGGAATAAGATAAAAATTTCAGAATTAGGATACAGGATGGGTCTAACAAAGAAAAGATTTCAAATCAACCAGTACACCAAGATTTAATATAATGTAAGTTGAAGCCATTAATTCCACCTTCTTAAAATTTGGTTGCTGTCATTATATTTGACTGTGAGAGCTTATGACATTCATTTTAAATCCCGTTTACAATCATTTTGGAGTAGTTTCTAGAGGGATTAGAACTAAAGTATTCAGTCTACCATGATAACTAAAATCCTGCATAAATGCTATAAAGTTAACACTAAACACCAAAGAAACAAAAATGGAATCTGTCAAAAAAAAAAGAAAAGATTATTATCTTGGGGCATGGAGGCTAAGGACACATGCAGAGAGAGGTTTTTATTTTTAACTGCATATATACATACACATTTTACTCTCTGTTAAGCTTCAATGTTTTTGCCACTTGCAAACATTCAGTCTAAATGTTGATGGTACAATTAGTTTAAAATTTTGATGTACAGGAAAAAAAATCATTGGAAGAGTGGGAACAAAACAAACCTCCCCAAAACTAAGAAAAAAGGATCATATCTGAGTAGAGGGAATACTTTTGAGTGATATTTTCCTACATGCATGGTTTCTGATCTTAAATTTCTACACACTTAATTTTGAAAGTGGGACAGTGAAGAGGAAAGAATCTTTATAAAATCAATTCAGATCAAAGATTTTCTTTATCCAAACCAGTCTAAGGACTATCTGGTGGCTGGTACAGACCAATGGCCTGCACCATCTTGCTCCCTAACACATAAATGATAATTCACATTTCTAATACTGACCTGAAGTCTCTAAAAAATCCTCAGACATCAAAGAAAGATGCAGCTCTGTTTACTACATGGGACTTTGCTAAAGGCATTTTATAAGGATTATTTAAGAAGTGTTGAAATAAGAATGATTTTCTGACTAACCTGCTATTAACCATAATATTAGGTTACCCCAATTGTTCCAGTCCCTTAAAACTCTGTATGATTACAATATTTCCAGTGCCTTATACTCATCTCCCTCGGACTCTAGGGAGTGTGTTATTCTATATACTCAACCTCTAAAATACAGTCCAGTGACTCAAAGCTGAAAAGGGTTTAAAGCTGAAAAGGAAAACCCAACCCAACTTCTCTCTGTACTTTAAACAACACTATGAGGTCTGGCTCTCTGTGCATGTGGTAGATGTGTCCAGATCTGTGTTCCACTGTCTGAGCATGTTGAGTTCTCATGGCCCAAGGAGAGGAAATTAATTTACTGTTCCAAAAGCACCAGCAATATTCTCAGATGTCTCAGTCTCAGTCAAAAATCCTAGTATGTGTAGAGGGCTTTGCAAGACATAACAGAGGATGTAAGAGAAGATTGATCTTTGACAAAGCTACCATTTAGGAGAAACCAGGTATAAATATAAACTAAAACACATAGAAAAGCATATGAACAAGTTGCATTAGGACCCTCCCATAGGATGACCTGTGTGGGAAAGTAGAGTGTACATGTTCAAGGGAACCAGAAAATATAGTCAGGTATTTGAACTATGCCCAGCTTTTTATGTAACTATAACGAAGGCATCGGCTTGAGACTAAAAGAGATTCAGATGTGTCAGGGGACATTGGCAAAAGGACAGTGTCAGCCTCTAGAAATCTTATTTGCATGAAGACTGAGAAACCATCTGGGAGAGAACTGATCCTCTAAGAGGAAGGATCTAGGCTGGATGAAGTGACTCAGGGAAAATCCTTGGTCATGGGATGAGGAAGATGATTATGAACACAGTAAGTCTGAGATTTATCCCCAACTTAACCCCAAGTGGGCTTAGTGTGAGTATTAGGGAAACCAAGCAGTTCTAAATAAATGCTGAAGCAGTTGTCTTGCTTTCTGCTTTTGAGCCCCTCTAGCAGAACTTAACAAAAGGAGAAAGTCTCTCCCACCATTTTTCCATAAATCATCATAAAGTGTTGGTTTCCTGAGGATATCAGTGTGATGCCCACAGACCCAGCAATGTGTCTACCATGTCTTGTCTGAGGATGGTCAGTCAGGAGGAAATGCCAGGCTTTTGGATCAGTAACAGAGACAAGGGGTCCAGCAATGGAATAAAGGCAGCATCTGAGACAGGCTTTTATACCCAGCTCAGTATTAGCAGCTGCCAGATGAGACTGCTGAACCAGCAGAAGCACAGGTGAACATGCTGAGCCTGGCAGAGTAGGTAAATACTTGTTATGCCCAGAAGAGCAGCAACAATCTCAACTTAAGAACTGCTCTGCCCAGCTGCTTAAGATCTGATTTATTTGTATCATATGAGACCACAGGGCAAGACCTCTTATAGACCAAGAATTTCCAGGGGATTCAGGGGACCTATGTCAGCATAAGAAGGCATAGAGACATTTAAGTCTTTAATATTACCATGCCCTCTGGCTATCTACAGGAAGGACAGGCATTGAGAAATCTAGGCTGTACAATTAGTTATTTCTCAAAGTAAAGGGGAGACTACCTTTAGCTGTGATGTTCTAGATTCAGTTTACAGTAAAGCTAAAAATGACTTTGAGCATGTATAAAGAAATAGTGTCTAAATGCCCCAAGGTAATGATCTGTTGTATAGAAGGCTTAGAGAATCACAATCTTAGGATGTTACAGTCATATAAATAGTAGTTCAAATATGAGAGAGACACCAAGGAGAAAGAAAGCTAACCATAGCAATAGAACAGAAATCTGATTTCTCATCCAAGGCTCTTTAAATGACACCATAAAGACTCAGGGAAATCAAATGAGAAATAATAAGCCTGACCTTTGGATTCCTAGAAAGTGTCAGCAAATTACCTATAGCCATTCTGTACAAATAAAAATCAGTCTGGGAATTCCTTTAAGAATGGTCAGAATGCTCTCTCCTTGAATGTGAAGTGTTTATCTATTTATGTCCATCAGTTTGGAAATGTAAATTCCTGAATTGATTTTTTGAGATAACTCCTTTAAAACTAGAAGCAGCAATAGAATTAGCTCCAGAAGAGAAAAACTTCGCACAATTTTTTGTTTTAAGACTAGATGAAGAAAACATGGCAGGAAATACGGAAAGTAGGCGCACAATCAAAGCAAGACCAGTAATGAAGTTTAGAAACAGAAGAGTCAGTTAAATAGCCAAAATGAGAAGTTCAGCGTATCCACGTGAATAAGATGGATGTGCAGAACTCCACCAAGAGTATATTGAACGTGAAGTTCCTCTGTTTTAACTGGTGTGATTTACTTGATGTAAGTGACAGACCGAAACGGAAATAATAATCATCTGTCAAACAATCAGTTTGACTGTTGCTTGACTGTCCTGGCTATTGTTTTCTTTTTTTAACCTAACCTGCCTGTTTCCTTGACCAGTCAAGTCAAAACAGACGCCCAACTTGCACATGTCAACACAGGCGCTCTCTCTGGACTTAGTGGCTCAGAGGGTGAGTCACTGCCCTGAGAACCCCTGAACCTAACTTTTCTTCTCTTCTAAATTAGAATGGGATGGCCTCTGTTTATACTTTCATTAAATAGAACTACATGATTGCAGCCTTTCCACTGGGGGTTTTAGCAGAGAATTTATTAGCGTGAGCTAGTATCCTGGACTGCAAGGCAGCCTGGGTCGTGAGCCACCAAGTGTCTGAGACACACTCTTGATTCATTGTTTTTCCTTATTATGAGTTCCAGCTTGATGGGGTGCTTCTAGGGGTTTCTAAAGATTTGTGTCTATATTTTGAAGGAAGAAAGAATGATATGAGCCTTTCTTCCACTGCACTTAGCAGTCTCTGTTTACTCTTATGTTATCATAGGTTTCCATTTGAGATCTGCAGGTTCTCTTTCAGTTGTCCTGGGGAAAAGAATAACAGATTCCTGGGAAGTGGTCGTGGCTTTGTAATCTGCGATCTTTTATTACATGTGGTCATCAAACTTAAAGGTATCTTTCATTTTATTTAAAAGGCCCTTTTCCCTTTGAACTGTCCTGTATCCTTTCAGACCCAGCCTCCATGATGACCTCCTCATCCCCCTCGGGATACTTCTCTCCCCTTCCACCAGGCTGTCCACCTTATTTCTTAGGCTCTCCAGCCTCAGCAATGCTTTGCTGGTTTTGTACCCAGTCCCTAGGCAGAGAGCCAAGCCTGTTTTCCTCTTCATAGCTCCAGCACCATGTTCTGAAACAAAATTCCCTGAGTCTATTCCTTCTTTTAAACATAGATAGCACATAATTGCTTTTAGATTATAAAAATATGCAGTTAACATGTGTGTGGGGGCCAATTTTCCATCTATGTCTTGGTGAAAAGCTAGAAAGGTGGATAAGATAGAGGAATGAGTCTTCTGACTTTCTATTTCCCCTCTCTTATAATCAATAATCAAATTCATTATGAAACTTAAAGAAGGACATTAAGTCCACGGTAAAATTGAGGAGAAAAATGTTCTGTTCAAGAGTAACAGGTGTTGACAGTGAAACCAACAGGCCAATCTCTAGAACACTAGGAAGAAAACACAGTAGTGGCAGAGAGCAGACTGGACCAAGAAACAATCTGCAGATTTATGTGGGATGCAAGGTCCACCATCCTAAGGAGCCGGACTCTTGGTCCTATCCTTCAGTAGCCCCTGTTCCCACTACTTCATGACCTCCCTTCTCCTCAAATGGGAACCACAGAAAGGAATTAAGATAGGCACTAAGATAGGCAGCAGTCTCTTCCCTGACTGCCCTGCTGATTAAATTTAGGAAAGAAAACAGCAGGGAAATGTGTGGTTCTGTAATTCAAGGAAAAGCGACATCATTTTCAAATGGCTTCATGTATGTTATCTTATTTGATCCTTACAATAACAACCCAGAGAGGGGCGAAAAGGAACTTTTATTACCTGTGTTCCTCCCCCTACTCAGGTAAAGAAACTTAGGGCTAAGATTTCTGGGAGTGGTCCCGTTGGTGAGAGTGCAGCCTGGCCTCCCGTTACCAAGGGTCATGGTGATTTAGCCACTCCTCTCTACTTCTTGGTTCGCCTATGATGGTTCTATGCTATTTGGGGTACATTTTGGGTCAAACAGACTTTTGTGACCTGGGCTGACCTGGGGAACTAACATTTAGGTATGACTTTATTTCACTGGTCAAATTTGTTCTGGGTTCTACACAACTGATTTATATTCTGCATTTTAGTACATGGCTCATTTTAAATTGAGGACTGCCTGTGCTAAGATACTTCTAAGGATAGAAAGATGGCCCTTTTTATTTTTCCCGTTCTGCTTTTGGAAGCTACCAACAAGGCTGCCAATTAGCACCAGATGCCACAGGGCCTGTGTGATGGGAAGCTCTGGCCACTGGGAACCGGAATGAGTCCACTAATGTGCTAAGCAATTCAAGAGCCAAAAATCCAGCAGCACAATGTAAAGTTCTGATCTGTAAAAGCCCAACTTTACACAAAGAATCTGTCGCTTCTCCACTCACTGCCCTGCTGACAAGGTTTAGGAAGGGAACAGCGGGGAAACCTGCGGTTCTGTGATTTCAAGGAAAGGTGAGGCACAGCAGGGGAATAAGGAATCTGAAACTCCAGTCCCCTTGAGACCACAGACTTTTGTGTGCATAGTGCTTTTCCCTGTGAAGCCTTTCTCCATTTTGAACTAATCTTTACCGAAT
The DNA here is from genome assembly GCF_030020395.1 of Manis pentadactyla. Taxonomy (NCBI): domain Eukaryota; kingdom Metazoa; phylum Chordata; class Mammalia; order Pholidota; family Manidae; genus Manis; species Manis pentadactyla. Next base: position 15,254,121 of record NC_080037.1, on the reverse strand, counting down.
AACTAAGTAAAGGTGTAAATGCCTATTGTCTTGGAAACTTGGATTTTTTTAGGATATAATTCTTACTAAGCTGTCTTTGCATTACTGAATATCTTGATTTTTTTAATTATAAATTTGCATACATACAAAGTCAAGTGTAGAATTAAAGTACTAGGTAACTCAAACCTTAAGGTAACTCAGAATGAAAGAGCATATGTGTACTGAAAACATAGATAAGAAAGCCACATAGAAATTTCTGTTGTTAGTATCCAGATAAAAGTTTATTCTTTTCCTCACTTAGCTAGCTGTATACCTTTGATACAAATGAATAGACACAAATGGGCACAGCCCACCTGGCTAGCTAAGTTCTGTTACTTAGCACATACATTTATCAGCTTTCCCAGGCAATGATCTAAGTTACTTTGAAGACAGCTGAACGCAAGACAAAATGAACACAGTTTTGCCTCAGCTTGATACAAACCTGTGTTTAACAGAAATGATCTGAGTTAGGCTTCATCCATAAAATTAATGAGATGGAATTAAACAGTTCTTTCTGACTTCTATCTCATTATCACATACACAGAAAATTCTATTATTTTGCAGAGCACATGGGCTGAAGAGATAAAATAGTGAGATAGTTCATGGCCACAAGCAAAAAGTGAAGGGCTGGAGGCACTGTAGGCCCTGCCCAGCCAACCCAAGGGTGGAGGGAATCAGGATCTCGGCACACCTGAAACCCATCAGTCAACTCCTACCACTGGATGCACCAGGTTGGATGTTCTGGAATATGGGATATTTATGGGTCTTTTGGGGATTGCATTTGTAGCACAAATTCACAGATTCACAAAATCACTAACCAGTGATTTATGACTTGGACACCATGGTCCAAAGCCTTCCAGATCATAAACGAATCTTGGCATGTGAGTCTCTTGGTTAACAGCATGGATAAAGCACCAAATGCTGTGGGTTTCCCAAGACATGAGAATTTCTAAAACTAGGAGAGTCCTAGACTTACCAAAACAGTTGGTCCTTTACCTACTGTGTATCAAAATACTTAATAGAGTATTATTAAGAAAGCGAGGAAAAGAGCAGACAAAATTTCTGCTTTCTGGAGTTCAAATGTTTATTGTAATCATCCCAGGCCATTGGAACCAGAGGCAGCAGCCCCATGAGTCCAGGTTACAGTTTATAAAGCAGAAGCCTATGACTTTTCTTATGAAATGTTTTCCTTTGTAGAGTTATTTTTGCCAGTTCAAAGAGGAAACAGTGGGCTGAAATCAAGTGGCATGACTGCATGACTAGTGCTAAGCAAACGATTCGTGCAAAGGCTTCATTGGAAACATTCAGACTCATAACAATAGTAGTTGACATGAGTGGCTCTTGCCTGAAAAACTCATAAACATGGCCCCTAGGCTATACTTTCTTTCAGCAGCAGCTTTTGGTCCTTTAATTTAATTACAAGCTACAAGAAAGTTCTGTAAAGAGCAATGTGAGTACCAAACGGCGTCCAGAGGACACTCTGTTCACAAAATTTAAGACAGTCAGCACCGTTGGAATTACATGTCTAATATGAGATGGGTGGACTGGTATGGGAGAAATAAGAGCCACTTCCCCCACCCAGACTTAAACCAAAATTGTATTTTGAGGTTCAGAAATATTCGCACGACAGCTTTCTATGTTTGGCTGGAGCAGGCCAAAGTGCAATGCCAAGGAAATGGTTCCTTCTATCTTTGATGCTAATACAGATGTCATAGGACGTACGAGATTCCACAGTGCTGGCCCTGCACACTCATGCAGAGCTGCTGTTTCATTTTTGATATTTATTGCACACCTATCACGTGCACAGCGCTGGGCTCTGCCCGCAAGGGAATGTGAAATGAGTAAGCTGAACTCCTTCCTTTAACGCACACACGTCTTGAGGGAAAAGCTATCTCAGCAATAACTTTTGCACAAAGCAGAATGAAATCAGTACAACAGAAATGTAAAAACAGGAAGAAAGGAAGAAGTGGCATTTGAGCTGGTAGCACTTGGCAGGGTAAGGTTCACCTTACCTGTGAGTGAAAGGGGTGAGATTTGGGGTTCTAAAAAGAAGCCACTGCAAGTCTTTTCTCTTGCAACAGCCCGCCAACAAGCAGGCCCTCGCTTCCCTAACAGCACGTCACTCAGGAGCTCCCTTTTCTGAATGGATACGACCTTGAAGTCAGATAGACTTGAGTTTGAATTCCATCTCTGCCATGTATTAGCTATGTGACTCTGGGTCAATTACTTAACTTCTATAAATGCATTCCTACACTATAAAAGGGAAATAATAACAAGGTGGATTTATTAATGTAGAAAATGTAAAATGAGATAATATATGTAAAAGATGGATGGTAGATAGATAAATTTAATTCTCAGGGTCACTTACCTATCTCTTTCTGGTTTCTTATGAAACTCATGGCATACACCAAACCTAAAATTTACTGTATGAAACTAATGTAAGATTGTACATTGACTATACCTCAATAAAAAAAAGTCAATTATTATTATTGAAGTGGATGGGGATGTGGGATGGGGATGTGGGATGACTTGTAGGGAACTTGAGTGATATGTAAAAGCTCCCATTTCTTTCGTTATTAAGGAATCAGACAAATTAATTTAAAACTTAGCTAGTGAAACTAGACCTATTGTTTTAGTACAAATGTCTTGGTATATGGGGGATGTGGTTAAGATGGGTAGAGGGGATGCAGGAAAAAGGAGGGGAGAAGATATTTAAGTATGTAGACAGCCCCAAAATCTTAAAGCATGAGTCTTACCCCAGAGGACTCCATCCTCAGAATTAAACAGAAGAGACTGCATTTTTTTAAAATTGTTTATTAAGGTATGATTGATATACACTCTTATGAAGGTTTCACATGAAAAAACAATGTGGTTACTACATTTACCCATATTATCAAGTCCCCACTCATACCCCAATGCAGTCACTGTCCATCAGTGCAGCAAGATGCCACAGATCCACTATGTGCCTTCTCTGTGCTACACTGTTCTCTCCGTGACCCCCCACACCATGTGTACTAAACGTAATACCCCTCAGTCCCCTTCTCCCTCCCTCCCCACCTGCCCTCCCACACCCCTCCCCTTTGGTAACCACTAGTTCATTCTTGGAGTGAAGAGACTGCATTTTTAATGTCCAATATTCCAGTAAACACCATACCAATTCCTCTTCCACATGTCTTTTTCTTTTTTTCACTTTTGGCACTTGCCACGAGTACTTTTATTATTTTTTCTTAAATCAACTAAAAAAAAAATTAACTCAGTATGCATTGCCACAAAGGGGACACCATTATCTGTGACAGATCTCATCCACATGTCTTTTACGGTATCTTTGGGGGCCGATATTTGGTCTAATGTAAACAGAATGTTTGCTGGACGTAATACCACTTAGTATGACACAGCTTCTTTCTGGTGGAGAATCTGTTGAGTGGCATTGCAATATGGCTTTTGCAACACTTGCAACATTTTGGCACATGACAGTGATGGGATTGCAGCACAATTTTCCCCTCCTGAACATGCTCCGGATACTTATTTGAAAATCTACTACGGGAGAACTGAACAGTGGTTCCAGCTAGCAGGCGGGATGTGATATTCAAAGTCAAGTCTCTACTCTCCCCTCCTTTAGCCTTCCTTTCCTCTGCTTAAGTTATTTTACTTTAGTAATGGTTTTTCCCAAATACCTATTTCAGCTTTTTCTTCCTTCATAAATATCAATCTTTAGCAGGGACAGAAAAAAAAACACACTCTTATTAAACCTGTTTTCTCCTTTGGACTCAAATGCAGAGGGGAGCCATGAGATAAGAAGAACTAGGTAAAGGAAGAAAGAGGTGTAGAAGTGAGAAAGGGGAGGAGAAAGGGAAGCATCGCCTCCAGTCCCCTCCCTCTCTGGCCTGCATTCTATTTCCTCTTTCGGGACTCTGCTCAATGACAAGCCCACTGTGGAAACCTGCCACGCGTCCTACCTGGCTTCGTTGCGTTGGGAGGAGACCAGGGCCCAAACGTTATTTGAGTGTGTGACTTCAAAACTGCAGGAACTGAGATCCCCCACTGGGTGATATTAGTAGATAAATAACAAAATCACATTTCAATCAAGTCATTTTTTTAAAGTATACACATCACTTTCCTTGTGCTGAATGAGTCAAGTACTTACAACTCTGGTACTGTCATACTTGGCAAAGTAACACTACATTTATTGATTTTTTTTTTTTTTTAATGGTTGAGAAGAATTCTGTCTTCAGCAAATTTGCCTCATTCTCTTACTGGCTCCATCTCTTTGGGATTTTTAAATTTTCGCAATGTTCATTGTCATCAGTTTAAGTGCTGGTTAGAGTAGGTCTATTATTTTTGTGCAATGCTAAAATTCCTCTTTACAGAGCTTTAAGGAATTAACTAAGGAATACACTGAATGTGTGGGGAAAGTAACCTATATCTATTTGTTTATGTATTTATTCATTTCCACAAGATTTATTGAGCTTCCACTATGTGCACTGTTACAGGCATTAGGAACACATCAGTGAAAAAAAGAAAAGAAAAAAGACAATCCTTCCTATGATTAATCTTATAATCTGCTGTGACGAAACAAACAATAGATGTAATAATTGGATTATACAGCATTTTGAAAGTAATAAGCACTATAGAGAAAAACGACCTCAAATAAAAGAGATGGAAGGTGCTGGATGGCAAGAGTATAATTTTGAAGAGGATAATTAAGGTTATCTGAGAAGGTGACATTGAGCAAAGAATTAAAGGAGATAATAGAATAAATTAAATGCATAGCTGAAGGAACACTACCCCAGACAAAGACCCTGAGGTGGGAACAGGCAGTGTGCAAGCTACGCGATGGGGTAGTTCATTTTATGTGTCGACCTGACTGAGCTGAGAGATGGCCAGATAGCTGCTAACACACTTTCTGAGTGTGTCTGGGTGAGTGCTTCTGGAAGAGATGAGTGATGAATCAGTAGACTGAGTAAAGAAAATCATATTCACCAATGTGAGTGGGCATCACCCAATCCATTAAGGGCCTAAAGAAAGCAGAAGACGTGTAAATTTGCTCTCTGGTGGAGCTGGGACATCCATTTTCTCTTGCCTTTAGATACTGGCAATCCTGGTTCTCTGGCCTTCAGACTCAAACCAAAACCTGTATTTATCAGCTTCTCTGGTTCTCAGGCTGACTCTGAACCACACCACCAGATTTCCTGGGTCTCCAGCGTGCAGATGGCAAATCTTGGGAACTCTCAGTCCCCATAACCATGTGAGCCGATTTCTCTTTCCCATAATAAATCTTTCTCTTTCTTTCTCCATATATGTATAAACACACACACATGTGTGTGTGTATAGACTCACACAAACACACATGCACACACTATTAGTTCTGTTTTTCTGAAGAACCCGGACTAATACACAAAATAATACCACCTACACTGGCTTACCATATTATTTCAGGCTGTATAAAGAATCTGACACATGATTTTGCCATAGCAATTGAAAATAAAGCCAACAAAACATATTCCAATAAAATATTACTCTCTTTCCTTCATGTTAGACTCAGAAAAAAATTATATGCTAAGTGAGATCAGGGTTCTTTCTTTTTACATTTATCAATTACTATGTATGAAACACTATAATAATATGACTACAGAACAAGTGTTATTATTCCAAATCATATTATTAGTTTCTATTTTATGTTATAATATAATGAATAAACATATACAAACACTGACATGTTTGCTTCTGGAAAAAAAGTAAACAGAGGAATATTCTATAAACATTGTGTAAATTATGATATAAAGTTACATTTTATAGGCAATTTTGTTGGTCATATATCCATCAGCCAAAAGTCTCAGGTGCTTAGGTTGGTGGAAAAATAAGCTACTGTCTGTAGAATTTTCAATAAAACAGTCAAAAAGGAGGTTGATGTTAAAGAAAAACTGACATTAAAAACTAATATTATTTCAGAGACTCAATAATTTTTTTCTTTTTTACTTTATATTATGCACATTTAGACTACTTTATAAGTTTACTTCTCCCAAAGGATTTAGACTTCTCCAAAATACCAGTTTTGTCTTCAAAGTTGAGTTTAAATCAATACATTTTAAACTCCTTGAATTGCTAATTACTTTTCAATCATGTTTGTTTATGTGATATTTTTCTTCTCTGAAAAATCCTCAAAAAAGACATTAACAATGGTGGAAAGTGATTCCTGAATCACCAACAGAAGGAAAACTTACATTTTCAAAGGGGACTGTGAGTAAAACTGATAAAGTTCTCTTTCTTCAAAACAAAGTAGGAGAATTAATTGCAAATAATTAAATTGAGTTTCTAGGCTGAATGATGACTTTCGAGAGCTGACATCTGATCACTGAGCTCACCTATCCAAATAAACGTAAATTAGTTGGTCTGTTTTTCTTTCATTATATTTGAAGGTAGGAAAATCTAGATGGAACAACCAGTCTCTCGCTGACAACATTGCCTTTTTGCACTGCGAGTGAGCTAATGTTCTGTGCTCATTTTTTCTATGTCTAAACAAAACTCTTTAAATAAGTTTTATGTTTTAAAAATTTACATACCCATAACCATGTACATCCATCTGAGGAGTAGATAAAGTTAAACTTAAGTAACCTCCTTATCTTGGCATCAACTTATGGTATCTCCTTCTCCTACACCAAGGTCACACCAGGACTCAGGGGCCTGCAGCATGACCTGTGGAACCTTCCCAGGCCTCCCCTCCATAAACCATTTCCGTCTGGGTACCAAGTGCTTCAAGTTCTCCTAGGTAGCTGGCTCATTTGCTAAAGGTAACCCATACAAACATGACATTAGTGTGTTACTTCATCACTAGTGCTTCTCTGAGACAATTACCACAGGGTTCTAAGAAAATGAAGTGATGCAGGAAGATTATCACAGCAAATTGGATAGTGTATTGACTAAACTAGCAAAATCGTATTAGAGAAAGAAGGTCGAAAAGACAAGTGAACATTGACAGCAAACACATTGACTTAGACCAAATATAGCTGAAATGGAAGGACCTTTGGATTTAGTCTCAAAGAAGTCTAAAGAAAAGGCTGGCAGGCACTTAATTTAGTTAACTAGTTAATACAAACATAGTCATTATTAAAAATGTAAGTGCCTAAACCCACAAATAAACAAATTACATTAAAAATAAAGATAATACATTTTCAGAACTCAATACTTCCTAATTATTTTACTACATTTTCTGTAACTAGGCTTTTAAGATTATTTACGTCTACAGTAGCTATAGGACAGAAACACTATGTACTAATGCAACTTCTCTTCCCACTTTGTATTTAGTTCTGTCACACTGGTAGCTTGAAATCAGACAAGGTGGGAGTATTTACACTACAAAAATTAGTCAACACTACAAATGAGGGCTTGATTTGTTTTGTTGATTGTCTAGACCACTGGTTCTCAACCAGGGTCAAGCTTACCCCTCAAGTTCCCAACATTTGGCCATGTCTGGAAAAAATTTTGGTTGTTTCAACTGGAGGGTATTACTGGTATCTAGTGAGAGGAGACCAGGGATGCTGCTAAACATCTTACAATTCACAAGACAATCTCTCATAACAAAGAATTATTCAGCCTGAAATGGCAATAGCGCTGAGGCTGACCTAATGAAGTGATGCAGACAGTGTTAATAGCATAGATTAAGTTTAAAATATTATATCTGTGCCTCTTGCAATGGCCTGTGCCTGCCCACCCTCTTGTGATCACAGCAACTTGAGCCCACCTCTGACTTCAGGATTCCCAAGGCCGAAGGCAGGCATCAGTACCTCTGTTCTCAAAAGTCCCAGAACTCTAAAGAACCCCCATCAAGGGCTCTTGAGTGATCTACCACTGTGTTCCACTCCTGTGCTACAGCTATATCTGGCCCGTGATGCCATGTGTTGCTCTTGGGACACCCTCTGACTTATCTTGGTAGAGAGAGTGAATTGCAAATATTCCCTTGTTTATGAATTAGCTCCAGAGGAATCCCACAAAAATTTCTATCTTCTGTTCTGTAGATTGGCATTAGCTAATGGCATATGGATCTCAGGACTAGCTTTGCTATCTTGTGATAAATCTTATAAATGTTTTTAGAATGTTCCTACTTACAACTCATTGCTCTCATCTTTGGAACTTGAACAAAACTTTAAATAACAGGTAAATTCCTAGGCCATATCCTCTTATAAAAACTTGAGGAGTCTCATTGCAGGAGTTAGACAAAAGGAGGCTCTTTTCATACAAAAACTTAACAAAACTGGAGTGAGTCTACTGACAGTCCTGCGAAACTGTGGTAGATCCCATCGAGGGTTTCCCAGGTCGTGCAGCCTACCTGGGAGTGGCCACTGTGGCTTGATACAAACAAGGATACGAAAGGATTCTTTGGCTTTTAGTGTTTGGATAGAAGGATCCTGTGCAGAGATAGAAGCTAACTAGACACTAAAGGTTAGGATCACTCCCTGGACAATTTTAGGCAACAGATTCAGTGGTTATACCGAGCCAGTAAATCATCTTCGTGAATATGAAATTCTCACTGTGACAGAGGAAGTGTTTGGATGGCACATCCTTATAATCATGTCCCCTTGACTTCACACTGATCGCCCACGGAGCCACAGTCAGAAGGGCATGCCCTTCCTCAGTAGGTACGGAGGGATTAGCCAATGTTAGTTTCCTTTGAGGAAGCAAAATTAACGTTTTTTTGCACCAAGTTCTTACAGTTCAACTAAACCGAATTATCAAGTGTAGGGAATAAAATAAGTAGATTTGAAAAATCCACATTCAAAAAAGAAAGAAATTCTATGAGTCAACAATCTGAGAAAAATGAAAACCAGAACTAAACAAGTAAAGATGTTCTTCCTTGTATCCAAAATGTAAGTAGTTTGCTCTTTTCTTCCATAAAGCACTCCATGAAGTAGCCTTTGGTAACCACTGACTTAAAGAAGTACTAGAGGTAGAAAAGCTCATGTCACTGCCTCGCCAAAGCAGCGAGTATAAGGAATTTAGTTTCCATAAAAATGTATATATTTTTAAAGATACTTCAGTAAGAACATTCACTTTAGGAATATTTGATGTAAGGTATTAGACTCTAACTAAGACAAGAAATAACAAGTGTTGCTGAGGATGTGGGAGCAAGGAAGCATTGTGCACTATTGCTGGGAATGTAAGGTGGTGTAGTCACTATGCAAAATAGTATGTAGGTTCCTCAAAAAATTAAAAATAAAACTACCATATGACTCGTCAATTCCACTTCTGGGTATATAGCTGAGGAAAATGAAAATACTCATTCAAAAAGGTGTCTGTAACCCCATGTTTGTTCCAGCAGCGGTATTTACAAGAGCCAAGACATGAAAACAGCCTGTGTCCATCAATGGATGAATGGATAAATATAGATATAGATAGATAGATGATAGATAGATACAGATAAATAGATGATACATGATAGATAGATATAGATAAATAGATGATAGATAGATAGATAGATGATAGACAGATAGATGATAGATGATAGATAGATAGATGAGAGATAGATATAAATAGATGATAGATGATAGATAGATAGATAGATAGATAGATAGATGATAGATAGATAGATGATATAGATAGATGATAGATAGATGATAGATAGATAGATGATAGAGATAATAGATGATAGATGATAGATAGATGATAGGTAGATAGATAGATAGATAGACAGATAGATAGATGATAGATAGATAGATAGATGATAGATGATAGATATATAGACAGAAATACATGTACATATACATTCAGCCATAAAACATAAGGAAATCCTGCCATGTGTGACAACATGAATGGTACTTGAGGGCATTATGCTAAGTGAAATAAGACCAAGACAAATACCATATGATCTCACTTATATGTGGAATCTAAAAAAAATTGAACTCATAGGCAGAACAGATTAATGGCTGCCAGAGAAGGGGTGTTGGGGGGGTGGGAAAAATGGATAAGGATGGTCAAAAGTATAAACATTCAATTATAAAACAATTAAGTCCTGAGAACATAATGTGCATCATTGTGACTATAGTTAATAACAACTCTACTGTAAATTGAAAGTTGCTAAGAGAATAGGTATTAAAAGTCCTCACCACAAGAAAAAAATTTGTGACTACATGGAATGATGGATGTTAACTAGACTTATGGTGATCACTTCACTGTATAAGCACATATCAAATAATTATGTTTACACCTGAAACTAATATAATGTATGCCAACTATATCTCAATTTAAAAAAAAGACTCCTGTAAGTTTGGAAGCTTAAAAGGTACCAAATATTGAAACTAAAATATTATCCAAAACTGTGATTATAACTTAAAAACCACTTCATTCCTTGTCATGATGGCCAGTAGGGACTCAAGGCGTACACATCTCTGAAATAGAGATGGCTAGACTCTCACCCCTTTCTGTACAAATGCTCTCCTTTGGCTTGGTCTTGAATGTGTAAGAAAACTAGGCCAGGGAGTGGAAATACAAGGAGTTGTATTTAAAATTCATGTAGGAAATATATTGCCACTATGTTCAAAAGTGGAGTGAGTATGAGATATTCTACGGTGACAGAAAGGGATGTAGGGATTGTTCCACAACACAGACGAGCTAGTGAATGAAAGAAGGCAGATACAGAAGGCCGTCTATTGCATGATTCTGGTTACCAAAATATCCAGACCCTCTCACGTCCATAGACACGAGCTCAGACTGACTGCTGCCAGGGGCCGTGGAGAAGGGGGAATGGAGAGAAGCTGCTTACAGGTCGAGGGTTTTATTTCGGAGCCATGGAAATGTTTTGGAAGGAGATGGTGGCACTCGCAGAGCACCATGAGGGCCCTACCTGCCACTGAATCATTCACTTTAAAATGGCTCATATGGAAATAAAGAGAGAACAATAAAAAAAGGAGAATGCGTAGCCTCGGAGTTGCTGAGTCCTCCATCTCTAACGCTGTTTGCTCCAGTAGAGGCCAAAAGTTCACTCATTAGAGATGCAGTGACAGGAATAAAGTCAAGGTTTGGATTATTAGATAAACCCAATGTCCCTTCCAGCTCAAGACTCTGATATTCTGTGACAATTTGACATGATCTCCTGAGGTTTTAGCATAAAGACAGAAATCCTTCATATGCTCCTGGCTCACGTCCCTCTAAGGGTCCCCTGTGCTAACTGTACTGCTTTCTTTCCGTCCCTTTACCACGATCCTGCCTTTCTCCTGACTTTGGCACATGCGTTTCCATAGTCAATTATGCCCACCTCTCTTTTTTTAAAATTGAAATATAATTGACATATAACATTGTATTAATTTCAGGAGTACAATATAACCATTTGTTATAGCAAGCCCTCTTCTCTTTATTTGGTTGAGCCCAGCCATCTTCCAAGCATCATTCCATTCCTTGGGAGAAGATGCCCCTCACACATTGCACCAGGACAGAGGATCAAGGATAGTGGAACTAGGAGAGGAAAAGAAAATAAAGCAACTCCAGGGTAGAAGAGACAAGACGGACGGTACCTGGGGTTAGGATGCATTGAATTAGAGAGGGTTTGCCAAAGGCAAGATTTTTCCTTTAACTTCTCACCATAATTTGCATAGTTTACCTAATACACTTAAACACTGTATGTTAAGATGTATTATTTTAAACATTCTGATGTCATTTGTCTAACTGTATGCTGCTTAGAAACAAATCTTATTCTTCTGTCTTGTCTTTCCTTTCCCCTTATCCCTCTTTGTTTCCTTTTTCTTACCTTCTGTAATGCTTTGTACATGGTCAGCAGTCCCTCTAAATAAATTATATAGAAATGAGTGAATGAATAAACATTTGCTGTGGTTTGTTAAGTTTTCCAGTATGTTAGCAATCCCCAAATTTGTAAGGTATTTAGAGGGCTGTGCCTTACATTTCTATCTTCCCTCATGCTTTGGCGAGGTGCTCAGCTTACAATAGAGGTCAAAACATTTCTGAGGAAGAAATGAATAAGTGAGTGAATGATTTCAGTATCACTTCCCAGGAAAATTCAGTTTATTCCAGTTGCCATCAATTTCAATGAGTATAAGGACTGCATTCAAATGCAAGTCTACACAACATCTCTTTGGGAAAGGTAAGCCCCAGACTGGAAGCATCTAGAAAGGATTCTTTGTCACAGGTGACACAACGTCATGGCTGTATCCTTATGTGTGGTGTAGCTCTGTAACCTCGGAGGGACTGCCACTTAGGGATCCTGACAACGCCAGAAGGTCCTTCTGATGACCACAAATGATCCTGTGTACTTAATGGTCGCAGGTTCAGTCACAGCAGTGGTTGGGGTTTGTAATATATCCGGGCCTTTCATTTCCACCATTGCCCCAACACTCCCTAGCAAGAAGCAGCAGCTTTGTGACCAGGCAGTTTTCCAAAAAGTCTCAGAAAGCAGCATCATGGAATAACAGAAAAATGCTGGATTGAGGGCCTGATAATCCTGGGTTCTAGTCCTAGATACGCCTGTAACAACCCTCCTGAGACCTTGGGAAATGAAAGGCAGCTCTTTTTGGCTGAGCACCTAGTCTGTGCCAGACACTTTATGTACCATTTACTTAATCAGCACAACAGTTTTACCTTTAGTTAACATTGCCTGTTCTCACAGTTGGGGAAAGAGAGTCCTGGAGAGGCTGAACCATTTGTCCAAGGCTGAATATCTAAGATGACATCTAGTCAGAATGTAAACCCAGGTTCTTCTGGTGAGCTATTTCTTTCGTGTGGGGAAGGGTGGGGTGAGGGGACTCCATTTTATCTATAAAATATCTATTAAGGATGCAAAAGATTTAACATCTGCATAATTCTTTAGAGAATACTTAAGCTATTCTCTGATTTGTAACCATTACCACAGGAAGTAACCACTGTGTCAGGAAGTCAGGCAAAAACTGACAAAAAAAAAATGGACAAAACTGTGAGATCCACTAAAGTGAGTTACTATCTTTGACCGTTGGCTGTGGACAAGGCAGGCAGTCTTTGTACATAAGCCTTGCATATTGCATTAAGATATTTTTAATAAGCTTAAATATAAAATTGCAGTATAGTAATTCAACAGATCATTTTTGTTTCCTCAAATGTTTTACTGTCCTCTCGTGTCACGTGCTCAAAGGACGTAACGTTTCAGCGCAGCTATTAGGAAACAGCCAATTCATTTTGGTGCCTGCATTGAAACTTCGAGGGAAAAAGTCTGAGGACTGATGAATGGACCCATTTCAACTCACACCATTAATACTGAGTAAAGAAACCTTGTGCTTATTCACTCCTACGAAAGTCGGTCTAAATAGGTGGAGATGAATGTCTTTCTCAGATGAAGGAGCCAGACAGCCTGGTAAGCTTGTCTCACTAGCACATAATAAAAACTTTGAAACCAAGGACCAGGCTAAGAGAGGGGTAAGAGAGGGGTCTCCTTCCTCAGCGCTTCCCCAAGCAGAGGGCGGATGGGATCACCTGCTTCATCCTACTTATTCTGAGGATCAAGAGCCAATGTCAGCCTGCAACAATGCCAACCTGGCACTCGCAGAAGTATTAGGGTCACTTAAGGAATAGCTGCAATAAAAAGAAGAAGAAAAAATGATTTTGGAAAGCCATCAAAGATGCACAAGAGGGCATTCTGTGGCCAGGCAGAAAATGATAAAGGATCCTGGGTTTTATATGCTTGAGAGAATTGAACCACACTGTTACTACAAAGCCATAACGAAACCCTGACTCAAGCACCATTCTGCCTCTAAGTGCAGTTTCCAAGAGGGAGACGGGACTCACAAGGAAGATTGTGATTTGTTTGGGATTTTGCTCCCAAAGTGTAAGAATAGCTTAGGCATTAGGTATTCCTAATTTGTTATAACTTGTGAGCAACTGGCTAAGTTGGCAACCGTAAAGAGGCTGCAACAGCATCGGAGTCTAATAAAAGCCCTAATAAAAGTTTTAAACCAGTTCACACATCTGCAGTCTAACAGGGGGGCATTACCTAACCCGAGCCTTCGCTGCAGCGGCCCCACCCGCCCCGCTGGACACTTGCTAGATAATGAGGGTGGGAGAGCATTGGTAACATTCCCCCAGGCAGAATTTATGGCTTCTTAGAGAACCACAACCACCTTCAGAAGAACCTTGAGGGAATTTTTTAAAGAAATAGAGCTAATTCTCTCGGGTGCCCATAATTGGCACTTGCAAAAATTCTTTGAAAAGGGCTGAAGCTTTATTCTTTAATGTAGAGAATGCCTCCACCAAGAGACAAAAACTGATGTCTGGCGTGTTAATGCCCCCACGCAAAAGTAATCAAATATCCCCAGGGTCCCAGTTGCGGTTCAAAGAGCACACCCCTCCCTCCAAGTGTTGGAATTGCAAGATCGCTCTCCAGAGCAAAGAAGCAGGGAGCTGGTGGCAGGACGTGGGAAGCCCAAGAGTTCCTTCCACACTTTGAAAATTAACCTAGAACTTTGGGAAAACACGTTAGAATTGTTAACGAAAATGTGAAAACTTCATAACATGCTGATACTAAATGCAAAAAAAACAAAAATTCTTGTCCCATTCCAGAATAAGTATTATATTTTTCTAAGAGAAAAAAACGTTTGCACCATGAGCTGACATTACGATATGTTTAATTAGGTGATTCTAAAGGTTATATTCTAGCACCATGCATAAACCTGTCCCACATGAGGCCACATCACTGGCTAGGTCTCAAGAGGGTGAGCGTGGCACTTAGCTGCTAACAGTAGCAGCCTTCAAGGCTGTACCCACCAGGAGCACATAGAGTCTAGTCACACGTTTATATTAAAAGGGAGAAAAGCCAACCTTCTGGGATTTTTCCAGAGCTTCAAATAATCTCCCTTCTCTCAGCTCATCAAGCTTAAAATGGCTTCTTTTGTTAGCTCTCAGCCACCCTTGCCATCCAGACTTAAGGAGATTTGAAACCCCTCTCCCCAGGTTATAGAAAACACAAAGGACTTTTCAGTTCACCATATTTTCCTGAAAGAAAATCTCTCTGTCTCATAAAAGTAGCCCCAAACCACACAAAAGTGTGGGAGCAGCAGGAAGGAGAGGGCCCAGGCCCACCTCTGTCCAATCAGTCTATCCCCAGGCTGAGAACTGACTGCCAGGCATCCTGTGACCAATGATGCACATCAGGTGATTTGCTGTGCCCGACATTCAGCAACACCACAGACTTTATTCTAACAAGGAGACTCATCGCACTGTGTTCCTTGTCCTGAAACCCTGTTGATCAAGCCTTTGTATTTGGGCAAGCATTCTCAGACAAAGGAAAAGAGACATCTCCCATGTCCGGCCCAGTCAAAGAAAGAGAAGAGAGGAGCACCAAATTAAAACCACAATGAGATGTCACCTCACACCAGTTAGAATTGTCACTATCCAAAAGACAAGACACGACACAACCAATGCTGGTGAGGACGTGGAGAAAGGGGAACCCTCCTACACTGTTGGTGGGACTGCAAATTGGTGCAGTCTATTCTATTAAAAATAGAAATACCATTTGACCTAGTAATTCCACTCCTCGGAATTTACCCAAAGAAAACAAAATCCCCGATTCAAAAAGATATATGCAACCTTATGTTTATTGCCTCACTGTTTGCAAAAGCCAAGATATGGAAGCACCCTAAGTGCCCATCAATAGGTAAATGGATGAAGAAGATGTGGTACATATACACAATGGAATATTATTCAGCCATAAAAATAAAAGAAATCCTGCCGTTTGCAACACCATGGGTGGATCTAGAGGCTATTATGCTCAGTGAAATAAGCCAGGTGGAGAAAGACAAAGACAAGTGATTTCGCTTATTTGTGGAATATAAAAACAAAGAAACAGAAGGAACAAAACAGCATTAGACACAGAGACACTGAGAAGTGACTAGTGGTTACCAAGGGAGAGGAGAGTGGGCAGGGGCAGGGGGAGCAGAAGGGGGACTGTTGAACCAGTGTGATGTACATTTTATAATTAAAAAAATAAAAATAAATTTAAGTCCACTAAAGAACCACAAAAGTATGCTAATTCCACTTTAAAAGCTCTGTTCTATAGTCGTCTTTTTTTCTGGTCTCTATTTATGAAAATTAGAATGGCCTGAATTTGAGCTGTTAGTCCCTGACAAATTGGCAAAACCACAGAACATTTCTTCTTATGTAACTTGTTGTCATTCTATTTGCACCACTGGTAGCCTGGAGTCCCATCTGGTTCTAACTTGTCATAAGGATGTTTGAGGTTCTGTGAGAGTCAGGACTTAGGAAACATTCATGCACATGGGTAGTGGCAGAGTTAAGATTCAAATTCAAGTCAATCGGAGTCTAGAACCTACACCCTCTTAAGTACTTCACGATGCTTCTCCCTGACTAGCAACATGTAATAGTTCCAGAAGTTCGGATTCAATGTTTCAAAAAGCAAGGACACTGTTCAAGAAGAGAACCCCTTCACCTTCCCTAATTGCAGCTTAAGACCACAGCCCATTTCCCTACCACCAGTGCATTTTCTGGCTAAGAGACATGGTGACCACAGAGGTCTGGAGCAGAGGCAGTGAGCAGGCTCTTCAGAGAAAGAGGTCCCTACCATCCACAGGTGGGAATGCGGCCCTGGAAGGGCTGGGACAGAGGAACTAAGCCCGGTAGGAAGTGGAGCCCACTATTGGCTCCAACAGCTTTGTGTGCTGATTGGACCTAGACACCAATGAGAGGAATTCATGTCCATTCGAGAACATGGCCTTCCCATAATAGAAGATATTTTGTGGCCAAGCTACCAAGAATGTCCAGTAGCGTCAGAGTTGGGCTTGGGTGGGGATTTCAGCCAAATAAAACTGTTCTTGTGGCTTGCTACTATTATTTTTCAGTGGCAATAATGACTAAGAAAGCAATCTTTAAAAATACTTTTTATCACCTAGATATTTCCAGCCAAGTGTCCTTAAGTTGTGATGCCTCTCTTGTCTTGAGTTGGACCAAAACCCTTTCCAGCATTTTCAGCCACCAAAATTGCCATTTAGAAGAGACACCAAACATATACTAATGCCTGTTCCAGGCTAGAGCTTCAGTCCCATTGCTCTAGCTCAGAGCTTCTCAATTCTGGCTGCCAAATAGGATTCCACAGGAAGTGCAATTGGCATGAATATAAAAGTAAAAAATAAAACATACCTCGTGTTCTCAATAGAGAATGATTTCAGAATATGATCTATTTATATATTTGGCTATGATCAATCAGTGT
This sequence comes from Manis pentadactyla, assembly GCF_030020395.1. Lineage (NCBI taxonomy): Eukaryota > Metazoa > Chordata > Mammalia > Pholidota > Manidae > Manis > Manis pentadactyla. Next base: position 15,236,915 of record NC_080037.1, on the reverse strand, counting down.
GCCTACCCCCAACCTATTACAAAACTGTTAACAACTAGTGGATGATTAGCACTGAGTTTTCACTAGAAAACCAGTGATGATATAGTACAAATGACTTAAAGTTGAAGATCTGAGTCCATGGCAAAGATGGTTAAATACAATTTCATTCATGCTCTAACCTCCAGACCTCTAAAATGATCAGTCAGAAGCTATCATACACATTTATCCACAATTATGATAATGTTGAAATAAAGAAAACATGCTAAGCAAATCATTTTTGCAGTTCAAGAATTGCTTATGTTTCTTGCTTACTTTCTTCTTATTCATATATATTTTAGCTAGATGTGGGAGTATTCTGTTTGACCATTTCATATACAATTTGCTTTTATGATACCTTTGTACAAATAAGGAAAAGGTAATATCTTTGGACTATTACTTGGCAAAAGGAAGGTATTTTTTAAGGAAGAAAAAGCTGTCTACCTCTTCCTCTAGGCAAGACTGAGCACAGGCTGGGATTTCAGCTCCCACTCACTGCCCCTGCCTAGCATTTATGGGCAGTGTTTGAAATGTATGGCTTATGCATGTAGCTGTGAAGGATCAGCCACGGTACCTTCAGTAGAACGTTTCTAAGGAACATTTCCAAAATCTACCATGGTATCTTAGTTGAAACAAGGTTTGGGAAGTGTCTAGCATTTAGTGAGAAGGGGCCAGGTATATTAGATGTTTTGCAATGTTCGGGGAAGTGTTAAACTACAAATAATTGACCATGTTCTGCAGATTAGGAAAAAAATGTATGGTACAATTACTTGAACCTTGATCCTAGTTCCTTTATACATACAAATGAAATAATTTAAGAGTTTCTATAGATACATAAAGTTTTCTAAAAATGCAACAACTGCATAAGTCGAGAGACTATATTTTGTCAATTTACAAAGATTTTCTCAACATTTTGGAAAATGCTACCACTAAAAGAAGCTCAGGTCATAGGATTTGCATTTCTAATACAAACCACTTGCACTAGTCTGTATTAGTAGTTATTCCATTCATGATGATTGAACATATGCATGAATATGTTTCTTTAGATCTTATTTCAAAATATCAAATATAAAGGAAAGTGATAACAATATCCAACTGACTATTTAAAATCTGGTTTTATAGCTTTGCCCATAAAAGTCACCAATGTGCCTTCAATCCCTATGCATTTTTTTCTGTATGAAGTAACAAAGTCATTAAGACTAAAGAAACATTTTACAAAGAAACACCCTAAGAAAGTGGTCAAAAATATACCTCATTTCCAAAAAATCTTCTGCCTGGAATGTTTATAAATAGCCTTTTAATCAAAAAAGAAGAAATCTTAGTAGTACAAATGATCACAGTGTGGTAAGCTACACAGTATTGGAGAGAAGCCAGTCTTACTAGCTGTACAACAATTTACCAGAATGGTGATGGAAAGGAATATAAAAAAGTCTTATTTTTTTACTTGTTCATTAAGTAATGTTACTATTTCAAGAAGAATCGATGAGATGACAGTGTTGAAAAATTAGTCATGTAATGAACAGCAACAGGCAAATTTTTATGACAAGTGTACGAAAATGTCCTATATGGTAATAAGGATTTACTGCTCATATATGGAAGATTTGTAAGGAAAGAAAAAGTTGTAAGAAACTATCATTTTCAGAATTTCTGATAGAGGATAGAGAAGGATGTAAGTAGTTGAATCCTTGAACTCTTGCCATTTGCAACAGCATGGATGGACCCAGAGCATATGATAATAAAGGAAATAAATCAGACAAAGATAAATATCATATGACTTCACTTCTAGGTGGACTCTGAGAAACAAAACAAACAAAACAGAAATAGACTCACAGACACAGAGAACAGACTGGTGATTGTCATATGGGCTGGGGGGTTGAGGAAGAGTGAAATAGATGACAGGGAAAAAAATTAGTGAGATTGTTTGATATCTTCATATGGGTGATGGGTACATGAGTATATACACATGTCAAAATTCATCGAGCTGTACCCTAAAATTTGCATTTCATTGTTTGTACATCAATAAAAATAAATAAAAATGTTTAAATAATTGAAATTCTTAACAAAATGTTAAACAGGAGAAAATGTCATTTCCAATATCATTGTCTATACCATAGATATTGAGACCAGCTATGATTTGTCAACAAGGCTTTATAAAGAACTTAAGGTATCACCACATCTTAGTTCATTCTATTTTTCATAGACAATTGCTAGACAAGAATCTTGGTGAAACATTTCACAAATCAGTAAATATATTTATCAGTCTTAATAAAATTGAGACTAATGTTTGAATGACAGGTTACTTAGAAATCTGTGGAATGATGAAGATACTAAGAAATTTATCCAACTTAATAAGTACTCTTTTCCTACATTGGACATGATTCTCAAAAGAACTGCTTATAAACATTTGCTCACTATTTGATATTGTTGTAGAAGTATTTCATTCAATCAAAAAAAATTAGTCACAAATGCAATATCAAAATTAAAACATTGAAAAATGTACTTATTGTTCCTAGTTCCTGATAAAGTTAAATGAGGTAATCCTTGAGATGAAGAGCTGAGATTAATCCCATTGAAGTGCAAGGAATCTTCATAGGAAATATCGAGAAACAGATTTCTTCTAAAATAATCTTTGTCACTGTGCATTTTCATTGTTCTTCTTTCCAGCTATTGAATAAGGTTAAATGTAATAATATTGATTTGGAAATATATTACTCTTATATGGCTACTACCAAAAGATGAGAATAAACAACTGAATGAATTTTCATTAGTCCTTAGGTGGAATTCATTTATTTGAAGTGGAAAAAGGGCATGTCCGCCAACATTTGCAGAGAGAATTTGCCTAAGGAAGAAAGGACATGGGCCAAAGAATTTAATCACTCTAGTTACAAAGTTATAAATTGCAAACCTACTTCTTTGGAAATAAACTAAATTAATTACTAGAGCATTGCCAACTTCATATTTAATTGATAAAAGCTTCAGTGCAAACGCAGTTACTGCAAAATACAGTTTCTGTGAATATATTGCAATGGTCTCTGTAAATAAGCTTAAAAACATACAACAAAGATGATATTAACTGTTTTAACAAATTTAAAACCAAGTATCACATTAGTGGAGTTACATGAAAAAAACATAATTGTATTTGTCTTAGGGATTATTTTTAAATTACCCATTATTACTCATATATACTATATGTAGTAGCTCAATGGTAAGAAAGCTGTGCTATGAAGAAATGCATATTTATTTTGTTTGCCTTTTTTTCCTGCAAAAGGCAGTATTTTATTTTTAAAATATTTATTTGTTTTCTTAGAAAATTGGGGATCATAATTTAAGTTTTATATAAAATGTGCATCTTCAACTTATGGTTTACTTTCAAATAATGTTATACTCACTTTGTGACACAAGAAGTTTAAAGCAGTATTTTTCCATTTTCTACTCCGATCCTTTGTAATATTATTGTAATTTATTTTTCACTTCTACATAAATCATAAATGCCACACTACATTGTTACTTAGTTTGCTTTATACAGTCACTCATATTTGGAGAAATGGGAAAATGAGAAAAAAGTCTTTAATATTTGCTTCATATTTACGATATCCAGTGCTCTTAATTCTATATTGTAAATCCCAGTTTCTAAGGATATCTTTCTCCTTCAGACTTGAGAACATCCTTTAACATTTCTTATAATACCTTGTGAAACAAATTCTCTCAGCTTCTGTTTGTGTGAAATGTTGTTACTTATTGTTCATTTTTCAAGGATGTTTTTGCTGCTTTAGGATTCTTGATTAACACAGTTCTGGAGATTTTTGTTTGTTCAATATTTTTTAAATGCTATTCCTTGTCTTCTGGCTCACATTGTTTCTTATGAAGTCAATGGTAATTGTTATGTCTCCTGGTAGATAATCCATCTTTTTTAAAATAGGCAATTTTGAGATTATTCTTTCTTCCCAGTTTTTGGTAATTTTATTATAATGCACCCCTTTGAAGTTTTCTTTGTGTTGCTCCTATTTGGAGTTCATTAGGCTTCTTGGTCATGTGTCTTTATAATTTTCATCAAATTGAAGACATTTTTAAACATTATTTCTTCAAATATTGTCTATTAGCCCCTTCTTTTTTCCTGGGTCTTTTTTACCCATCTGTTAAACCTTTTAGATTGTCCCAGGGATAAGTGAGAATCTGCTTTTTATGTTGAGCACACATTGATTAGATTCTGAGTAGTGTGAATGGTGTGTTGATTTTCTCCATTTTGTTGTCTTCCTTTGAATAGTGTTGAACTTTTGTCCCAGCAGCGGCTAAATTCCTTGTGGATCAGCTTATTCTTTTGAGTTTTGTTAGTAAGCTTTATTAGGTCAAACCTTGCATGACTAGTTGGGCCCAACTCCTACGGCATGGCTTTTCTGGGGTCCCTACTGAATGCTCCAGATGTTCAGTGAAGTCTGTCCACCTGATAAGACCAAATCCAACCCCTACTCAGGCCCATGCAGATTCCAGTCATTGCTCACCTTATAGCTATTGAGTACTCATTCCCTCTCCAGGAGTTTTCTACCAGCCTCATGGAGTTCCAGCCTAGATTCAAGGGCACCTCTGTGCAAATCTCTGGAGCTTTCTCTGCATTTCTTCCTTCTCTCTGCGCATTCTAGCTCTCTCAGCCTCCCTGGGCTCTCTTCTCAGCCTCTCTAGGTCATCAGGCTGGCTGTGCTCTGTGTAGGCTCCTGCCTGGGGCTGTGGTCCAGAGCACAGCTTCAGGCTGAGAACCAGAGCTGTCATACGACACACCTTACTTGTTTCCCATCTCCTGGGAATCCCAGTCCTGAGCTGGCTCCTGTCCAGCATCAGAACACATTTGTTTCCTGTGTTTTTGTACAGATCTGTGTTGTTTACAGCAGGGAGGCTCCTCCAGTACTGGTTCTTCAGTGGTGCCCAGAAGCACAAGTGAGTTGCCTATTCATTTTAAGTTTCCCCTTATACCTCTCCCAGAAACATATCGTAAAACAGTTTTGTACAGCCTCCTGTATGCATTTCTCTTTCTTTTTTTTCTTAATCCACCCTCTGCTCCCTACCACCTGCCAAAATATTTGGCCTTTAAAGTCTTAATAAATACCAGAAACTGAAAGTATTCCCCAACACGTGGCAAGAATTTAAAATAGAAGATATGTTTTCTGTACTGGTCTGTCACTACTCAGCCCCAGGTCATTCCATGTGAATTATTGTGACCCTCCCCTTACAAGCAAGATACAGCTCATTTGCAGGAGTGTCACACTTGCTCATTTCTCCACTTGGTTGGTCTACCATTTTCTTTGGCATGTTACCCCAACTTCAATTAAGGCTATTTCTCTCTTTCCCTTATTAGACACAAATGAGTCTAGGTTGCTGTGACCTATCTGAACACCAGTAGTTATTTTAATGTCACCCATACCTCTGCTAGTTCATCTTCCTGCCTTTTGTATGGGGAATGGTTTCTTCTCTTTTTCACTTGTTGAGAATCCAAACTTACCGTCTGACTGCTTCTCTGCATCCTCTAAGTAGTCATGTCCAAGCATTTACTAACAAAATGCATAATATGTTGTTGTAAATTGCTTTTCTTTTATTTGTCCTTTTTGAGGGTATTGCATTTATGTGGAGATATTTTAATATTTTTTAAAGTATGACTGTGGATAGATACTATTTGTTGCTTTTCTTTCAGGATAGTAAGAGGCACATGGTAAAATATTGGATAAATGAGGGCATTGAATCTTTCTTACAGAGTTGGAAACTGTTGATTTACTTAGTATAAACTAGTAATTGTTTTCCATGTTTAAGGCAATGTTGTATGTGTAATATAAAGGTAAACTAGATGTCCTTACATTCACAATTTAATAAAATTCATGAATATAAGGCCCACATCTGTTTTGTTCACTTGTATCCTTCATGCCTAGAACAGTTATTGACACAGAAAGGGCAGTCAATGAATGCACCTTGAAATAATGAAGGTAGGACTTCAAGTAGCTTAATAAAGGTGAATAAGCAAAGAATGACTTAATAATGGTACAAAGGAATACTTTAAAAGTTTAGAAGACCTGCAGTGACCACAAAAGGCCCCTTGTAGGAAGGGGCTTTTAATTTAGATCATGATAAACTAGACTGACATACAGGCAGAGGGCAGAGGCACTCCAAAGCAAGGGGACAGCAAAGGAACACGAATGGGGAATCATCCAGTATGTCCAAAAAACTGTTAGTAACCAAGTGTTTGTGGGCCTTAGTAATCAAGTTCAAGTAGCGAAGGAACCACAGATGAAGCTTGAAAGTCAGGGCTGGCGGATTGTATAAGGAATTACTCCACACTTGGGAGAAACCAAGGCTCATTACTGACACAACAAAAATAATGCTTTAGGAGGATTAATCTAGCTTCAGTGTGTAGAGCAATTATGATGGAAAAGGACCGAATTTACCTAGGGGATCTTCTCCTGATCAAATGCCCACCAGATATATAAGCTGCCGAAAAACTTCCTTTCTGAAGCCAGTAAACCTCAAGATGACATTATTATTTTTAATATCCTACAGCTTCAGTGGAGAGATCAAGAGAAATTAGATGGTGTTTATGTCACATATAGGTTTAGGAAAAAACCTAGACTCCATGTTTGAAATAAAAGAGTAGCATAATGGGGTATGAAGGAGTCTTCCCGGTACCTTGAGCATTTTCTCCTTCTTCATTCTTCAACAGAGACAATTTAGATAAGATCCTGGCACAAGGTGCTGAGAGCTAAGTAAACTCACAGTAATTTAAATTTCAAGAAGGCTGCCCTCAAAGAGTTCCCTATATCAGAGAGGACAGACTCAGATAGCTTGACTTTTGTTACTAATAAAAAACATCTGAAAATACATGATTGGCGCAGGAAGAATGTGACTGAATGAAGTTTGCTATTTTTGATCTTTCCTGGATGCTTTATAATTTCTTCTCAGTAACAGACTCTGGGGTTTTTCATCTGCTTTAGCTAATTAATCCCATACATATGCAGTTACCTGAGAGAGATAGACTTTAAGCTATAAAGGCATCCTGTGTACAACTCCCTGAGAGCCATCGATACAGTCAATCCCAAAGTCAACAGCTCATAACATTTTTCTTATTACAAAGGATACAGCAAGATAAAGTCCCCTCCACAGACTCCCACTAAGATGACATATCGAAGCCAGAGTGCATTAGAAATTGCATGGTTAGAGGAGATGGAGAACCCTATAATCTTGTGGTACAACATTCAATTCTGAGCACACACCACAGAAGTCCATTATGGACCTCAGAAATCCCCTGGTTACTTCTACTCCTACACCCTATGAAAATAATTATTAGTTCATGCCCAAAGATTAAAACAGCCACAGCATGAAACAACTTCAGTGTTCCTCGTAGTGTACTTATTTGCTTAAGCCTTCTTCCAGAACATCCCATCAGTCAGACTTCCAGGCAATGCTTAAAATGTGCAAAGTTACTAAGCTTTCATCTCTGACTATTTTGACTCAGTCCCAGTCTCTTCCTCTAAGTGGGGTGTGATTTTTATTTTCATTCTTATATAAATCATACCTTTCTTCCAGTTTGTGTCTTCTGCTTTAGCTATGGTATCCAAGAAGGCCCTTCCAAACTGAGGAGAAAGGGGGATTAAGGCTTTTTTTCTTAATCTGAAACTGAACAAATAAAAATCTTTAAACGTTGAGTGGTCAAGAAAAATAACTAGAGCATTCGGTGAATGGATGGGGTGATTCAAACCAGCTTTGGCAGTTGATATATTTAATCCTAATAAACCGAACCCTAACTGTGGTTTAGAACCAATTGAATTGCCACAGATTGTGATTCTGATAGAAGTACACTAATAATAGCATGATAAACCAACCAGGAGCATCTCCCAATATTTGTGTGATAACCTTTCCTGTCTCTTTTGAAAGAAGCAGTAAGTAGAATTGAGTTTATTTAATGATGTCAAATTGAAGCAGGACAGTGTGGCATCCAAAGGTTTGAACTCATGTGAATTTGTAAAGCAGAACCTCAATGAAGCATAACAGATCCCATGAGTTAAATTCTTTAGCAAGTCTATAACTATAAATTATAAATAGCAAAAATATCTCATCTTTACTGAGCATTTTACTATGTGCCAAGTTAGTGCTTCTCTATGCATTTTTATCACTGAATTCTTATAATCTTTTAATTGCATAATCCTGCCCAATTTACAGAAACAGAAACTGTGCCTGGGAAAGGTGAAATCACCTGCTTATGTGAACTAGGAGCTGGTGGGGCTGGGGCTCCAAACTGAATCTTTGTTCTTAGATGTTCTGCAATTATAGTTACTTTTAAATATACTCGTTATATTACAGTATGATTTTTAATTATCTCTCTTACACAGTGCTTCTAAAGACTTTTGCTGATGTTTTTATCATCTGCTCAACAGGTAGGACTACATTTGGTTACTAGCCTCATTAAATATTCTTAAACGGCTGAAACAAATTGAGGGAGGCTCAAGGTCTGACACATGACCTTTAGGATAACTGGCCGCTGACAGGTTCAGTAGCTTGTCAGGGTCAAGGACCCAGTCTCTTTCTGCCCATTCACAGAAGAGCACAATCCTAAGAAGGTGCTACCAGCCCGAACCCCAAGCGTCTGGTCCATATTCAGGTCAGCAAGGAGGGTAAAGTCTGGACCAGTGACATCTATCCCTTTTGTTAGAAGATGGAAAACTTTTCAGCAGTCTCAGCAGACTCCTCTTATATTCTACTGCCCCGATCCACCGCAGGGCTACACACAGCGGCAAAGAAGACTGCAAAGGCAAGCAGTGTTTTTGACAGGTTTTATAAGTTGAAGCAGTAAAGGGAGAAGGGGGTTGGGAATGGGTGCAGAGGTTGCCAACCAAGGGTACCTGCCAAGGTAAATGTGAGGGAAGAAATACCCATGGACATTTACATATACAATAAGCAACAGACATTCACTACTCAATGGGGATGAGCAGTGAAGGACCCCACCCTGCATGACCTCATCTAACCCCAATTACCTCCCAAAAGCTCCACCTTCAAATACCATCACATTGTGAATTAAGGTTTCAACATATGGATTTTAGGAGGAAGCCAAAATCATTCAGTCCATACCAGAAGGGATTATTGGACCAATAGAGTATAGCTTTTATTTACTGACAGTGGAATTCTTATCAAGCATAATTTTTAAGACATAGTGTCTCATGGAAAGCAAAGAAATAGCTTCCATTTTGGTAACAGTCCGAGAAATGCCTGTGTGCCAGCACACATCTGGAGCATACACAGTTAAGGTATCCGTAGTCTGCACTCAGGTATCGTGACACGTCTGGAGAGGGGATGGAGAAGTGATTCAGATTAATATGCAATCATTATAAGGTGATATATGGTGTAGGTTATGAAAGAGTGGCAAGCCAAAGGCAGACTTCAGAGGAAGGAGAAATTATTTTTCACTGGGGAAAAAGTTTTGCTACAAAAATGAGTTATTTGCCTGTTTCATAGAGAGTGGAAAGAGAATTCTCAACTAATGGCTCTCTAATGGTAAAACTCCAAATAGTATGGCAACTATGTGTAAGAGAAAAATGGCCAGGGTAGTAAGAACACCACAAACTGCTGGTGAGCAAGCATCTGTCTCACAGTGTTCAAGCAGTGTGGCTCTGTCAGCACATGAACCAGTACATAGGCATCCCCACGTGTCCCCATGAATGTGAACATTTTTAACAATCTCTTCTGTATAGATATCACCATTGGGCACCTCTGTGATTTGTCTCTTCCTGAATCATTTCATCAGTTTGAGATTCTAGGGGTGCTGGAGGACTGAGAACTGTTCGATGGGTTAGAGAAACACATGACATTTTAATGATGCTTGGAGACAGACAGACTGAATGAGGGAAGCTAATTAAGAAACATAAATAACCTAGGAGTTCTGCTTTGCCACACATGATATCATTATGGTTCAGAATGAACCTGCTGAGCTTTATTATGAGTCAAAGAAGCAGTCAGAGTCAATGAATTAGGGACAAGATTAAAAGCTATACGTAACTTATAAAATGAAGAACTAAGGCAACTACTACAGTTTTATAATTATTTTTATCATATATTTACTTTCATTATAAAAAACATACTATATATGGGGCATATATATGTTCTCTGGCCATAACCCATGAATACATTATACCATTATTATTTAATCTTCTCATTAAACATATCACATGGATATTCTTAGTATCTCCATTTTATAAATAAAAAAAATAAGGCTTAGAGAGTTCTGGTGACATACCCAAGGTTATACATGCCTCTCTGCAGTCCTAGCAGCCATTAGCAGCTTGTTTTGAGTCATGACGTATCACCTCCTCAAAGCCATGTGTTTAACCTTTGTGTAAACTTCATTTTTCTGTAACCCAAAGAAAAGACAAACGAACTCTGAATTTAAGGACATTTTGGCAGATTCCAGGTCTACAGAGAATTATCTTGGAAACAAGCAATTAAATGTAAACATGTCTGATACGGAATACTGAAATGCACATTGAAATTGTCTCCTGATTGGATGCACTTACTATTACAGCTAACAATACCGTATGGGAAGATTTGTCCTCCTAGCAACATTAAATACTAGTGTTAAATGTCCATCTAGGTGCAAGGGTTGGCATATTTTTCTGTAAAGGCTGCATGATGACTATTTTCAACTTTGTGGGTCATACAATCTCTGTCAAAATTACTCCACTCTGCCGTTACAGTGCAAAAGCCATAAACAATATATAAATGAACCAAACTAGCAGCAGAGGACATGGACCACGATCCATAGTTAGAAGGCTAGAATCATTCCATTTTATTGTGGAAATTCTAAGAGCACCACAATTGCAAACAAGAAAAAAAGATGTATTTTAAGCAATGCTTGAATCTCATGTTTACAAAGGGAGGAGGTCAGCATGGTTTTCATTTCTATTTTCAGTTGTATTAAACAGCAATGAAGAGGAAATGGACTTATGCTAAATGATAAAATAATTCAGCTAGTCGCAAGGAAAACTGTCTTAGCTGTCAGATGAACTAAACATTGGAAGAAACTTCAGAAGCAATATTTGTACGCAAAATAATGCCTCGAAGGATCAGAGTAAAAGTTCAGTGTCAGTCAATCTATATATATTTAATGTTGAAAATCCTATTGGAGAAATAGATACAAAAAGAAAGGGTAACAATAGAAACAGATATTAAAGAGTTATAGTTTATGAGAAATTATTATGTGCTTATTTATTAAGATTATTTATTTGGTGTAATAGAAAATGTTGCCAAAGTTCAAAGTGCCTAAATTTCTTCTATAATTAAAAGTCTCTATGGTAGGCAACTCTAGAGGTAAGAAGATAGATCACCCTTAATTGATTTAGAGTTTTAATCATCTGAAATCATAGATGGATTCATATAACCTCTTGAAATTAGTTACAGTTCTATTAACTCTTTTACTCCATAATTTTATGAAGTAAGCACCAAAATGACTATATATAAAGCCATATAACATATGTATGTTATATTTAGATTCATGTACATTCTTATTATTCTTTATTCTCTATATAGTATGCACATACCATATATATGTATGATATATGTACATAAATTTGTAGCCACACACTACATATATATAAACACACACCATGTATATAGTGTATATAGCATACACATATTTTATATCTACACATATATACGGATAGTATAGAGTAGATACATACATATATATTGCATTCTTCTTATGTATACTACATAGAGAATACAGAATAATAAGTAATACACACATTTCCAACATTTCTATATCATTTATCTCATTATATCTTCACATCAACAGGTAACACCAAAAAAAGCAAAGTACCTGGAGCCGAGATGATAGCGAATATATTTTTAATGGACAGACCCATTCACTTTTACCTGTACATAATAGTGGGAGAGCTTGACTCTTCTAGCCTCTCCATCCCCAACAGATGGCAGAGGAGAAAAATGGGACTCACATCAAGCTGTGCCCTAAATCATTTATCTTCTGTAAAATGTGGGAAAGCTGTTGAATTGGTAAACAAGACTTTTTAAAGCGTGCATAAAACATATTCAATATTTGGTGGCAAGGGGTTGCCATTAAGCTTTCACGGGAGTTAATAAATCAACAGAAACCACTTACCGAAACTTTTTCATGAGTCCTGTGGAATTCTAAGCAAATATCGGGTTTAAGAATGAAAAGTCAGTTATATTTTCAACATAATCTAACGTTCAAAGAAGTGTAAAAGATGCTTAAGTGTTAATATTTTATGTTTCCCTGCTCTCAGCAGTAATTGCAGCCCATTAAAAAGAATGCTAAGCCATAGCTGTTAGCACTGGCGTGGATCCAAGGAAACACTGCACCTTCGCAGAAGGGGGTTAATTGCTACACGGAGAGGTAATTTATTAAGGAACACTGAGGCCCTGTATACTCCCCAACGTGAGGCTGAATGGCGCAATCTTACGTGAATATTACATTTGCTAATCAAGGGCTTTTCTATGCTAGAATTCAGAACAGAACGAGCTAAGCTAAACAGAAAGGGGACGTGGGGAGGAGAAAGGGAAAAAGAAAAACTCCAGCACCATTTTTTTCTCTATGGCTCCCATAAACTTTGCTTGGTGCCCTCCAGTCTGTCGCCCCACCACCAGGAAAGTTGGCTTCTCCGTAAAATTCTCGGTGGCTGAGGGGAAAGGCTTATGTAACCGTCAGGTCGGAGGGCAGCTTCCAGTGTTCTTCATGTGTCCGGATCTGGTGCTTCAGTTCTTTTCTGAGTATTCAACTTACTTTTCAACACCGGTCAGAAGGGATGTTTCCAGAACCTTATCACATTGAACTAGGCCTTTATTCCCACCACAGTCTAGACCAGAATCATGTTTCGTTAAATAGCATGTACAGAGAGAATGGTGTTCCCACGCATCCCTTGCCAAACATCTCCCTTTGGCAGGCTTTGTCCTCAGTCCTGCGGGTGCCTCGCTGTGTCCTGAGCACAAGATTCTGATCAATGCAAGGGTTCACCGAGTAGTGCTCCGAAAGCAAGTGGGAGGGCAGAGCGGCCCTGAGGAACTGTTTCACCTAAGGAGCTGAGGGTGTTCTTGGCTGTATGGACATTAAAAAATTTTGTAGTCTCAGAGGATTAGAGAATTACTGTGTAACCTCTTTGTCTCTTTTTAACATCTCTAACAGCCAATGAACATTGAAGAAAAGAGGTTAAAAGAATAACGGTGGTTTCTCTAAAATGTACCATTGGTGTATTACAGCTTTTCCCACTCTTTTTGCTCCTTGACACGGGGTTGAGAGAGATGATAGCAGAATACAAAAAGCACAGAGCACATGGCTCAGCCCCCACCGAATGTTCAGTCTCAGAGGAAACATTTTTTAAGGGAAGTCACATGAAGCAGAATCATTGTATAGTAACTCCAATAGGAATGCTAGAAGAGAGCCGGCAATCTGAGCAGATCTTGTTGGGTCTTCAGCATCTTCATTGAACTTTTCTCCTGCTTCACTTTTTATTTTTTCCCTCCTCTGCTACTTTTTCTATAACTCGATGGTGTCTTCTTTTCCCTGGTCTGCAGAAGCTCCAAGCTATTATCTGGACCTTTCATCATACCAACTGTGAAGGGCTTCATGATCAAAATTATGTTTTACACTTGGAACCAGCCCCCCTAAAATCCTCTATTTCTTCAGTGTCAATCAGCTAAGTATTTGGGAAAATACCAATTAAATTAGTTTACATGAAGTTGTAGGTGACTCAAGCACCTCACCCCTTCATCCTCCTCTTTTCTTTCAAATATTCCATGCACACTCCATACCTGAAATATTCTATCCTGTTCTATGATGGCTCCCTGACCTCCAGTGACTGGGACACTAAGTCCAAACCAGAGGAGAAAACCCAACAGGCTCCTGCTCGGCTTCAGAGCCCTGTCCGCCCTGCCGCTCCCTTTTCTTACACCACCAACTTCTATTACTGCTCTTGTTCCTATTCTATTTAGTTTGATTTATAGGCTTCATTACCTGATGCATAATTTTAGGGAAATGGGGAGAAGGAAGAACTTTTGGGGATGTGCACGTTCATGGGAGACCTCCAGAAGTCTGAAAGCAGACCTGGTTCCTGTGGGAGAGCAAGACGACACTGGGACCCCTAGCATGCAGATCCCTGTGACCTCCTAGAGTCTTCACGTTACGTTCTGTTCTTCCCTCTTTCCTCTGTTTGGAACTGCAGGTTTTCATCTTGCCTATACATACTTAATACTAAGCATGATTGTTTACATCTTTAAAAACTGTAAAACAAAAAAAAAAGTGATTTGTAAGTTTTCCAGTCAGTTCTTTCTTTCATTCTTTTTAATTCACAGGTGCTTCCTAAATCAGGTCAGTTTATCACAATTAAAGCAGCCTCTAAAGATTATTTTTCCTTTGTCTCTCATTCTAAGCAGATTTGCAAGTCATTGAAGATCACTATGAAGTTCACAAAATGAAATTAGACATATACTCATGAATACACACACACATATTTCCAAGGGGTCGAGTCCATTGTGTGTGTGTGTGTGTGTGTGTGTGTGGTATGTATTATTACTTTTTTAAAAGCCAGTGTTGGATCTTATTTTCTGCAAGTCTTCCATTTAGGAGTATCTTTTCTTTTCCATCTTAAAGTTTATCTTGGAATTCATCTACAAGAAAATCTTCCGGTCATCAGGGTCAACACCCCATTTATTTCTCTTCCCTTGTTTTCAATTTTCTTTCTAAGGAATTGGAAGAAAATGTAGGCAGATGAGTAGTTAGGTAATCCCAGAGCCATTCAGGTCACCTGGACCAGAGCCAGGCGCATGTAAAGGTCTTCACTTGCCAAAAAACACACCAGGGACCTCTTAAGCAATCAAGAATTGCTACATGTGTGTACGAGCTAACATTTTGAACACAATCAAAATCTGTGATTCAGTTACCCTCTGTTTCTCATACACTTACCCTCTGAGCATCTGGACACGCTGGAGCATGGGAGTCCACGCTGGAAACTACTGAACGCTCCCCCTGCCCAGGGACGGGCAGTGAGGTCATTCCCTCTGGTTTGCAAAGAGCATAGTGAGGAGGAATGAGACTTGGCTTCACCCTCAGTAAGCCTTAGGGAAATGGGACAGAAGAGAAAGGGGGGAAAAATACAGAAGAAAAAGAAAAAGCAGCTAAACAAAGGATAGACTAAACATCAGGAAGAAGAGTCAGAGTAAGATGGAAGCAAAGAGAAACTCATTGAAGGGTTCATTTCTGTTGCTCACAGAATTCTCTTCAGGGGCACCAATAGCATTCTTCGGGACTAGTCCTCAAAAAAAGAGGCATTTCTTCACATGAGATAAGAAGGACTTAATTTTGCTGTTGGCATATGTTCTACTTGAAGGGAAATTAACTACCTCTAGTCTTCCCCACAAGGAAGGATTCTACTTTGGAAAATGGGACCCTAAAAACACAAGACATGATTCACTACCTGCATGTGACATGCGAATTAGAGAAAGTATACCTCAGCAGTTTTACTCACATTTATTATAGAGGGCCAGGTCATTTTCCATAAAAATGAGTAACTCCCCACAGGAAAAAAAAAAGTGTACAGAATGTGCTGATCTTGAACACAGAGTATTTATATAATATATTTTATCACCCATAGGCCTTACAGAGCTAGGTTTTTCTCCTGGGATGCACTGTTAATATTTCAACCTCTGTATATGCCAAATGGAAACAAAGATTGTTTGAACAGGTAAATACAGTGCTGTCATTCTTCCTGGCACAATACAGATGCAATATATTTTACTACAGCTACTGAGAGAACTATGTTTTTTTTTTTACAAGATGTGGCAACATTATGCAAATGACTAATTCCAATTAAATCCTTTAAAATGCCATGTGCTATTCAGGGTTCTTTGATTGCAAGTGACAGAAATTTTAACTCAAATTAACTTAGAGGAAATTTATTGGTTGATACTAAAATATCTCAAATTATCAAAGGAAGAGTTAAATAACCAATTCATTGGAAGGACAAGAATGTTAGTAGCCCTCAAAAACAAGTGGAAACAGTTTCAAAACAGCCAGGACTTTCTTTCTGTGTCCCTTATCTTTGGTTTTCTCTGCACTTCGAATTCTTTCTCTTTTTGTTCAGAGTTCTTCCACAGTGCAGGAAACATGGCCCCTGGCCAGTCCTAGGGGGCCCAAAAGCTTTTAACAGAAAACGTTTTGCCCTCTTTCTTATTCACGGTTGAAAAATCCAGAAGAAGAATGCTGATTGGCTCAGCTATTATCAGATGCTCATCCTGGGCCAGAGTCACACTCTCGTGGCTGATCGGATTATGCTCTTCCCATGGGCTTAGCATGTTTTCATTATATGGTTCATATGTCACCATATGAGAGTGAGTGTTCCTGTCCTTTCTGTTCAGTACCAAGAGCAGCATCATGATAAGTACGTAATCTAGGATGCTTCAGACGGATGTGGCTGGCAGTCCCTGCTAGGCAACTTGTGAGCAGAGACCTTCAGAAAAATCACCCACCTGTTTGAGTTTGCATTTTCCCCTCTGTAAAATGGGGAAAAGAAGCCCTTTGTCAAGGGAAATGTGGACTGATGAGACAACATGGATAAATCTCACATGCATTATGCTGAATGAAATTGCAAGAAAATAAGGCACAGCGCATCATCATTTTACAAAATTCGAGACGAGGCAAAGTTGTCTCATAGTGATAGAGACTCAATCAGTGGTTGACCTGGTTGCGTGGTGGAGGGTGCTGGATGAAAAAGGGGTGAGGGTAAAAGGGCATAAACTTTCAGCTAAATATGGATAAAGTCTGAGGAACTAATGTAAAACATGGTTATTCTAGTTGATAGCATTGTATTGTATGATGGAAATTTGCTAAGAGAGTGGAATTTAAATGTTCTCTTTTAAAAAAAAGATAAAACTGTGAGGTGATGGAGGTGTTAGTTAGATGGGGAGAAACCTTTTATAGTCAAATCACCACAATGTACACTTTAAATATCTTACAATTTCAGATGTCAATTATACCTCAATAAAGCTGAAATTTTTAAAAAATACAAAAGAAAAAAAGGCAAGAGAGATCTTTCTGGGAAACTAAAAATGTTCTATATCCTGATTCAGATGGAAGTTACATGGGTATCTATATGTGTGAAAAGTGTCTGACTCATATACTTAAAATGTGAGAATTTATTTATACAAATTCTATCTTGATAAAATTGAATTTATAAAAAAGGATTTATTTCTCAGAGGGTCCGTTGAGATGAGCATCATACGAAGCTGGGCAGGTCAAAGCCTTTGCAAACATAAAGCATACTAAGAGACTCATTATTTCTTATTCTACTTAAGGGTGCCTGTGGCTGGTTTGTTTAAATCAAGATGCTAATATAGTTAAACATATGGTCAGGCTCTACTACTGTAAGTTACTGCTAACCCTCTGGTCATGTCTTCTCTGGGCTCTTCTCACTCCAGGAATCCATTTATCCAAACCCCAGGTGGTGAGGCTTTTGAAGTCATCCCAACCCCAGTGTTACTTGCAGCCATCTGACCTTCAGGGAGAGACAGATTGCAACAGGGACAAGGTGTACACATGACAAGGGGTGCCACTAAAGTGTCCTCCCTCTGCAGGGATGCAGGTGCTTCTGAGCTTGGTTAGGCTGCCTTCCTACGTGTTTCAGTTATTTCTTGCTGCGTAATAAACTACTACAAAACTTAGGGTTTGATGCAGCAACGACTTATTATTTCTCATGATCCTGTGTGTTGGCTGGATTCAGGTAGACAGTCCTTCTCCATGTGGTGTCAGCTGGGCTCTCCTGTGTGACTGCATTCGGCTAGGAGCTCAGCCAGGGCAACCACCCTAACATATTTGGCACCTGGGGCAGCTGGATGGCTGGGGTCTGGCTGGGCTTCTCTTGCCATATGGGGCCTCCTCACTCCGTAGTCTAACCCAAGCTCTCCTTCTGGTGACATCTAGATACCAAAAGGACAGGAACAAAAGTTGCATATCCCTCCAAGGTCCGGCCTCAGCAGACCCAGGAAATCACTTCCGCTTCACTCTGTGGGTCCAAGTCATAAGGCCATCCTAATTCAAAAGGTGGGGACCGAGAATCTACCTTTTGGAGGGAAGAATGCCATTTGTGTGAAAAAATTGCAGAGAAATGTTGGACATCTTTACTAACAACCCACAGCACTCTGACATTCATTTCTCCCACCCGTTATAAGTCATTAAATTCAAGGTCAGCTGCAAAGACAAAGGTCACAAAATGAGGGGCTTATCTGTTTACATAATGATTCATCCAGATGACTGGTGTCAAGAATCTATGTGTCAGGCACACCGCACGGGAGGCATACCAAACCAAACTCCCCGAACACAGTAGGTCAGGAAAGCCCCCACACTTGGAGCTGCAGATGCAGCAAGGCCAGCCATGCATTTGTCATGAAGAGCTCCCATTTAGCTCGCTTTTTGGAATGACAGAATACTTTGAAGGTCCACCGGCCTTTCCTGTGGATCGAAGAGTAACTTCCTTATGTCCATTCCCTCAGCTAGGTCATAAAATTTTCCCCTTTGAAAGAAGAACTGGGAACAAAATAAATAAATTTAGACACAGGGCTATTTGTGTAAATTAGGACAGAACTGTTGAAAGATGGATGGAGCTCAGTCTTATCCATTAATTATTCCATTATGATCATCTGTCCACTCCACAAGAATAAGTGCTGGCTATCTGCTACATCATAAGCATTTCCAGCGTCAGAGAACACCCCTTTCATCTACCGTCTCTTTAAGCCTAATAAAGCTTCAGGCCCTGCTTCCTACTGGCACGTGTTGAAAGTCATAACTCAAAAGGCTTAGCCCTGAGG
Source organism: Manis pentadactyla (assembly GCF_030020395.1). Classification (NCBI taxonomy): domain Eukaryota; kingdom Metazoa; phylum Chordata; class Mammalia; order Pholidota; family Manidae; genus Manis; species Manis pentadactyla. The sequence continues at coordinate 15,218,048 of NC_080037.1, read as the reverse complement.
AAGGCTGGGCCCGGGAGCAAAGAGGAAGCTTGCCAGGAGGGGTCCAAACCGAGGGTAGGCGTGGCACCATCCTCGGGGTCACTGACGGTCTCAAGTCTCCAGTAGCCAATTCTGCCAGGTCTTTTCCATCAGCTTAGTCCGTCTGAACCAAATGTAACTTTCCCTTCTCCCCTTCTCTCTCCCAGTGAATAAAACCTTACAGGCTCTCTGGTCCAATCAGTCTAAGATTAACTAACCACAAAAGGATGTTAAAGATTGATAGCAGCCTCCTGTGTTGCCTCTCCAGGAGACAAGTGCATTTGAGCCTCAGAGCAGAAACCAGTGATCCGGAAGATGGGAGGCTCTGAGGGAATCAGGCAGAGGCACAGTAACGTCTCATCCCAGCATTCCTCAAGTCATCAGATGCATGCAGCTTTTATCTGCATGTCAAACAAGTGTGGCTACTCAAAACCCCATTCTTTTCTCCCAGAAAACCTTTTTTTGTTAATGTCTGGTGTACGAATGTCAAGAGACATAGTGGAAGGGAGCACTTGGATCCTTGTGGAAGCAGGCCACTGGGACACTCTCCTTTGTTTTAGCCTGAGGCCTCTTCTGCATAACTTTGGGTTCTGGGAATTGATCAAGACCAAGAGTTTGAAGGGGAAATGAGGTCAAGGTCACGGTCATTGCAACACTGCATGACCGGGGTTCAGCTAACTGTTGATGTGTGAGTTCCTTTAACAATGTGGAGCAGACTAATAAACAGAACATGCCACATTTTGGAAAATGAATGAAGCCGAGGACTGGGAGACTGCTGGGTGGGATGTGTTAACCCTCTCCTGAGCCAGAAATGGGACCTCTGAGGTTTCCCCTGGAAATTTTAGTATTTGTGGATTTGAAAATAGAAAAGAGACCAAATCTTAGAAGCTGAATGAGAATGACTCATTTTGGTAAGATACTTCACAGACTGCACAAACAACTGTTCACCACTGTCAGGACTGGCAATGCCCTGGGGTGGTCTCTGAAGGCCCTTTGGTTTCAAGTCCTGGTGCCCAGGGGCAAATTCACTTCTCTGAATCTTTGTTTCCTCTGTTTCAAGAGAGGATGATAATAAGGGTGTACACCTCAGATGCTATTGGGAAACGTAAGTAAGAAAAGGCTGTGGAATACTTTGAACAGTGTGTGGTACATAGTAAATGCTCAGAAAGCGTTCCTCATTATTATTCAAGAATCGTCAATTCTTTATCATGCTGACTATGCCTAAGAGTAGCTTGACAGATATCCCCAATAATGATGACGACACAGACATCTGCCTATCACTGCAATGAATTATATGCTTGCATTTAATTCGTGCAGCAGGCGATTTACTTTCCTAATCGTGTTGCCAAGGTTTGGTGTTCTCCGAGCATAGCCAGCTATCAGTAAGGGGAAAAGGTCCAATACGGTCCAAGATGGGCCAGCCTCTCAGGTGTTTTCCAAACTTGAGAATTTGGGTTTTGGGGCATACAAGAGTCAGGCAAGTAATCCATACTGTGACTACATCTCCAATGGCTAAGGAAGAATTTCCTCATTTTATGAAAGCCTTTCCTTGGGATTTCCAAGGCCAAGTAGCAACGTTTCTCCAAACCCAACTAACCATCTTTCTCTCCTGAGCCACAGTTAGTCATTCCAGGAGTGAGCAGCTACGTTTGATCACCAGGTGATCCAATCGTTCTTTTATCTTAGTCAGAGTCCTCTGTATGTTCTGGATGGCTGCTTAGCCAGAAGTATATGCATTTTTATGGCAGGATTTAAAGTAGGCAAACATAATGAAATATGAAATATAAACTGGCGAGCTAAAACAGCAGAAGCAACCTAGGAGGCTCCAGACAGAAGTGCTAAAAAGCAGATCTTAACCCTTGGGAAGACTCAGCAAAAGCTTGTCACACAGGAATCATTCATTTATTCATTTGAAAATATCTGGATATTTCAGAAGGACTCAGAGGGACTCAGCCTCATTTCTTTAAGCAACTTTCTCCAACTGTGACAAGTGCTATCTGACCTTCTGGATTTGGGGAGGGAAGAGGAGTATCTGTCAACTAGAAATTAGAGAGAAATAAGCATTGACTATTGAATTAATAAATAGACCAATAAAAAAAATGCAACTCACCTGAAAAAACTTTGACTTAACAATCAAAGCATCTTTTATTGAGAAGAGATGGGCCCAGCCCTGCTCTACATGTCAGGTATGCAGGGTAAAAGCCCCCTGCCTTCCTGTAGCTCATAACCTGGGGAAAATCACAAAGGATAATCAAATAATCAAATAAATAGATAGTCCAGTTCTAGATAGTGCACTGAATAAAAATGAAACATAGGAACAAGTGAAGATAAGTAGGTGGGGGTATTTAGCAAGTAGTCAGGGAAGACAGAATGGTCTTGATCTCTTGTTTCCAGAACCATCATTGAGTCAAGTGAAGTCCCTCTGTATGATACTCATAACATCAGACTCAACTCCCCCGACTTATCTGTAATGATTTCTGACCTTTGGTCAAAGGTAGGGAAATAAGAAGCAGTTAACATGGTGGCTTTCCTGAAAGTCAGCGCTGAAGGACTTTCTGACATTTCTTTCAGCCCTGTAACAAACTCTCCTTCATCTCCTTTGTCCCCAGAAGCTGGCATTCATTTGTCCCCAAGTAGTTTGAAAACTAGTCAGAGGGAAACAGTGACAACACTTTAAAGGCTTTTTTGCTATTCCTCGATTGGTGGCGTCAATATAAATAGACCATGTTTTAAAAGGTGAGCCAGAAAAACCCAAAAAAGGTGGAAAAAGAGAGAAGCTAAAAATAGATGGCTAAAAGAGAAAAAGTTCCTGTAATTTTAGGTTTAAATACAACGTTGAGTAATCAAGGAAAGTATTTTTACTGCCTTGTCAATATTTTTCCTGGAAGCTCGGGTAAATAGACCTTCTTCAGATCTGTAGTGTGCGTGCCTAATGGTCTTAGGTGTCTCTGACCACAGAATAACTTCATCCCTAAGAAACAGAGCAAACAGGAACTGTGCGGTTTTAGCATTCCCCACAAATAAGTAAACATATGGATGTATATAAAAAAGGTTCAGTGCCATAGGACAGATAATTTAGGTTTATTTGAGAAGTGTTTCCCCTCTAGTGCAATCTTGCATATGATCCTTTCCATGCATTAAAAAGAGGCTCTACTCACCTAGGGTGACCTCCATCATATTTTCTGCATTGTTTGCCATCTCCATTTGGTGCGGAATGCCCAGCTGTTGTGCTGCAAAGCATAAGAGAGGTTGTGTTTTTTTAAAGTTGAGCCCTCATTGATTTACCCTGCTGGGGAAAAACTCACTGGCTTTCATCTCTTCTGAATCTGTGGCCAGGAGAAGCAGGGGGTGGCAAATATTGAACAGAGCTTTGAAGGGGGATGAATTATCATGAACGCCTTCAAGCACATGCAACCCCCCAGTTCTAGCTGTCCCTGGGTCTTATGAGGCATTTGCCCAGAGCCCCACTGTTCAGGCCAGGGGAAGAGCACTTGCATTTGTTGACAGCCAGGAGCTCTGTCTCTCACTGAGGCGTGCTTCCACTGGCTGACCCATTAGGTCCCACTGATCCTATGGTTTAACACAAATCCATCACTTGAATAACTGGCACTGCCCCCCAACCCATGGATACTTGATTATTTGATGCTGGGTGGAAAATGAATGCTGGAAATTGTCAGGGAAAACAGATAGCCTATCAGATGTCCATACATCACCTTGAAGGCCACAGATACAATGTGCAGTCAGATACGACTAATAGGTCTCCAGTTTGGACTTGGCCAATATGCAGCCAGCAGAGTTAACAGAAAGGTAGCCTCACTCTCTCTCCCTAAAAGGTCCAATGCGATCCAGTATCTCCATTTATCTGATGGCTCCCAGATAGAAAGATTTGAAAGATCATGTGAAGGCCGGAACCTCCTAAATCTACCCCAGAAGGAAAAGATAATGTTACTTCTCTAGATGGCTTGGCAACTTCTGACCTCATCAATGTGCCAAAATTTCCAGTTAATTCAGTCTAAAAAAACAGACCAGTCATTTTCAGGCAAATAAAAGCAAATACTTCTTCAAATAACAAGTAGCAAATTACTCCCATTATGTTGTGTGGGTTGCAAATGTCAGATGTTCCAAGAAAATATTAGATAAATCTAATGTTAATCGGCCTAATATTGTTTTTCACTGGAAAGCTAGCATTTCCTAAAAATATCCATAACCAGACTAACATCAAAAAGGACAACTGCTACATTTTTATACAAAACGGCCAAAAAGCCAGAATGCAAAAATAAATAGGAGCTTCTTGATGTTCTTGAATTTGATATAATGTGAGCAAACACGACAAATAAATGAATAACTATATACATAGTTAGTTGAGCACGTGATGTAGTCATGTTGATGTAGGCTCATTTTATTCTTCCCAGGAAATTTTTGAGATGACTGCACTGTCCACCAGTTTGTCCTCACTATTCAACACATCCCTGATATTTCTTCTGCAGTAAACAATAAGCAGACAGGCAAGAACTTTTTTCCCACAGTGTCTTGAATCTGGTCCTGTTTATCTTTTTATAACAATGGAAACAGATGTATTTCTGTGCTTGCAGTTTCCCAGATGCATCACTCTAAAATGCGGTCTACTGTCCAGAGATGTTGCTAGTTTTTAGAGCAGCGATGGCTTTGCCAAGTTAATTACTTGACTCAACCCACTGCAATTCCTGGGTGCAAAGTCCACCCTCTGTAATAGATGTTTCATTATCAAGGATTCACTTGGGGGGCCTGTCATAGTTTACTGTATCATGAACTCTCAGCAAAGGGACTTCTAACGTAGAACTGAGCATTCCTGGAAGCTCCTGGCAACAGTGATACAGAAAATCTGGTGCTCAGAATAAGTGATGGATAAAACTGCTTAAGTCCTGGCATTGTGTTAGGTCAGAATTGATCCTAAGGCCTGATGCAAAGACTCTGTATCAAGTTAAGGTAGAGTACACCTGGTTGTGGGAATAACCAGAGCTAGAATCTGGGTACAAAGTAGGCAAAACCTAACAAAGTCACACTCAGCTATTAGAGAAGACTGTTGTGAAAGGAGGATCCTTCCTTTTCCCTAAATTACAGCGTTCCTTCACTAACTGTGCTTGTTTCTTCCATTAACTATAGCCTTAACCAAAGAGCTATACATTTTTGTCTTTATGACTCTGTACCAACATGCTGAGCAACACAGACTGTAGAGGGACTTTCAGTTTGAAGCTCTGTAAGACTCAGAACTTAAAACTACAGTAACATATATAGTTTTCTTCAAATGCACACAGAACATTCAGCAAGACCAACTATATTCTGGACCACAAAACAAATGTTAACAACCTTAAAAGACAAAAATCAGGAAAGTATGCTCTCAGATCATAAGGGGATTCAACTAGACTTCAATAACAGCATATTTGAAAAACTCACTAAATATTTAGAAATCAAAGAGCTCATTTCTAAATAACCCATGATTTAAATAGAATGTCTGGAGGAAACTTTAAAATACTTCAAACTGAAAAAAAATTAAACTACAATGTAACAACTTTCGTCAGATGTAGAGAAAGCAGTGATTATAATTTTCTTATATCAGAATGAAAGAAGAGATCACCCCTGATGCTACAGATAAAAGAACTCTAAGGAAAATGCTAGCATAATTGTCCATATAGAGAATCCAAAACAATCTACAAAAAAAGATAATAGAACTAATGAGTGAGTTTACCAAGGTTGTAGGAAATAAGATCAATATAGAACTATCAGTTGTATTCCTATATACTAACAATCAACTGTGGAAATTTGAAGTGTAAAAAAAAAAAGTACCATTTACAATAGCACCCAAGAAAACAGAATTCTTATGTTTGAATCTTTTCAAGATGTGTAAGATCTGTCTGCTAAAAAGGAAAGCATTGACCAAAGAAATCAAAGAAGATCAAAAGAAATGGAGAGACATAACTTGTTCATAAATTGGAAAAGGCAACATTGCTAAAATATTACTTATCCTCAAATCAATCTACAGATTCAATGCAATTTCAGTCAAAATCCCAGCAGTTTTGTTAAGTGTTGGCAAGCTGGTTCTAGAATATGTAGAGAAAGGACAAGAAACTAAAACAGCAAAAGCCCATTTGGAAAAGAACAAAGTCTAAGGACTCACCTTATCCCACTTCAAGGTTTACTATAAACTTACCACAAACCAATATTCCTCACGAACATAGACACAAAAATCTTCAACAAAATATTCACAAATCAAGACCAGGAGTATATAAAAACAGATAATATATAATAACCAAGTGGTGGTTATCCTAGAAATGCAAGAGACATATCCAATACTTAAAACGATACAGTATTAGTAAAAAGATAGACATATGCTCAGGCTCTTGTAAGGCTGAAATCAAGGTGTCAACTGGGCTGGGTTCTCATCTGGAAACTAGAGAAAAATCTGCTTGCAAACTTACATAGTCATTGGAAGAATCCAATCCCTCATAGTTGTAGAACTGAGGTTTCCTTTTCATGTTGGCTTCTAAAGGCCAGCTGCAGTCCTTGTTATGTGGACCCCTCCATCTAAAGGCTACCAACAGCATACCAAGCCCTTCTCATGCTTAGAATCTTTTGGACTTCCTCTTCTGCTACTTGCTGGAGAAAACAGTACACTTTTAAAGGGCTTTGAAAGATAGCACTTTGCCCACATAGTGTAGGCCTAAAGACAAAATGCATACAAATACTCTACTTTGGTTAGTAAATTAGATTAGGTCCACCCAGTTTATTTCCCTCTTGATAAAACTGAAAACCGACTAATTAGTAACTTTAATGACATCTGCATAATGCCTTAGGCCCTGTAAAGAAACACAATCAGTGCATGTTCTCCCATAATATTCACAGTCTCAGGGATCAAGACAAAATATTTTGAACAACAAAAAAATCAATAGCAGATCCATTAATTGGTGCTAAAATGAGTAGGTGAAAGTTCAGTTTTCACCCTGAAAAAGCAGGCTCTTTGCAAAATCTCGAAGTAGTTCTTCATGGTATTTATTAATTACAAAGGAAAACATAGCTTTACAGTGGAGAAACCCACCAGACACCACCATAACCACAATGTCATCAATAGTGAGACATATTTATTTCAGATGCCCCTTGACGTAATGCACAGAGAAAGACACATCTTCTGGGGCATTCTGGTCAACAACGAATAACCTTGCTTTGCTCATGGGAAAACATTAGACAAACCCAAACAGAAGAAAATTCGACAAAATTTCTGACCAGTATACTTCAGAAGGTCAAGGTCACAAAAGGTCAAGGTCCTGAAAGACAAGACTGAGGGACTGTTACAGATCATGAGGAGAAAAAAGGGGATACATGACATAGATTCCAGATCGAATCCTCAAACGAATGCATGAACAAAAAGACTGTAGTGGAAAATGGCGAGATTCTACATAAAGTCTTTAGTTTCATTAATGGAATTGTGCCAGTGTTAATTTCTTAGGTTTGATCATTGTGCTGTGATCATAGAAAATGTTCACTTTATGGGAAACTGGGTGAGGGCACCAAGAGAACTCTGCATTCTTGTAGCTTTTTAGTAAGTCTAAAATTATTTCAAAATACAAAGTTTAAAAATAATTAAAAGGGAAAAATGAGAAATGCACACCAGTCACTGGTCACTGGTCTGTGGTCCTTAATTAATACGAGTTCTGCTCTGAGAGAAACTGGATCGCTGTCCTTCATCCTCCCTGACAATGAACTCTGATAAGTTTCTTCTTAGTCCCTTATCCTTCAAAGCCACATCTAAAATAGATGATGGGAACTATATTCTCCTAGAGACTAGAAAACATTTATTCCCCACTTCCTATTGGTACCATTTTGATGTCTTGTGATTTGGCTAAGGTTTGAACAGGCATTTCTTTGATAACAGAGTCCCCTTAAAAACTTAAGAGACTTGAGATATTTTTGCTTCCAGTTGGTTTCATGTATCAGCGAACTACCTGGTATTTTATTCTGAACATGGTCTATTTTCTTTCTTTTATGTTTGCAAATTAACCCCTTTTTTTCGGAAATCGTATATATGTATTTTTTTTAAATGCCTTGCTAACACAGCAAAGAACTGGAAACAACACAATGACATTCTGGCTTTTTCCAGCTTCTCTTTAACCTATAGTCTCAGTGGACAAGCCATACAATTTGTTGCAGGCAACAGTTTTACTTTGCCATAATATTTCCAAATACTCTCCCACAGCATTGCAAAAGGCATAGCATTTCCAGCATGTCTGGGCCACCTGCTGCCTGACCACCAAGCCAATGCTATATATATATATTGCTTTAGTTAGGAAGAACCCCACTTTTAGTAGCTGATGCCTGAATTAACTTAAGTTCAGCTAGGCAAACAATACAGTGGCTTAAAGATCAAAAAGCCTAAACAATAGTGTATTTTAAAGAATAAAGACCTTCATATCTCTTTCACATAATAATCCAAATATAGGTTGCTCTGCTCCCCATCTTTCCATCTTGTTTCTCTACCATTCCACAGTGCATTGTTCTTATAAACATAAGGAAAGAGCATGAAAGAGTGTGTGTAAAATGTTACAAGGATAAAGCCTGGAAATGACACATGTCTTTCTGCTCACATTCCATTTGGGGCATTTATTCACATGACCACAGTGTGGTGCAACAGAGGGTTAGAAGTACAGTTTTTACAGTGGGTGGGCATTTGCCCAGCTACTACTCTAATGCTGTGGAAGAGGAGAGGGTGGATTTTGGTGGGCACTTAGTTTCCATCACACTTTCTCTTGGATTATCTATCCCTGCACTTTCCTGGTTTCACTCTCACTCTAAGCCATTTCTTCCCAGCCTTCTTTGCTGACTCCAGCTCTTCTACTTGACCTCTAAATACTTGTTAGGGAAAAGTGCTCCAAGGGTCAGTTTTGCTTCTCTTCTGTCTTCTAGGAACACTCTCTTCCCAAATTATCTCAACCCATTCTATGGTTTTAAGTAACAAAAACAATGCCAATTTCTAAGTTCCTTTTTCTGAACTTGTCTCCTCTACTGCACTCAAAATTTGTATGCATGATGGCTCTCATTTAACCAACTACCTGAGAGATCTACTTGGTAACATAAAGTTTCCATGGAAACTGAATTCTTCATTTCACCCCTACCAAACATCTTCTCCCATAGTATTTTGTTTGTCCTGATAAATTGAACCATGATCCAGCCAGTTGCCCAAGCCAGAAAACTTAGGAGATATTCTGGATTTATAAATCCTCATTCACCCCATCCAACTGGTCAACAAAGTCTTGTTTGCACTACTTTTAAATGTACCCTGAACCTATCTGTAATAGACTGAATAATGTCCCCCGCAAAATCTCCATATCCTAATATCCAGAACCTATGAATATGTTACATTGCATAGAAAGAGAACCTTCCAGTTGTGATTAAGTTAAGGATGTTGACATGGGAAGATTATCCTAGATGATCCAGGTACACCCAATGTAATCACAAGGTCCCCGCAGGACGGAGGCAGAAGGATCAGAGTTACATTTAGATCAGAGGGAGAGAGAAAAGACAATGAAGGTGAAAACAGAAGCAAAGGGAGAAAAACCAATGCGATATGGGGACATGAGCCAAAGTATAAGGCCAGGCTCTAAGAAGCAAGACTATGCAAGAAAATGAATTCTCTCAAAGAATCTCCACAAGGAACACAGACCCACCAAAACCTTGGTTTTAGCCCAGTTAAACTTATTTCAGACTTCTGGCCTACAGAACAAAAAGATAAACTCATGACCTACAAGCCACTACATTTGCTGTGATTTGTTACAGCAGCGATAGGAAACTAACACCCCATTCATGTTTCTCCATATCTAGTGCTTCCACCTTGTCTGAGGGGCAACTGAGGGCCCAGATTCTGGAGTCAGACTGTCTGTTTTTGAATTCTAGCTGTGCCACTGAACTGCTATTGACAAGCCGTTCAAGCTTCCTGTGCCTCAGTTAACCTCACCTATAAACTGGAACATCTGCCCATTGGTAGGAGGATTCAGGGAGCTCTATACTTCAAATGCTTAGAGCAGTGCTTGGCATGTTGTTGGCACTTCAGCTATTGTTGCCTAGTGTTTCTTATTGTTATTTCTGCAATCCAAGGTCCCGGTATTTATAACCTGAACCACTTCAATACTCTTAGCTGGTCCCCCTACTTTCCTTTCTTGTCCCTGTTATAATCTCTTATTCAGAGCAGCAAGATTGACATATTTATGACATAAAATCACATAATCCCCGACTGTAATCTTCCAAGGGCTTCCCACTGCGATTAAAATTAAAGCCAAATTCCAATAGGGCCTGCAAAGCGTGATGTTATCTGGCCCATGACTCACACTCAACCTCATGTTATCCACTCTCTCTGCTGCTCACACTGCCCTTCATTCTGTGCCTCGAACACACCAAGCTTACTTCTCCCTCAGCACCTCCAAGTGGATAATCCCTCTGCCTGGAATGCCATTTTCCCAGGTTTTCACATGACCAACTTGTTCTTGAATTCCGTCAAAGTCTCCTCCTTAGAAAGGCATTCCCTTATCCCTCAAACTAAAATAGCTACCTCTAATCACTGTTTACTTATTTATTTCATGTCTCCTCCATGAAAGGACTTACTAGCACATCCTTCATGCTCAGAACTATATCTGGCATATTGTAAGTACTCGGGGAATACTTGTGAAATGAGTGAAGTGTTGGCTGACTTGTGTTGAGGCCATTTGTGGAGATATCATCTTGGTGGCTTCCACATACATTATGAATTAGATTAATAGAGCTGTAAATCTCCCCTCTCGGCAGAAAGCTTCTGCCTAAGGACAGAATAATTGTTTCAGTGAGGTTATAGAAGTCTATTTTCTTACATTTTTTTCTTAACAAATGTCTCTGAGGACATTTTCTACCAAATTACTAAAAAGGGAACCTTAGCACTGCATGAGAGATTGAAATAGGTTTAACCTCTATGAAACAGGATCCATCCCTTACAACTCTTAATTAAATTAGTGTTTTACTCATGTTGCTTTGGTGAAGAGTGAAAAACCATGTGGCCTATGACATCTCCATGAGACAAGTACTGCCTAAAATGCTCAGACTTCACAGAGTAATTGCTGAGAATCCTGGGAACTTACCTTCTCAGAAAACGCAAAGAAAGTGGAGATTCAATAACTAAAGGAGGGAGGGGTTTGCATGGTCTGTAGAAAGGTTTGGGCCCACATTTTGTGGGCATGAGTTTGTACAACACAGAACCTATATTTCCATGTTTTATTTTTTTCCCCCTTTCCTTCTTCAGCCTGAGACTTTGTGCAAATAGAAGAAAGCTTTTCTCAGTCTCCATCTCTCTAAAGTCTTCCCAGCACCTTACCTTAAAATATAAAACACTTCACAGACCTAAAGTGTACTTTAATCTTGAAGGCACTTTCTGGGTCTTTCAAAGTGGATCCTTGTTTGGCTAATTTGGAGCTGGTAACCAAACTGTGCTCATTTTTTAAGCATGAGAAATTATGACACTGGAGTTTAGGGTTAATGGGAGAAAACAGACCCCTGGAGGGTGATCACTCTTTTTTTTTTCCCTAAAGACAACAAAATCTAATCCTGGGGTGGCCTTGTCCACATTGCAAATGCATACCTGGCATTTCAACTGACAGCCAGAGAGTGCCTGCTATTACTCAAAAGAAAAGATGGTATATCTGATAATCTGAGAGAACAAAGGCTCCAGTTACTTCATCATTCTTGCCTGAGGGTCTGGAATTAATTGTGTTTCTTTATACCCCCATCTAATTTTACAAAATCATATTTCTCCATGGCAGTTTACTAATTTACCACCTCACCTAAGATAAGACTTTGCCAACAGTAATAACATTTAGAAAATGCTGTCAGACCTGCTGAGAATGCTTTCTATCTCCCCCATACCAACCTACACACACACACACACACACACATACACCCTTACACAGACAGCTCAATCAGACCTTAAAGCAGGTAGACCTGGACTCTGAGGGCACCAACACACAAGGATGAATGATCTGGTGTCTGAGAATTTCACCTTCAGGACAAAATCAAGAGGCACTGAATCTATTCAGAGTCCTCTTTGAGTATCTGCTCCAGTGCCTAAAGAGTAAATAGAGTAGAAAGAAATAATTCATCAGCTTTTCAGAAAAATATCTCTGTGTATTTCCTTAATACACACTTATTCTGGGCTTACAGTGTGAAAACACTATCTGTTTTCCCATACTTTTAATATATAAGGAAGTGGCAAAACTTGGTATGAGCATGGATATAACAAGCCTGAAGCTTCTAAATGGGAAAGTTCATGGTACGGCATTCAGGGGATAGAAGGGAGATGGGTGTTTGGATATTTATTTCAATTGCATAGTCAATTTTATCACATCCTACTGTACTCTGGGGATGAGTAAGCAGACTGACATACAGACGTCTTCTAAATCCCACCCCTGGAGTGCGGCATATCCGGGGAGGCTCAGAGGAGGACAACAGGGCAGAGGGACTGAAAATCAGCTGTGTTCCCCCAAGTCCACATTCTCTGGCCCATCAAGCAGTACCTCCCTGATCTTTAAGCATGATGTGGTATGTCTGAGTAGGATGTGTGCACACGTGTGTGTGGCTGTGTGCTTATGTGAATGTAACTTCTGGGGGAAAATCCCAGGACAAAATACCTTTGAAACCGAAATAGTCAAACGGAGAAATAAAGTGGGAGAAACCTATTTATTTCTTACAAGCAGTCCACTCTCGTGACCCAGCTGCAGTAGAAGAGACCCCACCCAACCTCTCCAGTCCAGATATGCCCTGCTCGCCCTTGTAATTACCTACTGACATGGAGATGGACTACTTCTTTTGACCCCTTGGAAACACCTACTGATACGGAGATGTGCTAAGGCCAGGCGAGAGATTCTGGAAATACTGCAATCTTACCCACAGTGAGCATGTGAGTGTGGGATGGAGTACAAAGCAAAACAGAAGAGTGTATGTTTCCCTTGTAGTTTAGATTCCACTTGCAGATATAATTATTTGTTTAACATAGTCACACCATATTATGTTACCTTCTATGATTTATTAGCAAAAGCATGTTCTTTAAACACTGCTTTCCCCAGCAATGATCATTTCTTGACATATCTCATTACTGGGAAATGACACAGACATTGTTGTATTCTCAGACAATAAAATACTGTCTTGCTCAAATATCCTCATGGAATATTAAACAACATGAATGCTGTTCTTTTTCCTGTGTTTATCATATCATATTAAAAGTGAAGACGTAGCCCTTATGTTTTCTTTCCTGATAAAGGAGACATTGGAGAGAATGAGTTTAGGTTACCCTTCATCCAACTGCCTTTACTTAGCTATGTGCAAAACCTCCAACAGTGCTGTTAGAGTATCATTTCAATCATCCAGCTTGTCAAAGGCCATTTCTAATGTACCTTTCTTTCTAATCATCTTGAAGAATAAAATCCACAATGTCTCCTATAAACTTGCTCTTGGTCTCAATTCCAGATTCAGTTAGTTTCAGAAAGTGAATGAAATCTCAAAGACTGGGGAGTGATCCAGTATAAGGACTGAGGAATTAATCTCCCCAGGAACTAGTTGTGGACCAACCTTATAAATATGTTGTACAGATTTACCAGCCCATATACTGCATCATTCCATATGTGCACAACAACCATATGAAATAAATATTCTTTACTACTGAAATATAAAAAAGCATGATCTCATCTGAGTAAGAGATTATATATTGACAGGGTGTGTATATGCAAATCCACAACTACACAGGTATGCACATTCATTATAGAAACGTTGTCCTAATATTATAGACTTTCTTTGTAAAATGAGCTCATCATGGATAACAGTAAGTTGTCCTTTGAGCTTCATCACATACATAGCATATAAAAGAGGAATTTCTAGGGCTACCTTTAAGGCTGATTTGAATCCCTACTATGTCTAAGTTTCTTTAGCTCTCAGTTATAGAATAAGCATGCAACTAAGGAGAACTTAGGTAAATACCAAAACTTTTAGCTAAAGAAATATGTGTATTTTTTGTCATCACTATGGAAACACAGCCTAAGCAATCTAAAACAACCTCAAACTTAAGGTCAGATGGTCTAGGTTCTACACTTTTCCTTACTATTACTTTGTTTGAATTTAGGCCAGTAAATTTTATACATAAATAACTGACTTTCCAATATAAAATGGGAATATATTTTCTCTATTTACTTTAAAAGGTGTTTGGAAGAATGACATGAAATTATAAGATCAGGCCCAGCTTCTGGGGCGTGTAACAGGGCAGTTGTACAGGGCCGTGCTCTCAGAAGCACCGTGCACTTGGCATAACACTTTGTTACCACTGACTTGAAATTCTTAGCGAATCTATCCTTGCACTTGTGCTTTGTACAGCAAGTCTGATGAGACAATAAGGCAAGAGCAGAGATGATATTCCCAGGTGTCAGCACACAGTGGGCAGGCTTAGGTAATCCCATAATGGACAAGGAGCAGAAGCCTCAATAGTGGCCGCAGTGGCTGTGGTCCAGGGGGAGGGTGGAGCTCTGTGCAGGGGCAGCAACAAGACCACTGGCAGAAGGAGGGTTTGCCCGTGCATCCCCAAAGCCCATCCCTGTAACACCTGAACCAAAATTAACTTTCCAGTCTGAGTGCTAGAAGAGAGGCTGCCTGTGCTTGAACTCTACACTTTGTCAGTAAATTATTACAAAATAAAACCATACACATGGACATTGTAACAAAACACATCATGAAATTTTTAAATTATTTAAAGAGCTTAGAATCTCTGGTTTTGGAAACATCTACAATATTGCAAAGCAAATCTCCACAAACTTAGAAAGTGAATTTAAAGGTTGTTACATTTGATTGAAGAAAACATTATTATATGAAGATTCAGATACACCAATTATTAACAAAGGAGAACATTTTAAAATTAAATTTTCCTTGTGAATGAATATATTGTGATAGATGTATAAATAAGTGTTTTGAACTGTATATAAACCATGAAGCCCCTTTGGATTTATTATACAACATTCACAAGTTACAAGAAATGTTAGAGAAAACAAAATGCCATTGTATAAATTTATATCTACAATTAAATTCAGACTTACATGAAACTGGTTTGTATGAAGAGTTAAATCTTTTTAGAAAAAATTGCTCTGCAAGAATCGTCAGCTCTAGATGTACCAAAATGTATATTTAGAAATAATGTATCAGAAATTGATCCCGATGTTTATCACAATGTATGAAATATGATTAACAGCTCCAGTAACAGTTGCGTCAACAGAAAGATCCTTTTTCAGTTGACTACTACCAAGAATTATTTGCAACCTTTTATTTGCCAAGAAGATTGACACTGTTTTCAATTACATTGATTGAAAATGAAATTTCTGAAAGTATAAATTTTGATGACCTAATGAATTTGCAGAAAATGGAGTCAGGAAATGTTATGACTAATCAATATCTTACATTAATAAAGCATTATTCTTTACTTAAACTCATGACACCATTATTGCAATTTGTAAGTTTATGCTGTTACTCATGTATCACTCTTATCCCTGTTATATTTTACAAGTAACAAAATGTTTTTAAAGAAAGAGCTTTTTCCTTTAGTATCTTTAATGACACTTTTTTTCTGCTTTTGAATGAGGAGCCCTACATTTTCATTTTGCACTGGACCATGCAAATTATGTAGCCAGTTTTGGATATAACATAGTTCAGATTTTTGCCACAAATTTGCTGAGTCCTATTTAACCAATTGGGGCTCATTTTTCTTTAAACATTTTAAGAATATTCATTGTATGTTATTTAGCCAAAAATGCAGCCTCATGCATATTTGTTTCTTTGTGAGTTATAACTTTGATTAGTATGTTAGTGTTCAGCTCCAACAAGCCTATGCTTCAGGGCTGAAATCTGCCCCTCCAGGGGGAATTTATGTTGTTTCCGTCAGATACCCCAAGATGCCGATGGGCCATCATATTACTACCTTGGCCTGGGATTTTGCAGATGAGTCAGCTAATACATAATGGACCCTAAACCTACAGGAGGGCAAATCTGAGATGTACATTCTCAGGAAATTTGTTTTCTGCCAAGAGCCAAAGTTTCCTTATCACTTCCTTTTTATGAGGATTGTTTTCCTAGTCTGCACTTCCACGAAGGTACAGCTATTCAAACATCCCAATTCCCCACTCACCTGGGCCCGAGGCCTTGCCCTGTATTCTCTCCCCACCTGAATTAAATGTTCCAAACAGGCATTTAGGTAAAAAACTGTTCAGGAAACCCAGGTGGTGACAACCTCAGTGTCCCTTCACCTTAGGGTTTCAACCTTCCACTTAAATGTAGTCCCTAAATGCAGCTAATACTCTGTACACTGGAGATAAAGTTGGTGATATTTTATATGCCTATTTTAAAGTGTTTTGTAAAGGTTATCCTATCTAACATGAGGCCAAAAAAGGAAGCTGGGTCTCTTTTCCATTACGTGAATGAAGGTGTTGAATTAGATGAACCCCAAATTACAGGTCACACTCCAACCTTCCACTCTGTCTTCAGTATCTACTATGTGCTAGTGCAAGGTGCAGAGGATACAGAGACGGATAAGACGTGACTCCTGCCCCTCAAAGAATCAGAAACTTACTTTAAATAAAATGCGGCAATGGGGTCATAAGGTTATGCACAGAGTAGCAAATGCATAAGGGCTGGTGAAGGCTTCCAGCAAAAGTATAAAGGCAAGGTAAGTGTAGGAATGAGCAGAAGTTAACCTGGTCTTTGGGGGCAGGAGGTGCTGGGGTGGGGTGTGGCTGCTGACGTGGAGAATGTGATACCAAACAAAGGGGGGGAGAGTAGCAAAAGGACGCAAGTGAAAAACCACATGGTGGGAACAAGAGCTGACTGATTCAATGAAATAACCTGGTTCTAACCATCCTGTATAAAGGACACTTAATACGAACATGAAGGTAGGGACTATAATTACCTGTGAGGTTCCCCTCATTCAAATACTTCTTAACACAATCTAAGGAGATTTATTTTAACTTAAGATTTTACTTCTTTACACTTACTACTTCTTTGAAATTTACGTAAACTAAAACTATCCCCTGGAATAACATGCTTTTAACAACTCAAGCATAAAAGTGTGCCGCAAATTACAAATCACTTGCAGATCTAAGAACAATGTAGTACTGGCGGAAATTCATCAAATCCCTCCTCTAGAGTATTAATGAGCCCCATAGCCAAGCTGTCAAGAGAAATATTTTTGCCCCATTTCCTCTTCTTGTTGTTTTAATACCATCTCCAACCCAAATGTATTCTGCACAGTTTTCATGGGACCAAGCTGGTCTGATTGCTTCCCTCATACAGTGCTCAGTCCTCAATTTTCTACAACTGTTACAGGTTTCCATCTTAAAGTACAGGATTTTGGCTTCAACTGCACTAAGATTTGCGATATATTTACTGCTCTTGCAACTATTATTCATGCTACTGATTTTTTACTACACAATTCCATACAGTGTTGAGTCTTTAAGACATAAAGTCTCTCTCAAATTCAAATGGACTTTGTCCTATGACATTAAGTAGGAAACTCTCCTAGTATTCAGATGGGTGTCTCTGTGACTTTGGGTAAGAAAACATTTTCTGAGATGAATACTCCCCCATTATTCAAATGTCCTGTCCTTTAAATGTTTCCTCTCCCACCTCCCTTCACACTATACATGCTCCATTGAAGAAGGAATTCTACTGTTTAGCTATTTTAAGTCCACTGGTGTTGGGTCACAAATTCACTTTGAAATGGTTAAAAGTGATAGATATAAAAATGCAAAGCACCCTTATTTTATGTAAATTGATACCTACTTTTTATAATTCTTCTTTCCCTCTGCAAAACACACATAATAGTTTAATATGCAATTTTTTTCTGCAGATTTCTATGAATAGCTCTATGATACTCAAGTTGTCAGGACTTATGTTAACCCAAATGAAATTTCATTGACTTTTCATCTATGTAAATGTAAATGCCAAATTACTTCATGTTAAAAGATTACATGAACTAATGCACTGCAGAATGTAAGACTCAGATTGGAGGGGTTTTCTGAATGAAATTATATAAACCTCATTAAAGGCAGCATTATGAAGTTTGTGACTTCTGTTAGAACACATCAGCAGACATTATGATATTGTAAATATGCCATTTAAGTTAGGATTGAGTTCTAAGGACAGTTACTTCCTGGGACTGAAAATGTGCACTTTAGTGAAACCAATTACTTTTATCTCAGAAAGGCCACATTTAGCTACTACAAACACTATTATTCATTTCCTGATCAACCCCTGAGACTTTCATGATTAACATACTATGATTCAGATTCCCAGAATAGGTATTTAGAATAACAAATGTTACAATTGGATCCTTATTAGTGAAATTTAAATGTATTTGAGATACATAGATCAGGTGAAATATTTTGTTAAATTAAAGATATTTAAGTTACATAGATTGGAAATTGGATGAAATATTTTGAATTCACTCCTTATTGTCAGGTAAACACTGTATAAGAATCTAGCCAGGCCCTAAACCTGAGCCCTTAGGGATGATAGTAGAGATACATGATTTTAGTTAAAATCATGATTCTGTATGATATAAAAAAAGAACATGTACCAACAATGTATTTGACTCATTAATTAATGAGGAAACCAGAAAAGAAGTTACAATTTGTTCAAAAGATACCTCAAAGACCAGACAGGTATATAAACTTACTGGTAATGTTGAAATGAATTTTCTTAATAGGAACAAAACTAACTTCTTCCACTGTAGGAAAGGAAAGTCAGCCAAACCTCCGTGAGACAGGATTTACTTGCATGTGTATAGACAAGAATTATTTGCATGGCCACCAGTTTTCTATAGGTTAACTTAGATCTACAGAAATGCAAAATAGTTCAAAGACAATAAAAAGGCAGAAACACCATAGAATCAAATACCCAAAAAGAAGATGCAGTAAACAACATACAGTTTTCTACTAAAAACATCTAATGACTTTTTGGTCTATGTAAAAGTCTTTCACAAATTTTCCTTACAATAGGCCTCTATCCAGCTACCGGTTGAGAGGATTTCTGGTTGCTACTAAACAGGTACCAGAAGCCTACCTCAAAAATGCTGTCTAGTTTTCCTTGTGCTAAACTTTCTTGCAGGATGTTGGCCAGAATAACTAAAAGCAGAGAGAACTAGACCACACTGAGCATGCAAGAACTGACTGTATTATGTTTGCTTGCTTATACAACTGTTTAAAAATGTCCACATCTTTGATGAAATTCATCAAAAACTTCCTTTAATTATAGCCTTGTAGCAAGGCTGTAGGGAAATAGTATAGCCCTCATCAGCCTCAAACATTTTGGGTTATGTCATTTATCTACCAAAAATAACCTGAGTTGCACATATCCAAATTAGCTTAGGTAACTTTGCAACAGGCACAAATGGGTGTCTGGGTTTGCCATTTTTTTCCCCTTTGAGGAAAGGTTATTAATTCTGTTTGGCACATGTCAGAATGAGCCTCTGTGAAAGATTCTAACTTATAATGGATGCTGGCATCTGTGGGACCCGAATCCAGCTGTTTACACTTTGTTTCTAGTTGTCCTGTGACATAGACACGATCCACTCCACTGAAAGTCAAAGGTAACAGAAGACAAAATTTCTATTCTTTACCCATTCCCCCCAGGTCCCCCACTCCCAGCTCTGGGTCTGTATATCCTTATCACCGCTTCCCTTTATCTAGTCTCCTTCCTGGTGAGGTGGAAGACTGGGGAGGCAGGTGTCCCCTCGGGCTCAGTATCTCTCAGTATTTTGTGCTCTTTTTTAGTAAAACTGTATCACTGGACTATATGATACTTGGGCAGCAGCCACATCACAATGTAAACTCACGTAACTGGTGAGTAAGCTACGCTGGCTTATCCAACTCGGTTACAGAAGAATTCGAATTTCTATACACCTCCAAGTGAACTCTTCCAAGCAGGCCTCAGTGAAAAGGAGGTAAAACAAAGACTACGACATATGGTTTATCTTTTCAGTAATTACATTTTCAAATGTAACCCTATATACTTTTTCCCCTTAAATGAAGTCTTGTTTAAAACCAAATGTTTCTCTGTTAACACAGAGTAGGCAAATGGGAGTCCACACACGGATATTGAGATATTCAGTGGTTTCATGGTTTTGAGAAGTTTGAATTAACATGCTCTACTTGCGGCCTACTGGAGAATAAAGCTGTGCAAAGGGAAAAGTGGTTAAAGACTAGGCTTGTGTCTTCCACACGGACAAGCTCTTTCAGGCCACACTCGATTGCAGAATCAGCACTTTTTTTTTTTTCTTTTTCCAGGGAGGACTGAGCAATTGTGCGCTGTAACATATCCCACATGCCCACATCAGAACAGCATATTTCTTGACCCAAGAAGGAAAGTTACCTGCAAACTCTCCTCCTAAGTAAAAGGCTTCCTTAGAACTCTTTTATCTCTCAAGTCACGCCAGAGGGAAAACACAGATTTTTACAAATTTTAACATAGCAAATACATGTATATATATTTTATAGGTTTAATATAGCTAATATATTTATACAGCTATAATAGTGACTAAGCATACTTATGAATGGTCACATTCCAAATATGTTTTCTGCTATTTGGTGACAAAAGAAAGTTACTACATGTTTCCAAATACCTAAATGTTCTATTCGTCTCTCAGAGAATGCATTACTCCTTCAGGGAAAAGAACATCATCTTTGCTAATGTAACCTTATAGGAAATCGGATAGGAACAGGGCAGGAGTCCGACAGCAGACCTGGATGTCCGAGATGGGCTGCCACAGGTGGACCAATAGAAAGTCAAGCGACATCTAGAAGTCAAGGGTGTGGGTCAGATACCATGGTTTTGTTTGCTCAGCCTCCGTTCAACCTTCCTTCTATGTATTTCAGTGGCCAGTAAGCTGGAATCTAATCTCCCAGACTCCTTAGCAATGAAGGTTATACATATGGGTGAGAGTCTACGTTTGGACGCATGCATTCGCCTAAGATGTAGAGATAAGCAAAGCAGAAGTTCCTGCGAGCAAAGCCCGGTCACAGAGCTGTGATTATTAAGAGGCCGTGAAGCTGGCATGTGCAGGAGTCACGGTTGGGTATCAGGCCTCACGGGCGTCGGGAGGCAGGTACTGCAGTGGAGTGAGAAACACAGCGGGACAGAGCGGCCTCCTGCTGGACACCTCGGCCGCAACCACGAATAAGTCCCAAGCCTCACCCCTGACCCCAGGTCCCCCAGTCCTTCCACTAATTTTAAATCACAGGGTGGTTTTGCTTCCGGTTCTCCTCTTGAACATGGAGAAGATCTGTGGTGATTAGGAAATGATCAATCACAGGTTAGGAGCTGACATCTCAAATTTACAAGTTTTAGAATTAGAAGGGAATATGCATGTCCTCTAGTCCCACCCTCCTCATTTTCAAGATGGGAAAGTAAGACCTAGAGAGGTCCTGTGGCTTGGGATTAAATGAAAAGGCAGGGTGGTCCGAAGACAACGCAGAGACAGTGAGTAAGGCACATCTGAGTTTGAATCGTAGCGCTGCCACTAATTAACCATGCGACCTTAACCTTCTCTGAGCCTCAGTTTCCTTACCCATTAAATTGGACTAATTAGGTTAGAACGGGATGAAATAAGTGTTAAGCAGGTTAGATTAGATCGATGACTTTTAGATTCTTCCCCCTCTTGTGTTCCTTTATTCAGGGTTGCATCATGTGGCAGTGCCTGATTAGAACCCAGACTTCCCCATCACTAGATACTTACTGTGAGAAGCACTTCACGTCCAAGTGCACTTTAAGTCTGTGGACCATGGGGAACAGTGAAAATCTAGGAGGCAACACTGGGGTCAGGCGAGCTATCCAATGGGAAAGGACAGTGGAAGAGGAGGAACAAACCCAAAAGTGGGATCAGGAAATGGTGCCTGTGTTGGAGAAAAACAAGTAAAATAAAGGACTCTACTAGTAAAGAAAGGCCTGTATCACTCAACTCAGGAAGCCGTAACTAAATACCTCAAACTGAGCACCTTAAACAACTGAAATTAATTTTCTCACAGTTCCGGTAACCAGAGTCCCAGATCAAAGTGCTGGCAGGCTTGGCTCCTGGTGAGAGCTCTCTTGCAGCCTTGTAGACGGCCGCCTTCTGGCCATGTCCTCGCACGGCCTTTCTCTGATGCATGAGCTGCAGAAAGCGCGCTACAGAGTCCTGTCTTCTTAAAAGAACACCATTTCTATCAGATTGGGGCTCCACCCTTACAACCTCGTTTAACTCAATTCCCTCTACGAAGTTCCTACCTCCATTTCCAGTCACACTGGGGATCCAGGCTTCAACATACGAATCTGGGGGACACCATTCCCTCTGTAACAAGATCCAAGTGACTTGATAGCAAAAACCAAAGCAGTCAAGTAGGAAGTGTTCACAAAAGGGGTGGCTGCTCACCGTCCAAACAGACAGGAAACTGAGCTGGATCCTGCAGCTGGGGTTAGGGACCCCAGCCCACCACACCATACTAGAGAACGGACCTGAATTTTCCAGGAAAGGAGTGAAGAACAGACACACTTCCCAGGGTTAGAATGCATAAGAGCAGAAAGCTAGTGAGACCAGACATGTGCCTCCTCCTAGCTTGTATTCAGTCATGCTAGGACAGAATATACCCATGTGCTCATACTGAACCTGACAGAGCCTCAGCAGCCACCTCTTAACTCATTCCCGAGATTGTGAAGGTACATGTACAGTACTCGGAGCCTTCGAGGTAATAGCAAATGATTTCGCCTCCTTTGGTTGTTTAGTGTTGACCTCCACTTATGTGGATGGGTAACTCAGGGCCCTTACTCGGCAGATAAATGGTTTGAGACTCTCATTCGATGCCCTGTGGAAATCCCAGTGCATCCAGAAGAGCTTTGCAGATTCCCAGGGATTCATGCATCTAGTCATCTCTTCCTCTAGGCATGTCGTGGTGCCTCTTTCACATAATAATGAAACAGAGATAGACATTTAGCTTCTTTCTCCATTTCCACAAAAACTTCCATGAGCAGAGTAGCCTCTACCGAAGATGTGGGGGTCACGGGGAAAGGGCTCAGGGAAGGTCACCTTGCCTTCAGCCACCTCTTGAGCTCACCTTCTCCTCCTCCTCTGGTTCTGCATACATTCTGCCTGTTAAACGGGAACAGTTTCGTCCCCTTAGCAACTTTTCCCAAACATGTGTGTCCAGACCCATACACATGTTGACTTTGGATGCCAGCACAAACAGATCCAGAATAGATTGAGGAGTATACTTAAAAACATAAAATCTAATAAAAATAAACCTGTAAAACAAGCAAACCAACATTTATAAAGAAAGCAGTCTAGAGCTTCCAGGGAAAATGAAACACTCCTTATCCTGCGTCGATTCAGTCTACCAGTACAAATAAAAGCAAGGATGGAATTAATTTAACTATCTTAGCAACCAAGAGAAAAAGAAAGCAGTCAATTAGGCTAATGAGAACCATTCCATCAGTGCAATACATTAAAATAATGTCACTGAAAATAGCCCGGACATTGTTTCTCCGTCAACCTCTCCTGATCTTTTTTCGCCTCCTCACTTTTTTATTTATTTATTCAACACATATTTATTGTGTACCTACAGTGTGCCAGGCACTGTTGCAGGTACTATAGGCATAGCAGCAAATAAACAGAGAAAGGGACCCCACTCTCATGGAGCTTATATTCTGGTAGAAGAAAGAGATAATAAACATGTAAACAGTTGCATAAAATAAGGGTCACATCATGGCCAATCCTAGAAAGAAAATAGATCAGAGTAATGGGACAGAGAATAGCTGGGTTAGGTTGACCTTCCCAGTTAATAAAACTGGGAAGGCGCTCTAGAGATGACTCTATGAACAATGACCTTCTTAATTAGCAAAATAAAAACATGGAGAGAGAATTGCAAAGCCCTAAAGTGGGAAGAGCAGAGGGGGTGAGAACAGGCAGAGAGGCCAGAGGCAGGTGAGAGCAGGTAAGAAGGGCGGTGATGGGAGGTGACAGCAGAGACATGAGCAGAGCCCAGATCACCACGAGGCATGGTAAGGAATGTGGATTTTATTACCATCAACACCACTGTATTTCCAGCCATTGTTAAATGCTTCATGACAAAATCAGAAATAGATCTGCACGGTTCTTCTTTTTTCACAATTAGCTGGAATATGGAGCTTAGGCGATAATATATGACACTATAATTAAGAAGAGAATTAAAAATATTAAAAGCCTAAAGCACATGCACACACCCAGTGAAAGGATCGAACCTTTGTCTCATGGGTTTTTACACGTAGAAGGTGCGCAGTAGACCATCATCCCTTGCTATCCGCTCCTGCCAACTCTGATTTTACAAACAAGGAAAGACTATGTCCCAGGTTCCTAAGTTCAGAGCACAGCTGAAGAGAAGTTGAGTGTTCAGAGAATTTTCATCGCCTTTTAAAGCCGGTTAGAAAACCACTCCAGATTTTTTTTTTCTTGCTAGGTTCTCGGGATGACTCTAAGGAGAGTGCACGTGATTTTTGGAAACTGTAATCCCTTCTGGCCCCTGGAGATGGGGAGGAAGAGTAGAATGGGTGCCAGAAAAGTGAGCTGAAACAAATTATGGAGTGGGCTCAATGGAAAACCCACCATGGGATGAAATATTCTTTCTATCTTTTTTAATTTATGAAAAGCACTTTCTTGCGCACTCCACTCCCATCTCCCTTGGGACTTTCTGGTCCATTCAACTGCATCACTTAAGAATTGATTTTTTTTCTCCACCGCCAAGGCTAGTAAGACAGCAAGACAAAGATCAGCATCTCCCTTCCCCTGATTCGGATGGAGTCCCCTTAGGAAATGTCTCCCTTCTTTAGTCCAAAATGATTCTAAATACCTATCTACCCCATTTTTGAAGCACAGTTGATCTTACCCATTTGCCCAGACTTCAGAATTGCAGAGCAATAGCTGAAGTGAAGCCACAGGCTCACAGATGGAATTTTATCGAGGAACCTCTTTCAGGCTCTACTCCTAAAAAGAACAACTGTCTGATCCCATGGTGCTTGCCAGTGGGTTTCAGCCCCGGACAAGTTCACTCTTGATTCGGTGAGACCAAAAAATGACAATGGAATGTTCTTGGGGTGAAAGGGTTATACCCAACTTTATTCCCACGGTGGCAGGTTGATCGCTAGAATTCTGCCCACCTCAGAGCAAGTCTGCACGCAGCAAGCCGGCCTCTGCCTCCGGGCCTCTCTGTCCTCAGTGCTGCCACCCCTCCAGCCTCTGCTCTCCTGCAGCCTTGCAGCCATGCCACCATGTCACCCAGAGCACTGGGCGGAGCTCTTTATATAGAGTCAATAATAACATATTGCCCACATGTGTGCAGTGAGCGCAGGGTCAGGTGAGAATACTGACCGTAGGAACTTTCATTTTCTCTACTCACGGTCAGGATAGTTTTAGTACGTGGGAACACCAAGCTACTGTGGGATCTCAGCCAGTCACTTACCCTCTCTGGATCTCAGTTTGTCCACATGTGAGAAAATAAATAAATAGAAGGAGGAAAACAGCAGTACGAATCAAGATGCTCAGTGGAGCAGTAAATATAATGGTGAAAAATAGGAACAATGTAAGATCCAAAAAGTGAAAATCATGACAATATTTTGCTGGATTACATTAACAATGAAAAAACAACTAGAATGTGTGTTACATATTACATTACAAAACATTTGCAAATACATTGCCTAATTTGTAAGCAGCCAACCAATTTATAATTTTGACTTATTTCTATTTTACAGATGAGAAAACTAAAGCTCAAATACATTATGTGATTTGTATCAGGCAACACAGACAGCACCCGACAGAGCACAGGCTCAGACCCAAAGAGGAAGAACATGACGTGACAGTCAGGGAGCTTGGATTCAGCCGGGCTTGGTTCTGAATATTATCTCTACCATCTTCTTTCACTGTATCTTTTGAAGGTTGCTCATCACTAAAGGCCTCAGTTTTCCCACCAGCAAAACAGGATGGTAAGCGTGTGATTAAACAGGAGGACATGTGTAGAATGCAGTGCCTACCATGTAGCTATTATAATAAGTCCCATTTCCCTTTCTCTTCTTTTTTAATGGTTAATCCCATCGCCTTTCTACGAATTACACTGTGCTACCTCTGCATGCCTGGAACTTGTTACCAGGTAATCTCACTTTCTCCTTATCTGCCTAGTCTGGGACAGTGTTTCTCAACAGGCCACCAACTTGCTAGTATCCCCCTGGCCTAGGGCCATCCACACCCAACAGGCCAGAAAGAAATTTTTGCCTTTCCCCTGGCCTCAGAGCCCCCTAATCTTATTTCCTGGGACTCTGACTTGTGAATTTCCACTTGCCTCTTTAAATCTATTTGTTGATTAGTTGACTCCTTAGCTGAGCTTCCTAGTGTCAGAAAACAAGGTGCATACTTTCAAGTAACTGCATGTTGAGGGCTTTCTGAGTCATCTGGGTTAAGGGATGAGCAAATGGCAAACAGGGCTTGAAAGAAAAACATAAATCACCCAGGAGAGATTTACAGATTTATCTCCCCCGGAAGCACTTGTTCACATTTCACAGGGTTGTAACACCTAGGGACCCGCCCCTTTTCTCCTCAGAGAACTCAGGTTACGTTAGAAAGCAAAGGTTTCTGTCCTCTCAGGAGGAAAGGAGACAGCTATGCAATGTCTCCTATACGGGCTTCAAGATTCAGAATTTCAGGGTTCCTCCCCTGGGCTCTAGACCAACCCGAATGTGCAGGTGATGGCTACCTTTAGCATATTAATAAGTGAATAGATCAGTCTGTCTCCCATCCAGAAACCTTGTGTTTACTGTAAAGAGAACACAAATAAATACAAACACAAAATATTATCTTCTTGGCTTGACTTGTTATCCTTAGCAGTCTGAAATATCTTTCAGACCCCTCCCTTCCTGCACGGCTGAACCCAGGTCACTATCACTTACCGAGTCACCTCAAATGAATGCAGAGGCAATTTTAATTGGATGTCAGTTCCAACACTGATCAGGAAGAATTAAATGGAAAAGAGAAATCTGCCTCCCTTGAGAACCAGATTTAAGACCATAAACTGAACCCTACACTTCATTTAAGGAGAATGGGAAATATTTAAGTCAGAGGAAATCAGGGAGTGAGAGAGAGACATCAGATTCATCAGTTACTATTAAATATAATATCACAACATAGCACTTACCTATTTCACCTAAGTAAAGAATGCAAAATGATCTCTCAGGCCACCCACATATTCATTTGCCAAAGTAAAGGAGCTTCCAACAAAATGAGGCCCCTGTGACAGGGAAGTTGGAAAGAACATGAGAGTGATGCTGTTGGCCCTCCTATACTTGGTGCTGCCAAGATGTTGGGAGCAAAAAAATAGCCTCCTCAACCCAAGTGCAATTAAAACCTTCAGGTTCGGGCAGCTTCTCCCTTTGTGGCTGCTTTATAATGACCTATGTGAGCCAGGACTACCTGCATGCAGAAGCACAGAGGAAGTCAATCCCCAGAGGGTTTGGTCAAAGACTTTTGGGAATACTCTCAAAGTGCCCCGGTCTGGGTCACCGTGAGATTGGCTGAGTTGATACAAACTAACGACATCAGCAAGAACAGCAGTGGGTGAAATCTGAGCCAACCTGTGGCCGATCTCTATCTCCTGTCTCTGATGAGTTCAAGTTCCCAACATAGCTTTGCCCTCTGACTTTAGATTTCTAGTGCTTCTGAGAACAATTCTGGGTTATGCTTTTGTATAAAGCCTAGAGGGATCCTGCTACTAAGCTGTATTACTACTTTCTGGTTCTGAAGCACAGCCTGCTACCCTGCTGGCATCTCCTCAGTAGCCATTCTGTCTGGTCCCACTTCTTCCTGCTAAATTCAATCATTTCAGCATTAGACAAAAGTGAAAACTTGGAAAGCCTGGTTTCTCTTATCTTCTCAAGGTAGATTTATTCAATGACTTTGGACAAGTCATTTAACCATTCTGATCTCTCTCCTTTTAAAACACAAGTAGCATGGATTGTCAGCACATAGCTATCCAGGGATAGAATTCAGTAAATTATGAAAAAAAAAACCTGAAAGGATTATTTTATGCAGAGTAGGCAAATTCCAACTGTGGAGAGGTTAATCCCTCTGTAAAATAGCATAAAAATACTGAGACACTAAGTTTCAGGAGGATGGAATCTGACTCTAGCTCGATTGTTCTGCACTAAACCTTAGCCAAAGTCATGAGACAAAAAAAACTCCTTAATAATTAAATGCATTTAGATAATAGAGTGGCAAAACCAACTTCCTGAATGATAGAAATTATATCTACCCCCAGTGGCCTTCCTTCATTCACATGATGGCATAAAAACTACCAGGGCAAAACTATGTCATGGGGTAATTGACCAGTGTGCCAAAATATCACCTCCACTATTTTTTATTATCTGCAGAGCTATTGAAAAGATCAGTGCCCTGCCATTTTGAGACAGTAATAGGACTGAAAATATCAATAAATCTAACCCACTGGAAGAGGCTTCAGATGCTAGAGATGATCATTTCTGACCGTGAAGCTAAGCAGTTTGGTTGCAGTGATAAGACAGGCTGATTATTTCCATCTCATCTGATTCTGCCCTAGGTGTAAATTGGCTTTTGCAGGGGCTCTGGCATTCTAGAAAACTGACCTCTTTGCTCTGGGGCTGTTAAATCACAGAAGCCTGTGGGTCCCACCCAGCTTACCTAGAAAGAACATCTAGGCAGCTCTACTCTTTACTGGGTGAGAAATTACAGAGAACAGCTTACACCTCAAACTAGCAATGAGCACGGTCTCTGTTCTGTGCTGCACACATGTGCAGAGCCCTGCACCAGGCTTCAATGATTAGGCCAGCTTTGCTCTTAAAGTAGAAGCACCAAGATAATCCCATTATATCTTATATCAGTGTAGGAAGAGTGTGTGGTATTTAAGCACAGTGCAAGACCCTTTTAATGGCTGTTTCATAAGCCTAGCATTCCCTTCCCACTCAGAATGGCCTGTTAACATGCCAGGGCTAAAATGTTCAGAGAATTACTCTACCATATGGCAGTAGCACATGAAGAACATAAAAAGCAGGAAGATCTGTGCCCTGGTGGATAGTGGTCTCAAATTCACTCATTACTCACATGAATGTAAGAAACACAGGGAACAGGAGAAGGTCAGTGGGGTCCATGGAGGCCATTCCTTTCCAATATGCTCCTTTTTCCTTGTACAACGTCTAACTGCTGCTGTGCTGATTACAATTGGGCCTAGAATTCTGTTCCAAATACTTGTTATTCTCAGAAAGAAAAAAAAAAAAAAGAGTTCCTGGTGTCTGTTCTGTATTTAGATTGTTGCATTTCAAATGCTATTCAAGGTGCTGGCAGACAAGGTCCTCAGCAGCGGTGGGCTTCAGGGGGACCCCTTGCTACTTCCCAAGAGGCTCCTCCCCTCCTGGACGGAGGCGAAATTGCTACTTTCAATTCCAAGATTTGTTTATCATTTTCTGTGGGAGGTACACAACTAGAAAATGGTAGGGACACGAGGCAGTGAAGTGGGATAGATATTTTTTAAAAAGAAAACATGCTCCCTGGTTCTCAGGAAAGCACAAGAGTAGAAATAGCCTAAGGCGTTGCCTTCTTTAGTCATTAAAGCCCTTCTTTCCCTTCTTTCTTTTTCTTTCTTCCTTCCTCCCTTCTTTCCTTTTTTTCTCACTTCTTTTCTCTTGTGTTTTTATTTTGTTTAAATATCCAATGCCCACTAGAATACAGGTGCCTTATGGGGAAGTCATTATTTACCCTGACCTTTTTTTTTTTTTTTCCTGGATAATTATTTTTTATTGAAGGGTAGTTGACAACAGTATTACATTACATTAGTTTCAGGTGTACAACACAGTGATTCGACATTTATATACATGATAATTCTAGGTACCAGCTATCACCATACCAAGTTGTTACAATATCTTGACTATATTCCTTATGCTATACATTACATCCCGGTTACTTATTTATTTTACAATTGGAAGTGTGTACTTTTTTGTTGTTGTTGTTGTTGTTGTTGTTGTGAGGGCATCTCTCATATTTATTGATCAAATGGTTGTTAACAACAATAAAATTCTGTATAGGGGGGGGTCAATGCTCAATGCACAATCATTAATCCACCCCAAGCCCAATTTTCATCAGTCTCCAATCTTCTGAAGCATAACGAACAAGTTCTTACATGGAGAACAAATTCTTACATAGTGAATAAGTTACATGGTGAGCAGTACAAGGGCAGTCATCACAGAAACTTTCAGTTTTGCTCATGCATTATGAACTATAAACAGTTCAAATATGAATACTCATTTGGTTTTTATACTTGATTTATATGTGGATACCACATTTCTCTCTTTATTATTATTATTTTTAATAAAATGCTGAAGTGGTAGGTAGATACGAGATAAAGGTAGAAAACATAGTTCAGTGCTGTAAGAGAGGAAATGTAGATGATCAGGTGTGTGCCTGTAGACTATGTGTTAATCCAAGCTAGACATGGGCAATAAAACATCCACAGATGCAGAAGATTTCTCTCAGAACAGGGGGGGTGAGGTTCTAAGCCTCACCTCTGTTGATCCCCAATTTCTCACCTGATGGCCCCCCTGTGACTGTGCCTGTCTTAGGTTGTTCCTCCCTTGAGGAATCTTACCCATCTCTGGCTAACCAGTCATCTTCCGTATTTACCCTGATCTTTACTCTGAGGAAATTTCCATTGTCTTCAGAATAGCTATTGGCCCTCATCTGCACATACCTTCAGAGGTCTGGAAAGCTCACCCCGTCAGCACCCAACGTCTTGGCATCAAACCCGTCAGTGCCCGGGAACAGCCACCTACAGACGAAGACATGAGAAGAATAAAATATATTTACCCTCAAGTAATTTGCAGTCTTACCAAAAGGGCAATATCCATGCATATTAAACAATTAACTAAAAACACATAACAATATAGTAAAAGTATCCGAAGAAGTTCTGAAGTCATTGCATTACGATGTAGTACCAGGCAAATCTCCCCCCAGGTTCTAAGGTTCTACAGCCGGCAACTAGCGAATGTTACAGGGTCTTCTCTTTGCTACACTTAAAGATTTTCATATGAATATATTGGACCTTAAAAGATGAGTAAGAACCATATACTTTTTGCCTAGTAAATAGAATTACTAATACTCTGGGGTCCATAATTTTCTTTATTTAACTCCTGAGATTCCTTGAGGGTTTCATATCCTGGTATGTGCAGGGCAATTGTTTTATCAGACAAAAGAATCTTCTCCCCACCCTCCCTTTTTTTTAATCCATCACATAATGAAATGATGCTTTGGAGCTGGAATTCTCTCCTTCCTGGGACTGAACATTAATCATCCAATGGGCTGGCCTGTTCTTCCTCAAAGCAAGGTTTGGTCCCCCTAAAACACTAGCCTCACACATGAGCACTGGACAGCTTTTGACCACAATGGGCTGCCTGTAAAACAGGATAGTGTTTTCAGAGTGTTACTCATTACCTCACAAATCTACAATATGTCTGCCTTGGGTTTATTAGTTCAGTGAAATTTTGATGGATTTTAAAATATATATAAATAACTGTCGTAAAAAGCCTGTGTAGCTTTCACCCACACATGAACTGAAGAAACTAACAGATACAAGCGCTATGAATACAAACACACCCAACTGGCTTTGTTTGGTGAGATGATGATTTCACTTTTGGAAGCCCTGCTACTCTTGGATGCGCTTTATTTTTTTTTTTCTCCTAATATAATAATTTCACATTCAAAAAGGTAAGGCCAAAGGGCTTCGCCATGACTTATACCTCTGTGAATACCCACAGAAAGGGAAGCAGCCTCAATTAGAAATAAAACAAACTTCGGTTAAGGCAAAATGTAGAGATTTACAAATTTTCTAATGAATTTTATCCCAATAACCTCAATCGCACAAGAAGTGCTAAGAAATCAGTTGGTCTGGGACAGTGAAGATATAAAAAACAAAGCAGGTAGAAGGGAAAATGAGGAGGGAGAGTAAATAACAAAAAATAAGGGAAATGAGAAGCAGGGAAGGTCTGCCAGTGTTGAGAAGTCGTCATATTCCTCGATTCAGGCTCTATTATCCATGCCTTGGCTTAGCAGAAGGGGGAGGAGTAGGGAATTATCTTAACTTCCCAAACACAGTGGCCCATTCAGAATAAAACATACCCCTAATGTGTCAGAACCAGAAGAAACTTACAGACTTCCAATTCAGCCCTCACATTTTCCAGATGAAGAAATTATGACTCAGAGAGGTAAAGCAGTTTTCCAAAGATCTCTCAGCTGATCAATAGAAAAGTTGGGCCTAAATTCCAGGTCTATTTCCTAACTCATTCTTCTTCCCACTAAACTTCTTTCTGGATTTTTGGTGGGCCCTTATAATTTCCCATCATTTTGCGTGCACCTCGCCCCTTCATCCTCTACTCCACCCCCCCCCACGCACACACATACACACACATTTGCACTTCCGTTGTCTGCTTGTGAAATATGAGTTCGTCATCAGTTAGGATGGGTT
Organism: Manis pentadactyla; assembly: GCF_030020395.1. Classification (NCBI taxonomy): domain Eukaryota; kingdom Metazoa; phylum Chordata; class Mammalia; order Pholidota; family Manidae; genus Manis; species Manis pentadactyla. The sequence continues at coordinate 15,185,433 of NC_080037.1, read as the reverse complement.
GGCAAGAATAATAAGGAATATATGTTGACAACCCAGTGCTTGCAAACTGAACGCAAATACTCTAAAAGTGACTGTATGGCACTCCCAGCTATTACATACGCCTGAATGTGGCTTTCGGGAAACTCCTGGTGGAATTCACCACTTTTCTTCTCCCTGAATCCACCAAATCATTGCACAACACAGATCCAGCTGTGAGGGCTGCCTTGTGGAAGGGCTAGAAGCTGGGGGGCTATTGGTGCCTCCCACTGGCCTCATTTGCTGAGTCAATCCCTCTGACTGGGAAACAGCCACGTGTTCTGTTAGAAGTTCTGGATTCCTTGGGCTTATTCCTTGCCACAGAACAGATACATAAACTTCAATTCAGATGCTGCACCTCCCGGACACCAATACTCCCTTCCCCCATCCCCTACCACACACCACCACCCTCAGATCGCATCACCCTACACACACTCCAACCTTTGTTTCCACCCTTAGCTTTAAAAAAAACCCCACTAACTTAATGTAAAAGGCCAAATTGAACTAATAAAAAAACCTCTGTTGTAAATTTTTTAAGAAGGCTTGTGGATGCACCGTGACCTCCGTCATAGGAACGTTGCTGTCGCTGACATGCCATCAGAGGAACTTGAGCTTTGAGATGTTTACTTAGTGGTAAGGATGGACTGAGGCAATTGAAACTGCTTGGCTAGCATAGTGAGGATCAGGTGGAATGGTGTCTATCCTTAGAAAATGTAATAATAGAAAATTAGAAGTGCAGGCCAAGAATTATAATGACATTTACGATGTCTATACAGAAGAGGAAACTTCAGATTAAGACAAGGAAGGACTTTCTAAAGAAACAGACTAACTACCACACTCTCACTTCAGTGGAGGTCAGACGACCAGCTATTCGGACAGTTCTGGAAGGATCTTCAGAGAGAGGCTGGACCAGAGATTCTGAATCCCTCCCAGCTCCCCACAGCTGTGGTTATGAAAACACCTTTGGACATTATACAGGTTTGGAAAGGACCAAACTGATGGACATAGAGATTAGAAGTGGACTAATTAGGATCTTCCAACCAGCCAAGGACTGATTCTGCAGCTCATAGTGTACACTGTAGCTAATAAAACCTTCAAAGACCTTTTATAATGAATAGATAAGAATATTTTTACAGAGATCAGACCAAAAATTTATTTAGCTTTTCAAGTGCTAAAGCATATAGGGAAAGATCATTCCAGGAGGGAATAAAAAGAGCAACTTTTGCATAATATTGGGGAAACAATAGTCCCTACTTTATAGAGAGTATGAGATTTAAATGAAGTAATGGGTGAAAACTGCTGCTGGACAGATCAACTAGCGTGGTTAGTAGTCAATAAATGTTGGCTATTTATCTTATTTACAATCACTATTGATTTTCTCTATTTATCTTATTTACAATCACTACTGATTTTCTCCATAAGCCATTTCCTAATAGATACTGCCCAGGTAGATAGCACATACTAAGTCAGAAGTATCTCAACCCGATTTCCAGAGTGGCACGACGTGATTTACATCATACTACGAGGCCTGAGATGGTGAACACAGTACCCTGCAGATACTGAGTGCTCATGTGTGCAGCATGATGGTATCAGTGTCTGTTGGCATGACCTAGCAGGTATAAACTTAGAAGAAAGTCTCAAAGGCAAGTACTCCAAAGACTCCATTTCTCTAAGAAAGTAAATAAAACCTGATTAAGGTAGCATAAAGGGAGCAAATAGAGGGAGAACTGGGTCAAGAGAGACTTGGTACTCAGATTTGTGTGTGTGACTAATTCCGTGGGTTAATGTTTCCTTACAACTTGCAGTGTTTTCCAGCTGGCTCAAAGGAGTAGAGAAGTGAGGGCCAAACATTTGGTGAGTTTCCTAATGAGAGAAATTAAACAATAGCTGCTCTGGCTTTTTGTAAGCAAAGACGCGTTTAGTAGAACTGCAAAGAGAAGCGGCTCTCTATTCCATATTTCGGGGTCTGCAGGCCTAGAGCAAGGTGAGCACCCAAAGATCTAGCATTACTGCTCTTTCCTTTCACCCCCTCACCAGGCCAGAACAAAACAGCAACATACACTGAGAGAATACAACTCTTAAAAAGTGACTTTGGAGAAGCGAGCAATAAGATACTTTTTACACTCAAAAGCAAAGGCACAAATTGTCCAGAGGCAAATGGGTACAGGCCCAGCGAGCTCCCAGCCAGAACACAGGACCAAAGAACTAGAAGGTTAGATGCTAGAGGACTCTGGACCCCACTCACTTATTGGATGACATGATCCAGTTTGGGACCAACACACTTACTTGATCACCTAGCAATGGTCTCCATTCCGGGCACAGGCCTTGCTATGACTGCCCGTGTGTCCTCAACTAACGTTGGCACAAAGTAAACTGAGATGATAAGGCTCCAAAGCCCAGATGTTCCTGGACATCAGTTTTTAGGAACTCTCTGGAACATCAGTGGACGTGTTTGTTCTTAGACACAGAAGATTTAGAATGGTCTCCGCCAACCTCCATTTCACAGGTCATGAATTCCAGCTCACCCAAAATTTAAGAAGTGCCCACAGTATGCACAATAGGATTCCTCTTTCAGCATAAATGACCCAAACTGACACCACAGAGCAGATGACAGCCTTTTAGTGGCATATCCTATGACCACGATACTGGCAGTTCTTTGGAACCTCAGTGTGTTAAGGTAATGATGGAATAGGCAGAGTCCAAAGGTGGCTCCCGAGGTTCCCCCAGTGGGTATGTCCTGTATAATCCATTTCCTTGAGTGTTGGCAGGACCTGTGAATATGAGGGAATAGTCACTGCTATGATTAGATTACACTGGGTAAGTGTCCATTACAAGACAACAGAGATTCTCCCGCTGGAAGAAGTACATTGTCTGGAAATGAATTCTGTCAACAACATGAATGAATTTGGACCCTGAGATTCAGAGGGAACAAACCCCAGATGACACACTGATTTCAGCCTTGTGACACTGTGAGCAGAGGACTCTGGTAAACCCACATGGACTCCTGACCCACAAAAACGGTGAGAAAATAAACATATATCATTTTAAGCTGCTAAATTAGTGACAATTTATTACACAGTGGCAGAAAAAAAATGCATAACCACAGCTGAGTGGCTATATGTCCACATTTACCAACTGTGTGACCTCAAGCAAGTTAAATAACTCTTCTGAGCCTCCACTGACATCTCTAAAAATACAAATTATCAACGTAACTGCTCAGTTGTTTTTCATAGGTTTGAAACGAGGATGCACTTGTGAAAGGTGCTATTTTGAAAATTATAAAGCACTCATCAAGTAATTGGTGATATTCAGTGAACATATTTGAGGTCTATGGGAATTCGAAAGTCATTAGCATCTACAGGTAGGACCATAAACTGGCTCCAGGCTTTCAAACCAGGGTGGGATTATGTGTGTCACTGCTCCTGTGACCCATCTCCAAAGCAAACGCCAGAGGAAGCTTGGGTTCACCCAGCTGAAAGTGTAAACATTGGGAAACTCCCTCTTGCATGGGAACTGACAGAGCCTCGCCCTGCAAATGATCTACTCATCCCTGTCATATACATTTGCTATGCCAAGTGCTAGGTGGGCACTGTGGGTAAGGAAGCAAACAAGACCCAGGTTCTCTTTGTAAGCCAGTTACAGTGCCTAAGAAGACACAGATAAGAGATGAACCATTACAGTGTGAACATGTCATAGTGGAAGGTAGACAGAACATTGCGTTAACAGAAGGAAGGCATAGGGAGGGGCACCCGCTTGTCATGGGCATGTGCAGGGGGCATCCCAGAGGAAGGCAGACCTGAGTTGATTAGCAGGGGACAATTAAGGGTAATTAAACATGAGATGGGAAGGGAACCAAAGAAAAGGCATTTTATGGGAAACAGTTGGATTAAAGACACTGAAGCTTAAGAACATTGCCCTTTCAGGGACAAGCACATCAGTGCCATCTGGCTTTGTAAGAGAGAAAACTATAGAGCTGAGAGTTAGGAAAAGGGTACACATGAAGGATCTTACTACCTGCTTTGCTAAAGACTTCGATAATTATTCTGAGGGTGATAAGGAATCTTTTTGGCTTTTAAACGGATAGGCATTTTAAACTTGGGCAGTGTGGATAATGGATTATAAAGAGGAAAGAATCCACCTTGAAGGTAATATGAGAATCTAGATAAGAAAAGACAAATGTCAGCTCAGATGAAAGGAGGATGAATTTAAGAACCAGCAAGGAAAGAGTCCAAGCAGAACCCACCCCGCCAAGGTGAACCTAAGAAGAAGGGGTTGTGATTGAATCCAACATTTCCAGCATAAGCAAGAGGATAACTGCAAGATTCATGAGCACACCAGCTCTCATCTTTCTAGAAAAAAAGGGAATTTAGGTTAGAACTTCCAGAGTTTCCCAAAGCTTGTCAGGAAATAGGAGGGAAAAATTTTTAATGCAGGCAGCTACTTAATTTATGTCCAAGATCCACTGAGACAAAACATCACCCAGGGTTTTTTTCCTCACTAATAATAGAGTGGTTTGGGCAACAAAAATCCTTCCTGGGACTAGAGCAAGGCAGCAGTTCTTATGTGTCCCCTCATGCCTTGAATGGCTGGGCCTAAGTTCAGTAAGCACATCACAGGTCAGTTTCTCGATGGGTGTGCCCCCACCTTGCTACAAGCCCATTGGATGACTTACAAGGCAGAGCCAGGCGGTTTCCACTGAATGGCTTATTGGCTTAAGAGTTTAAGGTAATCATGGCTTAGTTCAGCGCATATGCATAATTGTCAAATGAATTATAAAGTGGCTCAGATAACAAAAGAAATTTTAGTCCTCAGAAGTTACTTTTACAGTAAAGGAGGTGAGGATGATGAGAGCTCAGGAAGATTGTCAATGTTTTTTAAAAATTCCGTTTTTAGAATCACGTCATTCAAAATGATGTTTTCAATTATTCCTGCTTTTAAATTGAATTTCGCCTGAAAGTAAATACATCAGACCACTTTGAGTGCGAACACCCCGTAAAAGGCTACGAGAATATGGAATCGATTTTTAGATTGTGCACGAGACCTTGTATTTGCCAAATTACTCCACTCCTTTTCAAACTTATCTCAAGTTGCTCGTCTGCTAGGGAGCATTGCTTCATTATTGTTGACCTTGTTCCAACCCACCAGCACTAACCTTCATCTACCTTTCTCTGTATCCTTTGTTGTGGTTTTTGTGTTTATCTGTCCCCATGCCTAGTTTTTGACTGAGTATGTTGTCTCTCTTCTATTAGATTGGACCCTACCTCATTCGCTATTAAATGTCCAAGAAATGTAATATGGTCCCATACTTATGGCTAATCAACTAGTCCTTGTTGATAATTGTTCAAGCAATAAACAAACATACCGAATAACTGCAAACAGAAAGGAGATGCTTTCATTATAACTTTCTTCTTTGCTTGTCACCTCGAGACTGGTGGTTGCCTTCTTTTCTTCCTTTCCTCTTCATTACAGTGGAGAGTAGAGGACAAAGTGACAAATACTCTTGGATTTGGAATAGCTGAGTTGGGTGTGGAGTTAACCCAGGGAACTCATCTCTACTCCATGCAACTCCAAGAGCCACTCAACCAGGAGTAACTGGAATTTTATTTTTTTCATAGCAGATGAAGAAACACAGGCTTCAGTCTCTGTTTTTTCAGGCTGTCTGTGATTTTTCTCACTTTACTATAATCCTATCTTCATTAAACACAAGCCAGATAGCAGGTGCTTGTCCCCCAAATCACTATCTGATTTTATTTTCAGTTTGGAACTCTACAATGAATTATTCTTCTCCCTAATTCCCCACCAAAGCTTTGCCTGGGAGATGCATTTACTCAACAAGCAGCATGGGGGCGGGGCGTAGAAAGAAGAATGCAATTAATCAACGGATGCTGTATCTATCGGACATATAAATGTTTTGACTGTTTTGTCCCCCACCCGGACTTGCTGCAACTAATCATCATTCACTCTCCCTCTTCCTCAGTCCAAAAGTGTAAGCCCTTCCCCTATGTCCTGGAATGTTCTCTAGGATTCAGTAAGTTCTCTTTTCAAATGTTTCTTTTTGGGATGGTTTCCCACAGCTTTGGAAACTGAGCACAGTCTGGCTTCAGACGGCTTGGGCTTCCGTCTAGGAACCTTTTTTCCAGTGCTAGACAAGGGGAAGAAGCCCTGCTGGAAAGCTCCACTCACACAACCTCATTTGACAAATATGATACATGCCAAAAACTTGACATTTCATAATTTAAACCTTTTATGGAGCAGCTTTATGTTTCACACACAATACAGCATTCAAAGAGCATTTGATCATACAACTACCTTCCCATGTCCCAAGAGTTCAGTTAAAAATATATACACGGGGGAGACACAAAGCTCCTTCCTGCAGTGCTATCTCCCTTCGATTCCTCTGTCTTCCCTGCTGCTCTCAGGGGTGGCCAGGCTGATGCCCTTGGAGACTTGCTTCACCGCCACCCCCAGGAGCTGGGGAAAACCCCCTCTTTGAACTGCACTGAAAGTCCTCTCTTGGGTCAGCAGCACTGTGATAAGAATGGTCATTATCTCAAATGAGTGAATGAATGAGAAAATGCTTTGTAAAGCATTTTTAAAGAAAAATTTGGGACTTCGTAAAGAAAGGACTTTGTAAAGAAAGTCCTAAATGTTAGTGATTGTTTTATTATTGTTAGTAATCTATTTATTAGTCTTGTTACCATGAATTCCTTGGTATTGTCAGTATGAATAATAAAATGAATCCCCGAACTTCCTGCTCCAGAGTTCTAGTTTAAGCTACAATGCTTCAGAAAATTATGGCAGGAGAAGTCGTCAGAAAAACAAGAAAAACATGCATATTAACCATCACTCCTCTAGCCTTTAGGGGGGAGTTGCTGTATTTATAAGAGCACATCAAGTCAGGACCCTAACTGACTCTAAAAGTAATTTTCCATTGCTGAAATGATTCTCCTTTATCAATGAAAACATACCCATGTATTCATACAGTGAAAATGTCAACCCCTGAGATCTCCACTGTGAAAAGATTCTCTCTCCATACCCGAAAGGCTTAAAGACCCAGCCACTTTCCCCCAACACACACCACCCCATGTGTGGCCTTTCTCAGGCCCTTCCTCTTGAAGCTCCCAACCACCTCACACATTGGGATTACCCAAAAAGCAAAAAAACATAAAAAGGAATATGATTCAAGCAAAAATCTGAGTAAGCAAATGTATTTGGCACTAAGAGACATGGAAAGTTGAATCTTAAGCCAGAGGTGATGGCTTGCCTCTGCCCATAATTCTGCACAGTCACATTCAGTGATCTTGGGGGGCTCAGCTGACTGTCATGGGAGGCACTTTTGAATTTTTCCTTTTGAGTATTTTTCAATAAATAACGCCATTTAAGCTCCAGTGGAACAGCTTGCCAAACTACTTTCTCAACCAGGACTTTAAAAAAAGGAAAGAAAGAAAAAAGAATAATTTATAATAATCAAAGATAAAGTAAAATATCAGTCTAGGAGAAATGTAATTCCAGGTTTAGAAGTTGGTTTTATGAGAGAGAAAAATCATTCCCTTATTTTTTCCAGGCCTACAAATGCAATTTCAATTTTACTTTACCCCCCGCCCTTGGGTTGCTACAAAGATCGAACATGAGGAAAATTATTTCATTTATTTTCCAGAGGGGTACTTGGCAATATTTTGGAGACCCACCTTGTGCTGTTTAAGAGCATAATTTGGAAACGCCCTGCTAGCTGCTGCTTGTCGGCAGATCTAATCTTCTATTTTACAGTCTAATGAAGACCCAGCCCTTTTCTATCTGGGGACAATCTATGATTGTGGTCTGTGTCTGCCATTGTGTGCCTTACGCTCATTATCAACAATTAACACAAAGAACTGATAAGATCTTGGCACTTTCAGCCTTAGGGAAAGGCTTATTTTTTTTAATACCAATTAGAATATAAAACTTGATATGAAACCACTCGTGTTAAAGTCATAGGCAGTTCTGAAATATGTCCAATGTAAACAGTAACCCCAGTTTCTGACATTCTTCCCAACTCCTTCACACTTCAGAGGGTCCCATAAGGCACTATTCTGAAACAGGAAAAGAGAGGCTGCTCGGGTGTTTGGCTTCACCTGGGCGTCCATCCCCTGCAGCATGAGAGGCAAGTCAGGAGAAATTTTAAAACGAATGTGAGCCCACATGTTTCTGTGCCACTTGGTAATAGTTGAATGAGTCCCACACAAACATCTTGAATCATACAAGTTAGATGATCTGCCTTTTGACTAGACGCACATAAATGAGAAAGATGGCACTGCTATCAACCTTGAAAACTGTCAAATATGGACTTAACTGGGTAGACACAGAAAGAAAGGGAGCTCATCTTCTATCTTAAATTAGATTGCCAGCTCTACTGAGAAACTAGCCAGATTCTCCTTAACCAGCAGAACAGAAAGGGGCTTATCAATGCCCAGAATAGTTCCACAAACATCCACTAAGGAACTTCTCCTATTACAGGAAACACAAACCAAAGATCACCTATTTCATTCAATTTGCTAAACATATATTTTTCAGGGCATCTCAGGACAACAGATGTAATAGGACAATGAGGAAATGCACAATACAAATAATTTCCAAGTAATGCCCTTGGTAATACAGGTGAGTCTTTTTTATTTAACGTAAGATGAGTGCTTTATAGTTAGACAGACCTAGGTTTGAGACCAGGCTCTGGCACTAATGAGCTGTGTGACTGTAAACAAGTTACCCAACCTCTCTGAGCTGTTTTCATCATCTGTAAAATGAGGAAAATTGTGCTACCTATCTCATAGTCTTACTGTTAGGATTAAATGAGTTAATAGATACAAAGCCATTAAAGCAGCATCTGGGACATAGTAACCATTCAATAAACCATTCATAAAGCAAAACTTCCACATCTTTCTCCTGCTTGTGTTCTGATTTTCTACAGCCATCATTACCTCTATTGCTTAAAGGGTACAATGTAAGCATTTCTAAGAAAGAGGTCATCCCAGAATCAGACAAATAGAAAAACATGGATGGAGGAACAGAGAAAACCCACTCACTTATATTGTAGACAGAGTTCCATTTGTCCAGAGATCGAAATGGAGCTGGAAACAGTGTAGCACAATGTTTTCATTTCTGGTTCTCTTATGTGTCTGTAAACATATTCCAATGATATATTCCCTAACAGAGAAAGCAACTTCATAAACCAGAGCATTGCAGAGAAAATAAACCAAGTATAGCTAGGGAGTCTAAGCTGGTGTCTGACCTCTGCCAAAACTGGTGGGTATGTAGTCAACCTTTGTATCTGTTCTGCCTCCTTAGAAGAGCCTGTCTAAGAACAGAGATAGGCTGACTTTTTCCTTCATGGAGAGCCATACTGCCAACAAATTTTGAGACCAATGCTTCCAACTTAGAATGGTTGGAATCATAAGCACACTATCAAGGGAGAATTCTAGAAGGAATACAAGAAACCCGTTCCAAGCATGGGCTTTTGAGACCAACAGACCTGGCTTTAAATCTTAGATCATACATCCATGTATTAGCTTTGTGATCTTGGCCAAGTTAGCTAATACTGTACCCTGCTTCCCCATCTAGGTTGACTATTCATGCTAGTTTTCCTAGGATATACCATTTGTCCTTGAGTAATTAATAAAAGCTGCCTTAGCACTCCAAAAGGGCTCTAGTGTGGACAATGAATTATATGACCATCTCAGTCTTTTGTAAAATTAAAATAATAGCCAAGGGTGGTTATCAAGGCTGTGTAATGTATATTAATTGCCTCCGTAATGCTATGCACATAGGAAATGTTCAATAACTAGTAGTTTCCTCTTTATTTTCTTTAGGTCCATACTGTCCAATACAGTAAGTAGCTATTAGTCTCACATCGCTATTAAGTACTTGAAATGTGTCTAGCTCAAGTTGAGATGTACTGTAAATGTGAAAACCACATATTGAGTATTTACTACAAAAAAAGATAAAATATCTTTTATACTAATTACATATCCAAATGATACTATTTATTTTTTAATAAAATGAACTATTAAAATGAATTACAACAGTTTCTTCCTACTGGTTTTTTTAGCTTGGCTCCTAAAAAAATATGTAAAGTTACATCTGTGGCTTGTATTGTATTTCTATTGAGCAGCATTGCCCCGGATGGTCCGCTTATGGATCTGCTAACCCCGTACACACCTCATCTCACCAACACTCCCCCATCCACTAATTCTTCCTTCCAAGATTCAAGGTGAGAATCAAGTATATTTTCATGCTATTTATCAACATGTTCTAAAATTTGTTCTGAGTTTTGAAGGCAAAAGGGGTATAAACTAAGGAGCAAAATAAAATTGACTTTGATCATGTCTCTCACCAAGGGTTTCTCCTTAGGGATAGAAACATTGACCTTGAGTCCATTAAGAACACTGGAGAACCTGGGCCAACTTTGGAAAATATCCATGTTGGCAAGGAAAAAAAGTTTGGTTGGCCAGAAAACATATCGCAAACTCTCGCTGGATTGGATTTACCCGAATTCTTGTAAATGCTTGTGAAACACCTCGGGTCCCAAATTCAAAAAACATGAAAAGCTGGGGCCCATGAGCCTGCCATAGGTGTTGCCTCTGAAAAGAAGCATTTCACATCATGAAAATCCACCGAATTTCCACCCCCAAAAATCCTGTAAGAGCCTTATAACAGCCTCGAGCCTGACTCTTGCAGATGCTCCTGACAATAACTCAGTCCATGCCCATACCACACCAATACAGCTAGTTGGAAAACATCAATGCTCAACTTAAGAAATATTAGCAAATTGGATTTTTAAAACACTTCCATCAAGTAATCAACTTCAGACCTTTTCAGATATGCAATATTTAAAGAACAATTTTTGTGTCTGGAAGAATCTCTTGGCTGGGCACGTGGTCCTAGCATCACATGTCATCTCCGTCGTAGATGTAAAGAGAAATGAGTCAACTGGTCTCTTAGCACAACCAAAAGAGCTGTAGTCAGTGTATTTTTCACATTGCAACCAGTTGCTTCAGTGACGTGCTGACATAACTGTTAACATCCCTTCTTCAGAAGAGCACTGTCTTTACTGATGGCCCCATACTTTGGAAGGAGGGTAACAATAGACAATAGGAGTATGTGTTGGATAGATCTAATATTTAATATTCCATGAGATAGTTTGTGCATCTGAGCTCCACCAGCAGTCATCAGTTAACTCTCGCACCCATTGGTCGCACAATCAAATAACTCCCCTATCTTCGATAAGGAGCAGTGGTTTGGAACAATAGCATCTGAAGTGGAGGAAAACACAGTGCACCTCTCACGTTCCCCTTTTTAACCACAACAGTTGGAGGAGACTTTGGCTTGAAAATTCTCTCTGCTACTAAATAGTACCCAGATGAACATCACAGCTGGTCTCTGGTACCAGTTGTACTTATGTCCATCCATCTTCAGAACATGCCTGCGGCTAAGGAGAGAGAAAAATTGGGTTGACAGAGCAGTTAAAGAGCCTCTCTTTTCGTCTGCACATTCTTCCTTTTATCTTTCCTCCTTAGGTTTCAGAGCTTCTTGTTCTCACCTTCATGCTGTGGCTGTGCTGACAAAAGAAACTACAGCCCTGGAAAACCAGTGGTGAGTAATCCCCACCACCCTCCCAGTCTGAATACCTAATGCCAATTGTAGGTGGGAGGGAGAGACGAGGGAGGGGAGGAATTCGGTCAAATTGCCTAGGTCGGAATAGAATTTTGTGGTGATGACCCCAATGCATCGAGAGTATCTGACTTTGATACCTGTCTTCTAATTAAATCCAAACATCTAATATGCAACGGCCTTTAGGAATGCATTGTTCAAACAGATTTGATTCCAGCCCAGAGCCTTTTCAAGCCACTGACCACTTTGAACCTAATTAGAAAAAGCAGAGGACACTGCAGACATTTAATAAAAGGAATGGGAGCTGCTGCTTCATCTTCATGACCTGGGATTTATAAGGGAATTTCACTGGCTTTGTAGCAATGTAAAATAAATAGACATTAGATGATGACAGGGAAAACAAAATTGCTGCCAAAGCTAAAAAGAGCTTGGCAGAAGAAGAAAGAACTACTACATAGTCAGTCATTATTTACTGTACAAACCTTTTCATAAAGCACAGAAGAGAGATACATAGGAATAATGGGCCCTTGCTAAAAGATGAAAAGGGCTTTCTATAGCTACATTATCCCCTGACGAAGACACTGACGTGTCCCAGTTGTTACACAATCTTATTGTTCTATTTAGCCATTCAGAAAGCTGAATGAACAGCTCTGCTCTGGAACTTTCAAAGGGTGAAATTAATTGTCCACGTGTTTCCGGCAAAAAGAATAAAACTGTAATGGATGGAAATAACTAATTAATACGTTAATCCTTGCAGGCTGCCACGGTCCACTGAATAAGCTCTAACCAGTTAATTATTCTTTGGCCTGCAATGCTAACATGCAAATATGTGCAGTTACCTAACCTCCTAGCTCCTGACAAAATGATTCAACTGTTCATCATTTAATCTAAAGGGAGGAATGCTTTGCTTTTTTGGTGGTGCTGTTGGTGTTGAGATGTTAGCAAACCGAGGGGATCTGAAAGAGTTCCATTTCATCACGCCTTATATTGTTTGATTCTACATTGTGTTCCTCTTTCCCCTTCCCAGAAGCTGAAATCTTGTGGCTTCCTTAACTAAAGTTGTGTCCACTCAACCCAACAATAGGAAATTATTTTTACATATTAATGAAAAAATATGTTTTTGTAAGCTGTAACTTGCTCATCCCTGCAAAGCACTGGAACTATAAACTTGGCCTAGATGAGAACAAGAGACATACCACAGAAACATCCAAAGGATCAAGATACATTATTTATTAATGCTCATTAATAATCTATTGATCTACTAGATTGCATTTCAGTAGATAAAATCATAGGTAGACTCGTTTAGCCTTTCAAATGTGTCTGGGGGACGGTGGGTAGAAAAGGAGATTGGAGGACTGGGGTGGGAAGTGGGAGCAAGCCTGTTCCTACAGCATGTGAGAAACATGAAGGATGAAAGTAAAAATATATCCAAGACAATGTACCACAAAGGCATTATTCTAACAAATAAAAGAACGTTGATCCCATAAGCTATATTGATGTATTTTCTAGAACCCAATGCAGAGCAAAGCCCTAGGTTTGACTAGGATGGTCAGAAAATGGCAGGTTCTAATTAATCCCATCCTCTAAAGTAGCATGAGGCTGTGTAAAGACCACTAACTGAGCACCCACCCTGACTCTCTCTACTTTATGACCACAGGGCCTTGGCCTCACCCTCACTAACTACCACTTCCTCAGTAGGCAAACTGGGGAGCTAAAACCTCCTGCCTCACAATGTTATAATTTCAAATACCAAGACTATGGGAAGATGTTGTGAAGACTGTAAAGCCCTGTATGAAAATATAATTTAATTCATTAAAGAAGTGTCACATATATAAGCAATAGATTCATCAGTTTAAAAAACATGACAAAATAACAATTAACTAGCAGAAAGAGAAATCAGGAAAACAATTCCATTCACAATTGCATTAAAAAGAATAAAACACCTAGGAATAAACCTAACCAAGGAAGTGAAAGACCTATGCCCTGAAAACTACAAGACACTCTCCAGAGAAATTAAAGAGGACACTAACAAATGGAAATTCATCCCATTCTCTTGGGTAGGAAGAATTAATATTGTCAAAAGGCCATCCTGCCTAAAGCAATCTACAGATTCAATGCAATCCCTATCAAAATACCTACAGCATTCTTCAATGAACTGGAATAAATAGTTCTGAAATTCATATGGAGCCACAAAAGACCCCAAATAGCCAAAGGAATCCTAAGAAGGAAGAATAAAGCTGGGGGGATTATGCTCCCCAACTTCAAGCTCTACTACAAAGCCACAGTAATCAAGACAATTTGGTACTGGCACAAGAACAGACCCATAGACCAATGGAACAGACTAGAGAGCAATGATATAAACTCAACCATATATGGTCAATTAATATATGATAAAGGAGCCATGGACATACAATGGGGAAATGACAGCCTCTTTAACAACTGGTGTTGGCAAAACTAGATAGCTACATGCAAAAGAATGAAACTGGATTACATCTAACTCCATACACAAAAGTAAACTCAAAATGGATCAAAGACCTGAATGTAAGTCATGAAACCATTAAACTCTTAGAAGAAAACATAGGCAAAACTCTCTTGAATATAAACATGAGCAACTTTTTCATGAACATATCTCCCTGGGCAAGGCAAACAAAAGCAAAAATGAACAAGTGGGACTATATCAAACTAAAAAGCTTCTGTACAGCAAAGGACACTATCAATAGAACAAAAAGGCATCCTACAGTATTGGAGAATATATTCATAAATGACATATCTGATAGGGGTTGACATCCAAAATATATAAAGAACTCACATGCCTCAACAACCAAAAAGCAAATAATCCAATTAAAAAATGGGCAGGGGATCTGAACAGATACTTCTCCAAAGAAGAAATTCAGATGGCCAAAGGCACATGGAAAGATGCTCCACATCGCTAATCATCAGAGAAATGCAAATTAAAACCACAATGAGATATCACCTCACACCAGTTAGGATGGCTAACATCCAAAAGACAAATAACAACAAATGCTGGCAAGGATGTGGAGAAAGGGGAACCCCCCTACACTGCTGGTGGGAATGTAAATTAGTTCAACCATTGTGGAAAGCAGTATGGAGCTTCCTCAAAAAACTCAAAATAGAAATGCCATTTGACCCAGGAATTCCACTCCTAGGGATTTACCCTAAGAATGCAGTATCCCAGATTCAAAAAGACATATGCATCTCTATGTTTATTGCAGCACTATTTACAATAGCCAAGAAATGGAAGCAACCTAAGTGTCCATCAGTAGATGAATGGATAAAGAAGATGTGGTACATACACACAATGGAATATTAATTCATCCATAAGAAGAAAATAAGTCCTACCATTTGCAATAACATGGATGGAGCTAGAGGGTATTATGCTTGGTTAAATAAGCCAGACAGAGAAAGACAAGTACCAAATGATTTCACTCATCTGTGGAGTATAACAACAAAGGAAAAACTGAAGGAACAAAACAGCAGCAGACTCACAGAACCCAAGAATGGACTAACAGTTACCAAAGGGAAAGGGACTGGGGAGGGTGGGTGGAAAGGGAGGGATAAGGGGATTAAGGGGCATTATGATTAGCACACATAATATGTGGGGGGGGCACAGGGAAGGCAGTATAATACAGAAAAGACAAATAGTGACTCTATAGCATGTTACTATGCTAATGGACAATGACTGTAATGGGGTATGTGGTGGGGACTTGATAATGGAGGAAATCTAGTAATAACCACAATGTTTCTCATGTGATTGTATATTAATGATATCATAATTTTAAAAAACATGAGAAATATAGTCAACACTACAACAATCTTTAATATAATCTAATCTTTCTTTGAGGGCTTAGAAAATATTTTAGGATGTGGCAGTGACACCCTCTGCCATGAAATTAGGCATCAGTTACAGAAATATCTGACTGAATGATATGGTTTTTTGAAATATTGATATTCTTAGCTACTGTATTTCAATTTCTTCATATACACCATATAAGAGATAAGATGCATCCATCAAAAAAATTATTTAGAACTACATCAGCTGACTGAGAGTATTTCCACAAAATATTATTGATTAAGAAATACAAGACGGGACAAGAGGACATGAATTTGGGAAATAGCCAGAGATGCTATCAATTGGAGAAAGATGACACCTACTCAAGACACTTTATTTCTATCTGGTGGGATGTTCTCATACTATACTGCCATCTGCTAGAAAACCATTGCAATAAATATAAAAACCTTCACTGTCTGCAGTATGATTGGAACTCCCTTACCCACGGTTGGCCTTGTGCAGTGAACAACCTTCCCAACTGTGTATGGTGACCCTGAGATTTTTTAGTTTTTCCTTTTACACCTTCATTTTATATTCTTACATCACTGAAAAATTTATGAGCTATCATTTGCACCATGAAAAACACCAAAGAGAGAACATTGAAAATATATATAAGTAGGCCCTAAATGGATTATGATGGCAATGATAAACCTAAATCCCTTAGAGCAAATTTCTGAATGTCTGAATACAGACATAAGCCCAGAGGCTATGCTGTCTAGATTGATTTTTCAAATATTTACTGTGTGCCAGAGCCCACCAATTAATGTCTTTTCTCCCTTCCTACACTATTTACAAATTTTATAATTATATTTTTATTAAAGTACTTAATACCTAATGGCAGATAAACCCCAGAAGTTTTCAGTTATTATATTTTAATTTTTTAATGTCTAATCACTACATCAAATTATAAATAGATGTTGAGGCTCTGATTCAGCCAAAGTCACTTTCTGTTTGTGATGTTCAGTATCACCTTCAACATCTTAAACAAGTATCAGAAGTGTGTTCCTATTGGAGACCACCCAGATGCCCAGGAATAGGGGATTGGACAAGTTAATGATAATATATATATATACAGGAATACTAGAAAGCCAAAAAAATGAATGATGAGGGAAATGTATATAATGTTTAGAGAGGCAAAATCAAGGGCACAGTATACTAGGTAGGGAGAGATGCTAATAAAGAATGGACAGATATATTTATACGTATCTAGGAATAAACCTGTAAGGACATAAGCACACTGTTGTAGTTTGATGCCTTCACAGTTGGAATATGGGTGATTTTCACTTTCATGTGTATGCATTGCCGAATAATCATGAATTGGTTTTGTTGGGAATTTTGTTGGCAAGGTTGTGCTGGGAAAATTTCTGTCTCTCACAAACAAGTATTTTAGAGGAAGGCTCTTTGGGCAACCTGGTGTTAAATATTTAGTTAAATATTCAATATTTAACTAAACAGGCAAGTAGCATCCACTGTAGTCACACTGGCAAAGTTTTTGAGTGTGAGCCTTGCTTTCAGTACGCACCAAGGTTGATTTTTATGTGCTTTCTGTTAGTTTCGTTCCTTAGGGATTTTCCCAAGGGTAATGGAAAGGAAAGAAGGCTGCGGCTTGGCCTGCTGGGTTAGAGCAGCCGGAAAGGACGCAGAAGAAGTGGACCAAGCAGCAGTGAAGACCATACCCATTCTCTCTAGACAGGCAGCCCAGCCTAAGCATGGTTCTCTCTATCATCTCCGCATTTACACCTGTATCTGTGTATGGACGTCATAGCCTACCTATTATGTTCCTGACTGTTTTCAGTTATGTGAACACAAAGATAAGAAAGATCCAGTGCTGCCTTCAAGGAACTTACAATTCATTCTGCTCGCACACAGCCCTGAAGCTCCAAACACAGATTGACACAACTAAGAGAATCAGCCGGAGGACCAACTGTTTTCAAAATAGCCAGTCATTTCACTAAAACTAATGACTGCTCCTTTCCAAAGCATAATTCTACTTCATACAAGAAGACAGCCATTAAGACTACTGAAAATAAGTCACCTAATTTACAGACATCAAAGCTGAAAATCTTCACAAAGCATTACAAAAAAGATCTGTATTCTTAGCTTGCAAATGAACACAAAATGTGGTGTGCTCATGCCATGTGGGCATCTCAATGTAGACCTGCCAGAGAGCATAACCTTAGTGTCGGGGGAGAGGGGCAAATATGTGAGGAGGAAAGACAGCCTCAGGAAACTAATAGAAAGTTGCTTGATGCGGATGCTGTCATCTGCGTACACAGCGGCGTTCACATGGTTATGAACGAGGGGTAACTGCAGGATGGTTTATTAACTGAAAATAAATGTTCTCTTCTTTGTGCAATGGCTTGGTCGAAAAACCAAACACATGAGAAAAGGACATGCACAGTCAGCAGAGAAAGTTCAGCTTTGAAAAATCTGCCAGGAAGGAGAAAGTTTACAATGGATTTGTTTTCTGGCTCCTCATGACAAATAAATCACCAAGGGACTCCCAAGCATCTAAATAATGAATCCATCTCCCCCTCCCCCTGGCCATCCCCCACCCACCTCCCCATCCCCATGGCCATCCCCCCATCCACCTACCCCTCCCCTTGGCCATCTCCCACCCACTGCCCTCTCCCCATGGCAGTCCCCCCACCCATCTCCCATCCCCCTGGCCATCCCCCCACCCATCTCCATCTCCCTAGCTCTTGCTCTTCTGTCTTATCCTGTGTGCATGGTGAGCATGTACCCCAACAGTTGCTATAGTTTGGTCCTCTTTCACATCTGGAAAAAAAAATTAATTCCACACATCCCATACTAAAGAATGAGGGGCTTAGCATACGATAAAATAAAAGTTAAAGTTCCTGGTTTATGAGCCATTTTCCCCACTGTTAAATAAATATGTTCAACATTTAGCAATTGTGTTCATGAACTGAGTATGTAGGTATATTGCAGATAGGCTTTCCTTACATTTTTTACTCTTAGGTTCAGCCTCAGGTTGCTAATTTACCCATTCAACAACGTGGCTGCATTTGAGGGACCTAGCTAGTGGTACTGACCAAATCCTAAGTGCATAAATCTAAACTGGCTGCCGGGCACTACTGTGTGTGCTGACATGTTCAATGGAGATATGTTGCTTCGAGCCTTCCAGAACCGAGCCCAAAGTACCCTTTCATGATGCAATAATTAGAACCACAAAAACATTATTTCGCTATGAGTGTCTCTAACCCCTAACAGTGCTGGGCTCAGGCAACAGCCACACATATACACCACATACCCAATGGGATCCAGCACTCCAAGTTGTCTCTGTTTTCCTGGATACATATAATTTGTGCTGTGATGTGAGTTTAAGTCAATGAGGTGCCTTCTCAAGATAGCAATTGTTGGTAAACGATGTCTAAATGTACAAGGAAAGACATTAATCACCCTTCCTCTTTACAGATGTTCCAAGCACCAAGGAAAGGCTTGGGGAAGTAGAATTGCTAAAAACCCACACTACCTTTTCTTCCCTGAAGTGAACCAGTCCCCTTTGCAAAAAAAAGACAGAAGTGTCAGCCCAAAGGGAGGCAAGGATAAGCACATTCTGGAAATAAAGCCTTGTCAAGAAGTCATCTGTTCTTGGTGGTGCTGGAAAAACTTCAACCGTATTAAATGTCTGTTCCAATCAGATGTTTGAGGGCTCTGGAAAATTCTTCCTGGGCTACATACAGATCAACTGAAGGAACGATTTTCGTGCCTAGTCCACTTGCCAGTCCAGTGTTAGTTTTGATTCTTTATCTTTGGAGACCTATAATCCCATCACCGGAATTCCCAGTGTGAGAATCTTTTTGACTACAGTAAGCAGGAAGATCGATTTTTACTTCTTTATCTGAAACTGCTATTTTAGTTTCTTCCGTTTTCTTCCTGGCACTAACAGAGAGGAAAATAAATCCCATCAGGGGAGTTCTAGATCTGGCTTGATGGTTTAAAAAGGATGTAAGGGACTTGAGGGAGGAGAAAGGAAAAGGAAGATGGAGCCAAGCTAGAAGACGGAAGGAAATGGAGAGACACGGCACACAGTGTGCTGGGGAAGGTGTGCAGTCGCAGCCAGTCCCTGTGCATTTTATCATGGAAACACACACAACGTGTGCCATTCTCAATGCTGAGATGAACGTGACTAAAAAGATTTATAGACCTCAAAAGCAAATGATCTTCCCCCACCATTTTTTTTTTTTTACCTTAATGGCATTCACTTCTTCTATTAAATAAACACATGTAAAACAAAAGAGAAAAACGTCTCCAAGAATGCACAAACTCTAAATTCTCTGATACTGGAAACAAGGTTGGACAACATGAAAAAGCACTCCCACAGCTGTTTCTATCCAGCAGCTATTAAGAAGGAAATCTCACGGTGTCACTGAACCAGCTGTCATATTGAGGAAAAGTGAACGTACTGATTGATGTAATGCTCCTGGGAGGTGGGAGGAGGGGGGTGGGGGTTTCTCTGAGAAGAGAGGGGAGAAGGGTAGGGGAGGTACAGCCTTAACCCGTGAACAGTAGTTGAATTGTTTGGAAGTTGAATCAGGAGCCTACAAAGACCCATTATCCTGTTCGCCAGGTCGACTGTACGCACCTGACAAATGTAATGGCAGTATTAGCAGACCAGGGCGAGCTCTCTAGCTCTCTAATGTGTGCCCACATTGAGTCTGATAGCCTCTCTCTCTCTCCCCTATTTTGATAGCTGCCCGCTTGCTTAAGCAAAGCACTGGGTTTCCTGACAGCTGAGGCCCAGGTGGCCTCAGTATCCATCTAAACAAGTTGACATGAAATTGATCTTCCAGGGTTGGGACTGGGAGAGTCGGTGTCAACAGAGCATTCCACGCTCAGAAGGATAATTCTGTCATCATCAAGGAGGAGGGGAGGGAGGACTACGCAGAGCTGATACAGGTGTCCACGGTGCCCACTGCATTTGCTTTTGAAACTCCAGTTACAATGACATCACCCTATCAAAGGACTCTGTTTGTGGATGTTTGTTCATGTGGGTTGTCAGTATATAACTATGCACAATTCCTTCTGGGATGAACCCTCTGTATTAAAAAGACGGAAGAATTGAAACACAAAAGAAATATTTGGGCAGGGAAATGTTGATGGAAGCCAACAAGGAAAATGCAAACTGGGTGGAAATTTCCATAGTGTTGAAAACAATCTGAACAGTGTGGGTGAGCTAGTACTTCAGAAAAATACATGTATGGTAATTGACTCTTAAGCATGCCCACCAATAAGATCCAACCAGTAGAATAAGTAATCCAGAAATAATTTTCTATTTACATCTTCAAATCAGTATGAGAATTTTTTTAAAGTAGACTTTTTTTGTGTAACTATGTTTGGTTGAGGATTCTCTTGACCTGGTGGTTCATTATCTTTTGGGGCAGTATACAAATTCAAAATAGAAGCCAGAGTGACTTTTGTGTTTGTCCAAACCGAGCTTTGCTGATTAAAAAACGGCAATGACAACAACAACTTGGCTGGAAGAAAATGGGTTGTAGCCGTGAGTTTAGTTTGGTGGCATGAATAGGGGCATGTCTCTCTTCAATCTCACTGAGTTGGAACAGCTGGAAATGAGGCATGAATGAAAGCTGCAATGCAGGAACCACACTGACCCCTTACCAATGAGAGCTGTCCTCAAATTCGGCTAGATCTTAAAATCACTATGAAAACTAACTGGAAAGCGAAAAATTTAGATAAGAAACTGGTTCTATGGTTTTCATAATGCTAGAATGAGCTGATGTTGGCTTTTCCACTTAAAAAATGCCCTAAAAACCCAACATCACCCTAAAAAACTGGAAAAAAAAAGATATACATTTAAAAGAAAACCAACCCAATGCATGAAAGAGCATCTTCCAGTTTGGAAAATGTGAAATTGGCATTAGAAAATGTACAGACTCCACAGAATGTCAGAAGAGCTGGGCGATAGCAGAAGGTCTAAAGATACACATTGTTCTGGGCTTGCTGTGTGACTCTAAATGGTCTGAAGCTGATTATGCAAATTCTTTCAGCTACACACTAACATTATCTTCAAAATTCAATGGAAATGATAAACAACACTACAAATGAGGTAAGAGCCTTGCTGACATTACTAGGGAAATCGAAGGTTGAGCATTTTGAAGAAATAAAATAGGGAATAATAATAAGGCACTGTTTTATTTATTTATTATATTTGTTTCTTGTAATAAATCATAAAACAGTGTTTGAAGTCTTGTTTCTACACGTAAAAAGAGGTAAAACAAAAACTACCGAAGTTCACTTCAAACCTACACTAGATGAACCTTTCCAGAAAAATTTCCTAGAGCTTGGAAAGAAAATATTTTGGGTTAGAGTCACCTCACTTCTCTATTTCAGACAATAGCACTTCATCTTCTACACACCAAGTTGCAGGAGATTTTCCACCCCAACCTTGAGAGTACTAGAGAACATAATATTAGGTGGGCCCATGAGCTAACTGGAAAACAAGATAATCTTCATAATGCAGGTATTCGATGCTGATAGGGAGATGAAGGGCATGGTCTCCTAGCACTTCACTTAATTTCATTGTCTTATCTTAGTGGGTAATATATCCAGTAAGTTCTGCACAAATTCTTCAATACAGACAAACCGTATGATAAGTCAAGCCTGATGTAGCACTGAATATTTTCCTCTGGTCACTGCTTTACAGAGGACTTGAACCAGAAATGTAAGTGTTCTGGATCAATACTGCTCAGTACTTGCTCTTCACACAGATATAAAAAAGCCCCAATCCTGTCATCATTCTCTCCTAGCAATGCCTTTTTTAAAGACTGTTGAAAAGTATAAGGAAATCTTCCCCTGCACTAGATTGTCCATTCATGGCATCCTTTCATAACCTCCTGCTCAGTAACCCTGCTTCCCTTAGGGTTCTGCGTCTCTCCACTCATCCTCCATCCATTTCCTAAATATGTGCTGTGCACCTACCTTCTATTATACCAGGCATGAAAGTTGTCCTAAAACTCCTATAGAGAAAAGTACAACTTTTCTTGCTGCTCAGAAACTTTTTTAACTGACCTATGCTTTTGTGCCTGTATGTTAAATGACTGAGATGTCTAGATTTCCAAATTGTAGATTAGTGGGGCATTACTGGAGTTAATCTTCTTACTTTATACCTTTACTCAGTGCTGGCATGTTGTTCTCCATCATGTTTTATGTCTTTGCTTCTAAACACCCATAAATCAGGAGACTGCAGAAGTGTCCCTTATTCAACAATGGCTAGCCTAGGACTGGTTCTCAAAGTACGTCTCACAAATATTTGGGGTTGGTGGAAAGCTCTAACAGAGTGGGATTTAATTTTTTAAAACCCTCAGGCCCCATATTCATATGACTCAAAGAATACAAGCCTAGCTCTTTCCAAATTGTTGCTCTGATTTCCTTCTCAGTGATGTGTTCTCAAATTCATTCTCAAATCAATGCCTTTTTGCTGTCACGCTTGCACCCAATTCATACCATGCCCCGATGGGAAGCGCACGCAACAGCGTTGAGGGGCCAGGCAAATTTGAAACAGCCCATTGCCCATTAACTACTTTTACAAACAACAATGAAACAGGAAATAACAAAGCATGATCCTTGAATTAGTACTTCGGCAAAAATACTCAGGAGTTTTTCCACAGTCTGTAAATTGCTCCAGCTGCGTTTTCACGGTTTATGAAATGGAGAGAGGCAAACTCTAGAGACAAATTAAAATCCTGGATCTAGTCAGAGATGATTTTATGGTAAAGGTGCTCAGTTATATGGCAGAGTCTATAGATACACACAGAGCTATAAGCCAAGCTCCACTGAAAATACAAACAGTTTACCTTATGCAATATCCACCCAGAGGGATAAGGACTGGCATATATCAAAACACAGATCAACCCAAAGAATAAGGTCTGTTTTATTGCTATGTTTTACCAGGAGAGGATGAGGGTATAATATTTTATTATGAAGCAACTAATACAAGGAACAGAAGAAGCACATGCAGATGGCCTTACTTTGGAAGGAAATGAACAATGGATGAGGAGTGCCACCTTTTGGCTATTGGATGCTTTGACATTCTCTAGGTAAAAATGATTCTGGCTTAGTGAATATTGAGCTTTGCAATCCAATTCAGAAATATTTCTAAAAGTTCTTTTCTGGATATCTCTGGGTTTCCTCCTCCTTAGAAGGAGCCTCCTCAGACGTCCTCATGTTCTGCCCATTCAGTTACTGCCTGAAAGGTTGACGTTAGCTATCACTGCTTCCTCATGCTTCCCAGAGTAACAAAGATGTAGCCGGAAAACCAAGAGAATATTAAAAAGCAGGGTACATTTCTCAAACACAAGGCACTCCTGGCTGGAATGGCACAGAAGGAATGAATACAGATTCTGATTAATCTAATACAGTCCTTAGAGTCTAATAGCCCTGAACTTAACCCAAGCTATGACGTTTGGGAAGAGATTTATGGTACCTGGTTGGATAAGCATAGAGAAATAAATTAAACATATATGTAACACAAATAACATGCAGTTATTGATGCATGTCACAGAGGCTTCCAACCTTGAGAATATCTAAAAATAGCTACATGGATGTCTGTTAACTGTGGCAAAATGAAAAGATGTTGAAGACTGAGAATTGGCTAAGGCATGGGTCACCAAGCCATCGTGTGATGGGAAGGAAAACTTCAGGCTTCATGTTCTCTGGAGAAAATGAGAGCTTGGAAAGATCACAGTGGACAAGAGATTTTACTCCCACCCCCAACAGGGCAGAAATAAGAAGAAGCCAATATTGAAAATAATATTCCCTCCAGAGGTGTTTCCTGAAAGGTCCAGAAATTCCTCCGCCATAAACAGATTCTTAAAGCAATAGCTCTTTGATATTTGAGCACAGGTGGACTCCATGTGGCCAGAGGCCAGGACACCAACTCAACAGCTCCTTAGTATCCTACACCTTGTCCTCAAGGGTGTGCTGAGTCCCCCCCCCCCCCCAGGTCCTTGGTGCTCTGTCCCAGTAGAGTGCTACAGGGAAAACAAAAACCACAGCAGCCTGAAGGACCTGTCCCTGTATTCCTGGAGGCAGGCAGGCAGAATCAACCCACGAGAAAATCAACCAATCCAGACAAGGTGGAACTGAGTGCTAAGATGCTGGGGGCAGGCCAAAAAGTAATGAGATTGGGAGGACCTAGCCTAGTGTTTGGCACATATCACACATGCAGAAAATGTTAATTCACTCTTGCTTCTTTCCTTCCTCCCATCCACTCTTTCCTTTCCTTCCTTCTAGTCACAGCAACTTTCTGACCCACTTCTGTCTCTTGGGCTTGGTTGCCGCACACATGTCTCATTTTGAGGGTCAATGACTGAAAGGTCTTCTGAGAGTTATTATCCTGCAGCACTGATAGGAGCTTTAGCAGCGCAGGAGGAAAATGGAAGTTCTTATGGCCAGGATCCTCACCTGACCCTAAACTATTTGATGATGTAATTGGCCTGCTGCTAGGCTACTGCTTCCACACCCACAGGCAATGAGCCATTATTGACTGAGTCACTATATAAAGAACTCTGCCCAGTGCTCTGGACAGAGGCAGAGATGGAGAGGGATTACAGGCCTGCAGACTGCTGGATGCAGACACGATTCTAGTGCTCGGCCTACTGCCATGAGAATAAAGGTGGGGATAAGCCCTTTTGCCCCAAGAATGTTCAGTTGTCATTTCTCAGTCTCACTGAATCCATAGTCAACTTGCCTGGGGCTGAAACCCTCAGGCAAGACAAGCAGCAACTAGCAGCAAAGTTCCTGAGGTCAGCCCTCGTCTTAACAGTGCTGAGAGGCATGGATAAGCCATGTTGTATCCACAGAACAGGTAGAGTCCAGCAGCCTGAGTCACCCCTTGCCTGATAAACGGCACAGGCTGGACCCTGTTACACAGCCAGGGGAGCTGGGACAGTTCCCTTTACATCAATTCCACTGAGTTTTTATAATATTACTCCTTCTGACTGAGCCAATCCAAGCCTAACAAAGCAAAAAACAAAAAAAGGAAAGGGCTTAACCAAAAGTTGTTCTAGATGATAAATTTCATTTTCTTACCATTGTCAAAGTGGCCTCCTTATGCCACAGTTACCAGCCCAGATCACGGCCCCTCTGCAGTAGTGAAAAACTGGTTTCATAATCAGAATCAGGACAACAAGCAGCCTAGAGGGCACAATGCTCCTGAAAATCCACTGAAGGAAGTCCATTCACTTATTCCACAAATATTTGTTGATTTCCTATTAAGGTTCCTATGAGACTGTCACCTCCAATATATCATCTCAGTCCCCAAACCTAATAGAATGGGTATTATTTTATCCCTTTTGACAGATGAAGAGGCTGTAGTTCAGAAAGGTGAAATCAATATCTAAATCCAGAAAGAAATTTTCTTTCATACAATGTAAAGAATTAATGGGCAGGAAAAATTTAGGAAAAAGAAGATCTAGAAGGATAGGTAAAGTAGAGGTCTGAGAAAGACCAGCTGAAGTAAAAAGCCTGGGCTCAGCAGACATGCATATTCTAAGGCCATTAAAAATAATTCTAAAAATTCTTCAAAAGTTTTCATTGAATAATCAGTAAAAAAAGGTAATGTGTTAATATCTGAAAATATTTCTAATCACAATAATTTACCATTTCTCTGTGCTTTGTGGTTTACATGAAATTTTTGCATCTCTTATTGGTTCTTCTCAACCAAACATGGAAGATGCATGAGCAAGACTGTTCAGTCACCGTTTTGCAAATTAAGAAACCAAGATTGGGACCACTCGAATCTCCCGGTCGGAGTTACACAGTTCGAGAGCTCAGGGCATGGGGCCCAAACTGGGCTCTGCACTTGGACCCCAGTACTTTTATTTTACAATGTTTGCATACCCTGCAAGAGCCCAGCAAGCCCAAGGTTGCCATTCACAGGTGTAGTTGAAATAGATGATTAAAAAGAGACTCAACCCAACCGAAGCCAATATTGTTACTATTCTCCCCTCCAACCCAGAAGCAAACTGCTGAGGGTAGTAGGTCAAAGAACAGTTGAGTCACAGCCACACACTGCAGAACCAAGCCAAGGACTTCTTCAGGATGGGATTTTGTTCAGCATCTAACACATAACAAACCAATTATTAATTTGTATTAAATTGTATTTTTTCAATTGATGAATTTTATTCCAGATGAAAATGTACACTGCAGCAAAAACATTAAAACACCACATCATGGCATTATTATTGTCTAAAAGAACAAATTTTACCTAAGGAAAGATTATAGGCAATTTATTCCAAACAGGTAAGGTTAAAATCACATGTAGGTATAGATTTATGGATAACATTAAAGGCAAACTTCCTATTAGGGGTATGTCAGTATGTCATTCACCACCCAAAGTGGCCAATAAAATCTTTATTTATGCTAAAAAAAAGAAAAGGCAAACTTCCCTCCACAAGACCAAAATCAGTCTTTGATTTTATGCCAAAAGACAAAAAAAAATAGAAATAGTTTTGGAATAAATTATTGATCAAATAACAGTTACTGGAGGAAGATAATTAGTAACGAGTTTAAGAAAAAATATACAGAATTATTAATTGCATTCTTTGCAAAATAATGTGCTGTTGAAGAGTACCCCAAGGCTGTAACATCAAGAGCAAAGGAAAAGGTGGAGGGAAGAAAAAATAACCATTTACTTCATTTCTAAGTTTAAAAGGATTTTGATTCTTCCCAGTATCAGGAGATGAATAGAGCTGTGAGTGTAGACGGTCTCAGGAACCTGGCACGTTTCCAACAGGAGCTGACAGATTCAAGCTATAAGGATGGTTTTCTGGCTGCCTAACTAATTTGGACTTGACTGTTTTTCTTTTTTTTTTTTAATAGATTTAATTTTTTTTTAAAACCAGTTTTAGATTTACAGGAAAATTGCAAAGATAATACAAAGTTTCCCTATTCCCCACCCTCTGTGTCCCCTATTAGTAATATCTTAAATAGTATGGTACATGTGTTATCATTAGTAAATTAATACTGACACAGCTCTATTAATGAAAGTCCATAGTGTATTCAGATTTCCTAAGTTTTCCCTGATGTCTATGGAGACCACAGTACGTTTAGTTGTCATGTCTCCTGAGGCTTCCCTCGGCTGTGACAGTTTCTTGGACTTTCCTTATTTTCAATGACCTTGATAGTTTTGAGGAGCACCGGCTGAGTACTGCGTAGGATGTCCCTCAACCAGGATTTGTCTAATGCACTTCTCATGATTAGACTGAGGTTGTGGGTTTAGGGGAGGAAGACCAGAGCAATAAAGTGCCATTTTCATCTCATCATATAAAAGGACTCATGCTATCACCATGATTTATCACTGTTGATGCTGACCTTGGACACCAGGCTGAGGTACAGTTTGTCGGGTTTTTCTACTGTGAAGTTACTCTTTTCTCTCTCTCTCACTCTTTTTCCATACTCTCCTCTCTGGATGGAAATCACTAAGCCCACACTTAAGGAATAGAGAGTTATGTTCTCCTTCCCTGAAGTCAGAGTATCTACATAAATTATTTGAAATTCTCCTGCAAGGGAGATTTGTCTGTTCTCTCCTATTTATTTATTCAATCACTGCTTGTATCAGTATGGACTCATGGATATTTATTTTATACTTTGTGTGTTGTGATTTAATACTATTTTATTTATTCTGTTGCTCAAATTGTTTCACCTTTGGCCAGTTCTGTCAGCTGGCTTCTGTGTCCTGTTGTTATGCCCTTATCCGTGTAGGGTTTTTTTGGTGTGGATAAAGTGGAGGTTCCTGTGGCCAGGATTCTCACCTGGCCCTGGTCGGCTAGCTCACTACACATGTGTGGGCAATACGTCATTACTGACTCTATATAAAGAGCCCTGCTCGGTGCTCTGGGTGACGCGGTGCTACGGCTGCAGGGCTGCAGGAGAGCAGAGGCTGGAGTGGTGGCAGCGCCAAGGACAGAGGCCCAGAGGACGGCTGTGTGGGCAGAGAGGCCCAAAGGCAGAGCCCGGCTTGCTGCCTGCAGACTCGCTCTGAGTGGATGCGATTCTAGTGACTGACCTGCCACCATGGGAATAAAGTTGGGTATAACCCTTTCACCCCAAGGACATTCTACTGTCATTTCTTTGGTCACATTGAATCCATAGCGGATTTGTCCAGGGCTGAAACTCATTGGCAAGACATTTGGGTTTTGTTTTTTGTTTGTTTGGTTGGTTGGTTTTGGTTTTTTGTTTGCTTGGTTGGTCTGGGAAGTTTTTTAACATATCTTTCTGGCAGTATAAAGTACTTGAGGTTCATCTTGTATATCTCAGGCCCAGTCTTAGCATCAACCATTTCTCCAAAGAGCCCTGGTTCCTTTTATTAAAGGATGACATTATAGGCCAAGTTCTGGATGCTAGGTGTACTCATTGCCACTGGGGAGACTTGACTCTATTTTTAATGTCAGTTAAAGAATTAAAAAACAAATTTATTGAACATTCACTATGTATCTAGAACTATATTGAACACCACCCATGATTTTCCCCCTCAAAGTTTACATTCAACTGAAGAAAGAAAAAAAAATTAGTTTATTAGGAAGTAATGGGTACTTCTGAAAACTAAAGCCCAGAAGGGGAAAAGAAAAGAGGCAATTTACAATTTTATATAAAGTGATCAGGGAAGGTCTCTCTGAGAAGAGTAACAGGACTAAAAGAGGCACATAGACAAAGTAGAAACATTCCAGGAGAGGGAATATCCAGTGTAAAGGCCCTGGGGCAGGACCATGTCTGGCATATGCATGGAGTGGAAAGGATGCCAGTGTGGCTGGATCACAGAGAAAAAAGGGAAAAGCAGTAAAAGATGAGATCAGAAAGGTAATGGTGTGGTGTTGCAAGGGAGTGCAAAGGAGGTATGAATCGTGTAGAATAAGTAAGCCATTTCGAAGGCTTTTGCTTTGCTCTGAGAAAAATGGGGAGGGGGGCTGGGGCTTTGGGATCTTTTTGGCTAATTATAAATGGAAGCTGTCATTCAAAATGAATGAAAAAGGGTGTTTTTATTTTTAACTTGTACCAAGAATCTGGAAAGCCATTATGACTCCAAGCCAAACCAAAAAACACAACCAAGAAGGGGTTCTACATTTTCCAACATGGCAGTAATGAAGGGTAGTGAATTCATTTGAGGAACCCCAGGTGCTTCTTTGCCCTGAACTCTTTCTGCGAGCTCCACAGGGTGGGGAGTCTCCCAGGTGGAAAATTCCTGGGTTCTGTCTTTAAAGGCGTGAGAAGGAGCAAGGGTCACAAAACAGCGGCCACCAAACCCCTCCAGGCTACTCAGAAAAGAGGTTTCTTTATCAGCCTTATCATGAGAGTGTTTGGTAAACTGATCTAAAGATTAAGAGCAGATTTTAGAGGGTAAGGGGGAAAATCCACTTGGGAGCACTAAGTAATTTCAGATGGGCGAGCAGCTAAGCACACAGGTGGCAGTTACTGCCAGCCAGCTTTCAACATTCCGTCTCTCAGATTTCTTGTATTCCCTCTCTGTCACCTGCAGCTCCATTCTTTCCCCTTCTCCTTTGCAAGACCCCTTTTGTTCTGTGTTAGGCACTTCTGGGTCTACCTGATCAATAACTGATGACAGTTAGGAAGAGTTTGGCGTCCTTGATCTATAACAAAGCCAACCATAATTCCTGAACTAGAGTAAGCGTCTCCCTGCTCTCCACGTGCTCCTTATCCTCTCTCTCCTGGGATGCTCCCAGAGAGGGATTTCTAAGAGAAGGGGTCAGACCCATTTCCACCACTTCGGAGCTGGGTGACCTCCGCTAAGTTACCCAACCTCTCAGCCGCAAGCTCCTTAACCACTCAATTGGAGGAAAGGGGGTACACGATGCATCTACTTCAAAGGGTTACTGTGAGATTTAAATGGACTAAAGAATGTAAAGTGCCCGGAACATTGCATGGTAAATACTATGCTTTCATGGAATTTTACTTGCCTTCCACTTCCCCCATTTTCCTATAATGTAAGGCCTGTAGACACAAAGACTGTCTTGTTCGTTTCTGCATCTCTGATTCAGAATCGAGCAGTGACTTGCACTAGTAGAGATTCAAAAGCTGTTAGCTGAGTGGATGCATGAAGCTTATATTATATCACCTTGTACACGTTAAGGGAGAGCGTGCACCCGCACACCCACACACCCACACACCCTGGCTCACCCTAATGCGCGCCTTACTGACTTACTCTGAAGTTTTCCACAGCACAGCGGTGAGTGGGAGTTCAATAAGCATTGCTGACTGACTGATACCTCAGACTCCATGAAAGATGGAGACCTATTAGGCCGCCTGTTACCACCTGTGATTCCTGAGCTGCCTGCCTTACCCCATACGCAGGGGGGAGAAAAAGAACCAAATACTCCAGTTGCCATTATTGCCAAGGACACAGATTTTACTCAGGACTCAAACTGGCTATATTTCAGCCTCATCATGTGCTTTTCAGCTCCTTAAAGTAGAAACTGAATGTGCTTATTTTACATGGAACAAAGCTGAGATGACAGATGAGCTGTCATGGAGAGGGTGGCCCCTCTGCAAACATTTGACCTCTCCCCCTCTAGAGTGAACTTTCCAAAGGCTGCCTGTTGGCCTGTAAGAGGTGGAGGAGCAGAGACTGCCCAGGTCGACCTGAAGCCAGGCTCTCTGTGCCTATTCACAGTCCAAATGCACACGCCTCCCTGGATCTACTCCCTGTACTGACAAGGGAAAAGGTAAAGCGCCTCTGAAAGTGGACTTCAAAGGGCAACAATTGAGGCCTCAGAG
Organism: Manis pentadactyla; assembly: GCF_030020395.1. Lineage (NCBI taxonomy): Eukaryota > Metazoa > Chordata > Mammalia > Pholidota > Manidae > Manis > Manis pentadactyla. Next base: position 15,154,157 of record NC_080037.1, on the reverse strand, counting down.
AAGGGCCTGAGAGACTGCAGAGAAAAGGCCCCGATGGGTCACACGGCGGCTTCTTGGTGCTGCAGGCAGTGCCCCAGGTGCCCCCCTCTCGCGGAGCTCGGCTGCCTCCTGCCACTCAGCACTCTCCCCAGATGACTTCTCCAAGATGATGCGGTGGCTGCTGCACTTGGGAAATGGGGACACAGTGCCTGCTCTGCTGTCTTGGGAGTCCCTTTGAACTAAAAGTGCTTCTTAGATACCGTCTTGGGATGCACACATGTGTGTCTCAGTAGCCAAAGCAGAGTAGAGGTGAGGCTTGGATGGGGTTGGAACTGCTGCCTAGGTAGTCTCCTCCTCTGAGCTGGTTCTGCGGTTAGACGACCACCAGGCCTGAGACCCAGTCTCTTCTGCCTCGGACTGGCTGACAATCAGAGGGAACAGAAGGGGGGAAGCACACCCAGAGAGCCAAGAGGTGTGCGAGAGGATTTCCTTTAGGCCAGTGGATCTCACATTTTGTTGCTATTAGAATTACCTGGAGGCTTTTCAGTCATCCTAATGCCCCGGGTCACCTCCACGACCAATTCAATTAGAACCCTATGAATGGGTCCGGGCATCAGCATTTTTTAAAACCCTCCAGGTGATTCCTGAGAGAAGCCAGGTTTGAAAAACAGTGCTTCAGGCCATCAGGGTCCCCTGGAAAGGCAGAGGCTGGAAGAGGGCTCTGCACGGGCCTCACCAGCTCCAGGCCTCTGGAACCTTTCCCAGTGTATTGCCAATGGTTTCAGCTCCAGACAAGTTCATTATGGATTCAATGTGACCAAAGAAATGACAGTAGAACGTTCTTGGGGTGAAAGGGTTTATACCCAACTTCATTCCCACGGTGGCAGGTCAGTCACTAGAATCCCGTCCACTCAGAGCGAGTCTGCCTGCAGCAAGCCGGTCTCTGCCTCTGGACCCCTCTGCCCACACAGCCATCTCAGTCTGTGTCCCTGGCACTGCCACCTCTCCAGCCCCTGCTCTCCTGCAGCCTTGCAGCAGGGGCATCACGTTGTCCAGAGCGCTGGGCAGAGCTCTTTATATAGAATCAATAACAATGTATTGCCCACACCTGTGTAGTGAGCCAGCCGACCAGGGCCGGGTGAGAATCCTGGCCACAGGAGCCTTCACTTTCTCCACACCCAGTTTATCAGCACCCCTCACCCCAACGTTGACACACATCTGCTGGCACGCATCCCACCTGTTTCTAGGTTGCCTGGAGGGCAGAATGCTCCTGGGAGTGATTTTCTAAGAGTACCATTTTCACTCTGTGCCACTCAAAGGCATATCAGCTGAGGCTATTCTGTTTTAAGACAAAGGACTTGAGTAAGAATAGACTAGAACCGGCCTCTACTCAACTACGAGGAGAAAAAAGCAACTGTTGCACCTCCACCAGTGTGAGCCTCAGATGCCAAAGGTTTGGTAAAGGCTGGGTTTAATTGTTTCTAAGGAGAACAGGAAATATTTATTTAGGATTAGTGGCAGCTGCTCCAGCCGTACAGCTGGGGATAGTGGAAGATATAATTAAGAAAATTGCGTGAGGGAGGTCTGGAAAGCCACCAGAAGGTACAGAGCCTTGGTAGAAGTTGTTTGCATAGGTTTTGCGTGGGGAGGCATTTGAGTGTTAATAGGCACTTAGAAGAAGGAAAAGATAACTATGCAGTCTAATTAGTGCTGCCTTAGGGTTGCAAGATCAAATACAGGTAGAATCCCGTTATAGCCTACACCACAGGTCCTCAAAATTGTTTTGTTGGGTGAAATTGCACCTTAATGGGTACATGTTAGAAATCATCACTTGTATCTTGCTGTCTTTTCTCACCATGTTCCCTCACCTAGAAGGTGCTTCTAAAAGGGAAGCATTTGGGAAGGGAGTGGCAGGTGAGTTTATCATCACCGAAAATGTGCTGAAACTGTCTACATTAAAAGAAGTGGGCTGTGAAACTAAAGAGCAGAATCTATGGCTTCATTTTTTCTCTAGAATTTGAAATTTGAATTGTTGCAGCATGATAAAAAATAAACAACTGCCATGCACAAATACACAGGTGATTTGGCCAACCCTCTAATTCCTCACACCCAGGAAGGCCTCAGATCCTTCTCTGAGGTCTGAGTGGTCAAAGGACAGCCACCCTGCCACCATCCTTATAAAGGAAGAACTGTCCTCCTGTGCGCCCCACCCCCACCCCCTACCCGTATGGTTTGTGTAATTAGCGAGCATGGATTTCAATGGGCTTAGGATGGCAGGTTGAGTTGTCTTACCCCTCTCCAACCAAGTTATAAATAGCAAAAGAACAAAGAACTTATTTTATCCATCCTTTAGGGGATTGTGTTTATAGTAGGTAAAGACTAAATGGTTGTGAATTTGAATGACAGTAGCCCAGATTTTTTCCAGAGAAAATGGTTTTCTGACTGTAAATTTCTCTCCCTCCCTACTCTTTGAACAAAGAGAAAAATCAGTGTTTAGATGTGCCCACCAGGAAAGAGTTAGTTACAACATGCAAGTGCCCATCTTTTCAAAAGATGCTGGAATGTCAGAGGACCTCAGAGAAAAGGGCCCTGTGCAGCTAAGTGGTTTGCCCTCACCTAACACAGCAGGTTAGGTCAGACCAGACGCACAACTGCAACCAGACCCCATGACTTCCAGCCTCTTTTGCTGTCCTTTACCCAGGCTACTAGTTACAGGATAACCTTTCTGAAAAGTTATTCACTAGGGTTCTTTTGGTCGATAAGTACTTATTTGTCAATTGAACTATATAATTTCAGAAATAGCCTATTCTCAATTCTAATTCAAACGTAATTATCAATGCATCCATCTCCATCTTTCCTTCCCTCCTCTGTTAATCATCAGTAGGTGCTGTCAAATGTACTAGAACCTCCCTCCTTCCTATATTGCTGCTAACCACAGAAAGGCAACCCAAATTTAAATTACATAAAATTAAATAAAATTAAAGGCCTCATTCTTCCATTGCCATAGCTACAGTCAAATCTCAATAGCTGCACGAGGCAAGTAGCTACCACATTGGACAGTGTGGAAACAGTTTTTGCATCCACACAGGAAGTGCTATTAAAGCAAGTTAGTAAGTGGGAGAAGCGCTGTAATGAATGCAGGAAGGATCCTCCTAATGTGAACAAACAGGGCCCAATCTATCTGCTTTAAATCAGAATTCTTCTACTGGGTTTTCTTAAAGTAGGCAGCTGGGTGCTTAGGCTGATGTGAGAACTCCTATAAACTTTAATTTTAGGTTCATACACTCTCTTTTTCAATAAAGACCCAAAATTTATTCCTAGAAGACTTTGAGAATTAACTAGCAAATGCTCAGAACTGTCCTTTGGTCTAGAAAACTGTTTTCTATGACATCGTCAAGCAATCCATCAGACCAAAACAGGTACTTCTCAAAGCAACTGGCACAGTTCTTGGTCTAAGGAACCTCCCATTGCAAGGCTTCACAGCCAAAAAAGAAGTTATTACTTGACGCCAATATTTTTCAGTTTTGTCCTATGAACCAGGTATATGCTTGTAGCACCAGAGGTTTTGGCTCCGGGCAAGTTCCCTCTGGACTCGGTGAGACCAAATAACAAGAATGGAAGGTTGTGGGTAAACAGCCTTATACCAGGCTTTACTCTCGTGGCGGTAGGTCAAGTGCTAGAATTACATCCCTATCAGGCAAGTCCGGAATCAGCAATTCGCCTCAGTGCAGAGCCCTCGGTGGAGGTCTTTATATAGCAACATAGACAGTCATGGCTCCTTGCCCACACTTGCGCTCATTGCACATGCGCACCGGGCAAGTAGCTTAGGGTCAGGTGAGCGTCCGCCACGGGAACTTTCATTTTCCCTGCAGCGCTGGCTGCTTTACACTTTTATTGTTTTTAATCCTCCCAACAACTTGTTGAGGTAAGTATTGTCATCCACATTTTATAGTAAAGAGAATGAGCTACAAAGGGATTATTCTCTCATTTTAGGGTTGACCAGCCAACCCAGTGTGCAAGAGGCTGCAGGATTTTCTGGGATGTAGGATTTTCAGTGCTAAAACTAGGGAAGTCCTAGACAAAGAGAGATAGCTGGTTACCCTATCAGGTCACAAAACTAACAATCTGAGAACAAAAATCAAGCCGAAACATTTCTAGAACCAAAATCCAAGTGTGGATACACCTAGAAAAAAATTCACATGTGTTTGTATAACAAAAATTTCCCTCTCTTGTGTCCCTCACAATCTTGTCCTATTTCTTTCTTGTTTCTGGTTGTCCTTGGATTAGAAAGCATTTTCAAAATTTAGAGTATATGATCATATTTTCTCTTTATTCATTCCCAGTCTTCTTCCTACATAAATTAAGCTCTGTGTTGACATCCCAGTTATTAAGCCATAATATAGGATTTCAGGAATTTGTTTACTGGTTTGACACCTCCTCCAATACAATCTAACATTTCTGATCCATTTCCCTTAAAGGGTTTGGATTGTCCTTTCAAAGACTCTGGTGAACCTATTTGGCAAATCACTTTTCCTAATCATCTTTGCTTGTTCTGTATGCAGAAGAGAGAGATAAATGAAGGGCTACGCCAGTCCTACTCAGAGTGTGACCATCATCAGCATCCATTGATGGAAACTGGTGTGAAAAGCAAATTCCTGAGCTCCACTGTAGACCTGAAGCATCAGAATATTAAGAGTGCAGACCAGCAATCTTTTTTAACAAGCTCTCCAAGAGATCTGTATGCACATTAAAGTTTGAGAATTACCAGGCTACACTAGATCAGTGGTTCTCAAATGTTGCTGAACATTAGAATGACCTGGGGAGCTTTTAAAACTGCTAATGCCCACACCACATCCAGACCCATAAAATCCAACTTTCTGAGTTGGCAACTCAGAGATAAGCATTTTTTTTTTAATTCCCAGATGATTCCAATATGCAACCCAGCTTGAGAACTGATCAACTAAGGGAGATGGAAGCACTACCTTCTGTAATTTTTGGAGGAATTTCTTGCCTCTGCAAAATAATGTAAAAATACTTGGAGTGATTTCTTCCATATTTTCTCAATACATCACCTTTTGGAAGGATAATCAGCAAGAAAAATAATAACAAAATGTCTCTTTTTTAAAGTTTTTGAGTGAAAAAAAAAAGTCTCTTTCAGGAATGGCTGTGGTAAATGCCCAAGCACAAATTGGGTGTTGATAACAAATTTTGGTCCTTTCAACAAATCTATAAGCCAATACCATCATAGGTGCATTATATTTTCTTCCTAAGGTCAAATTAGATGGCAAGGATAAGTTGGCAATCAAAGAAATGACTTTTAGATACCTGCTTTCTATTACTCTAATTATGGGAAGTGATGATAGTCCATTGTTTCTACAACTCTATGATTTGTGGCCAAATATTGAAGTTTACTTGACGGTGTGGTGATTTTAAGTGCAGCCAAAATGATCAGAGATAAAGGAACTGTTGAAATGGGGCATTTTTGAAGTTCTGGAAGCACTCGTTTTTTGGCAGTTGTAGGAGGTGGTGTAACCAGGATAGCCCGTGGCTGTGTTTACAAAGCCCAACCAGTTTGACAGGATTTGACTGCCTTAGTACCTGGCCATCAATTTGCTTGATTTTAAATCTGACGAAAATAAATTTAATCAAATTTGCTTGCCCAACTGGCCAGTTTGTTGATGTTATTGTTATTTTCTCTTGAAGGATATTGCATTTCGTAACTCAAAGGATGATGCAAAAGTCACCAAAATTGAAGGGCCTCATTGAGGAGGCATGCTGTATGGTGATATTACAGCTTTGTGACGACCTTTGGGTGAGAAATCCGTGTGCATCCAGCAAACAACTGCGAGTCATGGGGCTGCTACCTCTTTAAAGACAAGAAGCAATGGGCACAATGTACACCACGAGCTGTTTGAGCAAATGGTTCCTCTTGCCCTAAAACAAAAAGTTCTTGATTATAAGAGCCAGGCGGGGGCAGGGCAAGTCCCAGGAAAGGGAGTTAGGCTCACCCCCATCCAACCAGGAAAATTGGGACAGCCTAGGTGCCCATGATCAGAGAGAGTAGAGAAAAGCCATTGATTGAAAAATAATGCTCAAAAGAGATAGAATACCACACTCTCTGGGATGAAAGCCCATATGTTTCAGAACAGTGAGGGCAGAGTCATATCCTATGATTTAATGCTTCAGAAATAGTAAAAGAACTGACGTTAAGTGGCTTGGAGTCACTCTAAGACATAGTGTTTCTTCTGCGTCTCTTCTTGCCAAGAAAAGTTTCACATTTTAAAGTGGTATGTACTTACTCTTCGTAAGATTTCCCTCTATCCAGTGTTTTCAAAAGCATAAGATTCTTGCCATAAGAACATAAGAGAATTTTAGGGACACAGCATTTTAAAATATAAGCTCAGAATAAACCATGGGAAAGAGTATATAGGCCCCCAGCTCACCGTCTTTTGCAACCCTGAATGAATCCTGTCCTGCGCAGCACGGGGTCTCGCATGCACATCTATCTGAATGTCTGGAGGTCTAGACGGACTTGTCCTTCTGACTCCATGGGTCACTATCCCATGGGTAGAGCATGGCCAGAGGAGGGCCAAAGCAGGCCCCTAAAAAAATGGGGCCCAGATTACGATTAGCACATATAATGTAGTGGAGGGGATAAGGGGAAGGCAGAATAACACAGAGAAGACAAGTAGTGACTCTATAGCATCTTATTACACTGATGGACAGTGACTGTCATGGGGTATGTGGGGGGGACTTGATAATAGGGGGAGTCTAGTAACCATAATGTTGCTCATGTAATTGTACATTAATGATACCAAAATAAAATAAATACATAAAATTTTTAAAAATGGGGCCCAGAGTAGGGGCCCCATTGCCTTTTGTCCAATGGTATACTGTCCACTCTATCTCCAACAAGTGTTCTTCCAGCCTCTGTTTGAACAGTTCAAAGGGCAGAGTGGTCATCACTTTAATAAAGGCCACAAACTTTAAAAAAGTTGCCAGAGCCAAAAAGTAGCATAAATGAGTGACGGAGGCTGACGCTGGTCTAAAGAGAGTTGTGGGGAATGCAGTGCGCTGGAACACACAAGCCCTTTCCAAAGGAAACAGCCTCCAGCAGGGGTTGAGGATGGGGAAGTTTGGGCTCAGAATTGCTGAATCTTTCAAATTTTCAAAAAAAAGGCCACCAATCTAAAATCTTGTACAATGCTGTGCTCCTTAAATGTTGGCAACTAATTCAAAGTTTGTTTTAAACACTCCTGTGGGCCCAACATGCCACATCTGCTAGCAGCTTTAAACCTATGGGCTACTGGTTGGCAGTCTCAAGAATAAAATACTTCTTCATTAGATTGTATTGAAATGTGTTTCCTTGGGAATCCATGCACCCGAAGTAGCCAAGAATCGCTGTCCCTCTTCTACATGCCTCATTTTAAAGCTAGACCTCATTTCCCCAAATGCCCTCTCTTCTTGAGACTACCTGGCCGGTACTTCTTTACCTGTTGCTTCTACCGTGTGGCTTCCATAGACCGCTGCCCAAGCCACCCACTTGGAGAAGCGATGTTTCCCTAAGTGCGCAACATAGTCACAAAATGCTTCAGCAGCGACTGCTTCTCCGTGCTGGTAACTGTTTTTCTTAGCTGTGCGTGCTTGGCTTCAGGAAAGGAAATGATGATTCAGTCACCAAGGTTCTTGTACAAGGCAGGTGATTTCAGTAAGTGGATGGAAGGCTAACACTGTTAACGGCATTCTTGATTAGTCGGAGAGTGTAAAATGAGGTGTGTATTTGATCTACTGTCAGAGCAGCAGATGGAACCCAGCAACCATGACATGGCAGGGGTAGGACGTAATGGATCATCCCGAAGTGCCTGGGACTGATTAGCCGTGGTACAGCTACATGCAGCTTTTAATTGATTGATTTGAGTTTGTGGTCAGAAAATGACTGTCGGCTCCAGCTTATCTATAATTATCAGTAATCAGAACCAGACTTCTCTCTCCTTAATAGGCCAGGGCTCCTCCAGCATGTTTGAGTTTTCTACTTCTCAGACTTGCTGTAACCACTGCCTAATAGCTTTCCCTGCCATAACATGATACCTGGTGACTATCAGGGAAAGACTCTGGGGGAATGAATATAAAGGTACAAGGAACGCTGCTCATTCATTAGCTTAATAGTTTGACTATTTGGAATTCAAGACAGTTTCAAATTAATAAGCGGTCTCGTATTCACAATTTAGTTAGCCTGTTGTAGGCAAAACCAAATGATGGATTAAAACAAGAATGCCTGGTACCCTGGCCCACATCCCATTTTTAACCTAAAAATTGATCTTGATGCTAATTAGAGACTGAAATTATTTATAGGAGTCCCTCATCTGGGTAAGGCACCACAAACTGTCCAACAGACCACCCAAATCAGAAGCCTGGAAATTATTATTCTAGTCCACTTCTCCTCCTTACAGCCCCAGTCCCCCAGCACAGCCAGTCAACAGCTAAAGAATATTGATTCCACCCATCAAACCAACATGACATTAGAACAAGTGTCTTGGAGCCACACAGACCTGGGTTCAAGTCCTGACGCCATTAATTACGAGTTGGGAAAGCCTGAACAACTTATTCTTCCTTCTTGGCCCCGTTTCCCTCCAGTCCAGTACAGAAATAATACTTACACTAAGGGAAATTAAATAATTAAATGAGACCCTATATATGTATCAAACACCAGGTCTGACATACATGTGCTTAATGATTTATTTAAAATTTTAGTAGATTTAATATGTATCTATCCCTCCCAGTACAACTTAAGTCCTGGAGAATAAATCTCATGTCTAGTGGAGGAGAATAGGAGTCCAAGAGGAGAGAGGGGGGCTGGGGGATTGGGAAGGTGGGGTCAGAGAGGAGCAGATCATGTAGGGCTTTACGGCCACAGTAACGACCTTGGATTTTACTCGGAGGGATATGTCAGTGAAGGACTGAAGCGGAGGAATGACATGACCTTCCTTATGCTTTTGGAAGCCTCACTTTGGCCATGATACAAGGACTAAGGTGAAAGTAACAGTTAGGGAGCTATTGCAATAAGTCAAACAAGAGACTGGGGGTGCTCCCACAGGGGTTTAGTGGTGGTGATGAAGGTGTCAATGATCAGCTATTCACCTAAGGCAGTCATTTAGCCACTGGGCTACGTAGATTGTGATACTTAGCCTCTCTTGGCTTCAGTTTCCCCATCAGTAACCTGAAGATAATGTTAAACAGAAAAACAGATGCCCAAAATGGAGTCACTTCTGCCAGGTCAAGGCACCAAACTGGGGCTTAATACCTAACCTAACTGCAGTTCCCCCAGAAATGTAGTCAGTCAGGAGGAAGTTTTGGTCAGCATCAATGAGGGTGTCTGTCACATGAACCCTCTCCAGCCTCCAAAAAAATGAGTTAATCTGCATTATAAGACCCCCTGCCCTTCCCCCTAGGGGAAAGTGACCTTGCTCAAAATAATCCCTTGTGTTCTTTTGCTAGAAACTTCTAACCCCAACCTCCTTCCTATAAAATCCTTCCATTTGTACAACTCCTCTGAGCATCTCCTTACATGCTAGAGGCGAAGCTGCCTGATTCATGAATCACTTAATAAAGCCAGTTAGATCTTCACATATACTCAGTTGAATTTTGTCTATTAACAATGACAATACCAACCTCATGGAAGTACAGGGGGCAGGTTAATGAGATCACTTGTATGAAGCACTATGCCTGTGGTTGGTTTGCCTTGTTACTTGGGACAATGTCTGCAACCTTATAGAAAACTCCATTGCACAGACGTATTCAGAATGAGATGTGAGCTATAACACCTTGTGTTTAGAGCAGCAAGAGCAATGTTGAGTCTACAGCAAGACTGTCCACCTCATCCTTCCAATAAGAAAACAAAGATTGGCATAAGTATATCTTCTGGCATTTTCAGTCCATACTTGCACCCCGTGCATCAAAAAACATAAAACAATGGACCAAGTAAGGGAGAGGGGAATCCTGAGAGCTTTATTTGTAGAATAAAAACTGGAAATATTTGTGAAAGTATCTTAGAGTGATTATGCTCAGTCAGTGATACTACCAAGTATTGTAATTTCCTCTTTGCTTTTCTACGTTTTCCAAATCAGTACAATTTCAAATGGTATTTTTTTTTTTGAGAGGGCATCTCTCATATTTATTGATCATATGGTTGTTAACAATAAAATTCTGTATTGGGGAGTCAATGCACAATCACTAATCAACCCCAAGCCTAATTCTCAACAGTCTCCAATCTTCTGAAGCATAACAAACAAGTTTTTACATGGAGAACAAGTTCTTACATAGTGAATAAGTTCTTACATGGTGAACAGTACAAGGGCAGCCATCACAGAAACTTTCGGTTTTGATCATGCATCATGAACTATAAACAATCAGGTCAAATATGAATATTCGTTTGATTTTTATACTTGATTTATATGTGAATCCCACATTTCCCCCTTATTATTATTTTTAATAAAATGCTGAAATGGTAGGTAGATGCAAGATAAAGGTAGAAAACATAGTTTAGCGCTGTAAGAGGGCAAATGTAGATGATCAGGTGTGTGCCTATAGACTAAGTATAAATCCAAGCTAGACAAGGGCAACAAAACATCCACGGATGCAAATTTCTCTCAAAACAGGGGGGGTGAGGTTCTAAGCCTCCCCTCTGTTGATCCCCAATCTCTCACCTGATGGCCCCCCTGCGACTGTGCCTGTCTTAGGTTGTTCCTCCCTTGAGGAATCTTACCCGTCTCTGGCTAACCAGTCATCTTCCGGGGCCATACAGGGAAATGTGAAGTTGGTAAGTGAGAGGGAAGCCTTATTGTTTGAAAAGGTTAGCTTTCAAATGGTATTTTTAAGAGGATTTGCTCCTATATCCATTTAGGAAGGAGGGCTAGAATCTCTGAAAGAAAAAGTGAGACAAGAAAAGAAAATAAGTTACAATGAAATTATAAGGAAAAAATGTATAAGAAATTGACGTCTGTGGGCATCAGTTATGCAGAAAACACACCACACAGCTATTTAAGCTACACAAATTCATTTCATTTTTTATGTCCTGCATTAATTATAGCAACAGGCAGGATCCAAATGGTAATACTTAGTAATCAAGACTGACCACAGAAAAGGATAGAGCAGCAGTAGTCAAATAAAGATATGCATCAGAGCAAGAGGCTTCCAGTTGTCCTCCCTTTGAAGGCCACACCAGGACATGCTTCTGTCCTAACCCAAGAATCCCCAATGTGTACGTGCAACACATTGGCACAAGTGAGCCCAGAATGGATTCTCAGCCTGGACTTCACACACCCCACTGGTCTCTTATGCGTGTTCCTGCTCTGTAACCATCCCGACCACAGAGCCTTGGAGGTCTGACCGAGAGCAGGTGTAAATCATCAACTCATTGTTCTCAATAGACAATGCTGACACTGGTACACACCTCCGGGTAACCCCTCAGATTCATGGTTACAAAAACTGCACTAATGTGCTTACGTTTCACGTCTCTGCCCCCGAGAGTCCCATTTCTTCCTCGTGAAGGCCGTTGGGCTTTGTAAGTTCTATCTGGTTTCTTCCTCTGCACATGTTAGGATGATTGGATACTACATACGAGAGGTTGGAATGAAGAAGAGATCTGCCTTGTCTAGTTTTCAAGATAAAATAGCTGCAAGATAAGTATTTCTACTGCTGAATTTAATCCATTCTTAGCATAAGTCTAGCACATTACCAAGAGTCTCAAAGACTCTAAGAGTCTCCGTTTCATTTCCCTGACTTGCCAAGCACCCCATTTGGTCGCCGTATCTTGGTATAAGGAAGCTGTGGGGAGCAGAGAGAAGCAGGCTATCCTGCCGGGCAAATAAGGGAGGTAAGACTCCCAAGGTTTAAGTGACTTAAACCTCTGACCCTAAAGAAAAGTCTAACTTACTGAATCCTTTTCTCCTTCATGAATTTTCCAGCTCTTAATCTGAATCAAATTCATGCATTTCACCCGACATCACAACCCACGTCTCTCTGATTTCAGGACAATGGCCAAGGCTCCAGTTACCCTTCCTTTCTGGGGCAGATACAACCCCCAACATGCCAGACCTCAGCCTCCGTGCACCTGTGGGCCTGATGGTCCACCGCTAGCTGTAGCCTGCACCACTGCCCTTCCATAGTGGTGGATGGGTATGATGACCCCCAACTTACATGTAAATATCTCTTCAGCATTTAAATTAGAGACGTTAAAATTTGAGGCTATTACCCCCTTCATTACACCTTTTCCCGCTTTGTTCCCATCAGCGGCACGCTCAGACACCTCTGCTCTCAACTCTGGGATCAATTATATATTCTTGCTGGCTTGTCTTCATCCTCACATCCAGGTGGCCACCAAATCTTTCCAATTCTCCTTTGAAAAATATCTTCAACATATCCTTTCCCTCCAACTACAACCTGCTGTTACCCTGTGGATTTCATTCCTAGACTCATGAAACACACTCCCAGTGTGTTTTATATTTTAGCATCTCATACTTCCCGATCTTCCAACACAACAAGAACTATATTTCCTGGCCACCATTTTTAATATGTTAATCCCTTTCTCAGAATTCTGCATCTGCTAACACTCAAATAAAAAGATGAGAAATTCTCAGGCATTCGTACCCTTTATTAGCTTTAACCCCACAAAAATCCAAAGCACCAACAACTCTTGCCTAGATAACTAATTAGCCTGCAAACTTCTATTTTTGTCTTCCCCTCAATCCTTGCCCAGTCCCTTCCTGTCTGGGTAGCCAGACTGATCCTTTCAGTATGCATTGGACCCCATCACTTCCCTCCTTGAAACCCTCCAGCCCCTTCCCACTGCATCAGAATACTATATGAACTCTTCTCCATGCCCTTCCAAGCCCCACGTGACCTTTCCCCTGCTACCTCATCTCCAAGCACAGCTGACCCTCCTTTCCTTCCATACCTTACTTACTCCACCATTTACTGCTCAGCCAGCTAATAAGTAAATAGGAAGGCATTCCAACTCTCTTTTGATGAATGACCACATCTAGTTCAAAATATGGAACTATGTTTTGGACACGTTATGTCTGAGATGCCTAGTGGACATCCAGGTAGCGAGTTGAGTAAGTTTTAAGTTCAGGGGAGAAATTCTGAGATGATTCTTTAAGCATGTATTGCATTCTATCACTTCTTCGCTCTAAACCCTCCAATCACTGCCCCGATATAAACTAGAGAATTGCCTGTCAGCATCAAAACACTTTCTAAGTCCATGACAAAGATGAGATCATTGAGAGAATGAAAAAGTATCTAAAAATAGAAATGAGTCCCGAGGACAGGGCCCTGGGTGACTCCAACATACTCTCTCACCAACTCTACCTTCAGGAAACTGAAAATACCCAACAAAGAGAGGGCCAGGACATCCGACTTACAGGGTTCAAAATAGTCAGAGGTCTGAGGAAACCTGGGGGCCGCCTGCAGGGTTTGAGTTCATGTTGCTGGTATTCGGCAAGGCCATGGGGGACATCCACTGCCCTAGTTGGGCTTGAGGACTGGAGCAAAGCACAGTGAACTGTGTGTTAGAGGATGTGATAATGAGGGGATAATCTACCGGCCAAAGAGCATTAAAGTGTCCTCCCACAGAGCCAGAATTTTGCTTTGAAATTGGTAGAAACTACAGCTGGTTACAGGGATGTTGAACAAGGTGTTGAGTATTGAAAAAGAAATACAAGAATCTTTTTGACCATTGGCTCCCCACCGTATGTGTCTGAGAGCATCGCAAGACAACAGTGACCCCTGGGAAAGGGCAGAAGCCAGTAACTGAAATGAATTAGGTTGTTTGGGGCCTAAAATAAGCAAGCAATTCTATAAGTGTAAAACATTTGCCTTGCCTATTGGGACATTTGACCCAGAAATCATCCAGGGCAGCACCACCCGAGAGCTGGTGTGCTAACTTCATCCCTAGCAAAGGGCATGGGGTGGAGGAATAGGATCTGGGTTTTATGGAGCCTGAAGCATATACAGTGCGGAGAGGCCTTTTTTGAATAAAAGAATACAAAACTAGGTAGAGGATCTTGGAAGAGAGATGTGTAAATGAAGGCCCTAAAGCTATAGTTTCATTAGCTTTGCAAAAGACCCACCTCTGACCCTGGAATCAGATGCCAGAAATGTTGGGAGCAGTAACTGATCACTTACTCCATAATGACCAAATTCATCATAGAAATGCCAAGAGACATTCAGAGCCATCCAGGCATCTTTGGGAAAATTCTCATTGATGTCTGTTTCTCACTCAAAGTCATTCAAATAAAAGGAAACATAGTTAACATCACTTAGATGGAAGGAGACACAGTAAACGGTCTTATTACTTGGGATTAAAGTAGAGTAAGACCATCCCAAGAACCTTATCACATCCAACAGTCTGAGCAATCTACCTGTACCTCACTGATGCCAGGAACACTGTGGTCTGTGTCGAAGGACCTGTGATGGCCTCCGAAATGATGTCACTGGCTTTCATCCTACGTGTAGAGTTGCCAGTTAAAATGCATGATGCCCATTTAAATTTGAATTTCAAATAAATCTTAAATCACTTTCTACCATGAATATGTCCCACATACTTATACCAGAAAAGCACTTGCTTATCTGACGTTCAAGTTTAACTGAGTATTCTGTATTTTTATTTGTGAAATTTGGCAATGTCACCTACACTGATCTCTGCTTTTGGATATAGAACAAGATAGGAATTTGGAGAGCCCTACGAAGCAGCAAATCTAAGGAAAATACTATACATATCGTATTGGTAGGTCACACTGTTGTTTTCACATGGTCTTGAGACTGTATCCTTAACTTATATAATTCTCAGTTGTTGTATCAGAATCTACAGGGAAAGAATGGGGGCTGAGAAGAACTTGCACGTACATGATTAGGAGAAACATGGGTGACAGGTAAAAGCTATTCCCAATAACTGATAGAAATGATGAAAACACTGCAGTATGATAGGCAACATTATTACAAACACAATATTCCACTGTGCCCCCAATTTCCCAGAAGAAGAAAATATTTTGTAACTGCTGGAATGTGATAACCAGTCAAAAACGCATAAAGCAGTTTAATTGTGAAAAGTCAGTCATGAGTATTTGTTCAATGATGAAAAACTCACTCATTTCCTCTTAAGATGGAAAATAGAATTAAATACAAGATGTCTCAGCTCATGAAGAGACTTACCAGTAGTATGTCCAAATACATTATATACCTTACAACTATTTTAGTATGTGATGCCTTTGAATAACTATTATTTTAGTACTTCACAGCTTTCAAGTATTTACAGATGTGTATATATTCTCTTATTGCTCCCTCAAAAAATCTAAAAGATAATATCATCACCCCAACCTAAAAATTGTTTATTTACTTGACAGATATTTCCTGGGTATTTGTTTATGTGTTTAGACTAGAGAGTAAGACAAAGTCCATTCTTAAGGAACTTACCTTCTAGTAAGAAAGAACTAATATGTAAAAAATAAATAAATTTCAGATGGCAATATTGCCATGAAGAAAATAAAACAAGGCAAGATAAGGGAGAGAGAGAGAGAGAAAGGCTACTATTTTAGACAGGGTGGTGAAAGCGTTTTGGAAATGGTAGCATTTGAGGTAAACAGAGAACTTATATAATAAGAAGATTCTAGGCATATGAAAATGGAGTAAGAGCATCCTCTGAGGAAGAAATGAGTTTAACAAGTGTTTAGCACTGGATGACTGTGGTGAAGTAAGTAGAGTATGGAAGAAAAGGAGAGTCAGCTGTGCTTGGAGATGAGGTAATAGGGGCGAGGTCACGTGGGGCTTGGAACGGCATGGAGAAGAGTTCATATAGTATTCTGATGCAGTGGGAAGGGGCTGGAGGGTTTCAAGGAGGGAAGTGATGTGGCCCAATGCACACTACAAGGATCAATCTGGCTACCCAGAAAGGAAGTGAGTGGGCAAGGATTGAGGGGAAGACAAAAATACAAGTTTGGAGACTAATTAATTATCTAGGCAAGAGATGTTGGTGCTTTGGATTTGAGTAGCAACTGTGAAAGGGAGAGAGGTGTTCACATCTATTTCAAAGTAGAGCCAACAGGACTTGCTACTAAGAGGATGTAAGGAATGAGGGAAAATGAAGCAAGAAAATTAAAATAATGGAAATGATCTAAAATTAAAATAATTCCTATAATCACACTGTAAATAACAGAGCCAAGATTCAAATACAGATCTTCCTAGGGCTCAGATATTTTTGGACTAGAAAATTGATTAAGTCTGCTGATTTGTTCCCATATTTAAAAGTCCCTTTTTAAACCATAAGCTCCTCAGCGACAAGGATCTGGTAATATCTGATGTCTTACCCCAGCCAACAAAGGAACATTGACTGTTTCTTTGGTGTTGAGATATTTGTAAGATATGACAAGCCTATCAACCCCCATGTTTCCCCACCATCCTTGACTGATAAACCAATCTGGTTCTTTCAGGAGGCTGTCCATGCTTCTTATCTTGTTGGCTTTGGATTCTACTATGGAAGTACTAATCTCATTTCAGAGGCCAGCAAACTTTCTCCTCCTGAGAAAGTGTATGGGTGCAATTAAAAACATATGTTCATGGAGATAAAAACACATGCTAGTTATTGTCCTACAGGCAAACTTGCCTTGCTAGAATCAACCACAGCCTTTATTTATTTGAGAAAATCAGACAGGCTATCTCATCAGCTATCTTCTAATATTCTGTATTTGATTACTAGCTGAAATACTCTATATCAGTTTCTTTTTTTTTTTTTTTTAAATAATTATTTTTTATTGAAGGGTAGTTGACGCACAGTATTACATTACATTAGTTTCAAGTGTACTACACAGTGGTAGAACATTTATATACATAATTCTAGGTTCCAGCTATCACCCTACCAAGCTGTTACAATATCTTGACTATATTCCTTATGCTATACATTACATCCCGGTTACTTATTTATTTTACCATTGGAAGTCTGTCCTTTTTTTTTTTTTTTTTTTTTTTGTGAGGGCATCTCTCATATTTATTGATCAAATGGTTGTTAACAACAATAAAATTCTGTATAGGGGAGTCAATGCTCAATGCACAATCATTAATCCACCCCAAGCCTAATTTTCGTCAGTCTCCAATCTTCTGAGGCATAACGAACAGGTTCTTACATGGAGAACAAATTCTTCTATATCAGTTTCTAACAAATTAAAAAGAAAACTACAGTTTCTAATATCAATGTAATTCTCAGTCAGTTTCAGCATGTTTTTGTTCTCCTTGGAAATGATTAGGAGTTGTACCATTCCATATATTTTCCAATCATCTTCCTAGATAATATTGAAACCTAACACATCAGACATTTCGATTAACCCAACCACTACTACTGTTACATTATTCAACTGGTTTTCTGGTCTTAGGTTTTCAACATCTTCCACAGAAAATCATAAATTTTTCTTCACACTTCACATAATCCTCTTACTCTTTTTTTAATATGAAGACTTGAAGCTGTCCTCATAGTTATCTTGAACAAATTTTCTAAAAAAATCATGTTACCTCTTTCAGTGACAAAATATACTTCAAACTGTATCACTTTATCAATCCCAGGTTTTCTGAGTACCTTTCAGAGAAAATTCAAAAGCACAGGACTAACGGAGATGGAACAGGAAACACAGAGCCCTTGGCATTTCATTCTTGCTACACTGAACTGTGCCTGAAGTACCCACTTCAATCTGAGGAATTTCATGTTCCTGATAAATAGGGAGAAATTTTTCTGACAGGGCTCATGAAAACAAAGATCCTTCTCACTCCAGATACTGATTAACTTACAACAGCTTGGCTCAAATCCCTGATAAATACCAAGATCTTACCATGTGATTAAGAAGTTTATTGGTATAGTATTTTTTCAATGCCCACTGCAACATCCTCAGTGAATATTTAGATACCTAAGGGAAACTTTTTGGAGATTTTTATTATGGCACATCTGGCTAGAAAGTCATTTTTACCTCTCAGGCAAGATATGATTTAAACACCTCTTTTTTTAGTAACCACCCCCACACATCGCTTGGAAAAGGCAGAGAGTGAAAAGGAGAAAGAGAGAGGCAGGAGGGAGTAGTGGGGAGAGGGGTTTCCAAAGTTACCTAGGAGTCTGTTGGGCAACACTGGTATTGTAATGTTCCTTATTCTTATGATTTTTATCCCCCCAAATGAAGGAAAAACAACTGAATTTTTTGCCATAACCACTAAAGCCATCAAAAAATAATTTAGGAGAAGAGAGGTTAGCAGAGGAGATATGATGGTTGAACATCTCATTAGAATATTCCAAGTGATCTGTTGATGTATTTAAGAATAAATGAATTGAAGCATCTCAAAACTACTATGGGAAACTGAAAAAGGAAACATTAAGTGTTTTGAATAAATATAAACATTGTTGGAACATATTTAGGAACCATCATTTCTGAATGTAATTGAATAACTGGCATCGAGTTTGACATGCTGCTGTAGACAACTAGTAAACTGGATAAAATACATGAAGCAAGAGTTTTTGGACAATGGAAAACTGACACAACACAGGACTGTGAGTTCTTAGAATGGAAAGAAAATGAGGTAAGTCCTACAATCAACATGGCTTTCTGGCTATAAGTAGCCACTTCCAAGACTGCAACAAAAAAAATGAAAAAAGCCAGCAGAGCATAGACATCTCATCCAATTTACGAGACAAAAGTCAGAATTCACAGAGCCTGAGAGTTAAGAGGTGAGGAACAGATTACCAGAGAAAAATATAGAAAGAAGGTACCTTGACTTTTTGGTTGAATATTAAACTATACATGCATAATGTGAAGCTCTAAGAAGCCAGATAGAACACAACTACTGGGACCCATGAACCACGAGTTGAGTGGTGACCGCCAGGAATGGAAGGACCTTGCTGAATACTCTGAATATTGACTACAGCTTCCTGAAGGGGCATGTTTTAAAGGTAGAATTAAAATTAGCCCTAAAATAAAGCTTACCCTAGACTTACAAACAAGCCTCACAGGGGTCAAGTAAAACTGTAAGTCATTTAACTCTCTGCCAAAACAAAATTCAGCTTCCTAAACAAAGACTACTAAATCCACACTTTCAACAATATAACATTTATAATATTTAGCACCCTAACAAAAGTTATTTGAAAGGTAAACAAGCAGGAAATTATTATCACAGCCAAGAGAAAAAAAGTCAAACAAACAGATGCACAATGACAGAGATAATGGAATTGGCAGACAAGAATTTTATAACAGCTATTACAGATATGCAAAACAATTTTAAATAAGATATCAAGATGAATATAGAAAAGGGATATATACAGAAGCACATATACACTGAAAAGCAAAGCTGGCCCATTGACAAAATCAATATAATGTCACACTTTTAGCAAGACTGAAAAAGAATAAAAAGAGATGATAAAGAAATTACAATATCAGGAAAGAAAAAGATGGTATCACTACAGACACTGAAGACATCAAAAGAAAAAGCATGACGAAAAACTCTACCCACATAAACTTGACAACTTAGATGAAATTGATTCCTAAGAAAACACAAACTTCTACAGTTCACTCAGTATGAAATAATGTGATTAGTCATATAACTATTAAGGAAAATAAAATTTTAATTTAAAACCTACCCCCTCAGATATCTTCAGGCCCATTGGGTTTTGTTGGAACTTCTACCAAATGCCTAAAGAAGAATTAACAGTAATTTACCACAATCTCTTTCAGCAAAAAAAGAAGAAAAGGAATACTTCCTAATTCATTTTATTAAGCTATTATTACCCTGATATCAAACCAGACAAGGACAGTACAAGAAAACTACAGATTGATATCTATAAATATAAGTGCATAAATACTTAACAAAATATTAGCAAGAAAATATATAAAAACAAACCTACACCATGACTAAGTAGGATGAAATGGTGGTTCAATACTAGAAAATCTCTCTTCATAATCTATCATAGCAACAGACTAGAAAGGAAAATCACATTATCACGTCAATCAACCAGAAAAAGCAATTGACAAAATTCAGTACTCATTCATGATAATAAAGAAAAAATTATCTGAGAAAAAGAGGAATGAAAACGTTTTCAACTTGATTAAAAGCATCTACACAAAACATACAGCTGACATAATGTCATAAATAATTAATGGTGAAAGATAAATACTTTTCTCCTGATTTAGAATAAAGTAAGAATATCCACTTATACAATGCAATGCTTGTGTGTTAGCCAGTGCAATAAGGCAAGAAAATGAAATAGGCATGCAGATCAAAAAGAAAGAAATGAAACTGCCTGTATTTACAGATGATAAGATTATCTACATAGAAACATCCCAAGGTATCTACGAGAAGCTCTTAGAATTAACAAGGTGTTCACCAAGGCTGAAAAATAGATAATAGATATATAAAAGTTAATTTTATTTCCATATATTAACAATGAACATTAGGTACCAAAATTAAAGGACAATAGCACTTACAATGTCTCAAAAAAATTACTTATGTATAAATCTAAAAATTCCAAATGCCAATGAAAGACATTAAAGAAGACCTAGGAAATGGAGAGAGACTTGCCATCTTCATAGATAATAATAACATAATAATAATAATTAAGTAATAAATATGTCAATTTTTCCCAAATTGATATACAGGTTTAATGAAATTCCTATCAAAATCCTAGCAAGATTTATTGTAGATATAGATGACTATTCTAAAATTTTTGGGAAAAGGCAAAAGAATTAGAATTGCTAAAACTATTTTGAAAAAGAAGACTAAATTGGGAAGAATAAGTCTATCCAATTTCAAACTTATTATATAGCAACACTAATCAAGACTGTGTGGTATGGACAGAGGCACAGAGACATAAATCAATAGAATAAATCTGAGAACCCAGAAACAGACTCACAAAAATATGCCCAACTGACTTTTTGTTCAAGTGCAAAAGCAATTTAATAGAGCAATGATAGCCTTTCAACAAGCGGTAGGTACATTGTTGAAAATGGATATCCAGAGACCAGAAAACCTTGACCTAAATCTAACATCTTACATGACCCATACAAAAATGGATCAGAGACTTAAAAGTAAAATGTAAAATTATGAAAACTTTAAAAAATATATAAGCTTAAAAAGTTGGAGAAAATCTTCAGTATCTAGGGCTAGGCAAAGAGTTCTTAGACTTGACACCAAAAGAATGATCTATAAAAGGAAAACAGATAAATTTGACTTCATCAAAACTAAAATCATTTGATCTGTGAAAGACCTGATTAAAAGGATAAAAAGACAAGCTATAAGGTACACACTAGGAGGAAAATATTTGCAAACCATACATTCAACAGAGGAATAGTATCTATCATATATAAAGAACTCTCAAAATTCATTAAAAAATCTTTTAGAAAATGGCAAAAGACATGAAGATACATTTCACTAAAGAGAATATACAAATGGAAGATTCCACTCCTATTTACTTAGCCGAGAGAAATGAAAACATATGTCCACTCACAGATTTGTACACACATATCCACAGCTATTCTAATCCTAATAGCCAAACTGGAAGCAATCCAAATGGCCATAAACAGATGAATGAATTAAATAAATTAAATTGTCGTTCCATACAATGGAACATTACTCAGCAATAAAGAGTAATAACACAGCACATTACAAGACACAACAACATGGATGACTTTTTAAAACATTACACTAAATTAAAGAATCCATACATGAAGGAGTTCATACTGGAGAATTCTGTTGATATAAAATTCCAGATTAGGCAAAACTAACCTATAGTGATAGAAAGAAGATCAGTAATTGCCTAGAGTTAAGGTGGGATATAGGTGAGGACTGCCTGCAAAGATCTGAGGAAAATTGGGGGTGATGGAAATGTTCCATATCTGGATCATGGTGGTATTGGTTACATGAGAGCATACAATTGTCAAAATTCATCCAACTGGAACGTGTTTTGTACATAAATTTAATCTCAATATGTTTGTTGAACAATAAAATCCAAAGTATTCAACAAATACATATGCCTACTAATATATTTTTGTCATAAGGCCAATTAAATTCTGTAATATTCATTTATCAGAGCAACTAAAGATCAATTTTAAGAGTGATGTAACTGACTCCAATACGACATTTCTACTTTTTCTGTAGGAAAGAAAACCATAAGCTCAGAATTTTAAATGTGACCTTTTTGTTTATAAAGTCTATATTGCAGGAAGGAAGGAGGGATGAGCACCAGCTAGAGGTTGGGGATCACCAGTTCTTGAATTCATGAAAATTACAGGTTTGTTTTCATTCAAGAGTTCTAATTAAGACCCTTCCAAGAATTTGTGTGCATGTGGTCAGGAGGGGAGGAGGTTCTTCCCTGAGCCAGGGGAGATCTCCAGATACTCAGAGGAGCAGGGGGAGAGCAGGTGTGGTCGCCCCAAGAGAGGAAACTTCAGGAAGGCTATTTTAAAAGGGGGATTGACAACACATGCCAGAGAGAGCTTGGAGTATTTGTCCATAAACCATGAAGAATCTATAAAAAGGCATACTGTTTGGCAAGGGGTTGTAAGAAGTTAAGAATCTCTTTGCTGAGTATTCACCTTTCTTGGTAACTACAGGCATGCAGCACTATCTTATTATGAAGAGGCCAATTACCTCATTTCTTCGTGGGTCTGAAGCCATCAAGCCACACATTCTGGTCAAAAGCATTTTCAGAAACCAAAACTTTTTTTTTTTCAGAGAAAAGGCAGGAAAGAAACGTTACAAAATGTTAAACCTAGTTGCCCTTAAATGCCAAAAATATGGGTATATTTTCACTTACTTTCTATATTTCCAAATATTGTTTTATAAGTATTACTTTTGCAATGGAGAAAAGTAGTAAACATATCATTATGGTCTGCATTTATTGGTAATGAAAAAAAATTCAGGGACAACAAATTGTTCTTTTGTACTCTTCTAGCTTCTATAATTTTCTGTTACTTTTGCAAGAAAATTGCTGCATATTCTAGTCTCTTCTATTAATAAACAAAATGTGCCTTTCTCTACCACAATTTTATCCCTGTTGATTCCTTTTTCCACTGCGTGTGTCCAATACGTCAGGACTCCCTCCTACACACCACAAGCCGCAGACCACTCACCGCCACCTGGGGAAGGCAGAAGTCTCCTCTGAATTTGTCCACCTAGGGCAGGAATTCACTCTATTTCATCCCAGGCTGGTTCAGGAATTAATGCTCAGGGTATTAATGGATGAGATGTTTTACCCAGGAGGAAATGCCAAGTATCCAAAATAAATTTAGGACATATAATTAAAGAAATGCCCCCCTTTCCCAGATTAAGGTTATCTTTGAAACTGGTGACGGTTTTGAACTATAATTGGTGATCACACCAAAGAGTGAAACACTGAAGGAGTAATTTGCAGCCCTTTGCTGGCAAGAAAGGTTTTTCCCGATCTCTTTACACCTTCTTAAAGACTAATGAGCTTTAATCTCATTAATGTAATCTCATTTGTTTAGATTAAACTAATCTAATTTAATGCCAATACGTTGCCATGCCAGAATTCAAACAGATGTTCTCAAGAGTGGAAGTTCGGTTTGGGGTTTGAAAATACTTTTGTCCTTCCCATCTCAATAGTTCATAATGGAAGAGTTACTATCAAAAGTATCACTGGTTTAAGCATTAGGCCAGCGTGTGGAGTGGTCATGAGCCATCGGCATGTTTGTTCCATCTAATTTCCTTGAAATAACTCTAGAAACATCTTTTAAACTTTGTTGGCAAGCCCTCCACTTATTTCTTAACTTGATGAGGATAAAGTCATTGCTTGGAAAACTGGCACCAGGGATGCCCACTGATCTGGGTAATATTTCTCCTGTTGGTGTTACTGGGGCCAGGATTCAGACACTGGAATATTCTGCCCTCGACTTGCATTCAGAGACCACGTGAGGGGTTTGTGTGGGGGTGTCTTTTTAATGTATGTTCTATGTTATCTCTGACTCTATGCCGAATAACAAAGTGAGTCAACTTATAGTAGATCCTAAAGTCAAATGGAGAGTAGAGCAGATGGACTCTTCAGGAAAGAGAAGGACACTGGTGTTATTGAGTGCCTACTGGGTGCAAACAGCTGACATGCAGTGTGCCCTAGGGGTTCGCAGTCGCCTCTCAAACCCATGGCAGCCTCACCATCTGGGGACGGGACGCATCAGATAGTCAGAATCCTGGACACCACCCAGATCCAGGGCATATTCCCAAGACCCTCAGCATTTGCTTTTCTTCATTCCCTCTTCACCAAAATCATGGACCTTTGTGGAATTTGCTCTATTTCATATTAGGAGATTAAAGGTCAGAAAGTTAAAGAAATGTACATAAAAGTCACAACATAGTGACTTGCCCAGTAAAGCTGAATTTGGGCTCCATTTTAGAATTTACCCTATTTCCACTCTACTAGGCTAAGTCCTAAACAAGCCTAATGCCATAAGACTTGGGTTTCAATCCCGACTCTGCCATTAATATCCTTCTGGGCTCACACACACCAGCAAAATTGTATGAGCATCCCTTGTTTGTCCAGCTAATTTCATCGAATCTCTACAAAACAGATGAAACTAATATGTGTGAAGAACACCTTGCAAAGTTTATAGCATGGGCCAAAATTTACCTGCTAACAGAATCTTCTATTCAACTAGTTTTCACTCAACTTTTGCCAAGGCAGAAAGACCAAGAACAAAATATTATAGATGCCAGGGACCTTCACATCACATTGAGATCAGACTGCCTACGTGGTTCTGAAACTGGCTGGGTCAGCCATAACCCATCTAACCCACCTCAAGGCCACAGAAAGCTTGAGAGGAAGAGAAAAGAGGTTTTCTCTAAAATGTGTTTTTGGAGGGGACAGAGTGGGGTAAGATCATTTCTCCCTCATCTCAATCTATGGAACGGGGACCTCAGAAGACCACACAGCGATCTTGCTATTTCTCCCCTAAAAGAAGACAACTTAATCTGGAAGATGAAATCTAACATAAACCTCTGTCCCCTGTAGGCCTTCTATACTAAACCAGTGCTAGGTTTTGTTACTGCATACTGACTATTAACCCGGACAGCAAATTTTAATTATGCTTGTAGGTGCTAAAAGTAGCTAATGGACTATTTATTACTTAAAAGTGAAAATTTTTCAGGAACCTGGGCAACATTTCAACCAATAAGAAAGGAAAAGTGAATCCAAAGATTTGATTTAAAGGGACAATTAGAAGAAAAAAAAGAATATAATTTGCTGCCTGCATCCTATGGAGAATTGCTTTCCCAAAACTTGGTGCCTATTACTGGCAACTTAAAAACCCCACATGAGATCAATAGGAACTGGGTTTCCAAAGCAAATATCTGATTTTACAGATTAAGGTCACAGGAGAGAGATGGAGCAGGCAGGCAGGCCTTCCCCAGACTACCTGTTGTTATCCTAAATCCAAAACTCAGAAGAATATCCTAGTCCATCTAGACTCTTACAGCCTGTAATCATGGAGAGGTAGGTGAAGCTTCTCACCATGAAGAGGCTTAATTCCATTTTTAGGTAAGAAACCTCAGAAATTGAGAGGAGTAAAAAGCGCTTGTGCCCCACTGTCAAGTACCAGCCCAGCATCTGGGATAAGGCCGGACGAAAGCCACCTTTACAGCCATCCCAGGCAGGCTTGTCTAGGAACGAGGTCCCGGGCAGACTAGTTCAGGTGGCAAAGCTGGGAGCAGAAGACGCAGAGAACTGAGCAGGAGCTGGGGACCTGAACACGGGGGCAACGTCCCAGGTGGTTCAAGGCAAAATCACACACGAGTAGCTGAGAAACCAATATATGTGTTGGAAAAAAGATCAGTATAAAGAGGTAGAAATGATCCAAACTGATGAGCGTGTTCTGCAACCACGTGTGTCAAAATGGCTTCAAGTTCCTGCCTCCATCCCAAGCTATGACAGGAGGCTCCGCACTCGGAGACACCAGCTCTCTTCCTCTGTCCCCTGACTCCACCTCTCCCCAGCCCCACACCCCGTCCTGACCACCCACACGTCAAAGAGTGAGCTTCAAACAGTCGCATCAGTGCCCTCTGTAAAATTCTTCCCTATTGTCCATACCTTTAAATAAGCTTCCTTAGCAGGCATCTGAGGTCTCTCATGACCTGGCTCCTGTTACCACCAAATTCACGGCTCCCCACCTCCCATCCCACACCCACAGTCCAGCCAGGTGGAACGGTTCGCAGCTGCCAGACACATCCCACCTCTGAGTCTTAGTACTTCCCAGGCTGCAGAGTTTTCCAAACTTGATGATGATGAGAATCCCCTGGAATGCCTGTTCAAATGCAAATTCCCAGGCCCAACTGCAGACCTACCAATTCAAAATTTCCAGGGAAAGGATCTGGGAATCTGTGTTTTTAACTGACCTTTCAAATGAAACTTTTCATCCAGCAGCTTTAGTGTAAATTCTATGAGTCCCCACTCTCCCTGCCTCTTTCATAGGGTTGTATCCAGAATCCAGAGTACGTACCATTCCCTTTGCAGCAATGCCTGCCTTCTACTCTACTTTCCACTGACTAAATCCTGCTTAGTTCACACAACACCAGTACCATTCATGTTATGTAATTGGCAGTTGATACATAGTGAATGAACAAACAAATTAATAATGAACTGCCAAGGGCCCTTAGACAACAGGGTGGGGCTGGTCCGGCACATAGGTGCATACAAAGGAGACTGTTACAACCCAGCTGTGAAGGTGAGGGGGAGACCAAAGGTCCAATAGCCTCTAACTACTTCTATCTGTTACCCTCCTCCTTCCCAGATGCAACAGAGATCATTAAATTTACAAGTTTTTTCTGCCTCCTTATCAACTAAGATAGTGCTTTTCTAGAGTTGTAAGTTATCAAAGGAATTAACACAGTTTATTTAATTATGCTTGGAAATACGCAAGGGCATTGAGATTAAAAAAAAAAAAAGTCCAGGAAAATCTGAAAGCTAGACAAATAGAGAAACAAGAAAGAAAGAAATGGAGAAAACCTCAGACTG
Organism: Manis pentadactyla; assembly: GCF_030020395.1. Classification (NCBI taxonomy): domain Eukaryota; kingdom Metazoa; phylum Chordata; class Mammalia; order Pholidota; family Manidae; genus Manis; species Manis pentadactyla. Next base: position 15,127,144 of record NC_080037.1, on the reverse strand, counting down.
TGCTCTTTTGACATCAGATGCCCCTGGTGAAGCTGAGAATGTTTGTTAATTTTCCACAGCTACATTTATTTATGTAATAAAAGTTCATCCATAAAGCCTTCATTGGTGACAACAAGAAAGCCAGGTATATTTGAGGCCTTGTGAAGCTCTCAAACTCTCCCTTGTCCTTCCCAGATGCAAGGGGAGGGGCTCAAAGATTCAAAAAGAGAGAAAACTCTGTTGCTTACACGACATAACCAACTTTTCCATTCATGTTTAAACCATGTGATTCTGATCCATTTACACTACAGTCATCAAAATATTGTTTTCCAGGGGCAATTTAACATCCATGAAGATTTTTTAATCTTTTCAGAAAGATTTTTCAAGTCTTTATCCATTTTCTCCATAAAAACAGGAAGTTGCATTTGCCAACTATCAACTGACTCAGTCACTAAGAAAATGTTCAGATTCTCTTCAAATTTTCAAGGCCATGAATTTTTGTAGGTTTTCACTGATTGTGCCACATGAGGTTTCCCAAACCCACAAAGAACAGTGCTCACCCTACTGGGCGGATGTTACCAGAAGGTGGGTTTACCAGCAAGCAGGGCTCCTGCCCATCGTATGTTGCCTCTGTGTTCCTTACTTTTCCATAGTAATCTTGTTGCTTCTTTCTTCCTCCACTGCTTTTATTCTCTCCCTTTCCACTTTATTTCCACAATGAAATATATTTAATGGTTTGTTTATGTTAGGCTCTTTTCTATTCAACACTGTTATCAATAACTTGGATGAAGACAGCACAGCTGCTCATAAATTCTGTGATAACATCAGGATGAGAGGACAGACTAGATGATTGAGATGGCTAGTTCTAATAATACCACAAGTTATAAGGAAACATCAAAGTACTGCCCTTAGGTATAAAATATCTATGCACAGCAAAGGGTCCAGATTTTTAAGAAGTCACAGTGTAAGAGGAACCTCAGCAAACTAAAGTGATTTCCAGTGGATGGAAATCCAGATGGGAAAGAACCCAAATAACTTGACAGGATAGAGATTGGGACCATTTAGTCCAAAGATGAAAAGACTTTGAGGGGATAAGACCATTCTTCGAATAAAGTAGAAGACAGATAAACAATCACCAATACATTTCATAGCCAGATTCACGCAGGAACCAATGGACTAGATGACCCTCCAAACCCTCCTATGTCTGAGATTGCTTTCCCCCACGAAGACCTATCCAGCCCTTCTCCTTCAGAGCATCTCAGCTAGTTTAGAAATTTATAAATCCTAACAACTGGTTTAGAAAGCTCCAATACCAAGTTTTCAACTCCAAAAATGGCATTGGCTTTCACATCAACTTTTTGACCTGTTTCTAGTTTTGTTTTCTCAGGCTTTTCTAAAAACAGATGCCAACCACAGAGAAGTTACCTTCTGTAAGATTAAAAGACATAATGAAATCCATGCCTGACCTTGAGTTATCTCATGAGTTTGTGATCAGTGACCTTCCTCTCTTTTCAGTATTTTTAATTATTGAATTGAGTAGCAAGAAAGTGGCAAATATATTCAATGAGGGAAGACATTCATGATCTCTTACGACATTTCTGACAATGGGAAAATAGAATCAACTTTTTTTATGCAATGATTCTAAAGGTTGAGTATTTGGCCACTTTTTTCCCCCCATATAACCATTAACATCTGTGACCTAAAGATTCCGGAACATAAAACTAGGCATTTGAATGACAACTGAGAGAGCACCTGGCGGTGAGCATTCACTGTGTTTTCCATTCAGAGTATTTCACTTGGAAAACTAAGACAAGTCAATGAACTTTACAAGCAAAAGGGGAGAAAAGTCCATTTTTCTCTTCAGTTTACCACTGTGAGAATTGAAAAGACTCCCCTTCCAAGAAAACTATTAATTTTTACAGTGTCAGCATGCTTTTTACAAACTGCATTTTTATGATACCATGCTCAGGGTTGGAAACATTTTATACTCCAGAGGAAAGTCTAAGCTTTTTCAAAGTGGAGGAACAGTATCATATTTAAACCATTTGATCTATTTTTAAAAACACTCTATTTAAGCCTACAGAACATCTTCTAAAGTCTTTTCAACAGACTTTTGTAAGACATCTCCTAAGTGTTGTATCCCGCCCTGTCTCTCCTTTGTCTTACCCCCCACTATAGTCCACCTACTCCAAGAAGCGGGTTCCAAGTAGTGTGTGCTGGCCATGAAATTAGATGGCTGGGTGTTACAAGCACAACTGACATATCAACAGAAACTCATGTCCCAGTACGAACTGATCTGTGGCCTCCCACATCCTCTTTTGGCAAGAGAAGAGCAGGCAGTGTGATTAAAAGGATGAGAAAGAGTTCCTGCAAGGAAAGGTTAATGGAACCAGAGGTGTTTGGCCTACAGAAGAGAAAAAGGGACTTGAGTATGGTTCTTCAGTCCATTGAGATTTCTTTTATAAAGGCAATAAATAATTAAATAAAGAATGATGCTCCATGCCTACAGAGAACCAGCAAAAGGAGATATGCTTAGGTTACATCTAGAGAGTTTGCCATTGAACCAAAGGAGGTCTTCTCAAGTTTTGAGGGACTTAGCATCTCTGGGAAGTTACAGAGCCTCTCTTCCTGCAGAACTTCCATGACAGAAGAGCTGTCTCTTTGTCTTGAACGGTTGAAACACAGAATATCTGTGGCATAAATGCAGAACTGGGGCCCCATGGACCCATAACACCCTAGGTGAATCCAGCCTGTGGGAAAGTATTCCCAGAACTGGCCTTTGTAACCAGTTCTAGTCCTTAGCAACCTTTCCTACCAGGGAGATTCTCTTCACAGGCTCAAAGCGCACAAGTTCAGCTCAGATCTTTCTCCCTGGGGATGAGAAGAACACACAGCACACGCTGGACTGCAGCTTGGTTGCCTTGCTGATGAGGCGCCAACCTGCACGCTGCTATAGTGGTGTTCTATCCAGACTGTTCTCTCATGGGCCCGTCATAAGGCCACGAATACAACATTATATACCTTTGTTCGAGGGCTCAGCAGCCCCGGAGATGAACTTATTTCTCCATGTGACTGCTTGTTTCTCAGCAGCAACTGTGGTATCATAATTTTGATCTCCATTGGGTTTGAGACAGAACGGGGAGGAAGGTGTGTGAGAAAGAGTCACTTCCTACAAGCGGAAAAATATGAGTTACTAAGGGACATAAATTGGGGCAAAAACAAATCTTTGATGGTTTTGGCATATGCCTTGGGAAAAGATATGAGAAATACAGTCAATTCTCCTTATGTAAAGCCAAGGATGCATCTTTCGCAACACAGGAGCGCTTGCACATCCTCGGCTGGGTAAAAAGGACCTAGGATCTGAAAATGCAAATAAAATGAGAAAGAGACTAAGTGTAGTGGTATCCTGGATTGCATGCTGGAAATAAACATAACATTAGTGGTAAAACTGGTGACATCCGGATAAATTCTGCAATCTGATTAATAGTAATGTGCCAAGGTTATTTTCTTAGTTTTGACAAATGTGCTATAGTTATGTCATATGTAAACATGAGGGAAAGATGAGCATAGGCCATAGAGGAATTCTCTGCACTGGCTTTGCAATTTTTCTGTAAATCTAAAATTATTCCAAAATAAAACGTATACACAAAAAAGAAATGAGAGGCACAAAAAAACAACAGAGGATCTACAGAGACAGAGAGAGTTTCGTAGAGAGACCAAGAAAGAGAGATAGGAAAGGAGACATTACAAGGAGAGAAAGAAGAAGACATTACAAGAGAGAGCCCAGGAGGTGGTGAAGAAAGAGCTCGATCATAGTTTTTCTTTATTTTCTTTGTAGTCTTCTTAGTCTGTGCCATTAGCGCTCCAAAGCTGTGGTCTACAGGAAGTAGGCTAAGAGTATACAAGCTTTCTGCTAGAACACTGCACTGTAATAAAAGTGGCTCCTCCCCTACCCACTCTTACTATTTCTTCAAATATTACCAAGGCAGGAAGAAATCTCTGTAGCTTATAGTTTATTTGCATGAAAACAAGATTTAGTAATCAAGCATAACACAGGATGTTGTTCTTGCCCACACTCTCAACAAGGGAAGTTTTTCCAGCAAAACTGGAAATTTCCCTGGCTCATTTCTACCCCAAGCTCTGATACTGAGTTTCTCTGAAAAGTGTCTTTTTTTACCAGGACCCTTGTGTTTGGAGATTCCCACCCTGAGGGAGATTGCCCATTCTCTTGCTGACAAGCACCAGAAGTCTGTAACTATAAGTTTTTGCCGTCTTTTTACAGGGATGATTCCCTTCCAGGAGGCCAGGATTCCTCTTAGGCCCAAAGGACATTCCCATAAGTCATCAGAGCCAGATTTGGGGCACAAAACATTTGCCAAACCTGCACAGTGGCACGGTCATCAGCCCAGGAAGGCAGTGGCCAGGGAACTCCACCATGGGCAAATTGCAGGATGTCTACTTGCCACAGGAGAGCAAAGAGATGTTCACAGATGAAGATTCTATGGATCTTTTGCAGACATGGAGTAAAACACTCAGGGTCTCTTCAGTTACCTTTTCCCTTTAATCCGAGTCTCTCCTTCCATTAAAGACCACTAAAGCCAAAGTGGTGGGAGTCGGAAAGAAAGGAAAACGTTGCCTAAGAAAATACAATCCTAAGGGTCTCCGGGGGAAACAGGGCATCTTTAGGAATTACTGTTCATCTGTATGTCCCAGGATCTTATACATATTCACATAATATAATCTGTAATATTGGTTTAGTTGAATCAGGTAGAATCAGACAAAATAGAATTTCAGAGTTTATCTTCTCATCCAGTTCTTTGCTTATGTGAACACTTAGCCACAAAAACCAAATGGAAGAATGAGTGCCTACCGGTCAGAGCTGTTAGCGGGGGCAGAACTGCTCTTCACGCTGATGGCCATTATCATCTACAAATGAATCCTGAGCATGGGCTGCAGAGCCTGGGAAAAGAGGAGGGGGCTGGACAGACAGCTTCATGGTGAGGGGTACCAAGCAGACATGTCAGTGCTCACCTGGGGTAAGGCAGCCACGGGCGGGAGAGATGCAATACCATACTCCTGGAACACCTTGAGTGAGTCACAGCCAGGAATATAATTTTGCATTCCAAAATATTGATTTAATGTCACTCTGATATCAGAACATTCACTTCAAAAGAACTGGGAAAGCCTATGCAGTTCAAATTTCAAATTGAAATAGGAATAAAGACTTTTACAACCCTTGCCTTTGTGCGTGAGCTGCAAAACAAGTGCTCTGTTGCTGCTCTCTCTCTTTTACATAACAGTTTCTTCATTGGAAATGAGAAGTGATTAATGGCGCAGATGATCATACGTTATCAGAGCCCAGAGAGTCATGAGAGAAGAAGGGCAATGAAAGAGAGAAAAAGAAAAACCTCCCTCTTTCCAATGTGTTCAAAACTATGCACTTGCCTGGGGAAAGCCGCCTCTCACTGCCAACGAGGTTCTGCAGCAGCGGGCATGAAGAGGCTGCACCTGCTCCAGGAAGCCCACCAGGGACAGCTCACTAAGTTTCTGATCTCCTAGAAGCATCTGGATGCCCAGCTACTCTGCAGAAATTGAGGAGGACGGTGGTAAGCAGGGTTAATCCCACCACTAAAGGCAAAATAAAAATAAGAGGTCATTGCCCAGCTGCAGGGTAAAGGAAAGTACTGCTTGTGTGAGTGGAATCCAAGCCTTAATAGGTGGGAAGCAGATGCAGAAATACAATACAGTCTATTCCTATTTCTTTTTCTACCCAAAGACATTTGAAAGAAAAAAATAAAAGTAAAAATAATGTGTTCCTCAAGGTTTATCCCTCAGAGAAAATAGCCCTCTACATTAGAAACGTTGTTGCTCAAAAAAACACCCTTGAGATTCATGCCTGATAAGTAAGGCCACCTTATAACAAGGTGTTCTTGGCCCTTCAGTCCCTAACTCCCCTTGAAAGGTGTCTAAGATCTGCCTGCCTCCAATTGGATTCCATTCAATATTAAGACATTATAGTGAGGTTTTGGCATTTGCTTAAAAGTCAAAAGAAAAAGCAGCCAGCTATCATATCGAATATGCATATACCATTTCAAATCAGAGTTTGTTTTTTTCAGGTAGATTCCTAAAAGTGCAGGTACTGGGTCACATACTGGGTCATTTTAAGTTTTTTGAGGAACTTCCGTACTGCTCTCCATAGCGGCTGCACCAAATTACATTCTCATCAACAGAGTAGGAACACAAAAGTAAACTCAAAATAGATTAAAGACCTAAAATATAAGACACGAAACCAAATCTCTCTAGGCAAAAATCTCTCAAATATAAGCATGAGCAGTTTTTTTCTGGACACATCTCCCCAAGGCAAGGGACACAAATAAAAAAATGAATGAGTGGAGAAAGCAACTTATTTTGACCACTTTATGATATGCAGACACTTAAACCAATACACTCAGCTGGTACACCTGAAGTAATTATGGAACCTGGCCCAGAATCTAGAGAGAAAAGTTGCTTCTCATATCAAATATTAGGAAATGATTAGCATAATTCAAGCATCAGCAATCTATGACCCAGGGTCCTGCAACTGTCTATTTTTATAAATAAAGTTTTATTGGGAAACAGGCATGCCCATTCACTGACTGCATTCATGACACAATGGCAAAATTGAGTAGTTGCCACAGAAACTATGAAGTCCATAAGCCAAAAAAATGTTTACTATCTGGCCCTTTATAGAAATAATTTGCTGGTCCTTGGATAGGCTATCATTTATTATTTTAAAAAGATTACCTTGATTCTGGAACTGAGGAACAATATGCCTTCATAGACAAAACATTCTCAGAATGGTCATGAGTGAAATATATTTCCAGAGGTATATGCATTATTCTGTACAATAGAGCCACTTCTCAGTACCTACTTCCTCTCTGGTAGAAGCCTGCCTTTGCCATATTGGAGCCACAGGAAAGTCATGAGGACACTCAGTCTTTGCACAGTGTACATAAAATTTGGTTCTACAATGGCTTCTGTTTGAAGAATATGTAAAAACATTGTTTGCTTTTATGGGAGTGTGTTTTTCTTCAGAAATAAGTAAAAATCTCAGTAAATGATTCTCACTTATTTAGAAGTCATCCAAAGATTGTGGAAAGGCCATCAAGATTTTCAACGATTTTTTTTTCATTTCAAGCAAGCCCTTTTGACTTCCCATTTTACTTCCAACCAGGAAAGTAAAAAGAAGCAGATTCTAGTCCTCTCAGTGTAATTTGCTGAAGACTCTATGACCCAGATGACTCTCCTTTTTGACTCAAAAACATTTTATGTGTTCAAAAAGGCTGATGAAAAATGAATAAAACTAATTGGGTCCCAGTTCAATCATTTCTTTCCAGTTGTTTTTATTTTGCCTAACCAAACCCCTTGGCCTCAGCTACACCAGTCATGGGAGCTTTGTCCGTGCTGGACAACCTTCACTCTAATCCCCAAAGCCCCATATCCTGTTTTTCACTTTCTCTTGATTTTAGCAGATGTTGTCTATTAATGTGTCTGAGAGCTTAGGATGTTCCAATTATTCACTGAAGGAACTGGCTGTTTTCAATCTTGTTTCCCCACAGTTACTATCCATTTGTCACTTGCAAGAGTGTGACCCTCAGAATAAATAAATCACAAACTAAAATATGTGGAATGATCAGGTTATGAAAATTCAGATTCTGGGGATCAGAAAGGAGAAATGCTTCCATGGTCCCATTTTACTAATCCCAACAACTTCAAATTCTCATTTGTCTAAATTGATCTGGGCAGAGCATCCTTGTTTTTAAAAATCTGCCATTCACCTGACCCTCCTTGTATGGGTGTCAAAACACAGGGGAGGTCAAGAGCTAAGCTCTGAATGTGTACTGAGGATGGGTAGAAATGACAGGTGGTCTGGGCTGGGTGGAGTAAGTGGTGGAAACTGATGCTGAAAGAGGTAGGATGAGCCCTGGCCACCTTGTTAGGGCCTCAGTGCTTATCCTCAAGGCCACAGAGAGCCTGTGAAACTGTTTAACTGGTCAGAACAACTGGGTTCTGGAGCTCCATTCATCTCTCATCAATTGACTGATGTGAGACATTCTAACATTTTGTCCTTAAGGTTTTTCAGCAGTTGAAGGAGAAAAGCAAGACCTAGTTCTTGTAACTCAAAATATGGTCCAGAGGAGCAAATGAGATATAGCTGCAAAATGTGTATAATGATAAGGTTTTAAAATTATCATCATATTCATTGTAGTGGCCCAAGTTATCCCACCAATTTCAGTTCATTGAAACCAGTTCAGCAGAGTACATCCAAAATGCTGGGCTTACATCCTGGCTCCACTACTTACCCTGTGACTTACCTTAGCTTCAACTTTCTCATCCAGAAAAACAGAAATAATAGAACCTACTCTACAACCTGCTAAACAATAAATATTTAGGGTGGGAATTAAACAAGGCAATTTAGGTAAAGAACTTAGGACAAAGCTTGATACAACTAATGTAAGTTCCTTCATTCAATAATAAGCATTCAACACACAAGGGTTGAGCACCTAATCTGTGCTGTGTGACATAGAACTGAACATTGAGCAAAATGATCTAGAGTTTGGATTTTACAAGCCAACTAGCAGTATGTTAAGTGCATGGTGCTGAGGGAAGGCCCTGCAGAGCCCCCTAATCCAGTCCAAGAGTATTAAAGAGAAAGGCTTGCAGGAGGAAATAATGTTTAAGGCAAAACTTGAAGCTGCAAGGGAATTGGCCGTATGAAGCATCATGAAACAAGAATATTTCATGAGAAGCAACAAGATGTAGGAAAACCCAGAAGTAAGAGGGATTCTAGCAATCCATAAGTTGAAAGAAAATTGATATTTTCTGCTGGAGAGCAGAATGTGATGGGGGGAAATGTGGTGGAGGTAAGAAGGGACCTTACCGTAGAGACACTGAATGTATATTGATACATGTGGACATCATCCAGGGGCAACAGAAAACAATGAAAGGGTTTCAAGCAAGAGGGTCTGATGCAATCATCTTTGCAATTGCAGAACCACTGAAAGAAATGAAGCCACTTCTGCTATGTGCAGAGAATGAAGTTGTCTAGCTGAGAGATGATGACTTCTATTTTTAAACCTTAACATTGGGTCACTAAAAGGCACTGTCAGAAGGGCAGCCGCAGATAGATTTGAGATGTCCAGGGAAATGGGGAATGGTGAAGGATGGAGGATCAAGCCACAGATTTCTAAGAGTGGAAAGAGTCCTTGTTCTTATCTCTGAGTTTCAGTTGTGTTCGGTGATCAAGAACCATATTGTTCCTCTCTATGAGTATTGCATGCAATAGGGATAAAAAATATATGTATGAACTTAACATGCTTGCCATTTTTCCCACCTCCCCCAGTCTTACCTGCCTTTCAAGAAAAATAGGTTCTTGGTCTTGTGCTCAGCTTTGATAACTTCCTATGCTAGAATGAAGGACGAAAACTCCAGCAAAAGAAATGGAAAGACTTCTGAGACACCACGTTGATTTACCTAATAAGTAACTGATTCAGGAAGAGGCGGAAAGAAGAAAGATAACTCTATTTGTAAATTGGGGAAAGTGATTGTGGAGAAATAGGGGTGCAGTAAAGTGTAGGAGATATTAGGAATGAGATAAGTGGGGAAAACTTTTTTTAATAAGTGTTGCTTTGTTATAAATGATACAATCACATAAATGTGCATGAAGATTTAAATTGTTTTTCGATTATTTTAAATGTAGGACAGGACAGGTATTCCTTTGATTGCGACACCATGCTAAAGTGGAGTAAAAGGACTTCTAAGCTGTAAAGGTTACCTATCTAATGTGGAGGCTTCCCCAGAATCTAGAGATCCATTTCCAATTCTAAGGTCTGCTTAGAATTCTTACCAAGAAGCAAAGAAAAAAGTGGGGGATGGGGGGAAGGGGGAATAGATCTTCTTTCACATCCAAACACATAGAATATAAAGAAAATATTTGGCAGACACTGGTTTTCCCTTCCAATTTATGCTCACTTAATAGTATTTAATAGAAAAGGTCTTGGAAAAGATGAATGAAAAAGAAGCTCCAAGTGAAAAAAATGCAGGCCTGGAACTTACTGGGCAGTTGCATAGGAGAGGAAGACATGCTATGGTATAATCATTACCTGCTCAGAACAGAGCCAAGGAGGGTCTGGGTTCTTTTGATGATTAAAATACTTTACATAAAATTTTAGCAGACCGGAGTACACTACCTAAGACCACAGAAATGTGGAAAAAAATACTCCTTTAACTGACAAATTTTTAAGTGTGATTTGTAAGGAACCCAAATGCATTTGTACCTTGTATTATCAAAAGCAATTATTTCAAGCAAACAGTTGCTCAACTTGTTTGAAAGCAAAGAATGTTTGGGAGCCTAAGAAAGCAAGCAGTCCAAGGGATACCTGGCCAGGGTGCTTGAAGGTATGGGGCAAGAAGGGGGCTTTTCTTTGCAAAATTAAGTCTTTGAATTTAAGGTTTAAACTTACATTGTTTACATAGGAGGATTAGTGCTTGGGGGGTGTTTTTTTGTTTTCACTAAACACATTAATGAGCTTTTCTCTTCTATCTAGACTGTTGTATAAAGCATAGAACATTTGGTATAATTGAGAATACTGGATAAGCCTTCATGCAGGCACCCAAATGGCTAAAAGCCTGTGTTTTCATTCTAGACCCAGAGAAAAGGAAATTTATGGGAAAGGGGAAATTGTATGTGAAAAAGAAATATATTTAGATACTGGATCTTTATTCAGCATTCACATTTATGGAAAAGCTGAGATATTCTATTTTTAAACCTTGAAATGTAGTTCAGCTACAAAGGAAAATCAATTTTGAATATGCCTCATCGGAATACAGTTTCTTCAATTTGTTCCATACGCGAAGTACCAATTACCAGCTCCGCACTGTGCAGCAGCTCCCGGCAGCAAGACTCCTATACGGTAACACAAATATCAAAAATAGAGTGTGTGGTCTTACTTAATCACCAGGACAGCCAATACATGAACACAGGCAACTCTCCTCCCCATAGTCCCAAAAGAAGGATGGAAACAACATAGGATCTAAGCCCAAGCAATTACTGATACTCAATCCAGGCATGAAGAAGGAGAAGGAGAAGAAGAAGAAAAGTTTATTCATCTGTATGAGCCAAAGATGAACAATTCATTCTTTCTGATCCCTTACTGCCCACAAGATAGAATCAACAATAGGGCCATCAAGAGTTATGATTTCCCTCAACTTTTATTTCTAAATGATTATCTCAGTTTCACAAGGCAGAAATGGCAGACAAATAATCGTTTTTATATATAAGCAAACTGAGAAGGAAAGTTGCTCTTCCACAAACTGCCTGCACCACTAATGAGCACCCAAATGCAGAAAGACCAGTTCCCAGCCCAAAGCTCAGCCCACCGGACTATTGAATTTCCTGGGCCCATGCCTCCAAAAAGAGCTAGAGCAGAGTTCTCATTCTTGGCATTATTGACACTTTGGAGAAGATAGTTCTTTGTTGGGAAGGGAAGTTGGCCTGTGCGTTATGGAATACTTAACAGTATCTCTGGCCTCACCCACTAGCTGCTAGGAACACCTCTCAGTTGCTACAGCCAAATATGCCACCAGGCAATCTCTTCATTGCCCAATGTTCCCTGGACAGCGTAATTGCCCACTTGGGAATCCCTGGGTAGAGCAATATTAACTTATCTCTTAAACATTATTAACAAAGTATACAAGTCCATTTTAGGAACTGAACCCACACTCTTTTTTAAAAAATATCATAACATGTTATTAGTATTACTCATCAACTCCTGTCCTAAAGGACTTCTCTTACTAAACTACAGTTTAGTGATGAGTTTAACAATTTCTCTGTGGTCATTAACCAATAGAGGGAGCCCCTCTCACACAGACATAGGTATTACTTTTAGGCCCAATAGCAACCATTCACTGATAGTTAACTTGTCTGTCAGAAGCTGTGAAAATATATGTCATCTCTCAATCAATCACTTGGCATTACCTAGACATTCTAAAAATGCTGGTATCCGTCTTGTGACACTATTTTATGTGTGGAAGAAGTGGAACCTAGAGGCATTTTGAAGAACCATTAAGTTCTGAGAACCTCTGGGTTAATAGAGATAGCAACCAGAAAAGGCTAGAATATTCATAAGTCAGAGCATACTTATAATTACCCACCAAAGCCAAAATAAATTCCAAGTTAGTGAGCCTAACCATCTTCTGCAGTTCATGAATCCTTCAGCAATTATCTTCCTGGACCCATCATGTATTTGGAAAGAGCTTGCCATCATAGATAAGTTATGAAGCATACAATTCTCCACTTAGAATATTTTGTCTGAATTTTACAGTCTACACAAAATTGGGCCAGGATTATTCATCAAAAGTCACTGAAATGAAAATATCACTGGTCCATCCATCACTTGGGTCATATTCATATGAAGATATTAGGTGAAGCCTATTACGGTGCTTATCTCTTGTTAAGATTTTTTTTTTAAGAATCTCTTCATTATGGACATAGAAATGTAAGAAATACCACATTAAGTTGGGGCCAAAATTCGTCCAGGCTTAGCACCTGGAAGGGAATGAGACACCTAAGACCCAGCACAATAGGACATACAGTGGAAGACTGTCGTCGTTTCTTCAAGCAATATGATTGGGTGAGGATTGGATGTATACAAATAGAATATTTTAAGAATTACTCAAAAACATGACATCTTGATTTCAAAAGAAATCATTCACTCAGAACTTAAAGTTCTGTTCCTCCTGGAAAACTAATTCCAAGGAGATAAATTTTCTGGTGTGGAAAACAAAGTAGATGAACATTCTTCAGAGGTATTCCAAGGTAAGTTGTCTTTATTTGTATAATGCATTTAAATATAAGATCTTCCTCTGAGTGAACACTTAGTGTAAACTCATCTCCATTCCCAGGAAAAGAATAATAAATGACAAGAGAGGATCATACTCAAAAGAACTTCCCCCAGCAGACACGGTCCTTGCAAGACATAACCAGCGAGAAAGTTTTCATCTATCTTTCTGAAATAGACCAGAGCTGTGACCACAGTAGAACTGAAAAACTGGCCATAAATATATAAATATCATCATCATCCCTACCACACCCTGCTAAGGATTGGAGTTAAACACAGGGACGAAACAATATCAAATGATAATTTCAAAAAGCCTCTTCAGTTTCTGCATGGTAGAAATTATAATGGATAAGCCCAAACCTAAAATAAGGAACCATTCCAGTTGGTAAATGTAGAAATTGTTGGTTTATATAAAAGATTACAGTTTAGTTCTATTAGAATGAAAACTTTGAGCCTGAGGGAGAAGAAAGCATAAAACATATTTGTGACATAGGCAATGTAGTATTTCCATGACATAGTAAAATAATCTCAATTTATCCTCAAACAAATGTCACTTTGCTAATAAACATGTTGCAACCAGGTTGGCAATGAGAGTATGGGAAATCTCTTGATCGTGCCTGGTTTTGTGTATTAAATGGTTCTCCTTCATGGGAGAGAAGAGTGGGTACAAAACCATGGGAATTCGGTTGGTGTTGGACATTTGCCCTAAGCACATTTTGCAAAAAGCCTTTTGTGTATGGAAAAATAATAATCTAGTCAGGAGCAAGCTCCTGGGTTTTGCAATCAAAGGGATAGTTGCAGAGCTCTAATTTGCTTGCCAGTATTACAAGGATTCTTTTAAAAGTTAAAGCAGCAGAGATTATAAACTCCACATGTTGGCTGACCTATTTGTTCCTTGTCCCTCTTAGAAGAGCAGTGGAGAGTTAAACATAGGTAGAAGGGAGGGTTATAGTAGGTGGGTCACAGGTATTGGATTTACATTTCATTGTGTTTCATATTTCCATTAAATGGGAACCAATGGAATCCCTAGGATAATGCTAGAAACATCTTTCTGGCACTTCTGAACAAGAGTCATTTGACCAAAAACTACTGCATGACACAAGCATGGAAATAACAGTTAAGTTCCAGACACATGAATGTGAAGCATACTAAAGCATTGCATATAAAGATTAATTAGAACTAGTTACAATGGAAATATGGGCACCACCCTGACATATATTTGGGGACCCTTCTTCTTCAAAAGAAAGAGGAGAAATCATTTGTCCTCACAACAAAGGATCTGAGGAAACATTTACCTATTGAGACAGTACAATGAGACACCTAAGACCCAGATTATCTCTGAAGAGATACTACATCATCTACTTATTGCTGTATAAAAAACCAGCCCCAAACTCACTGGACTAAAAAACAATTTTTTCTCATGATTCTATGGGTTTATGGGGCTGAGCTGGGCAATTCTTCCCTAACTCATATCTAAGTCCCTTATGTGGCTTCATTCATCTGAGCCATCAGATAGCACTGGAATGTCCAACTGGCCTCTCATGTTGCACAGCCTCTCTCCACTGAGATTCTTTGCAGCATGGTTATCAGCTGCCAAGAGGAAAACTTCCAAGATGACACACCCCATCATGCTGGCACTTTCCAAGTCTATGTTTGCATTACACTTGCTAACATCTCATAAGCCAAAGTAACCCACATGACTAAGCCCAGGTTCATTGTGGGAAGAGGTTACAGAAGGGTATGAAGACTGGGAGGCAGGGTTCACTGGGACCATACATACCTAACAGGCTGTAGCAGACTTGTAGGAAATATGCACGCCATTGCATTTCATTGTGTTCTTTGTTTTGTATTGTATTTAATATTACATTATATTTGTAGAATTGAATTGACCGAGAACTTCAGAATCAAACTGTGACCACTTTAGGCCATAATGACTGGAAAAAGTCCTTTCAACCACTGGGTATTTGGGGGTTCATCAAGTACCAATTTAACCTCCTCTCTCCCCCAACCGCCACTAATCTAATCTCCTCTCTTCACATGATGGAAAGACAAGATTCATTTTGAAAAAATAAGACAAACCAATAGAAGGGATAAGATGGCTGCCATCAGGCATCCAAATTACTGTATCATTTTCACATCTGATTATTGTGAATTAATTACTAGAATATATATACTTGCTTCAATTCTCTAACACATCTGGGAAACCCAAAACTCTGTCCAGCCCACTTGGCTGCTTTACGGACCCAAGCCAGCCTGCATCCTGAACTCAGATGCTTAGTCAATACTGACACCAAAATACTGTGCCAAAGTCAGATACTTAAGACTAATTATTTCAAACCAGCCTCTCATTCCTTCAATCAATGAAGAACAACATTGCTTGTAGCTCATCTTATCCCTTATTTTCCCAATCTCCTTATCCCTTACCCACTGGGGGCTTTCTCACTACTTGCTCCCCGACTATTGACTTATAACTGACACCACTTTCCACTGTCCTTCCAACACTTTCTTGCTGTTATGAATGTAGCTTCAAAACGTCTTTACTGAATTCTACACCTATATTCTTAATTCGGCCCACTCCCTCCAGTGGAGCATATTATGGGTCAAAAGATTTTTCCTGCCTCTTCATTTCTGCTTTGAAAATAGTTACTCTTCTTAGTAACCTTTACTTTCATGTAAAAGTTTACCTTTCTAAGAAATTTGGACCATTTGGCAAAATCACTCTCAAACCCTGCTGTGGACATCTACAACTTAAATGCTACTGATTCCAAAGTCCATTTCTCTAACTACATTCTCCCCAACCCAGTATTTCAAATTTATAGCTAAAAATCTGCTGCTAGAAATCCCTGCCTCTTTACACCAAAGGGTCTTAACTTCAGCTGTTTGAAAACCAGACCCACTATCTTTTCCTTAAATTGTTTCTTACTTCATTATCATTTATATTAGTATCATCCATAGTCAAGTAAGTTTAAAAAACTTGGAACTCATCCTTGATGTTTTCCCCTTGTTCACTCCTCATGTCCATCAATCATAGAGTCCTGTGATTTTTTTCCCCTTGAAATATTTTTATAATCCACCTCTGTCTTTCCATCCACTATAGCCTATTTCAGCCCTCAGCATCTCTTACCCTCACTACTGAAACTATAGCCTAACTAACTTACCTGCTTCTAGTCTGGCTGTCCTTACATCCTTCTTCTGTGCAGCCAACATAAGGACTGACAAACCCCACACTGCCATTGCTTAGCTTAAGAAGCATCAAAGGGTCCCTAGTCAATTCTTTTGCAAAGCATTGAACACTTTCTATATGCTAGGCATTGCTCAAGTGCTGAGGGTACAAGAGTGAACAAAGCAGACTAAGTCTAAGTTGTCATAGAACTACATTCTGCTGGAGAAGACAAAAGAATTTTTAAATAAATGTGTAATATGTCAGGGAGTGATAGATGCTCTGGAAAACAAAGTAAAGGAATAGATATTGTCAAGAAGTGCCATTGTAGATAGGTTGCTCAAGGATGACCTTTGAAGGAAAGCTACATGAGAGATAGTCAGCCAACGGGATATTCAGGGGAAGGTATCTCCATCAATTTCAGGATAAAATCTAAGTTTGTAACACCACAGACAAAACACGCTTCAATGTTATCTGCAACTTCCTCCCTCTACTTACTATCTCTCCCTTTCCAACAGCAACATTAAACTGTCTCCAATTCTTCATAGTCACCAATCTACTTCATTTTTCTCCTTCTCATACTATGTTCTCTATCCATAACACCCTCCCCATTTGTCTCTCCACCTCAAACTTTACCAGCTCCAGCTAGTTTTCCATGATTGTCTTATGTACACACTCACACATACACACACTCACACGTGCCCCCAAAACACCTTGAGCTTACCTCTATCATTGTCTTCATCATACAGTTTTATGGTAATAACATTAGATAGTAATTTGAGATATGCAAATTTGAAATATAATCAAAAATATTAATAAAGTTTTATTTCATGCACCCAATTTTAAAAAATGCACCTCACCGGCTTTTCTGAATTTCTCAAGGGTTCTTTAATTTCAAAGGCAGTACTCTTGAAGAGGAATTAGGAAAACAGCCCCATTTACATTTGCACCAAAAAAAAAAGGAATAAACTGAACCAAGGAGGTGAAAGACCTATACTCTGAAAACTGTAAAACACTAGTAAAATAAATTGATGATCACAAAAATAAATGGAAAGATATTCCATGCATATGGACTGGAAGACTTAATATTGTTAAAAACAACATATTACTGAAGCAATCTACAGATTCAAAACCATCCCTATCAAAACACCAATGGCATTTTTCACAGAACTAGAACAATATTTCTAACATTTGGATTGAACCACAAAAGATCACAAATAGCCAAAGCAAAATTGAGAAAGAAGAACAAAGCTGAAGGTGTCATGTTTCCTGGTTTCAAACTACACTATGAAGCTGTAGTAATCAAAAAGTATGGTACTCTTTGGGGCAAAGATCATGAACAGATACATGGATCAATGGAACAAAATAGAGAGCCCAGAAATAAACTCACATATATATGGTCAATTAATATATGACAAAGGAGACAAGAATATACACTGGGGAAAAGACAGTATCTTCAATAAACGTGCTAGGAAAACTGGTTAGCTACATACAAAGAATGAAACTGGACCACTGTCATACCATACACAAAAATAAGCTCAAAATGAATTAAAGACCTAAACACAAGGCTTAAAAATGTAAAACCCTGAGGAGGCAGAGCCAAGATGGCGGCATGAGTAGAGCAGCAGAAATCTTCTCCCAAAACCACATATATTTATGAAAATATAACAAAGACAACTCTTCCTAGAACACAGATCAGAGGACACAGGACAACATCCAGACCACATCCACACCTGCAAGGACCCAGCACTTTGCGAAGGGGGTAAGATACAAGCCCCGGCCTGGCGGGACCCAAGCACCCTCCCCCCAGCTCCCGGCAGGAGGAGAGGAGTTGGAGCAGGAGGGAGAGGGAGCCCAGGACTGCTGAACACCCAGCCCCAGCCATCCGGGCCAGAGCGCAGACACAGTGCATGCACGGGGTCCTGGATACTAGGGAAAAAGTGCAGCAAGACCGGTGAGCGGGTACCGGAGGCATGGAGCTGGAGGACAAAAGAAAAGCGAGCGGCCATTTTTTTTTTTCAAGTTGTTGTTTTGTTTTGGCAAGTGCTTTTTGGAAGTCTTAAAGGGACAGGGTGGGACACTTAGTCTAGAGGCAGGGAATCTGGGGCTCTCTGGGCACTTTAACTCCCAGGGCAGGAGGGAGCACGGAGGCCCCTCACAGAGATAAATAGCCTCCCAGCAGCTCCCCCTCCAACTCGACTCCACCATTTTGGAGCAGCTGCCTGAGCCAGGCCACGCCCACAGCAACAGCGGAGATTAACTCCATAGCAGCTGGGCAGGAAGCAGAAGCCCTGTCTGCGCGCAGCTGCGCAGCACAAGCCACTAGAGGCCGCTGTTCTCCCAGGAGAGGAGGGCCACAAACCAACAAGAAAGGAAGTCCTTCCAGCGGTCACTCGTCCCAGCTCTGCAAACTATTCCTATCACCATGAAAAGGCAAAGCTACAGGCAGACAAAGATCACGGAGACAACACCAGAGAAGGAGACAGACCTAACCAGTCTTCCTGAAAAAGAATTCAAAATAAGAATCATAAACATGCTGACAGAGATGCAGAGAAATACGAAAGAGATATGGGATGAAGTCTGGAGGGAGATCACAGATGCCAGAAAGGAGATCACAGAAATGAAACAAACTCTGGAAGGGTTTATAAGCAGAATGAATAGGATGCAAGAGGCCATTGATGGAATTGAAACCAGAGAACAAGAACGCATAGAAGCTGACATAGAGAGAGATAAAAGGATCTCCAGGAATGAAACAATATTAAGAGAACTGTGTGACCAATCCAAAAGGAACAATATCCATATTATAGGGGTACAAGAAGAAGAAGAGAGAGGAAAAGGGATGGAAAGTATCTTGGAAGAAATAATTCCTGAAAACTTCCGCAAACTGGGGGAGGAAGTAATCGAACAGACCACAGAAATACACAGAATCCCCAACAGAAAGGATCCAAGGAGGACAACATAATAATTAAAATGGCAAAGATCAAAGACAAGGAAAGAGTTTTAAAGGCAGCTAGAGAGAAAAAGGTCACCTATAAAGGAAAACCCATCAGGCTAACATCAGACTTCTCAACAGAAACCTTACAGGCCAGAAGAGAATGGCATGATATATTTAATGCAATGAAACAGAAGGGCCTTGAACCAAGGATACTGTATCCAGCACGACTATCATTTAAATATGATGGAGGGATTAAACAATTCCCAGACAAGCAAAAGCTGAGGGAATTTGCCTCCCACAAACCACCTCTACAGGGCATCCTACAGGGACTGCTCTAGATGGGAGCACTCCTAAAAAGAACACAGAACAAAACACCCAACATATGAAGAATGGAGGAGGACGAATAAGAAGGGAGAGAAGAAAAGAATCTTCAGACAGTGTATATAACAGCTCAATAAGCGAGCTAAGTTAGGCAGTAAGATACTAAAGAGGCTAACCATGAAATTTTGGTAACCACAAATTTAAAGATTGCAATGGCAATAAGTACATATCTTTCAATAGTCACCCTAAATGTAAATGGACTGAAGGCGCCAATCAAAAGACACAGAGTAATAGAATGGATAAAAAAGCAAGACCCATCTATATGCTGCTTACAAGAAACTCACCTCAAACACAAAGACATGCACAGACTAAAAGTCAAGGGATGGAAAAACATATTTCAGGCAAACAACAGAGAGAAGAAAGCAGGGGTTGCAGTACTAATATCAGATAAAATAGACTTCAAAACAAAGAAAGTAACAAGAGATAAAGAAGGACACTACATAATGATAAAGGGCTCAGTCCAACAAGAGGATATAACCATTCTAAATATATATGCACCCAACACAGCAGCACCAGCATATGTGAAACAAATACTAACAGAACTAAAGGGGGAAATAGACTGCAGTGCAGTCATTTTAGGAGACTTCAACACACCACTCACCCCAAAGGATAGATCCACCGGGCAGAAAATAAGTAAGGACACGGAGGCACTGAACAACACAGTAGAACAGATGGACCTAATAGACATCTATAGAACTCTACATCCAAAAGCAACAGGATATACATTCTTCTCAAGTAAACATGGAACATTTTCCAGAATAGACCACATACTAGCCCACAAAAAGAGCCTCAGTAAATTCAAGAAGATTGAAATTCTTCCAACCAACTTTTCAGACCACAAAGGTATAAAACTACAAATAAATTCTACAAAGAAAACAAAAAAGCTCACAAACACATGGAGGCTTAAAAAACATGCTCCTAAATAATCAATGGATCAATGAACAAATTAAAATAGAGATCAAGGAATAGATAGAAACAAATGACAACAACACAAAGCCCCAACTTCTGTGGGACACAGCGAAAGCAGTCTTAAGAGGAAAGTATATAGCGATCCAGGCACACTTGAAGAAGGAAGAACAATCCCAAATGAATAGTCTAACATCACAATTATCAAAACTGGAAAAAGAAGAACAAATGAGGCCTAAAGTCAGCAGAAGGAAGGACATAATAAAGATCAGAGAAGAAATAAACAAAATTGAGAAGAATAAAACAATAGCAAAAATCAATGAAAACAAGTGCTGGTTCTTTGAGAAAATAAACAAAATAGATAAGCATCTAGCCAAACTTATTAAGAGAAAAAGAAAATCAACACAAATCAACAGAATCAGAAATGAGAACAGAAAAATGACGACAGACTCCACAGAAATACAAAGAATTATTAAAGACTACTATGAAAACCTATATGCCAACAAGCTGGAAAACCTAGAAGAAATGGACAACTTCCTAGAAAAATACAACCTTCCAAGACTGACCAAGGAAGAAATACAAAAGTTAAACAAACCAATTACAAGCAAAGAAATTGAAGCGGTAATCAAAAAACTATCCAAGAACAAAACCCCCGGGCCAGAAAGATTTACCGCGGAATTTTATCAGACACACAGAGAAGACATAATACCCATTCTCCTTAAAGTTTTCCAAAAAATAGAAGAGGAGGGAATACTCCCAAACTCATTCTATGAAGCCAACATCACCCTAATACCAAAACCAAGCAAAGACACCACCAAAAAAGAAAATTATAGACCAATATCCCTGACGAATGTAGATGCAAAAATACTCAATAAAATATTAGCAAACCGAATTCAAAAATATATCAAAAGGATCATACACCACGACCAAGTGGGATTCATCCCAGGGATGCAAGGATGGTACAACATTCGAAAATCCATCAACATCATCCACCACATCAACAAAAAGAAAGACAAAAACCACATGATCATCTCCATAGATGCTGAAAAAGCATTTGACAAAATTCAACATCCATTCATGATAAAAACTCTCAGCAAAATGGGTATAGAGGGCAAGTACCTCAACGTAATAAAGGCCATATATGATAAACCCACAGCCAACATCATACTGAACAGCGAGAAGCTGAAATCTTTTCCTCTGCATTCGGGAACAAGACAGGGATGCCTACTATCCCCAATGTTATTCAACATAGTACTGGAGGTCCTAGCCATGGCAATGAGACAAAACAAAGAAATACAAGGAATCCAGATTGGTAAAGAAGAAGTTAAACTGTCACTATTTGCAGATGACATGATATTGTACATAAAAAACCCTAAAGGCTCCACTCCAAAACTACTAGAACTGATATCGCAATACAGAAAAGTTGCAGGATACAAAATTAACACATAGGAATAAATCTAACCAAAGAAGTGAAAGACCTATACCCTGAAAACTACAAGTCACTCTTAAGAGAAATTAAAGGGGACACTAACTCATCCCATGCTCGTGGCTAGGAAGAATTAATATCATCAAAATGGCCATCCTGCCCAAAGCAATATACTGATTTGATGCAATCCCTATCAGATTACCAGCAACATTCTTCAACGAACTGGAACAAATAATTCAAAAATTCATATGGAAACACCAAAGACCCCGAATAGCTAAAGCAATCCTGAGAAAGAAGAATAAAGTATGGGGGATCTCACTCCCCAACTTCAAGCTCTACTACAAAGCCATAGTAATCAAGACAATTTGTTACTGGCACAAGAACAGAGCCACAGACCAGTGGAGCAGATTAGAGACTCTAGACATTAACCCAAACATATATGGTCAATTAATATTTGATAAAGGAGCCATGGACATACAATGGTGAAATGACAGTCTCTTCAACAGATGGTGCTGGCAAAACTGGACAGCTACATGTAGGAGAATGAAACTGGACCATTATCTAACCCCATACACAAAAGTAAATTCAAAATGGATCAAAGACCTGAATGTAAGTCATGAAACCATAAAACTCTTAGAAAAAAACATAGGCAAAAACCTCTTAGACATAAACATGAGTGACCTCTTCTTGAACATATCTCCCCGGGCAAGGAAAACAACAGCAAAAATGAACAAGTGGGACTATATTAAACTGAAAAGCTTCTGTACAGCAAAAGACACCATCAATAGAACAAAAAGGTACCCTACAGTATGGGAGAATATATTTGTAAATGACAGATCCGATAAAGGCTTGACGTCCAAAATATATAAAGAGCTCACCCACCTCAACAAACAAAAAACAAATAACCCAATTAAAAAATGGGCAGAGGAACTGAACAGACAGTTCTCCAAAAAAGAAATACAGATGGCCAACAGACACATGAAAAGATGCTCCACATCGCTAGTTATCAGAGAAATGCAAATTAAAACCACAATGAGGTATCACCTCACACCAGTAAGGATGGCTGCCATCCAAAAGACAAACAACAACAAATGTTGGTGAGGCTGTGGAGAAAGGGGAACCCTCCTACACTGCTCTTGGGAATGTAAATTAGTTCAACCATTGTGGAAAGCAGTATGGAGGTTCCTCAAAATGCTCAAAATAGACTTACCATTTGACCCAGGAATTGCACTTCTAGGAATTTACCCTAAGAATGCAGCAATCAAGTTTGAAAAAGACAGATGCACCCCTATGTTTATCGCAGCACTATTTACAATAGCCAAGAATTGGAAGCAACCTAAGTGTCCATCAGTAGATGAATGGATAGAGAATATGTGGTACATATACACAATGGAATATTACTCAGCCATAAGAAGAAAACAAATCCTACCATTTGCAACAACATGGACGGAGCTAGAGAGTATTATGCTCAGTGAAATAAGCCAAGTGGAGAAAGAGAAATACCAAATGATTTCACTCATCTGTGGAGTATAAGAACAAAGGAAAAACTGAAGGAACAAAACAGCAGCAGAATCACAGAACCCAAGAATGGACGAACAGGTACCAAAGGGAGGGGGACTGGGGAGGATGGGTGGGTGGGGAGGGATAAGGGGGGGAAGAAGAAGGGGGATATTGTGATTGGCATGCATAATGTGGGGGGTGGGAGAAAGTGGAGGGCTGTACAACACAGAGAAGACAAGTAGTGATTCTACAACATTTTGCTGTGCTGATGGACAGTGACTGTAAAGGGGTTTGTGGGTGGGACCTGGTAGAGGGGAGAGCCTAGTAAACATAATATTCTTCATGTAATTGTAGATTAAGGATAACAAAAAAAAAAAAGAAAGAAAGAAAATGGGGATTACTCCCTGATAGGGTAAAACTAACTGTAAATCAACGATTAATGCATGCTTTAAATATCCTTAATTTTGATCATTTAAAGGGTGTCAGATGATCAGCTATGGAAGTACATTTTTCTGATAATATTCCTTTCTCTTAAAAAAAAAAGCAGTTTCTGTGTGGTGATCTTCAATAAGTTCTTCACGATGATATAAACGGCATATCAAAGTGTGGGCAAAGGATTTGTTTGTGTTTATACAGAGGATCAAAGCCTAATTTGGCTACCCAGAAAACGAATTAAGATACGATATGAAGAAGAACTTCCAACATCAACATTCTCTGACAGAGTCATTCCAGAAGGTGATCATCAAAAAACTTAACAACAAAGATCCTGGCGCTGTTGCAGTTGTAGCTGCATTCATCCCACCAGTTCCTGGACTTGCCATTGGAATGAAGAAGGAGATATCTAAGCTGGCCTGTGCATACAGTAAAACAACAAATTTGACTGGATCTATACTATCGGAACTCAACCAAGAATTAGGAGAAGTGCAAGTTGCAGCGCTCCAAAATCTTGTGACTACAGACTATCTACTGTTAAAAGAACATATGGGATGTGAACAGTTCCCAGGAATGTGTTGTTTTAACTTGTCTGATTTTTCTCAAACTATTCAAATTCAGTTAGACAATATCCATCATATCATTGATAAGTTTTCACAAATGCCTACGGTGCCTAACTGGTTTTCTTGGTTTCACTGGAGATGGCTGGTAATTGTAGGTCTGCTTTGGTTATGTAGCAGTATTCCTATTATGTTAATGTGTGTGTGCAATTTAATTAGTAGTTTAAAACCTATACATGCTTATGTTACTCTACAAGAAGATATGTCAAAGAAATAATCAATCTTCCCATGTTTTCTGCCGCCTGCTACTTCTATAGCTTTTCTTCTTCCTTCCTAATTATAACCCTTAAGTAGAATTCGTGCCTCATATCGAAATTACTGAGTATCATAATTCTTCCAAGTGGTAAAGATACCTCAAGACAAATGCTGGGCATAAAAGCCACAGGGCATAAATCTGCAAAGAAGTAAAAAGCTAACCTTTTCAAACAATATTGCTTCTCTCTCACTTACCAACTTTACATTTCCCTGTATGGCCCCGGAAGATGACTGGTTAGCCAGAGACGGGTAAGATTCCTCAAGGGAGGAACAACCTAAGACAAGCACAGTCGCAGGGGGGCCATCAGGTGAGAAATTGGGGACCAACAGAGGTGAGGCTTAGAACCTCACCCCCCCGTTCTGAGAGAAATCTTCTGTATCCGTGGATGTTTTGTTGCCCTTGTCTAGCTTCGATTAATACTTAGTCTACAGGCACACACCTGATCATCTACATTTGCCCTGTTACAACACTAAACTATGTTTTCTACCTTTATCTTGCATCTACCTACCACTTCAGCATTTTATTAAACATAATAATAATAATAATAATAAGAGAGAAATGTGGGATTCACATATAAATCAAGTATAAAAATCAAACGAATATTCATATTTGACCTGATTGTTTATAGTTCATAATGCGTGATCAAAACCGAAAGTTTCTGTGATGGCTGCCCTTGTACTGTTCACCATGTAAGAACTTATTCACTATGTAAGAATTTGTTCTCCATGTAAGAACTTGTTTGTTATGCTTCAGAAGATTGGAGACTGTTGAGAATTAGGCTTGGGGTTGATTAATGATTGTGCGTTGAGTCCTCTATACAGAATTTTATTGTTGTTAACAACAATTTGATCAATAAATATGAGAGATGCCCTCTCAAAAAAAAGTAAAACCCTTAAAAGAAGGCATAGGTAGTAAACACTTGAACATTGGCATTAGCAATTTTTTCTGGATATTTCTCCCAGGCAAGGGAAACAAAATCAACAAAAAATGAGTGTGACTACATCAAGCTAAAATGCTCTGCAAGGAAAAAGAAACCATCAATAAAATGAAAAAGCAACCTACTGAATTGGAGAAGATATTTACAAATGATATATCCAATAAGAGGTTGATATCCAAAATATATAAAGAACTCATATAACTCAATGCAAAAAAAATCCTATTAAAAAATGGGCAAAATACCTGAACAGACATTTTTTCAAAGAAGATGTGGCCAACAGATACAAGAAAACATGTTCAATATCATTCATCATCAGGGGAATTCAAATAATCAAAACCACAATGTGATATCATCTTATACCAGTCAGAATGGCTATTATCAAAAACAAAACAAAATAACAAGTGTTAACAAGGATGTGGAGTAAAGGGAATCTTCATATACTGTTGGTGGGATTGTAAATTGGCATAGCCACTAGAGATAGCAGTATGGAGGTCCAAATACAATTTACCAGTTAGGGGTCCTTTTAGCCATAGCATTGCCTAGAAACATAGGAAACATGTTTGTGAGGTTGCTAGAGCTAGGAAGTTAACTAATGGTCAAAAAAGACATGCATAATAGGAAATTTTTCTATACCATTTTTTTGAAACAGCTTTTGAGGCATAATTGACATACAACTACCAGTTTTTATAGTTTAAAATTTGGTGAATTTTCCATGAAACCACCACCACAATCAAGATAATATCACCCTCAAATGTTTTCTTGTGCCCCTTGGGAATCCATCCCTTACTTTGTATTTTCTAAAATCTTACATAAGTGAAATAGTACAATATACATGTTTTCAGGAGAAGGAAGGAAAGACTAATGTCTTTCCATGATCATTTCAAGATTAATTTAACATTAATTATTTTAAGAGACCACCATTCTTTTTGATGCAGTTGTAAATGGAATGTTTTCCTGATTTCTCTTTCTGCTAGTTCATCATTAGTGTACAGGAATGCAACAGATATCTATGTATTAATTTTGTATCATCCAATTTTGCTGAACTCAGATATTAGTTCTAGTAGTTTTGGAGTGGAGTCTTTAGGGTTTTTGTGTACAATATCATGTCATCTGCAAATAGTGACAATTTGACTTCTTCCTTACCAATCTGAATGCCTTGTATTTCTTTGTGTTGTCTGATTGTCGTGGCTAGGACCTCCAGTAATATGTTGAATAAAAGGGAGGAGAGTGGGTATCCTTGTCTTGTTCCCGATCTTAGAGGAAAAGCTTCAGATTTTCACTGTTAAGTATGATGTTGGCTGTGGGTTTATCGTATATGATGGCTTTTATTATGTTGAGGTACTTGCCCTCTATACCCATTTTATTGAGAGTTTTTATCATGAATGGATGTTGAATTTTGTCAAATGCTTTTTCAGCATCTATGGAGATGATCATGTGATTTTTGTCATTCTTTTTCTTGATATAGTGGATGATGTTGATGGATTTTCGAATGTTGTACCATCCTTGCATCCCTGGGATGAATCCCACTTGGTCATGATGTATGATTCTCTTGATGTATTTTTGAATTCGGTTTGCTAATATTTTGTTGAGTATTTTTACATCTATGTTCATCAGGGATATTGCTCTGTAGTTTTCTTTTTCTGTGGAGTCTTTGCCTGGTTTTGGTATTAGAGTGATGCTGGATTCATAGAATGAGTTTGGAAGTATTCCCTCCTCTTCTGTTTTTTTGAAAACTATAAGGAGGTTGGGTATTATATCTTCTCTAAATGTCTGATAAAATTCAGTGATGAAGCCATCTGGACCAGGGGTTTTGTTCTTCGGTAGGTTTTTGATTACTGATTCAATTTTTTTGCTGGTAATTGGTCTGTTCAGATTTTCTGTTTCTTTGTGGGTCAGCCTTGGAAAGTTGTATTTTTCTAGAAAGTTGTCCATTCCTTTTAGTTTATCCAGTCTGTTAGCATATAATTTTTCATAATATTCTCTCATAATTCTTTGTATTTCTGTAGCATCCATGGTGATTTTTCTTTTCTCATTTCTGCTTCTGTTTATGTGCATAGACTCTCTCTTTTTCTTGATAAGTCTGGCTAGGGTTTATCTATTTTGTTTATTTTCTCAAAGAACCAGCTCCATTGATTCTTTCTATTGTTTTATTCTTCTCAATTTCATTTATTTCTGCTCTAATCTTTATTATGTCCCTCCTTCTACTGACTTTGGGCCTCATTTGTTCTTCTTTTTCTAGTTTCATTAATTGTGAGTTTAGACTACTCATATGGGATTGTTCTTCTTTCCTGAGGTAGGCCTGTATTTCAATATACTTCCCTCATAGCACGGCCTTCGCAGCATCCCACAGATTTTACAGTGTTGAATCATTGTTGTCATTTGTTTCCATATATTGCATGATCTCTGTTTTTATTTGGTCATTGATCCATTGATTATTTAGGAGCATGTTATTAAGCCTCCAGGTGTTTGTGGGCTTTTTTGTTTTCTTTGTGTAATTTATTTCTAGTTTGATACCTTTGTGGTCTGAGAAGCTAGTTGGTACAATTTCAATCTTTTTTAACTTACTGAGGCTTTTTTTGTGGCCTAGTATATGATCTATTCTTGAAAATGTTCCATTGCACTTGAGAAGAATGTGTATCCTGTTGCTTTTGGATGGAGAGTTCTGTAGATATCTGTTAGGTCCATCTGTTCTATTGTGTTGTTCAGTGCCTCTGTCTCCTCACTTATTTTCTGTCTGGTTGATCTGTCTTTTGGAGTGAGTGGTGTATTGAAGTCTCCTAGAATGAATGCATTATGTTCTATTTCCCTTAATTCTGTTAGTATTTG
The DNA here is from genome assembly GCF_030020395.1 of Manis pentadactyla. Classification (NCBI taxonomy): domain Eukaryota; kingdom Metazoa; phylum Chordata; class Mammalia; order Pholidota; family Manidae; genus Manis; species Manis pentadactyla. The sequence goes on along the minus strand of NC_080037.1, from coordinate 15,098,908 downwards.
TTTCACATATGTAGGTGGTCCTGTGTTGGGTGCATAGATACTTATAGTAGTTATATCCTCTTGTTGGACTGACCCCTTTATTATTATATATTATAATGTGCTTCTTTGTCTCTTGTTACTTTCTTGTTTTGAAGTCTATTTGTCTGATATAAGTACTGCAACTCCTGCTTTTTCCTCCCTATTAGCTGCATGAAATATCTTTTTCCATCCCTTCACTTTCAGTCTGTGTATGTCTTTGGATTTGAAGTGAGTCTCTTGTAGGTAGCCTATAGATGGGTCTTGTTTATCCATTCAGTGACTCTGTATCTTTTGATCGGTGCATTCAGACCATTTACATTTAGGGTGATTATTAATAAGTATGTACTTATTGCCATTGCAAGCTTTAGATCTGTGGTTACCAAAGGTTCAAGGGTAATTCCCTTACTATCTAACAGTCTAATTTAACTCACTTAAATCACTTAGTATGCTATTACAAACACAACCTAAAGGTTCTTTTTTTTTCCTCCTTTTTCTTCCTCCTCCATTCTTTATATATTAGGTGTCATACTCTGTACTCTTTGTCTGTCCTTTGATTGACTTTGGGGGCAGTTGATTTGATTTTGCATCTGCTTAGTAATTAATTGTTTTACTTTCTTTACTGTGGTTTTATTTACCCTGGTGACAGCTATTTAGCCTTAGGAACACTTTCCTCTATAGCAGTCCCTCCAAAATACACTGCAGAGGTCATTTGTGGGAGGTAAATTCTCTCAGCTTTTGCTTATCTGAAAATTGTTTAATCTCTCCTTAAAATTTAAATGATAATCTTGCCAGGTAGAGTATTCTTGATTTGAGGCCCTTTTGTTTCATTGCATTAAATATATCATGCCACTCCCTTCTGGACTGTAAAGTTTCTGTTGAGAAGTCTGAACAAAGCCTGATGGGTTTTCCTTTGTAGGTGACCTTTTTTCTCTCTCTACCTGCTTTTAAAAGTCTATTCTCATCCTTTATCTTTGCAATTTTAATTATTATATGTCTTGGTGTTGTCTTCCTTGGGTCACTTGTGTTGGGAGATCTGTGCATCTCCATGGCCTGAGAGACTATCTCCTTCCCCAGATTGGGGAAGTTTTCAGCAATTACCACCTCAAAGACACTTTCTATATTATGGCTCTTTCTTGACCAACAGGACCCCAGAGCTGAGCTCCAATTCAGCTGAGCACCAGATGCAAGAGGAGAAGGTTCCAGACATCTCTTACTGGCTGTGTACTGTGGCTCCTTGAATTTTGGTGTTTTGATTATCAGAGCTCATCCAAAAGGCAACCCTCATAATTTGAATGTATACACCTATTTTCCCCATGAGTCTGAGAGCTATTTGAGGACAGAGATGGAGTCTTGCAAAACCTTCTATCTACAGCACCTAGCATAGTGTGAGACAAATAGTAAAGTCCTAACAAGTATTTCTGGAAGGAACAGAAATATTGAATTAAATTCTACTGCAAAACAGGTGAAAAATGAATTAAATTATATTGCAGTTAAAAGAGCTGAAGTCTCGACTCTCAAGAGCACATGAGCAATTGGGAGGAAGAAATTGAACTATCTGGAAAAGGAGAAAAGTTTTGCATCCATTGTGCCTCTCTCCCCATCCCTTAGTTTACTCCTAAGTCCATCGATTGGAAGATTGTTGGTTTGTTTTTTAGTTTATTACAAGTTTTTTTAATTAGCTATACTTTCAACTTAGGAATGGACAGTTGATGGTTAATGGCCATATTGCTATGTGACAGCAGATGATAGATAATAGGTGATGATTATAGATGATAGATGGAAAGAGACTAGGTAGGTAGGTAGATAGGTAGATGATAGATAGATAGATAGATAGATAGATAGATAGATAGATAGATAGATAGATAATAAGTGATGATAGGTGATGATAGATAGATAGATAGATAGATAGATAGATAGATAGATAGATAGATAGATAGAGAGAGAGAGAGATAAATCACAGATAGCTGAAACACAAGTCTTCTCTCTTCCTGTCCTCCTGACAGCCATATAAACACCTTACCTTCACACAGTGACTCATGGTTGATAGGGCTCCCCAAAGTATCATTGTAAAAGACCATTTAATGCAGAAAAGTCATTATGTGAGAATAATTTGTTAACTTCACTATATTCAGAATAATTATTTAAAAAACAAAAGCCACATGGACTTTGGAGGAATACAAACTAGAATATGAACTAGGATATCAGTTCCACCCACCATATGCTTTGGGTGCAACTTAACCTGTCCATCCTTCAGTTTCTTTATTTATAAAGGAATAACAGTGATACTTATGGTCAGGATATTTGTGAGGACAATAAGTTATATATGCAAAATGCATCATGTAGTACTCAATAAATGACAGCAACTATCATAACAAAGCATGAAGGACATGATTCTACATAGGACAGGCTTTGGAAGGCCAAATCCTATACCAGCGAAAGCCTAGATTTTAGCGTCAGGCAAATTGAGATTCAAATTTTGATTTATTTTATTTCTTCTTCAGTGTGGAAGGACCACACTGTACCTCAGGTTTTTCCTCTGGAAGTTAGTAGTAATAAGACACATCATAGGTTAGTTGAGATGAGCAAATGAAATCATGTTTACACAGTACTTGGCATGTAGTGGGAATATCATAAATTTTAGTTCTCCTGTCTTCCCATTTTTGGCAATAATACTTATTACAATACTTTTCACCTATATTCTGTATGTGCAGACAGCCTCCTCACTTCCCAACCATGAATAATTGGTGTTTGCTGGAAGTCAAACTTGGGCAGTGACTTCAGTCAGGATTGTCATCCGGGAAGTAAACCACAGCTACCCAAGCATTCAGTTCTTACATCTATCTAGGGAGACGAGAGCTTGTTCCTTGGGCCAAATCATATTTTCTTTAAGTGATGACCTCATTCAGAGTTTCCCTCTCACTTCTCTCCTGCTTCCCTCCCACAGAGCCCGTCTATTTCCATGACCCTGAATGCCTTGATTAATACTCCATGGGGCCAGCCCTACCTCGGTCATCCTCAGACCTGGAATTTGTTCTTTCCCATAGTATTTATTTTGTTAAAGCAAACCAAAGGAGTTTCAAGTTCACCAAAACAGTAGGTGTCTGTTTTTGCCAAGAAGATGCCTTTCATTTTAAGGACATTGTTTCAGGCACCAGAAATATAAAAGATGGAAAATCTGACTGGAGAGGTCTGTGTGGCTCCATTGGGTTTAGGCAGCCACTGGACACTAAGCAAAGGGCAAGGAACTGGGTAATCCTTCCCAATCTTATGGTGGCTGCAAGGAAGAGAGCATCTTTAGCTCAAGAAGACTGGAGGTTTAGAACTGTACTACATACTCTTTGTTTGACTGCTGGGTGACTTTGTCAAGCAAAATTTAGGATTGAAGCTGTAATCACAAAATGAAACATAAAGAGAGAAACTGGGGAGAGGCTTTTTTAAGTGGTGTTTAAGTAAGTGTTGGACACAAAAATTTGCTGCTTATCCACATTGTTAAGCTCTGTGGAGAAACAGAACCAAAAGTCCACAAAGACAATAAATAAAAAGTGAACAGTTCCCAGGAGTGGCTTAGACTTCTGAACTGAGATGCAAAATTAAAGCAATATTATTCTTTAAATGCACAGAGCTTAGAAAAAGGTGCTCTTTAAAGTTCTTTTTATACAACTATATTAAACAACCTTTGAATACTTAGTAACCTTCTCTTGCTCCTAATTGTTTGATTTGTCCTGGCCTTCCAGTTAGAAAGCTGGGAGATGTGAACACTATCACCTCATTTCCTCTTGCATCCTCTGCAACACCTACCACGATTCCAGTAGTTTGTTCTGGAATAGGTGAATAAATGAGCAAGTGATAGATAACGTAACATTATATTCATGTCCTAAAACAGAATTTGTGTTGGAGTTATTATAATGAAGATTGATAACTTCTACTAAGATGATATTTTGAAAGGTTGACAGAATTCCCTAATAAAAAGAAAGCTGAATTATCATTCAGAATGATTTTAAAGTTAAAATAACCCTTTAGAATTAAATAGTCAATTTTTATCTACTCCACCTTGTTCCAAAGAGGATATAAGATATGAAAATTCTATGTCCTTCCTCTTATAAATTGACTGCCAGATAATAACATCACATTGCACTAGTAAGAATTTCACAATTTAGAAAGCACTTTCCTATATGTTGTCTCATTTAGGCTTTTGAGCAACTGTACAAGGAAGGTATTATCATAATTATTTTATTGATGAGGAAATTCAAATTCAGAGAAGTAAGTGCCTTTCACAAGCTCACAGAATGGTTAAGTTTTGGAGCCAAGATTCACATCTGCTTTCCTCACCTCAGGGTCTGTGTTTTCCCTGCCCCCCAGAAGAGCTAATTACAGACTTTGGGAGAGGATGGACAGATGGACAGTTACTGTCCAGACAGGGAGAGAAATCTCCTTTGTGACATATGACGAACAGTAGACTGAGCTAAGAAAACACATAAGAGCTTGATAATCTAGACAAATACCCAAGATCTTCAAGAATCCCCCAAATTCAAGAATAGCATATAATTTACCTCATAAAAAGTCCTCATGGTGATATGAGCAAAGTACAGCAGAGTTTGTTGAAAAGCTGATGCTAGGCAGTGAGCAGGCTCCGTCACCAGCTATGTGGCTATGAGCAGAAAGACCAGCATTCCTGCTTCACCAAAACCTCCTGCCACTAGTCTTCTAGAACTCCTAATTTCAGACTGGGAGGTCAAAATGCCTGCCTGTCTTATGAACAAACTGTGAGCTTTTTTAGAAGGCACTGACAATTTCATGGATTTGCACGTATTTATAACTTTGGAAAACTTTAACCAAAAGTCCGAGTGGATTTGCCTGAATGTGTATGGTGCCTTAGAGTGTGATACAAATTGTTGCAAAAAATATTCCTTCCAGGATATGCCAGATCTCTCATCTGGTGGAGCACAGAAAGATATGTTAGTCAGAACAAGAAGCTTGTCTTCACAACATCATCTATGATCAGCAGTGGTGCCCTGAAACTCACCAACTTCCTCCTATTTGAGCTGGGGGCTGTGTCTCCAACTACATAGTAAGTGAGGTCTGCTGTCAGAGTGGGTACAGAAGTCATGTATGTGAAAACAGGGAAAGACAAATGCTGAATATGAAAAAATCTAGTTCATGGAATGAGAACTCAGTAATGAGGTGGGTGGGCCAGGGCTAGAGTCAGATACCACATCAGCACTGAGACCCCTGTTCACAGCTGATATCAGAGTGGAGGAGAGGGAGAACAGAGCAGGCACTAGCACAAGCATCAGGCCACCCTGAACAGAGACCCATAGATGGCTAACCCACACCGATTTTAAAGGGTCAGTCCTACAAGCCACAGCTGACCGTAAGGAGTGATGCTTCTTAAAGACAGAAACCCAACTTCTAGAAGTAAGAGAGATCCATAAACATCAACTGTTCCCGATGAGTTGAAATAGATGAAGAGACTCTACTTCCTAAAGATGCTACAAATTAAGACTGGAAAATGATTTATTTCAGAAGGAAAAAATAGTTTATTATTTAGAACCTAACTCTGCTTTCTGCGGAGAAGTGAAGATGTCCTAGTGAGATGGTGGTTGAGAGTAAAGATGGGAGAAGCTAGGGAAAGTTTCAATTGCTTTACATGACACAGGAGTTACGGAAGTTCAGAGAAGAAGGAAGGTGGATTCAGTCAGGCTGTAGAGGCTAAAGCTTGGTGGCATCTAAAAAGGCAGCTAATGACTGAAGAGGCACTGGAGGGGGCAAGTTACTTGACTGATATTTTTATTAAGTTTTTCTGTATGACATTACCATCTCCTCTCTCACCTATGACATCTTCAGCAAAATTCACATAATTCTCTAATGCTCCGTAGAACTGGATTGACTTTTGGAGATTTGGCAAAGTAATAAGTCCTGCTTCAAAAGGAGAGAACAGGACAATGAATGACAAAATATAATCCTGGAAGCAGAGTCTCATTTGGAGTATACAATAGAGCTCTTTTATTCTTCAGATGCAGTTAGAGGGAATGCTGATCACAGAATTCTGAGCATTGTGTGCTTTGGGCTGCAAATGATTTGGAAAATAATTGAAGTCACTATTTCTCAGGTAGCCTCAAAATTGCAGAGGACTAACATAAAAAGGATGATCTCACCCTTAAATTCCACTATTTTGAAATTAAATGATAAAGTAGGCCAAATTTTAAATAATTGGAGCATTTATTTTTAATAATACTCCAAAGATTGTGAAGATGGCAATCTCTGTTATGAAGCAGCAATCTGATCTTAAGCCAACTATGTGCCATGTCTGGTCCCAGGTTTGTTCAAGATACCCTCTGAATCTCTGATGCTCCAATCAGGGTGAGTGTAGACTATTCCAACACCATCACTTCTTTGCCCTGCCATCATTCTTCAGTAATTGTCTTTTCTATGCTTAGGTATACAGAAGGGGTACTTCAATAAGTGTTGTCTAAACAGGCAACCTATTAAGGAGAGTCTTCCCTTCATTAAGTCACCCTCAATCTCTACCGGCGAATGCTTAGAGCCACCACTGGCTTGGTTTTGAAAAGAGGAGAGAAGCCAATGTATTCTCAAATATGCCTGACTCTATTGCAATGACTATTGATTTTCATACATTTCCATGTGCTCCCCTACGTTTCTCAGACTCTTGGCCACTAGGCTGAACATGTGACTAACCCTGGGCAATAGAATATGAGTGGAAGTGACATGTTGCCAGGATGACCTTGGAAACACAAGATGCAAGTAACAGCATCAAGAGGTCCTAAAGGAGGTTTCTGGTCCCAATTTTTGGTTTTTGCTTCTTAAAGTGAGAAATGCTAAATGCCCCTTTGTCCTCAGCTTTGAGCCCTCTTGGAAGGCAATGGGAAGAGTCGTCAAACTACAAACATTATTACCTTTGTGTTCTCATTCACTGATCCGAACAGAAAGCCAATGACTGAGCAAGTCCTTGCAACCGTAAAGAAAAAGCCCGTTTTCTTCTTTCAGTGAGGCTGTAACTAAATACATATATGCATTTCCTATCATGACGACTCTCTTCAAGTCAGCCTCTGTCTTCTCTCCGTCCATAGGTTTGAGCAATTGTAACATATCCAGTATGGGTTATATATCTCATAATCATGTGCTTAAGTATAAAGTATAAGTTTAATGTTTAACATTTTATTAAGTAAACTACATAAAGCAAGAACCATTGGACCACAGCAGCAATGTAGATCTTGAGAGGCACCCATGTGTGTAAGGATGACTCGAGTGAGAGCTCCCTTAATGTTTCATCAGTTCAGCTCCATATCTGCCTGGCCAAAATAAATGAATGTTTTTCATAGCACTTACCAAGGAGGTACATGACTTTACAATTCATTTTTATCAAAGACCTGGAGGCAATCGGATCCATGGAGCTCTGAGTTCTTGTTTTCCACCCTATTTACTGTTTCCTATTTGCATTGCTTCTTATGGTTCCAGAAAGTAACACAGAGAGAGCCCACAGTATATGCTCCGAGGAAGGGACATTTGCTGGCATTCCTGTGCGTGTTTTTCTTTGAGGTTTTCTAGTGCAAAACCATATAAAGTACAAATGCCAACTTACAACAGTTTCACCCACAAACTATATTTAAGTGCAGCATAGTTACCAAATAAAATAAGACTACAGAAACAGTTTTACTGCTTAGGGAAAAAAAAGTATACTTTCAGAACAGTTAACCCACAACAGCACAGCTGACAACAAATAAAGGCCACTATCCTGTGAGCCTGAAGCTCAACTTTACATAGGCTCGGTGTAGTGTTTCATGTCATGGGTAGAGTTTCTTTACTGCTTTTAATGGTGGACTTTAGAAGCCTTCTTCCTGCAATTAGTATAATGGAGGATATAAGAGTAGAAATAGAAGACTTTTCCCCTGTTCACCTAGGCAATGAAAACATTTAAAATCATAAATCGTCCCAAGGTTAAAAAGAGGTCACAGAGATTATCCCCCGACTGTATAGTTGTGCTTGTGTTTTGAGAGAATTGCCTGCTAAAAGACTGTTCTGGTCAAATCATGTCTTGAGACAGATGCAGTCCACTGTCCACCAACAATACGTGGCCCTTGAGGAAATTCTCAGCTATGCAGGATGTACCTGGCGTGGCTTGGGCAGCCTTCTTATCCCAGGGGGAAGCAGGGAGTTTGCTGAGGACCGAGGCAGTCAATGTTGGCTCCTCTTTAACGTCCCTTTGGTCACGCCCACTTTTGCCCTCCGGTTATCAGTGTATTTGTGATTTCTGACGGGCTGTCTTACCTTAGACCATGAGTTCCAGACACAAGGACTGCGCCTCAAGCCTGTTTGGCTTTTCAGCCAACTGTTCTTAGCTTATAACAATCCATCCCTTAAAAATACTGAAAAAAAAAAAAATGAGTGAATGGTGACTATATATGTTTCTTTCCTTACGAGCTTTCTAGATAAATAACTGGTGTGATATGTTATTTAATCTTAAGGTTCTGATGATTTCATAGATGATATGTTTCATGCACTAGCTACTAAATTCATGAAATTAATTTCAAGAAAATTAATAAGATCCTAATACCCTGAAAAAATACATTTCCATGTGTTGGTCAAAGCTGGAATTCCCATTCCACATTTTATTCCTTTATGGATAGATTTGCTATCGGTCAATGATTATTCTTGGGTGAATTGGTGCATTAAATTATTGTCACTTATAGAAATGATATGGTGTGAATAAAGAATCTTGAAGCAAGTAGTTGTGGTAGAAACAATTCAGAAACTGGATTTCTGAGGATACAAGTGCAATGAAAAGAGGGAAAGAGGTAAAAAACTGAAAGTTTGAGGGCTCAGGGAATTTAATCCATTTTTTAAATAGTATTTCTGTCCCAGTAATTCCAGAGGGCCTCAATCGTCATTGAAAATTAAGTATACCTTCTTTTTTCACAACTCTTTAGAAACTACTTGGGAAGAAGAGGGCTTTCTAGAGCACATATTAAAAAAACAAAAATAGCCTGCTATTAAACGCCTACTTGTTCTAGGACCTCTACATACACGTATTTTCACTTAACTCAAACAACTCAAAGTCAAGAACTCCCATTTTACAAATGAAGAATCAAAGGCTCAGAGAGATTAAATGGAAAAACAGAGATTCCAACCACATCACATACTAGATCATCTACTCCAAAAACAGGAGCATCACTACCACCGCCAATAAGCAAGTCCTCCCCAGTGTAACACTGCCCATGTGATTGTTCATTCTGTGCGGTTCTGATCCAGCCAAGGACTTTGCCATACTGCTGCTGATCCTGATCAGTAATGCCATGAACCTATACTGTACCGCCCTAGTACAGAACTCTCTCTCAGAAGAGATCCGAAGAGGAAGCAGTACTAATATGAATATGAATAAATATTTTTTGAAACTCAGAAAGCCAGCTCTAAGGACTAACCAAAAGCTTGTGCTAAATCTGAGTCTTGGTGCCGAGCACTTCACTGTCTCTGCTCCCAGTTGCTGCAGCCCATTACCAACAGCCTAGATCAGGCTGGTGGTGCATATCCAGTCATCAGTGCTGGAAATGGACCCAGCACCTAGTATGAGCCAAATTATGACTTCATGCAAGGACTTTTCTTTCTTTCTGGTTTGTTTGTTTCTGTAGCTGTAATGATGCATTAAAGAGGAAAAAAAATATTGTGAATTTTCAGTACAACAAAGGTCTTTGAGCACCTCTTATTGCAAAAGCCCCCGTGCAAAGTAGGCACTGAAGTGATAAGTAGATTTCAGCATGTGCCCTCAAGGAATTTATCTAATTGTTGACACAAATATTTAAAAGAAAATGGGCCACAGTGACCTTCCAGGATAAGACTGGAGGGTTCTGTTTCCTGAGTGAAAGAGAAAAGTTTTTTATCCACATTGAAATAATGTCCTGGTCTTCTCCTGAAGCAAAATACGCTTTCCTTTGCTTGACAAAATTGACTGGATCATCCACTCGTGCCTCTACATAGGGAGCCCCTCCTGAGAGCTGAGAGGTTTCTATCCGTCCCTGGGTGAGAGAGTTCTTGCTAAATCTCACCACACATTCTGCCTCTCAGTATCTTCATACCCTTTGTTTGAACATAACGTAAGCACATGTGCAATTTTAAGATTCATTTAAAATTTAGATTCATTTAATACCTACATTCAATACCTCTGTCCTATCAGTGCCCTTCTTAATCATGATATCTGTCTACTTACTCCATTCAAGGTACAATCCTGCCCATCACTGAGGCCAATTGATCTGATACAGATTGACATTTTCCTTTTTGCCATAGTGGCAACGTGGTTCTCATTTGGGCCAATTAAATTAGAACAGCCCCAAAAAAGTGTATATATAGTTTGTACAGAGAACAAAAGAACAAATGTAAGTGTAACCTGTCGGTTTACCAAGCAACATTTTGTCGGGCTTATTTAAGGAAGAAATTGCTATTAACTCATAAATAAGCCATTAGCAAAAAGACAAACAGAAAAACAAATAAAACAAAATAAGACAAAACCCCTGCCAACTAAGATACAATCTCCCGATCTGCTCATCTCTGTTTTGACAACAGAGTAGAAGATCAATAAATCTGTGGTTGATCCACCACAGAGATAGAAGTACAGCATTGAGGACCTATAATCAAGTCATCCTAGAGGCCAGAAGGAAGAGAAAAATCACTTTTGCCTTGATTACCTCAAATTTTTACACCAAAAATCTTCCTTTGCGGTTGACTTCTTCCGTTTATTGCCTTCACCTCTCACTTCCGATTTTATGAGCAGACATAACTTTCGCGCTTAGAGACCATTTAGCCCAATTCCCTTATTTTACAAATAAAGAACAGGAACCTAAGGGAGGTGACGAGATGACCCCAGAGGTAAAGCTGGGCTAAGAACCAGGCGTCCTGACCTCAGCTCTTCCCATGCAAAAAAGGGAGGGGAGGTGGATAGCCCTGCTGCACAGGAAAGGGGCTGCACCATGCAGGGTGCTGAGGAAGTACTGTTCCCGCAGAGTGGGACGACTCAGTGTGCACCGGGGTCTCCCCCAGGAAGCTGTGGTGCTGTCCAGTCTGACTGAACCACCAAGCCAGAACAACGGGGAGGCCAGCGAAGCTGCAAAGCGACTGGCATCCAGCAGGGGACTATGTGACATCAAACTTCCCCTGCTGAGTCCCTCGCATCTTTTTTTAAGTTCTTCAGCTGCATGTATTTGGTTCCCTGGCACCCTTTGTTTTCTGGCTGCTGATTCTTTTTCTTTTTGCCTTCCCTACGTTTAAAGAAGCAAAAGAAAGAAGTGGGGCGGGAGCGGCGGGTACGTGTCCCCACAGCCTCTTAGTCTTCTCACTGGGCAGCCACTTTGCGCTTTGCAGCCAGTCTTAGAGCGCCCCCTGCTGCTCCAAAGAGTCGTGGCTCTTTGTCTTATGCAACCCTTCACCTTACACCCCAACTTTCAACGAGTTTATTATGACTGTGCGTTGAGCTCTACTAATAACAGAAGGTCACAGCACTATCTCTGCAGACAGTGTTGCTTCTGTATGTCTACAGGAAAATCTTGGAAAATATCAAAATTAAGTTGATAGAAGTTGTTTCCTGTAGGAGGGCCTCTTTAATTCAAGTGGAATGTCGCTCACCAGTGGGCTTAAATAAACCCTTCATCTCAAACATCCACTTTATCACGAAAATGGCCCTGTTTATTCCACTGGTAATATCTTGTGTCGAAATCTGGACAGTATTTCTTCCCTAATGGGGGTGAGACAGAAAGCCCTGCCAATCAAACAGGAAAGACAAGCCTGCATCAGACAGCAGGCCTCTGTTTGCAGGGATAAAAACCCATATTCATTTGCTCAGGACCACTGCAACTTGCAAAAACAATGTCAAAAGGAAAAGAAGTTAGAGTTGCAAAAGAAGGTGCTTTTTCTCTGGGTGCTTTTTCTGTTTGTTTGTTTCATCTCTTTTTTTCCTCTGATTTTCTTCCCTTAAGGAGGGAAAAAAATTTTTTTTGGCATAATTTCTTGTTTGCTTTAAGCCTAATGTATATTTACAGAAGCATCCAAGCCATGGATTGCTTTGAATGTAGTAGCTCTTAGATATACAATAGGGTTACTGTGTTTCAAAGGATTTGGCCACCCATCATGACCCACTATTCAGTCTGTCATCCATTAATCTAAATGCAGCCTCTCAGATGGATCCAGATGCCCCGCAACCTTTTACATTTTTTTATACTACCTCCTGGTTTCTGTACTTAAAGGGAGAAATGTTGCTGAGAGGTATTCCAATATAACTCCAAAAGAGTTTTAATGCAAGTTTCCATCACTTGCCGTAAGTAAAAAAAAAAAAAAAAAACAGGCTTTCTTCTCCTTTTCCAAGTGCCCATTTTTATATCAGGTGGACATAGACTATTTCTAAAAGCTGCTAGAATAATAATGGGGCAGCCCACAGTGGAGAGAGTCTACCCATTGCAGTAAAATCCGTTGAGGGTTTGACTTGACTCTGTAACTCTCTTTTGGAGCAATTTCTAATTAGCAGAAATAAAGTTTCTGCTGATACCATGATAAATAAACAATATCTATAGAATTTTAGAAGAATGACAATTTTAAAAAGAAAGAAGAAAAAATGCAAACTGGCGAATGTCTATGCCAATTAGTCAGTTTCCAGCCACATTAGCTTCTTCCGCGAACCTCACCATCAACTCCATATCAGCAAGGGTTCCCAAAGATTACCCTTCATTTCCCTGCTGGGATCAGGAGACTCATAGAATCCACCAGTTACCATAAAATTTCACTCTACCATTAGGCAGTGTGGAGCCAGATTTCATGTGGAATATTCTTCCTGATCAGTTTTGCTTGGGAAATCCTCTTGAGCTAACACAGTGCAAGAAAATCATGATCCTGCCTGAAATTCATGTATTTGTCTGTAATATAGGTCCATTGCCTCCTCTACTATATTCATCATTTTATTGGGGCAGACCAAAAAAGGAGAACAAGAGTACTTGTGTTCTCCTAGATCCCTTCTTTTTCTATGGAGTAGAAAGAGTTTTGAGGCATTGTCTAATTATTCCCCAAGCAAACAAATATCCAAATCTGTAATATCTAAAATATCCAAAAACCTCAGATCAGTGAAAGATTTCCTTATTTGGAAAATATCCACAGCAGAAGAAGGGAGAGACCACACATCCGTATTTTATCTCATTGTTAAAGCTAAATATCCCCTACTACTAGAGTCTAAGTTGAATTCTTCCCAAAACTGCTCAGCACTGGTTACCAGATGATATTGATATCATGATTAACTAGCCCAGTGAAAACTGTTTCTATTTACCACCACCATGGCTAATTTGCAAAATTATGCTTCTAATTAATCAACCATCATTTTCATTCAAATGATATTGGATAATAATGTTACCATTTATTCACCAAAATTCTTTAATTAAGGCAGATGCTCTCCAGAAATTACTCTTCTCTCTTTAACTTCATCACCTGCAGCTTTCCTCCAATCACCCAAACTTTTTTTTTTTTTTTTGTGAGGACATCTCTCATATTTATTGATCAAATGGTTGTTAACGACAATAAAATTCTGTATAGGGGAGTCAATGCTCAATGCACAATCATTAATCCACCCCAAGCCTAATTTTCGTCAGTCTCCAATCTTCTGAGGCATAACAAACAAGTTCTTACATGGAGAACAAATTCTTACATAGTGAATAAGTTACATGGTGAACAGTACAAGGGCAGTCATCACAGAAGCTTTCGGTTTTGCTCATGCATTATGAACTCTAAACAGTCAGTTCAAATATGAATACTCATTTGGTTTTTATACTTGATTTACATGTGGATACCACATTTCTCTCTTTATTATTATTATTTTTAATAAAATGCTGAAGTGGTAGGTAGATACAAGATAAAGGTAGAAAACATAGTTTAGTGTTGTAAGAGAGCAAATGTAGATGATCAGGTGTGTGCCTGTAGACTATGTGTTAATCCAAGCTAGACCAGGGCAATAAAACATCCACGTATGCAGAAGATTTCTCTCAGAACAGGGGGAGTGAGGTTCTAAGCCTCACCTCTGTTGATCCCCAATTTCTCACCTGATGGCCCCCCTGCAACTGTGCCTGTCTTAGGTTGTTCCTCCCTTGAGGAATCTTACCCATCTCTGGCTAACCAGTCATCTTCCAGGGCCATACAGGGAAATGTAAAGTTGGTAAGTGAGAGAGAAGCCTTATTGTTTGAAATGGTTAGCTTTTGATTTCTTTGCATATTTATGCCCTGTAGCTTCTATGCCCAGCATTTGTCTTGAGGTATTTTTACCACTTGGAAGAATTATGATACTCGGTAAATTTGATATGAGGCACGAATTCTATTTAAGGGTTGTAATTAGGAAGGAAGAAGAAAAGCTATAGAAGTAGCAGGCGGAAGAAAACATGGGAAGATTGATTATTTCTTTGACATATCTTCTTGTAGAGTAACTTCAGCATGGATAGGTTTTAAGCTACTACTTAAATTGCTCACACACATTAACATAATAGGAGTATAGTTACATAACCAAAGCATATCTGTAATTACCAGCCATCTCCAGTGAAACCAAGAAAACCAGTTAGGCACCTTAGGCATTTGCAATCACCCAAACTTTTAACCACCTGCAATGATATGGAAAAACTAATACTCCATACATATCACAGTGATCCATAATCTGTGTCTTTACACATGCTCTTGTTCTCTGCCTGTTGAACTCCTATGTATCCCTCAAAACCCAGAGTTCATACATGACCTGCGTTGTGAAGCTTCTCCTGACTCCACCTTAAACAAAGGTTTATACCACCTCTTCAATGTTTTTCTGTCTCCAGCATACCAGAGTTCCTCCAAATATAGGCCATGAACACCTGCATCAGAATTACCCAGGTTGTTTGTTAAAACTGCAGAATCCCAAGCTCCACTGAGACCTGCTAAGTCAGAAACTCTGAGAGGAAGCCCAGGAATTTGCATCTATTAAGCTTCCTCCCATCACCAGTGATTCAGATGTAAATGAAAATATTTATTCTGTTGTTCACATGATTCTGAATAGCAACTAATATTTATTGGACTTCTATGTTATGCCATGCACTGTTCTAAGCACTTCATACATGTATTAACCCATTTAATTATCACAATAACTTTATAAGAAGGTATAATTTTTATCTCCATTTATATTTTGACTCACTTTTAACTTTTGGATAAAGTGAAATTAGGAAAATTTCCCAAGAGCAACCAACTAATAAATGACAGAAAAAAATGATTCAGCAATAGGCAGTCTTTTGTTCTAGGGCCTATTACTAAATCATTGAGTTTTACAGTCTCAAAAATAATTGTCTTCTGTTTCTTTTGAGGCTGTAAATTCTCTCAGAACAGAAATTATATCTTTATGTCTTTGTAAAGTGATACTATCATGCCTGATATACTTGGTAAGTATTTATCAAATTGTTTGAAATACAGAAGTCAAGTTACCATGTTTCTGTCTACAGATATTATCAGTGAGGTAAAAAAAAATCCATGGACCCCCGCAAAAAATAAGTAAATGTGACAATGCTTTGGTAAAATACCAATGAGATTATGTTTGGTTTTCATTAAAAATTATAAGTAATAGAGTAAATATAAATAAATTCATACCAAAAGCCAAAGCCTCCATGGGTCACATTGTAAACTTTAATACCACACAAAACAGCTCTGGGGACAATCAGACAGTCACTGGGCAATTACTGGTGACTCCCCAAAACCATATTTCCACATTACTTTATCAAGGTGGAACTATGAACAATAAAAAATACATAAGATTATGTCCCTGCTTCATTTTGAGGAATGGCATATAACTGAGCGTCTTCCTTATTGGATACCTAGAAACTTCAGCCAGGCAACTTGAATAAGTAAAATTTTTAAAATCTTTGCCCTATAGGGGTGGTAGCACCTCTCAAGTTCAGCTCCTCGCCCTAAAAGGTATATCATATGCATTCATCTTTTTCAAAAACATAAGATGTTGGCAGGTGGTCCCAAGTACAGTAAAAATGCCACGGATGTTACCAGCCACTTCCTGGAAAGAAAAAAGACCTGGACTCTGAACTATTAAAAGCTGGCATGTTATTTACATGAGTGATATCAGAACTTACAAGCTGTGTCTACACTTAACCTAAAAACCCAGTGAAAACTGAAAAAAATAATAAACTATTCAGCCAGACATTTGGCATTATACAGCATGATATATGTAGGTGACAAATGAGATTTTTTTTCCACTACTTTCATCCAGATGTTTTAAGATGCTATAAACATATATGCACCAGTGGCCATGGTACCCAAATTTCTAACCTGTTATTTAACCTTTCATATCTTCCAAGCTTTGGCTATAAGCCAGGGTCACAGGTATCCACTTACAGTTCACACACACACCTCCACCCTACAATGTGGATCCTGATAGAAATTTTTGATGAGTATAAGTAGGTGTCACATCTGAATCAGACTGGAAACCCCATCAAAAGAAACCTCCAGGCCCCAGAAATGAACTCCCTTCTTGCTTTCAGGTTTGCCAAGGACACATTTTTATCTCTTTAAAAACAAAAATGTATAAAGGATATCCTGCAAGAGCATACGTCATCCACACCATTCTAGTGTAAGGGCCTGTTTGCTGGTAGTGGCTTAGAAGTTCAGAGCAAATACTCAGGACAAAATAACATTTAAAGACAAGCTGTTACCAGACATGTACGCAGCAGCACATTTTGCTTTAAGTGCCTACAGCGCTAGGATGCGCCAGCATTTTGGTTGTGTGGGATCTGAGAACAAAGTTCTGACAGGGTAACAATAGCCTTGATGGGCAGAGAAACAGAGTTGGCCACATCCCCGTGACTTCCGGTGGTGGGACACTTTATGTCTCTTTGATTCCCAGGAGTAGTTATGACACTGGTGACAAAGGATATAGACCTCGCCAGCTCCTCCAGGGCCTGCGACAAGGAGAGATCTCACCACTGAACGGATGATTTTACCTGAATCAGGCTTCCCTTTGTGCTTCGCCTACATATTCTCCTGCCAAGGAATCCAACAGCTTCAGAAACAGTGACATGAGGACACAGCTGGACTCTCCAGTGTAAGTCACAAGTGGTTTGGTTTGGACGTGCTAAGGGGAAGCATTCTGTGTTCAGCCCGATTGGTTCACTCAAATCTCCTTCTAAGCAAGCCTTATTCCCCAACTTTCAGAACCACAAAATGCGAGACCATATAAAATATAAAAAATAAAATCCTATTCAAATTTTATATTTTTTTGCCTGAGCCACTCAACACCCCTAACTGAGACATGCGTCTCTCCATTCAGGAAAATTTGTTTCTCAGAGCCAAGCCCATTTCTATAAATGCTTCACGTGGGAAGGAACAAAATCAGTAAGTCAGAAAGCTGACTCAGAAATTATTGGAAGCATTTCCTTTCCTCCCCCAGTAGATTTTGTTGCTCCACCGTGATTTTCCGGTGTGATCACTACGCAAGGCTTGGCTGACTGTCAGTAAAGGACAGAGCGTTTGGCTACCAATATTATGACTTTGACATTTGGGGCAATTGCTTTTAATGAATGTAAATGTGCCAGGGAAAAGGACTAAAATGTACGACAGGCTCCACAGGAATAAGCTGTGATGGGCAAACAGGCCAAATGTTTGGGAACCTTGGGCCGGGCCTCATTAATCATTCTCAACAACGGAAGCCGACTGTAAGGGCAGTGGCTTGGAAGCCTGGGGTCCACCACTCACTGGCGTCTGGACAACAGCCAATGGCACTCAGAACCATTGAGCCCTAGGTGTTGTGCCAATAATTCAGCAAATATTTACTGATCCCTTACACCTGGTCCAAACAGCACTCAATTTTTGCACTTGAGAGAGCAGTCACTGATAATGACCTTTACATTCATGAAATAGTGCGGCATACAAAAACCCTTTCAAATGCATTGCACTCTTTCAGTCCTGACAACAGCCCCTTCAGGTAGCCATTACTCTTATCCTCACTGACAGATAAGAAACCTCTGCTCCGAGGAGTTCATTGCTCGGCCCCCAAATCACCATGCTGCTAAGTTCAGAGCCACACATAGGCCTCGTTACTTTCAGCTGTGGACATTAACCACAGACTCGGTCCGGGTGCCTCCTTGGAAAAGTCCTGTGTCCCCAAGAGTGCTACAAAGTTCCCTGGGAGTCACACAAACCAGGGTTTACGGGGGGGAGGCGTCCCCGCAGTTAGCCGCTTATCTAAACACAAATAGGCCTCCTTGCCGCAGCCCCTTCAGAACCTGCCACCAGGTACATCATTCTTGGTCCTTCCATGCCCAGCTCTGCTCATCAGAAAGTGGGAAGGTGAGAAAAGCCTGTGCTCATGACAGAGTGTTTAGTGCCAAAGCTCTGGAGTCAAAGAGACCAGCTTGGAAGTGCCTCCTTCAAAGGATCATTACAAGAATTAAATGATACTGTAAACAATGCCGTGTATTGCCTGGCATAGAGTAAACATTCACTATTAATGTCATTATCATTACTAATTTTATATTTGTAAGATACTTACAGACTAATTTTTTTTTCCAACGGCGCCTACTTATTTCCCTTATGAAGACAATCTGACAAGCACTAGCAGAGCCCCTGGCACCAGGCTCAGCCCCTGGACAGGAGGATGCAGTGGATGCAGTCTTTTCACTAGAGAAAGAAACTCCACTATAACAGGAGCTTCATTTATGGAAAGAGTAAGTAAGCATTAATTAGAACTCTGAGTTTTTTTCAATTGTTCACTTAAAGGAAGTTTTGTGCAGGCCCACGCGTGCATGCACTACCCACCCGCGGTACCTCTGAGGCCTGATAATTCTTGATCCTTTACTTTTTTACCAAAATTAATGCCTTACTTATTTCTGCCCCATTCTCTTAGGCTTTTTGCTAAGTGACTAGCTATTTCATTTGGAAAAAAGTTCATGCTGAAGAATTAGTCATTTAAACTTATTACTCTTCGAAGATCAATTCAAATTTGACTGGAATATGGAAATCTCTCCCTGTTAGAAGCTTTAATAATACTTTTCTAAGGAGTGGATAGCTGGAGTTCCCCTGATAGAAATTCACTCATTCATTTTTCCAGACAGGCCATCAGCCAGTGAGCCATTTGTTCAACAAATGGTCCAGGTTAAGGTGGTAAACACCACAAGCAGGGCTCTGCCTCCACTAGGCTTACAATGTAGCAGAAGCAATAAGCATTACACAGTGAACAAAGAAATAACTACAAATAGCAGGAAGGGCTAAAGAAAACAGATAAAATGATAAAGTGGGGGCAGAGGGTGTGTGTCCACAGAGTGCTATCGGGAAAGACGTCTCTTTATTTAAATGCAGTCCATGGATGGACATTTAAATTGAGGCATAAAGAAGGAGCCGATCTTATAATTTCACAGTATAGTCACAATATCAAATCATTATGTTGTACACCTGAAATTAATATAATATTATATGTTAATTATACCACAATAAAACATTTTTAAAATACGAAAAAGGAGCCAGCCCTACAAAGACGGACAGGCTGGGGTGTAGGTGAAATAGTAGAACAAAACCCGAGGTAGAAAATGGCTTGCATTCCAGGACTCAGAAGAGCCTCATCCCGTGAAACCCGGGTCGCAGATGGAATTTGGATTTTACTGAAGGACTCAACCAGGAAAGCTTTCCAGATCCCTCACATGTGCTGGATTCTCTAATGTAGATTTTTGTTTCAAGGAAATTTGGGGCCAAATCTTAGCTCTTAATTCTCGGCCAGCACCTTCACACTCCTCTTTAACACCAGACTCTCGCGCCTGCCCAGCACACTGTGCCGGGAAGAGCCCGTTCGCCCTTGTTCCGGGGTCGGCGCTGCCAGCCAAATGACCTTGAGCCAGCCGCCGGCCACTGCAAGCTTCAACTCCATCTATAAAGGAGGTGGGATCAGATGATCTCAAGGATCCCTTTTGCTCTAAATTAACTCAATCAAAAAAAAAGAGGGGGATGATCTTACTGTGTCTCAGAGCTCAGCGCTTACCCTTCCTGCCACAGACACCCCGTTTGGCACAGAGTTCAGAGCCTGAACTGTGGTGTTACAAATCCAGGCTCTGTGATCATGACTCTGCACGCTAACTCCTTCACCTTGAGCAGATGACTTTATCTCCCTAAGCCTCTTTCCTCACCTGTAAAATGTGAATAATAACCATGCCTACTTTGTAGAGTTCTTATGAAGAATCAGAGGCATAATTATCACTATGCTATCAATATGCATAAAGCTTCCCATAACAGGGTGGCAGGATTTGGACTGGGGGGAAATAATGGGTATGAGACTTCAGGCATAATCCCAAGCAGGTCTTTGGAACTTATTCTCATGAATCAGCACCTATTATGCCAATATGAAGGGTGAACCAACATGAAGGAAGGCTGGGTCTGTTTGGAGCCCAGAGGTAAGGTCTGGTCTGGAAACGTGAGGCCGTTGAGAGGTTTTCAGCTGAAAAGCTATTTGCTCACTTGATGTGAAACACATGGTCTATTGGGAGCCTCAAGAAAACACCAGCCATCCAGTCATCCACAACTCCCATCTCGTATGTGTAAGGCAGGAGAGAGGGTGCTTTATTCTACTTGATACAGTCACTGCCAGCAAAGAAACAATGAAGAAAAAAACAATTAAACTTCTAGCATGAACTAAATCAAATAAGCCCTCCAACCTCTTTGTAAAATATACAGGCGGCAGGCGAGGCTGTCCTGACACGTGTTTAAAGACTACCCAACTTTAAATTGAATTGAATAAATAGACTTCAAGTCATGCAGCTCTTGGGGAAATTTCAAAGGGGTAAATGCCATGAAAGGACATCGTTTTCTTCCTTCTGTTCATAAAAATCACAGACTCACAGGTTTGGAAGAGACATTAGAGGTCATCTTGCCCCAACCTGGCAAAATGGTTCTGAGCAAAGAGGTCCCCAAGTTCAGGTTGTGACTCGACTGCTTAACCAAGTAAGGAGGGAATGGAGGATGGGGAGCAAGAGAATAGGCCCAGTTCTGGTGACGTTATTTCTCTGAGTACTCGACAGCTTCGGAGCTTGATTGTGTATGCTTCTGAGGACATTCTGCTTTTCCAAGTGCTTCCCAGTCAAACTCATCTTCTGAAATCAGCATGTATGTTTCCTGAACTTGGCTTCCTCCAAGCATTAGCCGCTGGGAAACACCAGGAGGGAATGAGGATGGAAAGGGGGACAGACGGACAGAGGGCAGGCAGACTGCCACACTGAGTTCCATTCCTGACTGCGGCAGAGGAACACAATGATGAATAGTCATTATCAAATAGCTTAGTGAATGGGTGTGGAGACCGGGCCTTGCTTTCTCAATAAGGATTTCATACTAGGTTTCAATATTCTAGAAAAAATATCTCTGGTAAGCTGGTAATCGTTTTGTATGTAGTCTATAGTTTATATGTTGGAAGGAAGGAGGGACAGAAGAAAGAAAGGAGGGGGAAGGGAGTAGGGTGCAGGCAAACAGATAAACTTGCAGAAATACACTAAAATAGGGATTAAGTGGTGCATCCATTTATTGAAGGCTAAACCCTTCATGTACTCCATGCAATAAATATGTTCTCATATTAGTCCTGAAAAAAGGGTAGGTTATTATTCCCATTTTACAAAGAAAAAAACGTGATGGTTTGTTAATAATTTCAGAAGGTTTGAGTGACTTTTTTTACTCTTTTTGTAATGTGGAAAGGTTGCTTTGAAAATCAAAACCAAATGTTTACTGCCTTGTGATCAGCCCTGTGTATGTAAGGGCCCTGGGCAAGGCAGCCGACCACCTGGCCAGTTGAGGACCAGAAGAAGATACTAAGGAGAATGCAGAGTGAAACCCACCGGATCCGAGCACACAGGGACCCGGAGACTTCAACAAGGGTTGCCTGCCGATCAGTCAGAGATCCCAGTACCTCCCCACTCCCCTCTCTGCAAACCGTATTGCAGCTCTGCCCTCTCTGAAAAGGGTAGTAAAATCCATGTGAAACTTTCTCTCTCACTCACCCTAGTCCTAAGGGACTATTTTAACCAAGTCAACTCTTCAACACCAAACACTTGAGAGAATTCATTTGTAATATAAATAACATTTAAGCATACACAGGTTTCCCTTTTCCAAAAAAAACACTGGTGTTTTGGAATTGCAATAGTGGAGGTATTTAAGAGAACAAGCTTGTAACAACAGAGTAAGCAACAGAACAATCTTCTTTAATTGGGAGGGAAGTCCCTCATTTTTCCATAACGGCATCTACATTATGTGTCCAGATGCTCTGCCAGATTGTTAACTCTACACCCCAAAGCATCTGATTTTGGCAAAAGCTTAGGTCAGGATACACAACGGAAGCCAAAACTGCTGAGGAGCCATGTGAATAAAGACCATGTCTCAACTAGCAGGTCAAGAAACAAACTAATCAATTAGCAGCCGGGCTTTCTCCAGCTCACCAAATTAAGATGCCTTTAAAAGCATAACTGATCTTTGTAAATGAACTCTCCCCTCTGGTCCTCCCTCTGGGAGGTTGGATATTACAAGAAAATAATTGTATGAATCATTTATATTTCTGGAAAATGCTGAGCACCTCCAGGTGTGACACAGATGGTGGACAATCAAGGGGGGAAAAATAATTTTTTGTGAATAAGACACATGCATCTATGCACTCACATAAATTACAAATCCTACCTGCTTCCTGGCAGGACTCCCCAGCTCCCCACCAAGGCCATCAGCAACAGCATCAACGTCCCCATGCCCCGCACACAGTAAAATTGTCTAAAGGGAGAAAACAACCTTACAAATGTAGAAGGTGTCCTAAAAGGGCCCAGAGGCCAGACTGCCTGGATTCAAATGCCAGTGCCACCACTGCCAGACTGTGTGATGTTGGAGAAGTGACATCCCTGCCAGGCCACAGCATCTTCATCTGTCACTGATAGATAATATCACTGCGGATATTATCAGTTAGGGATAATATTAGAACCTCTCTCTTGGAATTGTTGTGAAGACTGAGTTAATGCCTGGTAAGTAACTAACATGGTGCCTGATACCAAGTTTCATGGGACAAAATTGCTTACCTGCATTATTCCTACAAAAGAAGGAGGAGGAGGAGGAAGAGAAAGGGAAAGAGGAAGAGACAGGGAGAGGGGGCAAAGGGAGGAGAGAGGACAGGCTTAGTTATTCCTCTTCAGATTTCTGTGATAATGGAAGAAAATTCAGCTGAACATGTTTAGGACTATGTCCCAGCCAGGAAAACTGAGATGCCCGTTAGCAGAGGAGGGAAGCTAGGAAGAAAGCAAGAAAAGTTAGATTCCCTCAAGGCTGAGGCTGTCCCAACCCTTGTACACACTTCATCTCATTCTCTGAAGAAACACACACTCGGAAACTTCAGTGACCTGCCACGTGTTGTATGGACTTGTAAGTTGAGCCATGGATTTGAGATTCAAACTCCAGTCTTTTTGTCTCTAAGACTCACCTTCTTTCCATGCCAGCACCCCAAAACATTCACCCACAGCAGAGGTGGCAAGTCTGATCTGAAAATCATCTGCATGGTTTGTCCCACTCTGGGCATACTCTCCAGCCAAACAATGCTGGTAGAGAAACACTTAGGCTGCAACATTAGTTCCAATTAGTATAACACAACCTCTACTCTTAGACTCAAAACGTTGATGGACATACTAAGGTGCAGATTTTGGTGGTGGTGGTAGTGGTGGCTTTTACTGGACAAAAGGAGGGACTAAGCTTCTTAGGGAACATTCTAAATAAAATTAAGTTTAAAATAAGAGCTGTCTTTCCAGATAACTCAAACTCCACAGGTTTCAAATCAGTCAAGGCATTCAATGGCCTCCAGGCAGAAGTCTGGAATAATTGGCCCATTTTCATTGACCCAACTGGGGAAGATGTGAGAAAGACTGAAGAGGTATTTACTACACATGAGGCTGTCGGTGCGTTCCTTAGCCACCTCTCTTGCCCGGATTGAGGAAACCTCTGTGCTGGTCTTCCCACCTCTAATCTGTTCTCCACATAGTGGTAAAAGTGATCTCAATATGCATCAGATCACATCACATACTTGCTCAAAATTCTTCAGTGTCTTCTCACTGCCTTTAGAATAAAGTTCAAAAATGTTAATATGGCCTTTCTGGCACCACATGACGTGGCCCCAACTTCATCTTAGGCCACCCTGCTTATCCCACAGTTCTATGATCAAAACCGAAAACCAAAATCATGACCAGATTTGATTTTCATGACCAATTCTCACCACATTTTTCTACCTCAGAACCTTTGAAGATGGTGCTCTTTTTATCTGGAATGACTTTCTCTCCTCCCACCCATCCGACCTCCACCAACACACACACAAACACACACAGCACAGTTCCCTCTGGTACCTCTTTCTCACAATCCAGGTCCTCAGAGAAGCTTTTCTCAACGCATTAAAGTACTCCTGGCCCACACATGGCCCCATTCAAGGCCCTACTTCCTACTCTCGGCCCTTTCTTTTCTTTATGGTACTCATCACAAGTGAGTCTCCACTGGCTCCTTAGTGCCTGGCACAGTACCTGGCACATCAATAAAATTTTGTGGAGCAAACGAGCAAATGAACAAAGGTGTATGCACCATGTTATCTTCATTTTGCTGTTCTTCAAATCTCTTATCACTCCTGCAAACTATATTACTGATTTCTTTGTTTGCTTTTTTAATTATCTGAGTTTCCCACACAAAGTAGACTCCATGAGAACAAATACTTTTCCACATTCACTATTTTATCCATGGTATCCACAACAGTGCCTGGCACAAAGTAGGCACACAGTAAATGTTTGCTGAATGCATGAATGAGTGAATGCTTGTATCCCTAAGATTAAATGCAGTGCCTAGATCAGGATAAATGCTTAAGAAGTGGAAATGTACCTTAATTTCTTCTTATAATTTAGTAACAATTCAATTTTTACCAAGATAGAGGCCACACTAAAGTTTTCATATAGTCAAAGGCAATAATCGACAAAATTTTATAGACAGTTCACTTTCAGGAGCAGGGACCATCTCTTGCATCGCCAAACCTTTACAACGGTCATGTGTTGCAGGTTCTGAACTGGGAGATCTCCTGGTAGGAGCTATTGGATCTCCTCTGACTTACTGGTCTTCCACCACCTTCCCTTACGGCCAGTGAAATGTGTTGGGAGATGTTCTATTGAGAGAGAGAAGGAACGTGCCCTTCAAACAGCTGTTTTCATGACCAAATCCCACTTCAACTCTTTCAAGTATTGCCTGTAACACTCACAAAAGAAAACAAATCTCTCTTGACACAACATTTTGACCAAGTTCAATCTGGTTATTCATGTTATTCCAACTTTTTTTGGTAGAAAAGATAAACACGGTCTCTGGAAAAAAAAAAAAAACATAATCAAAAAAACACCTCCCCGGCTCTTCCAAGGCCCATCCCTGGTTTCCAGATGCTCTCCTTTCTCAGCTTGGTTTAATTAAAACTCCATATGTCAGCAACCCATCAGCTTCAGGTGTGATTCAGATTGCCCCAAAGCATCGGCAAGCCTGCCAACCACCCAAGCATGAGAGCAAAGTTGAGAAATGTACTCCCTACAGCAAAGCCCATCGTTACAAGGGGAAGGCTTGTTGGGGGAGGAGAGGAGTGATTATCTCCCTCCCTGTTTTGGATTTAGAAACATAACAAAGAGAACTTGGTTCAAACTCCAGTCCATGTCTTAGATCAGCAACAATGCTATTGAGGGAGACACAAGCCTGTGGAAGTCTAACTCCTGGTCAGAGTTGGCTACCCGTCCAACTGCAGTCCTGGTATGTAAAAGATGCTCAGAGCTCTAAGGCATCTGTACCCCCACACAGTAGAAAGCTCACGGCATGCTTGTTTATTCTTCTTTTTTCCCCTTGGTGTGTCAGATCTGAACTTTTTGCCTTTGGGTCTGCAGTCAGACCAAAAAAGAAAAAAAAAAAAGGTAATTAGCTAACAGAGTTTGCTGGCTGCAGTAGCCAGAAATTGAAAGATAACTCCCAACATGATCCAGCCATAGATGAAAACCAAACTCCTGTGGGAGTTCTCCTTGAATAAACAGGGCCCTTGCACAAGACCTGAAGCTCCGAGTGCACAAGCCCTGCAAAGACAGCAAGAAAAAGCATGGGAAACCACCCCGGTCCCATGGTCTGGAATACTGGGCCCTTGGTTACATGCACAGGAAGCTTAGCCAAACACTTAAGACTTTTACTTCATGCAACTAAAACAAATGTAAAACAAAAGTGGTGCCTACACCAAACCAGAACAGGTAGACAGTATCCACATAATTCAGGAAATCACCAAACATCCTTTCTTCACCACATTCCCAAGAGCTGGAACCAGAAGTTTGGGGTACTATCTGAACACAGCACAGCTCATTAGCATTTATGTGATCTCTGAGCACCCAAAACAATAGATTTGAGTAGCTTATGCTCTGGACTGAGTGAATTCACTGGTTGTCTATAGATCATGGAGAAAAAAGTTATGTATCTGACAGCTTATAGCAATGCACGTGGATTAAGAGGGGTCTCTTTGCAACAGTTTTTCTGGTATAAAGTGCACCTTGAAACGTGTTGAGAAGCATTTTAAGAACAAACAAAAGCTGAAGCTCCTAGAGCAGCCTTGATGCACAGAATACAGAGAAATACGGACCTACATAGGATGGCTGATGACTGGAACAGGGACGTACTTCCTTAGAAAGCCCACAAAGGCTACCATACTAATCAACAGACTATAGCATTTTCTTGATGGAACCTCAGCAACAAATCAACCAAATAGGTTGGTAGCAAGATACAGTGGGAAAAGCACTGGATGAATCAGAAGGCCCAAATTCTCCTACCAATTCTTGTCTTACTTGCTAGATGACCTTGGGCAAGTCACTTGATAACTCTATTTCAATTCCCATGTCTGCAGAATGGGAATAATAACATCCCAACTGGCTACCACAGAGAACTGAAAGAAAGTGATCTGTGTAAAAATGCTTTGGTCCTGGGTATAAGCCCAAAAGAATTCAAAGCAGAGACTCAACCAGATACCTGCACACTGATGTTCATACCAGTAGCCAAAAGGTAAAAGCAACCTAAGTGTCCATCAACATCAGCAGAAGAATGAATTCACAAAATGAGCTATATATATATACAATGAAATATTATTCAGCCTTAAAACCAAAGAAAATTCTGACACATATATTACATTATGGATTAAAGAAAAAATACTGAATGATTCCATTTATATAAGGTACCTAGAATAGCAAATTCATAATTCTGGGAATAGACAATGGTGATGGTTACACAACATTGTGAATGTACTTAATGCCCTGAATTGTACATTCGAAAATGGTTAAAATAAATGGTAAGTGTTATGTTATTTATATCAAATTAAAAAAAAAAAAAAAGCTTTAGAAACTAAAAGTTCAATACAAGTGCTAGGAACTAATTTTCAGAGTCCTAATATTTCCTGTGTCCATTCACCAGTTCCAATTAGAAATAGAATCCATACAACTTAGTATTTATTTTTCTTAAAAAAAAATTTTTAGAGTTCTCAAGTTTTTATCACTTTGTTGAACAAATTTTGATCACTAGGAATTATCTATTGAAAGCATTGGAAGTACATATAACATAGGAGATGGCTAGAAAAATCTCTTCATGACCTTTTAGCAAAATACTATTTTTCCTTAAATATCACTGTTCAATGACATTCTGTTTTCAAGACCATTTAGAATATTATTTTTCAGCCAAAATCAATGATCACGGAGAAGTCAGCAGAAGACAGAATGAATAAATGCATGGAAAATGGTCTAAACACCTAGCCAGCAAAGCTGGTCATGTCCTCCTCTTTATATCACAGAGGACCTTGAGCTAGGAACTGGCTTCTGTCTGTTTTTTATCTTACCTGTACCTGACATGGTGCTTGATACCTGATAAACATTCAAAGGAGTCTGCTTAGATTAATTCATGATTAACTAATGGCTTGATTTTTTTTTTAAATCAAACTTACCAACAGAAGCCAAAGAAATGTCAACAGAAATAAAATGAAGCAAGCCTGCTGTTTATAAAGCCTTATTTGTGTAATTCATCAACATTTTCATCCATATAAAATTGTTCTGGAAACAATACCTTTGGAATCTATTTTCAAGAGAACAAGTTAACATTTTGACATAAACTAATGTGCCTATTTTGTAATAGTATCAATATCAATGGGTATGCACCAGGACACATTCAAAATCAGATGGCACATTTTGAGGGAAATAAATCTGTGGCATGGAGATAAGGCTTCTGGTTTGCATCCTAGCTATTTGAAAGAGTCAACCCATTTCACTTTGGTTTCCTCGTATGAAAAATAGGGAGTTTAAAATTTGATGTTTGGTTTTTATAATTTTGTGTATCACCTTATTCACCTTATAACATTTGTTGGCAGTACTAAGTGGTTATGACATAATTATGTCTTTATTTAAGAAATGCAGTAATATAAGAACATAAAGATTCAAATAAAACCAGCGAATAATGAAAATATGATTTCTATTTGATTTAGGGATTAGTCAGAGTCAGAAGCCATCCAAACTTAATCATTCAGAGAGTAAATCCCTCCCTTTTCTCTGTATCTATCTCAGTAGCTCACTCGGTGCCAAGCACTCCTAACTTAGAGTATTAATATGATGCTGAAAGGTTCATGACTACTTGACTTTTGTCTAGCTTTATTAAGATATAACTGACATATAGCATTATGTTAGTTTAACGTGTACAATATGAGTTGTTACATATATATATATACTGCAAAATAATTACAATAAGGTTATTTAGCACATCTTTCTCACCTCATGTAATTTTTTTGTGTGCTGTGAGAAAATTTAAGATCTACTCTCTTAGCAAATATACAATATAATATTGTTAACTGTATTTACCATTCTGTATATTAGATCCCCAGAACTTACTCATCTTTATAATGGGAAATTTGTACCCATAACATGTCCCCATTTTCCCCATGCCCCAGCCCCTGGCAACCACCATTCTACTCTCTCTTTCTATAAATTCAGCTTTTAAATTCAGCTTTTTAAAGATTCCACAAATAAGCGAGACCATACAATATTTGTCTTTCTCTGTCTGACTCATTCCACTTAACTTAATGCCTTCAAAGTTGATCCATGTTGGTGCAAATGGCAAGATTTCCTTTCTTATGTCTGAATAATATTCCATGACATATCTCACAACTTGTTTATCCATTCACCCATCAGGGGGCACTTAGGTTGCTTCCACATCTTGGCTATTGTGGATAATACTGCAATGAGCATGGGGATGCATATATTTCTTCAAGATAGTGATTTCATTTCCTTTTCATATGCACCTAGAAGTGCTGGATCATATGGTAGTTCTACTTTGAATTTTATGAGGAACGTCCATACTGTTTTCCATATTGGTACCAATTTACATTCCCACTAACACTGCACTAGGGTTCCCTTTCTTCACATCCATACTAACACTTGCAATCTCATGTTCCTGTAATAGCCATTCTAACAGGTGTAAGGTGATATCTCATTGAGGTTCTATTTGCACTTTCCTGATGATTAGTCATTTTGAGCATCTTTTCATGTACCTGTCGCCCATTTTTATCTCTTCTTTAGAAAAATATCTATTCAGCTCCTCTGCCCATTTTAATTGGATTATTTGGGTTTCTGCTACTGAGTTGTATGAGTTCTTTGTATACTTTAGATATTAACCCCCTTATCAGGTAAATGGTTGGTAAATAAACACTCTAAGCTTTTGTTTATCTGGGAATGTCCTTATCTCTCCTTCACTCCTGAAGGAAGTATTGGTGGGTATAGTATTCTTGACAGCTCTGTCCTTTCAATACTTTGAATATGTTATTATCCCACTCCTTTCTGGCCCACCAGGTTTCTGCACAGAAAGTCCTTCAAAATTCTTTCATCTGACTTTTAGTATTTTGATTATAACGTGTCTTAGAGTAATTTTCTTTGGGTTGGTCTTGCCTAGGTTTATTCCTGTCCCTGGATGTCCATATCCTTCTTAAGATTTGGGAAGTTACCAGCTATTATTTCTTTAAAAATGTTTTTCTCCCTTTCTCTCCTCTTCTTCTGGGATTCCCATGACACAAATGTTAGTTCACTTCATGGTGTCCCATAATTCCTGGGGGCTCTACTCTTTCTCATTCTTTTTTCTCTTTGTACCTCTAACTGGCTAACTTCAGTGACACATCTTAGAGTCCACTGATTCGTGTTCTCTGTCAAGTCTGTCCTGTAAGCTCCCTATTGAATTTTTCAGTTCTCTCAATGTATTCTTTAGCTCCAGGGTTTCTGTTTAGTT
This sequence comes from Manis pentadactyla, assembly GCF_030020395.1. Taxonomy (NCBI): domain Eukaryota; kingdom Metazoa; phylum Chordata; class Mammalia; order Pholidota; family Manidae; genus Manis; species Manis pentadactyla. The sequence continues at coordinate 15,068,557 of NC_080037.1, read as the reverse complement.
CTTTTTTATGATTTCTATTTATTAATTTTCTCATTTGGATCAACTGATTTCATTCAGTTTCCTATCCATGTTCTGTCATATTTCCTTGAGTTTCTTTTATATGATTGTTGTGAATTCTTTGCCAGGTAAATGGTTCATCTCCATTTCCTCAGAGTTCATTATTGGAGCATTACTAGTTTCCCATGTTGCTGACATATTTGCCTGATTCTTCGGGATCCACATAGCCTTGCATTGGTATCTGTCCATCTGAAGGACATTTGGACTCCTCTTCCAGTCTTCATGAGCTGATTCGGGCAGGTAAAGACCTTCTCCTGTTGGTTCCCTGGGCTGATGGGATTATTTCTGGAATCCCATTTGTGCTGGGTTGTAGCTGACATCAAGGCTGTTGCTGGGTCTGCACTGGGGCCGACTGTTGGCATGCTCATTGCCAGGGGCTTGTGTGCTCATGAATCCTGGCTGGCTCCTCAATGGATGGGACTGCCTCCCAGGTCTTGTTAAGCAGGGTGGCCCTGGGACACAGGGTTACTTCAGGAACCACAGCTGGGTTCTCATACAGCACACCTGTTACCAGGTGCATGGACAGATATGGCTCTGCCAGGATCCCAGGAAGGCCCCTAACCAGTCACAGGATGGCTGCCTGGACTGGCAAGACAGTCCCTGGACTGTAGCTGAGAGGAGCTGGGATGGTGCCCCAGGACTGATTCAGGTTCCAAAGACAACTTCGAGGTCTTCAGACCTGGCTCTGGATGAAAGTGTGGCTGGGCATGTGTCCCACCACGTCTCTGGCAGACCAGACTGGTCCCTGACTGTGGCTGGGAGGAGCTGGAGCCAGGTGTAGAGCCCTTTGAGCATCTCCAGACAGAAGTGTCCCCTGCTATGTCCCTGAGCCGGGTCTGCCAACAGACGGTGGCTGTGCGAGGCCTAAAACTGAGTATAGGGTCCTTTGAGAACTTCTAGAGTTGCATACAAGAGTGACTCCTGATGGGACCCTGGAACAGCAGGACTGCTGGCCAACTATGATTTTGAGGGGCCTGGAGCTGAGCACAGGGCTCTTTCAGGATACCCAAGGTTGCAGACAGGAATGTCTCCCACCAGATCCCTCAACCAGCAGGACTGTTTGCCTACTGCGGCTGGGTCAGGCGAGATCCCAGTTAAAGGTTCTTTTCAGGATCTACAGTCTGTCCAAGTTTGGTGAGCTTACCTCCAGAACTCCCAGACCATGTCTGAGAGGCACTGGAGCTGGTTCACAGGCCACGTCAGGGTCCGCTGCCAGGACCAAGGTCTGTCCACCTGCTGCCCAACACTGGACAGCCATGACCCCTCCTGGGTCCCTTGGCATTTGGTGTAGGTGATAGACCTGAGGTCAAGTGGTGCTGTGCCTGAGGCTGCAGGGCACAGAGCTACTTTCATTCCTGAGGCCAGGACCATGGTCAGCAAGTCGGTTGCCTTGGCACGGGCCTGCTTCTCAAATGACTCTTGTCAGTCTTAGATTGCACTGGGGTTTCACAATTTCCTACCTGGGTCCCAGATCTCCCACAAAGATACTTTTGTTGCAGATAAATGGCAAATTATTGTTGATGAGGGGATATGACCAACGAACATCTCATTTGGCTATCTTGCCAATGCATATCGCTTTCGATAACCCAAACGGTGATGCCTTAAATTGATGTTGGCAAGTTTTGATTATATGTGTACTTGGGGAAAGGGAGAGTAGGAATAGGCATGAAATGAAGTTTTTAATCCCTCATACTTTCTTCTTTAGTCTAAGAACTTCAAGGACAAGACCTTTTCTGCTTCTTTCCAACATACCCTTCTCAGAGCTTACACGGGCAGTGCACACCTGACTGACTGATTAGGGATAAATGAATACCATAAATTATCGAAAGAGTATCAGAAAAATAGAAACCTTAGAGAAGACTATTTCATGACATCTATCACCTTTTGAAATTCATAACAGATCAAGTCCCATGTTACCCCGCATAGAAAACACAAAAAAGGATTAACCAGCTTCACAAGGATCACTGTCTTTGAAAAGAAACAAAAAGGGTAATAGTATATCAGAATAAATAGATCTAAATTATAGCTTATGTTTTCTCTGAAATAAAAAGAAGTTTTTTGTATTCCTTATTGGAAGGCTAAATAAATACAAGTCAAAAAGAAAAAGTGTGGTTTCTTATTCCCAACTGTGGGCCTTACGGAGTTAATAGAAAAGAGAAAACATTTAGCCAAAATAGTCTGTCTCAGGGGACTCCTGCTTGATACAGCCTAGACAGTGGTGCACAAAGACACCATTTCTCTCTGGATACACTGGAGATGAAAAAAGGAGGTAATTATGGTTACCCATGGACCATTCTCTAATTTAGGTTGTCAAGAAGTTATTAAAGTAACTTAAAGAGATTTATTACAGTACTTCTGAACAATAGAACACAACTAATACTCAAGTAACTATCTTGTAAACTAAGATCAGTAAATGAAAAATTGTGTAAACTGGATTTCTTTAAACCAAACATCCAAACAGGACCCCTCTGCAAACCCACTAGTTTCCTTAAACTATTGAAAAATTTGGCTCAGAAAACATATGAACATATTTCTGAATATGTGTGTGTGTGTGTGTGTATATATATATATTCATCTATATCTTCATTCTTATGTAAATTCACACAGGGATGTATTGCTTGATACTTGATTATTAATTCTGTTATTGAAACAAAATTGATAAATATTAACCAACTTCCTCATAATAACATTCAGCTCCCTCTTATTTACTTCACCTCATATTATCCTGTTTTCATTATTATTCTTGTTAAAATTTTGTTCATCCAAGAAAAATAATTACAAAGAAATTTTCTCACAAAATAATGAATTATAGATTTAAGATACAAATATCAATAATTTTCAACTATCCAGTAATTTGCATTATCTGAAGATAACTGGTTTGTGAAGTTACAACATAATTTATAAACATAGGCAGGTTTTGGTTATTCTAATTTCTATCTCCCTTTCCTGTCTCTCAGTGATATTTTGGGCAAAGTCCATAGATTTCCAGGTATTTCTGGTTAATACAATTCAACCCATTGTAAAATTGAATCCGATATCAATTTTTAAATTCTGCTTCTCTCCCCTTCTGAGTGGACTTGTGACTTAGTCAAAGACAATCACGTTCATCAAATATTCTGCAAGATCCCCAGCATTTCCCAGCCTTGATTTTAAATTGAGAAAATATGACTATAAGAGCCAATTGCTTGAGAGTGTAAGTGGCCTTTAAAACTTTCATCTGAAATTACTTAAGAATTCTCCCAATTTGCACCCTCCTCTCCTTCCTGGGCCACCCAGAAGCCATGCATGGAGATGAAGGGGTTGTAGGATACAAGCAGACTAGGTCCCTGAGTGACAACCAAGAAGGGTATCATCCTAGACAGGCTTCAGCCTCCTAACAGACTTTAAGTGAATGAAAATTAAACCTTCATGGTGTTGACGCACTGAGATTTTAAGGTTAATTTGTTACCACAGCCCAAGCCTAACCTGACAAATATAAGGTCTTGATTAGGGAAGGGATGTGGTCTTCTCTTTCACAGCTCCTCCCACACCTGATTGGCTGTGGAGTCGGCGGGGAGCTCGGGTTCTGAGATCCATTTTTCTTCTTCCCTTACTATGTCTATTTCCACAGGCCTGAATAAAAGCACATCAGCTCAAGCAAGGTCCTTCTGATTCTGAGGGTCTCCACCAATGCGGAAATCTCCTTATTGCTGATGTGCATGGTTTCTTGGAGTGTTGGCCCTGCACTGCTCTGCAGCCACGTCCCCTCTGGACCCAACTGACCAAGCTTCCAATCCCTTTTTCAGCTGCAACATATTCTTGAACAGCCATTGTCCTCCTCCCCTAAACTTCATGTCTTCTCTGTGTGAATCTTTGGAATCATTGAGATACTCTAAAAGCTTTGGGAGAGGGAGAAGAGGCATTTTTCTTCCCAAACACAGCTTCATAATCCCCTCACTCTACTGGCACAGGTTTTAGCAAGAACCCCACCTTTAGTAATCTCCAAGTGACATGTAGGTACCTGACTCTAACCTCATGAGCCACGTCAGGTAGACCTCCGCCCAGCTCAGCTGCATGCCCAGTGCTATTCCAGGGTGGGCCTGTGGGCTCTACATCAGAGCCAGGAAACAAAAAAAAAATAGTCTTTTCTTCCTACAATCCCAGTGTCAATGAGTGCTTATCCACTAACAGGAAAAGGAAAAGAATAGCTCATCCAAACAATACATTCCCGTCTCTCTTCCCCACTCAACACTTCTCATACATAGGAAGGTGGTAGAAAAGCAGCATGGTGGGTGGGGAAAGCAGGGTTGGTTCAACCTCTTTTCATAAGTTCTGTGGACAGGTCAGGAACTGGGTCAAAGTATAAAGAATGTCAATCCAGAATGTGAAGGGTATTGTTTTCACTTGTGGGACATTAGCATCAAACTCAGAACAACAGAAAAATATTTCTCATCTTGTACTGATCTGTTTCCATTTCTATGAAAATCAACAGTAACACAATGTTGGTATTAGATCTATATAACTCTATCTTAATGTAGATTTTAGATTTATTCATCAGTCATAATGCAACAAAATCAACATATTATTAAACTTCTGATGATTATTATCACTCTTTCAAAAATGTATGTATGTATGTATGTATGTATGTATTAAATAAGCATATGTATTGAGTATTTTCTATGTGAAAAAGAGCATTATGCAAGATACTTTTTATTTGGTAAATTTTTTTCTAGGTAGCTATGTATTTAGGTTTAGCATGTTCTCTACAAACTTAATAACCTGAAAACTAAACCCTAAAAAAAAAAAAAAAACCTATATATATGGGTTAAACAGTAAAATCTCAGCTGGCCCACCAGAAGTGATATTTGAAAGCATTACAGTGACAACAATAATAACTAAGATAAAGTAGGTGATTTCTACATAATATAAAAGATTTGAGTTCCCTAAACTCATAATTTCTCTCTTGTAACCCAACCCACTGAATGTATAAGTGTCATCTCCACCCTCTTTGCATTATCCTGTGGGTAACTGAGGTTTAGGGAACTGATGTCAAATGCTGATGCACTTTATGCTGCTAGTTTTGTGAGTAATAGATTTTCTTTTATCACTTTTATCTGTCCCAGGAGCTTCATGTCTGTTACCTTCATTCATGATAATGTGACATGTTAACTTGTTAATTTGCGAATAGGTAAAATCTTGGACTCTTCACAGTTCTTCGAGTTAATATATAAGTTGTACTTAAAGTCAGAGCTTTAAGTAAATTCATAAAGAAACTTAGAATTCTCTGCTATGTTACAAATAATCTTTCCAACACACATTGCTCTGAGATATAGAAGAGTAACGACAAACAGAAAGCAGCACAATGAGTAAGACGCTAGACTGATGGAATAACTATTTCTTTTAATCACTTAAATTTCTATTAATTCTTTGCCAAGCAGGGACCAATATTGACACTAGAAACATAGTATGTTCTTTGTAGGTATATTTCAACATGTACGTGTATGCATGCATTTGCTTAATTTGGCTGTCAAGCAGATTCACTTAACATAATTTAAGCTCAAAGAGTTTTTCAACTTTCTTTTTTTAGTTTTCCAACTTTTTTGAGGTATAATTTATTCACAATAAAATGCAAAGACTTTAAGAGTACAAATTGATGAGTTTTGATAAATATGTACAACTACATAACCACCACAACAATCCACATATAGAACATTTCCATCATCCCAAACTCACTTGCACCCCTTCTCAGTCAATCCCACCCCACCTCCAGCCCCAGACAATAACTGATGTGCTTTCTATCTCTTTTAAATATTCATGTTTATTGATGTATAATTTGTATACAGCAAATTTTCCCCTTTTAATTGTACAGTTCTATGAATTTTGACAGTCACGTAACCACCGTCCTAGCCAAGAAACAGAATACGTCTACCACACCAAAAAAGTCCCCTTTGACCCTTTTGTAGCCAAGTGTTTAGCCCTGTCCCAAGCCCCAGGAAACCACTGATCTGTCTGTTCTTCTTGTTTTGTCTCTTCCAGTGTATCATATGAATGGATTCATATAGCATGTAGACTTTTAGGTCTGATTTGTTTTGTTTAGCATAATACTTTGGAAATTCATTCATGTTGTATTATGCACCAGTAGTTTGTTTAACTAGGGTTTTTTTGTGGGTTTTTTTGCTGCTGCTGTTATTTGGCTGAACAGTGGTGTTCCATTTGATAATATACCGCAATGTCACCCATTCACCAGATAATGGGTATTTGGGTTGTTTCCTGTTTTTAATCTATTCCTAGACTCTCTGCTCTGTTCCATTGATCTATGTATCTACCCTTTCTCCAATGTTATACAGTCTAAATTACTGTAATTCTGTACTAAGTCTTAAAATCAAGTGTCATGACCACTCACTCAAACTTTATTCTTTTTTTTTTCAAAATTGCTTTGGATATTCTAGTTCCTTTGCTATTCTAATTGTATTTTAGAATCAGCTGTGTATGTCTCAAAAAAAAAGACTAAGATTTTGAGTGGGGTTTGTTAAATCTATACATTAGCTTAAGGAGAATTGATGCCTTAATAATATTGAGCATTCTAATCCACAAACAATATATTTCTCCATTTACTTAAGTCTCCTTCATTTTCTCTCATCAAAGTTTTGTAATTTTTAGCACATGCATTTTATTACATTTCCTCTAAGAACTTCATGGCTTTAAGTGCTATTACACATGGTAGTTTTTAAAATTTCTATTTCAAATTGGTCATTACTAATATACAGAAATATATTCAATTTTTGTATGCTAACTTTGCATCCTACAAATTGCTAAACTCACTTATTAGTTCTGGTAACATTTTTTTCAATTTTCTGAGATGTTTTTTAAATAGATAATTATGCCATCTGTGAATAAAAATGATTTTATTTCTTCCTTTCTAATCTGTGTACATTTTACTTCCTTTCTTGCCTTATTGAATATTAGGACTTCCAGTAGAATTATAAGAGCAGACATTCTTGCCTTGTTTCTAATCTTAGGCAGAAAACATTCACTCTTTCACAATGCAGTATGCTATTATGATAGGTTTCTTATAAATGCCCTTTATTACTTTGAGGAAATTCCATTTTGTCTCTAATCTACTGAGAGCTTTAATCATTGAATTAACACTGAATTTTCTCAAAATATTTTTCTGCACCAACTGAGATAATACTTTTTTCCTCATTTTGTTAATACAATGAATTCACTGATTTTCAAATGTTGATATGAACTTGCAATCCCAGAATAAACCTCATGTGGTCATGATTTATTATCCATTGTAATATATTGCAATATTTGATCTGTTAACACTTTATTAATGATTTTTGTGTTTATGTTCATGAGGAATAGTGGTCTTTAGCTCTCACTTCCTACAATGTCTTTGTTTGATTTTTGGAATCAGGATTATGCTGTCTTGTAAAGCAAGTCAAGAAACTTCCTGTCAGTCATTTTTAATGATTATTTTTGGTCTCCATAAAGCCTTAATACATTAAAACATTTTGTCTATACAAGTATCAGATTAAAATAGCCATTGCAATTACTGATAAAAATAGTTATCAGTATAGTTATCTGGTGGTCTACATTGACCATTGTAGAGAAAATTCTGATGTCCTGGATGTCTGAGCTAGCACCCTTTCCATGAACTATATGGTCTATTCTTAAGTGGATGTGGCCAAAGTGCCATAAGTCACCACTTCCTTCCTCCACAACTGAAGACTTCTAAGGCACGGTAGCTGATAAGGCAAGAGCTTGAGAATGTGACTGGGGGTTGTTTAGAAATTATTTTTGGTTTCCTATTTCATGTATTATAGGAAAAGCAATGGTTTGGTCATGAAGCCCTTTAATAGCTTTTATATTTAATGTAGAGTTTTAACTCAAAGTTATTCATTTTATCTAATTTAACCAAAATTTAGGACTTCTCTCTGTTGTTCCTTCTGCCACGGGTAATTCTGAATGTTCTGTCTTTTGTTTGTTTTATTGCCCAGACAGTAAAAGTTAAAGAGCAAAGTCTTGACCATCACTATAGCAGTGAAAGCAGGTTGCCATTTTCCCTGATTTATAACTCATTCCCAATAAAAGTCACTGAGATAATCTGTCGTTTTGGTCCTAGCCTATTGATGGTGATGCTGTAGGCTAGGAATGCCTGGGGCATCCACTAAGGCTGTATTATGGAGAACCCATAGACATTTCCCCCACCAGGGCCAGTGCGTGCGTAGGCTGGTGCTTGTGGCTCTTATGATCCCAGGAAGCACTCCAGCAAATAATTACAAAACGCTGATGAAAAAGATTTATTACTCACATGTCCTGGAGGGCATGGCCTAGCGCCACACAGCCAGGTGGGGGAAAGAAAAGGAGCAATGTGGAATTCTGCCTTTATCAGGGTCTAAGGGTTGGGTGTCTGGGGTGCTGCAGGGTCAAGCATTATTGGCTAATTTGAAGCATAAGAACAGGAATTTGGGTCACTCAAGTGATCAGTTACCCAGATCAGCCAGGGTTGAACTTCATGGATGTGGTGGCCTAGGTCCTTATCTAGTTATTTTACTAGTAGCTGTGTCATAAAGCTGGCAGTATGTTTATTCAGGACAGATGTCTTCTGAAATAGATGCCTTGGCAATCAAAAGCTTATTGTCAGAAACTTACAGTACATAATTATAAAGGAAAATTCAACCTAGAAACAAAATTTTCTGTGTTTTTAATCCATCCACATTCATGAAAATCAGCAACTCTGGCTTTGCTTCTTTCATTTGCTAACACCTACTAGGTGCCAGGATCTGATTCAAGAGGAAACAGGACACACTGTTTGGGGAGGTTGTGCCGTCTAGTAGGGTGGTCCTAGAAGTAAAGAAGCAATCATGATGCAATGTACTAAGTACCATGGTAAAGGTCAGCAAAGAAGGAAAATCCTAGAGTTTGAAGCTGAAAAAGAAATAAACGGTCTGGTAGGAGATGTTAAGTGATTTTAGTTTCTTCTGATGGCAATAGGAACTCATCTTCTGACTGGAGGTTCTATCTATTTTTGAAAATGGACTGTTGAAGACCCTACTATTATTATTGCTTTGCTACCCATTTCTCCCTTCAATTCTGTCAGTGTTTATACATTCAGGTGCTCTGATCTTGGGTGCATATATATTTATAGTTATTATATCTTCCTCATGGATTGATTCTTTTATTAATACATAATGTCCTTCTTTGTCTCTTGTGACAATTTTTGACTCAAAGCCCATTTTTTCTGACAGACATTTGGTTACCATTTGCATATGATCATTTTCATCCCTTCACCATCAGCCTATGTATGCCCTTAAATATAAAGTGAGAATTCTGTAGGGACCACATAGCTAGATTTTGTTTTCTAATCCATTCAGCCCCTCTATACCTCTTGATTGGGGATTTTAATACATTTGATCCCTTCCTCTGTTTCTTTTGTGGAACTACTACAGGTATCTTTTTGTGTGGTGACCTTGGGGCTTACATAAAATTATCTACTTTAAGCTAGTAACACTTAAATTCAATCACATACAAAAAACTCTATACTTTAACTCATCCCTCACCCCACTTTATGTTACTGTTGACATATTTTACATCTATTTTTATTCTGTATCTTTTAACATATTTTAATATATGTAATTTTAAATTAAAATAACATATAGTTATTTTCTATATTTTTGTCTTTAATTTTTATGCTAGAAATAAAAGTGCTTTATTTACCACATTTATGCTAACACATTCTTTGTCTATATATTTGCCTTTATCAGCATGATTCACACTTTATGTTATCACATTGCCATTTAGTGTCTTTTCATTTCAACTTGAAGAATTCCCTTTAGAATTTCTTGTAAGGTACGTCTAGTGATGATGAACTTCCTTAGCCTTTGTTTGCCTGGGAGAGTTTAACACTCCATGATTTTTGAAGGACAGTTTCACAAGTATAAAATCCTTGGTTTGCAGGTATTTTCTTTCAGCACTTTGAATCTATCACCCACTCCCTTTTTATCACCTGCAACATTTCTGCTGAGAAATATGCTGATAGTCCTTTGGGAGCTCCAAGAGTCTGTTTTCTTACTGCTTTCAAAAATCCCTCTTTTTCTTTGTTGACTTTGACAATTTGACTATAATGAGTCTTGGTGTGGATTTCTTTGGATTCATCTTTTTGGATTATTTTGGGCTTCTTGAAACTGGATATCCAGTTCCTTCACCAGGATTGGACATTTTCAACCATTATCTATTTAAATAATTTTTCTGGTCCTTTCTCTTTCTCTTCACCTCCTGGGACCCCATAATGCACATATCAGTCCTCCTGATGGTGTCCTATACATTTCTTAAGCTTTCTTCACTGTTTTTCATTTTTCTTTCACTCCTCTGACTGAATTAATTCCTATGATCTTTCCTGAGTTCATTGATCATTTCTTTTGCTTGATCTATCAGATGTTGAACCCCTCTAGTGAAATTCTCAGTTCAATTATTGTGTTTTTTAGCTCCCTGATTTCTTTTTGAGTCTGATGTTCTTATTTCACAAAACAAGGAAATAGATGTCCAGGGAGCAAAAATAAATGTATGCATTGCTAATAATATTGATTGATTGAATAGTCTCAGGTATAGAGAACAAGGATCAACAAGGAGCAGAAAAATGAGTACAGAAGAGTAGTAACCATGGAGACTAGGAATCTGGGAATCACTAAACAGCTGAGCTTCCCAGTGCTCTATATAAACCCCATTAGAGTCCATTTTTCTTATAATCATTTTACCAATGGAGAAACTGTGGTGATTTTTTTAAGGTTACATTGTAGATTGTTGTCAAGAAAAAATTGGCCTTCTAACATCTGGTGCAGCAGTTTGCCACTACTTCAACTGTATTCTGGCCAAACACCAAAATTAGTTCATTGCAAAGAAATAACCAACCTCTGATTTTTGTGCAAATAAACAGTACAATTTTCTATTTAAAAAATCATCACTCTAAGATCATTTTTCAGAGTTCAAGCAAAAGAGTACACCTCCTTAAGTAACACCTTGTACTCCACAAGCAACTAGAGGACACAGTGGTCTTGTGCTTTATGTAAGGTCATGCCACATGGATCACACCCTAGAAGATGATGATCAATTGAGTTGCAAGCTCCAGAGACCTCCTGTTTTTCTCTGCTGAAAGTGACATAAATAGCAAATTTAACCTGCTTCAAAAATAATAATTAATCTCCACTCATCTGGGGAATTTTATTCAGCAGATACCCCTAATGCACAGAAACAGGTTTGTATAAACAAGAATAAAAGATTCCTACCATGAAAGTTTTGGTGTGAATCTTTTGACCTTGGGGCTGAATTTCAAATAACCCATCAGTTAAGGAAGGAAAATACTCTGAAGTTGGTTGTCTTGCCTCATACAGCCAGAACAACTGGTTGACCATTATAGATGTTTTTGCTTGTCCATTAGTCCTGTTGGTGCTTAAAGATAATGAAGCAATGTAGACTCTGGGGGCTTTCTGGAGTCTCAGCGCCTTTGTCATCACAGAGGAAACTGGCTAAACTATGTAAAATCCCATGGTGCTATTCACAGAACCATGTAGATTTGTATAAAAGAAATGAAAGACTGTACAGTCAAAATATGATACCTTCACAGTGTGCTATTATCCAAAATAATATCATGTAATTATTACCTTGAAAATAATTATCTATCTGTAAAAAATGGAACTACAACTAACCTTTAATTTCCTCTGACACTTTTCAGTGTTTCCAAAGTTTCTGCAACCATATAGTGAATTGCTTTTGGAATAGAAACTTATTTACAGAAATAACCTTCAGATTTAAAATAAATAAAACTAGTCTATACAATTTGGAATATTGAGTGGAAAACAACAGGGAAATCTGGTAATAATGAAGTCGTCTGTTACGGTTCAGCAAAATGCATGGCAAAATAGCAAGATAAGCAAGGCCTAGTTGAACAAGTTTGTATTAAAGAAACTGAAAAAGAGAAGGAAAGAGGGTTGGAGGGGACAGAGATAAAGAAGTAAGCAAAAAAGAAACCTTTTAAAATTAGTTAACTGCAATTTCAAAATCAGCTTACCAGATTGACATAAGGCAGTTAATGGAATATGTTTCCATTAGCAGATCAAAGGAAGGAAGACTTCCCATATTCTCTGCACTACTCTGCCACACCTATAGCACCACATCTTAAGAACACTGTCAAGACGTATTGCATTTAGAAGAAAGCGAACTGGATGATGAAAAATGTCTGGCAAATATCTTCACAAAAGGATTGTTAAAGGAATTCAGCAAGCTTAACCTGAAAATTGGAAAATGTGCAGTAGCTCTCAAATGTAGACACACAAGAAAAGATCAGCCTGATTCTAGACTGATTGTTTCTCAGAGAATGAGTTTGTCTTTTCTGGACTAAGAAAGGTAATTCTGACCCTGGGGCTGTTTAGAAGCAGCTCTCCAAAGACATGTCACAAACCTTCCTGCTAAATCCAGGGATGGCCAAGTTTCTTTCCTTCTGGATTCTGGCTGCATAGTTTCACCAGGATCTTGAGAGATCTCATTACCCTCCTTAAAATATCCCTTTTTGGTTAAGCTGTTTTCCATGGCTTGCAAAACCCTAAATAATATATGTCTATTTAGGACTTGCCTCTTAAAACAGTTTTCTTCTTGTCTCTCTGTCTTAAGCAGATAAGAGCTGCATTTAGTGAAAAATTACCAACATGTGCTTCCAAAACCTAACTTCTTTAAAGCAACATCAGGGATATTCATTAATACATAATAATAAATAACAAACAAATAACAAATCATAAATAATAAATAACAGAAACTGTTCATTTCTGTACACAGTTCTTTCTCAAACTGCCATACAGAGGATACACAATAAAAACCTTAAAAAAAATTAAAAACCCTCTACTTGTGACCCTGAGTTCACATGCCCAATTATCCAACAACCTGTAAGTCTTCATTTACAGTAAATGACCATCATTTTAATTGCCTACTATGCCCATTGATTGCTCCATTAAGGAAAGATTTCTAATTTGCTGCATCTGAGGTTTATGTACACAGTTTAGAGATCTTGCTTATGGGCCTACCCTCAAATGAAGTTCATTATTTAAAATAATTCAGCATTTTTGACAAGTTGAGAAGAGAGAGGAGGTGAGAAGTTTTCTACTGGAAAAGCAATCTGCTTTATTCAGTGGGAATCTTTTATAAAAGAGTCCTTTTGCGAAGTTCTGCTATATTTTAGAATTCTAATGGAGGCCAAGTAATGAGTTTCATTGTCCTATTAAAACAAAATGGTTGAAAGATATAGTTATTCAGAAAATACATCTTGGAAAGTAATCAAATACATACCAAATAAGGCCTGTAAAGCAGTATGAACAATAATATTTCACAGAAACAGTTGAACCACTCAACATGAGCTAAGATGCAGCAAACTAAGGCAGAGATTTTTATGGTGCCCATATTCATGTTAAATGACTGCTTTCATCCAAAGAACTGAAAACACCCATGAAATAATCCATTGAATTACAAGGCACCAGATAAGCCATATGTCATACTCACCCTTGTCATCTGCCTTTCTCATTAGCTTTTTCTTTGACTCATGCTTCTAATTAAGCCATTAGCTTGGTTTCTAAATTTTTAACTCTCCTTAGTTTTAATGGAGCACTATCTTAAGACACACAACTGTTCTTCTTCACTTAAAACCTCACCAAATTGATAGTAGTTTTCTTTTTAAAGAAATTTATTTTGGAAAGTGTAATTTAAAATAAGAATATAAGTTCATCAATTTAATATATTTTAAATTCACTTATAGGCGATTTCTTAAACCAAAGAACTAACCAAGCATTGACTTTTGAAACATAATTATTCCTTCCATGTGGCATGACAACATGTCAGGACAATTTAGTTCTTCATTTGACATTCACTATATAATCACAATGGGGATCATTTTTGTAAAATACTCAAGAGCTTTTTTAGTTCTCCTAAGGACAGCTCTAAATCCTTTGATACTCAAATCATTTTCGTTAGAAACATGCATGTTGCCATTCGCCCTGCTGACTTTGTTTTTCAGTTGTTAATTGTTTGAACTCTACCAGATCCTTATTTGTCAATGGCTTTGCAGGTGATTCACACAGCTATTCAATATCATTTTCACTGGCTCCATTGATTCCTCCATCTTTTTCAAGATTTTACATTCACTTTTGCATTGATTTCTGCTTTATAATATCTTACAATTAGCAAGATATTGATAAAGAAGTTGACTGTAAGATCAGGATAGATGCTCATATTTAAGGGAGAGGTGTTTGGGGCTAATTTGATGTAGTAACAGAAAAACTCTGATATTTCATTGGCTTCCAGGGTAATCTTGGGCAATGCTATCAATCAGCAGATTAACAAAACAAAAAGGAGAATTGCACTTTGGGTGGTTTTTAGGAGCCTTATCTGGAAGTGGGTGTACATCAGATCCACCCACTTTCTATATGCCAGAATTTAGCCATCCCCGATTACAAGCCTTCCTGGAGAGAACTCCCTTGTCCCATGTTCTGTTGCCCTTGACTCTGCTCTCAGATGGACCTTCCTAAATATTATCCTCCAAAGAAACACACAAAGTGGGAAATGATGGTTTCTTTAGCAACAGTACAATTTTCATAGGTTCCCTTCCTGCCATTCCTGCTGGTAATCCAAGAGTTCTAAGACTTAAAGCAACAAGGCTTTTTAGTCCAGGCTCGTGGTTTCTTTGGCAGTAGAATTCCCTTGAAGCTTGATAGGTTTCATATCTATTTGCTTCCAGTCAGTGTCATGGGCCAGTAAATACACCCAATTTTTTTTTCTAGATACAATTCTCAAGCCTGTTTTATCTCTTTAATTCATCACCACCCTCCCTCTCCCCATCATTCCCATTTCTCTCAACTCAATGATAGTTTTCTTGAGACCATCCAATCTGGGTAGAAAGCCTTCCACCTTCACTAGATCTTTACAACAGAGCTGAGTTTTAATAGGCCTATCTCACTCTAGCTATTTCAACCCCTATTGTATAGAGTCTAGAAAGAACTGGCTTTTGCCATTCATTTCTCAAGGCCCCACATTTCTGTTTCCTAAACTTTATCATTCCTGCTTGCAAACCAGTCAATTCTTGCTTAAGCTCTTCTCATTCTTTGAAAAGCTAGCTAAGTGAAGCCAGTAACAATCACACTCTAGTAATGTTCTATTTTCCAACCTAGAGCTATATACTTGGTCTCTACTTTGTCTGTTTTCCATCTCACAAAGGGAAATGACTTTATCAAATGTACTTCCATGGAATTCCATGGGTCTTTACCTTTCCAGATTCCAATATCAATTGTCCCACCACCTAGTGCCAGGAAACCAAATGCTAAGTCCATGTTACATATTTGATGATATCATACCACTTTTAGTACTAATTTCTATGCTAGTTAAGTAACAGTAGATAAACCCCAAAACCTCAGTGGCTTCACAGGTTTCTCTGGGATTCAACAGTCAACTAACCAATGATGGAAGAGAAAATTCTCTGTGGATGAACTTTTTTTTTATGGACAAGACTTAGATATGGAACATCTCTTTTCTACCTAAACTCTACTGGCCAAAACTCTGCTATGCAGCCACTCCTAACTGCAAGGGCTGCTGGAAATGTAGTTCTGGCTGCATATCTAGAAGGAATAAGAAGTTTTCATAAACAGTTATCACAGTTTGTTTAAGACTATTTTTATGTTACAGAAAATTCTGCTTCTACAACTTCATAATTACTTAGAATTGGGTGATAAGTAGCCATAAAATAGAGATCCCTGGCAGGAAGGAGGTTCCCCAACCCGGGCAAGTTCTATATATGAATCTGCTGAGATGGAAGGAAAACAAGGGATAGGGGTTGGAAATGAAAGAATTTAAAGGTTTGTTCTTATGATTCAGTCTCTTCCCACTCTGATCCCTGCTGCTCAGCTCTCTCTCTCTCCCCCAGCATATTCCACCAACTCACTCAGCTCCCAAGCTCTCCCTCGCAGGCAGGACAGGGCTCTGTCTCCCCCACTCCCATCCCCCTTGCCTCGGGAGGAACTCCATGGGTGGGACCCTGGTGACTGGCGGGTGGCTGACCAACGATGTACCAGGAATGGAGGGGAGGAGAGAATGGCTGCTTTCTTTTCACCCCTAACCCCGGACTGGCAATCCTGACAGGACCAGAGTCTCTGCCTCTGGTAAACATCTCACTGATGTGTAAACAGGCTCTTACATGTACATAAAATGGGCACTACCAAGGCCAGGCAGGAATTCTGGTAGAAAACTTCCATTTTCCCCACACCCTATAAATCTTACGAGAAATAAAGAATCAGCCTCGTAGTCAATAACAAGCGAAGCTCAGCCACAGGGAATCTACCTTTGCCCTTCGGGTAATCCAAGAACTGAGTCCTGGGCATCCTGCCTGCTTACTTGCCCCTCCCCCCAGATATTATCATTCCTTTTCTATTCAAAGCTAGTTTCCAGGAAAAGATAGGTAAGGTTTACAAATTGACTCACATTGTGGTGAAAATCACTGAAATGACTTAACATGTCAATTACCTAACCAGAATTTACATTTCAGGCAGTACAGAAGTGGTTTTGTCTTTCTGGAATTTCAGAAGACCAGTTTTGCTGTTTGAGAGAGCTATTCTGATCCTAAAATCATACTTTGTGAGCTGATCCTGCCTCTAAATGTGAATTGTATTTCAAGACTTCAGAGGACAGAATTAACAGTAACTGATGGCCCTGAAAGCTTTGCCCAGCAATATAGCATGCTGGAATTCTACTCAGCTTTCGTGATGGATTCAGAACACTAAGGCAGAAAAAAATAACTTTAAAAACCCCACTCCCATGCTGGGTAGGGATTTCCTGTGTCCTACTTACCTGACATGGCAACCCAACACTTAGGTAACACAAGAAAGGTCAGCAGCCAAGAGAGAAGGCAAAGAGACCTATGCATTAAGTGGAATAATGCTATTCCACCCAGTAACAGAACAACACATGGAAATCCAGTCATGGACATTATGGGCCCCAAACATTCTGAACACAGATGGAGCACAAGCACTTTTGAGCACCTATTATGTACCAGAAATTGAAATAAATGGTAATATATATGTTAATTCATCTCATCCTTTGCAGTGTACAATATTGGCCCAATATTTATAGATACAAACACTAAGAAGTTAAATGATTTCTGAAGGTCATAGCTAAATAAAGGAAGTAAGAGAAGCATCCTTTCAACTGAGCAAGGAAAGCACCATTTCAACCCTGGCCAGTTTAACTCAATTTGTTTTTCCCTCTCTACCAGGTCTTTCACTATCCAACCTTCTAATATACCCGGTAATCTCATAAGCCAGCGCCTGATTTCCCCCACTGTTACCTATCCTTTGTATGTACCTGCCACAGACATTAAAGTCAGAGGCAAGAGTTTTCCCAGAGGATATTTTCAAAGACTACCTCTTCCTTGAGGAGTAGGGACAGGAGAGCAGTGATAAAGAACAATTCAACACCTGGAAGTGCATCATATGCTTTTCATATACAAATGTGTTATATGAGAATCATCTCCCTCTTTGTTGTAGAAGACACAGTTTAACCACATGACTTAAGGTCAGCTAATACTTTTCCTACTTTACTGGAAGCATTACAGCTGAGATATTCCAAATGGGACCATTTCTTGCAGCTTGAACCCAGTGAAAGATAAATGAGAAGCCATTTACATCACTGGAAATACATGCCTGATGCACCTTGTTATTTAAAAAAATCCAACATAAAGTTTCAATTATGCAAGATAAATAAGTTCTAGACATCTTCTCTACATCATCATGTCTACAGTTAACAATACTGCATTATACACTTAAAAAGTTGTTAAGAGGGTTGATCTCATTAAATGCTCTAACCCAATTTTTTTTAATCTTTCACTGGATGACAAGGGAAGTTGTCAAAAACTGGTCAGGACATTCTTGCTTAGAGATTTAAGAGGTCTTAAGGTTATACTTGCAGGGGACCAATAATGGCAGCCTGCCTGACTGGAAATCTTCCTCTTATGTGATAATGAAAGGTTATTTTTAAAGAAGCTGGAATTAGATGCTAAGGGAATCTTTTAACATCTTTTGTTCAAGCAGAAGAATTTCTAAGAGGTGAATGCCAATCAATTTCCTTTCATGTCTGTAGAGATAAAACAAAGGGAATAGGTTTAAATTACAATTAGAAAGCTTTCATATCAACCTAGCCAAGGGACTTCTTGAGGATGATAAAGTGCTTGTTTAGAATACTGAGAAATGTAGTAAAGCCTCCACACTTAGACATCTTCAAGAAGATAAAATATCTGCCCTAGACAGCATCCCTTGCTAGAGTCAGGGTGGAGGGGTTGGGGGGAGGTCACACAAAATGTTTTCCTGCAGCCCTGCCCAGCTCTGACTCCATAAAATGAGTATCTCCTGGAGGTTCATGAAAGTAGATGATTTTTTGAATTTTCTTTGTCATTTCAGGCTGAAATTTAAGCTTAAAATAAAGCAATTCCAATGCCTATTTACATTATGCTCAAAAAGGATAAAAATGGCTCTTCTCTGGAAATCACTACCTTGAAGATAAATTTTAAAATATTGGTATTGCCCATCTCACCACAGAAAGCAGCGTTCATTCATATCTCCCCTCAATAATATGCGGCACTGGCTCATGTTTGGGTCATAAGAGCCGATTGTGCACATCTCTTCCAATTCCACATTCAGGGACTTCACAACGGTAGCCTGAAATCGGCCATGGTGTGAATATTTACACCACAGAAATTACCAAACACTACAGATCAAGGATGTGTGCATCTGCTGCCCTCAGCATCAAGTTGCTAAGTGTTTACCAGTGCATCACTGTTTCCCATTGTGTTTAGAAAAAGAAACATCAACTCTCTGCCCAGCAGAAATTCTAGTTATATGACATCTGGCAAATGATTTCATCCCTCTGAGTCCATCTGCTTCTTCAACCATGAAATGAAAATGATAATTCCTGCTTTATAGGGTTGTTGTGAGTATTATTTGGGATAATTCACAGTGCCTGCACACAGGGCGCAGTTGTGGCAATGCCGGTTGTGACACTCAGGATGTGCTGGCAGCAGACCTCACACTGGGATCTCAGTAGTGCCCATCTTGATACAGTCTGGTTTTTTAAAAATTCCCTTGGAGACTGAGTTTTTAAAACTGTTATTGTACATTTGGGGACCAGTTCTAAGTGTCTGAGTCTCTCAACAAAATAGGTAGCATCAAGTTGAATAGAATTCCTTGCTTTTTTACTCTATCTGAAATTTACGGACTTTTAAATAATTGTACTTATCCAGGTGGTTTAAGTGAATTACAAAAATTATGAATATCGCCTGATGAATTTCTAGAACTGAGGTATAAGAAATGGTATGCTTATCCAACTCCTTTTTAATCTATCTGAGTGGCTTTCAAATTTTCATGAGCATCAGAATCATCTGGAGGACTTGTTAAAAGTCAGATGGTGGGGCCTCACCCAAGGGTTCGCCTCAGTGAGTCAGAGATGTGGCCCAAGAATCTGTATCCCTAACAAGTTCCCAGACGACATTGATACTGTTGATTCTCTGGAACCACTGTTTGAGACCCACTCCTCTAGCATCCTCTGCACTCTGAAATGAGCCACTAGCCTTGAAGCAAACGAGCCCATGTTGGTGTCCTTTGCCTTCAGGACATTTGCTTTCCCAGGAGACACCTTGTTCTCTGTATCAGTTATGTATTGCTGCATAACAAACCATCCCAAAATTTAGTAGCTTAAAAAAATGATTGTTTATGAGTAGTCTATCATTCAGTTAGATGGTTGTGCTGATTTGGGTGGATTTAGTTGACCTTCAGCTGGACAAATTCACACTGCCGGGATCAACTGGCTGAAGGTTGGCTCGTCTAGGAATGTCTCACATGGCTGGTGGTTGACTGACAGTCAGGCGTGATGACGGGTTTGCTGGGCCATGTGCTGTTCATCCTCCAGTTAGGTCATTCCAGGCTGGTTCTCATGACAGTGAAGAGTTGCCAAGAGGGAGAACAGAAAAACTCACAGCCTCTTGCTGCCTAGATGTAGAACCGACATAATTTCATTTCCTCTACATTCTATTACCCAAACCAAGTCATGAGGATAACGAGATTCCAAGAATGGGAAACTAGATTCTACCCCTTGATAGAAAAAGCTGCAAACTCACATTGCAAAGAGGGTAGCTGAAGAGAGGGATAGAAAAGAGGGAAGAGATTGATTACAAACACTGATTTTTGTAATCAACCTTTCATAATCCCTTCTGTAAATAAAATACTGCTTAGCCCACTTGATAGTCTAAGAAATGCCCAGACACACCTAAACACTAAAGTAAAAACAGTTTGGTTTCTCTAGTTGACATTCCTACTACATAGATTACATCTCTTTTTGGGTATACATTACTTCTTCCTATGTTTGGGGATGAGAAAAATACGCCGTTCCCCCCACCCCTGCAAAATGCAGTTACCCAAAGCTATCTGTGTCTTACAGGGCCAAACCTCTGTTTCCCAGGTATTGCTGGATCCTGTCCATTCCCACATGTGCACATTAACCACTTACCAGTTGTTTGGTCTTGGAAGAGGGATGTTACATAACAGGTTTACCACATAATTAAGAAATATTTTTCTTGGATTCCTGTATCTCCCTCCTCCTCAATGCCCTTAAATGCATTTCATATTTTAATAACATTTGCCCAAGACACTGCTCTCAAAGAAATTCAGAGAAGGGTTTTTTAAAGAACACTTTGATCTAACTTTCCAGATGCAATCTTCCCAAATCCATTTAACTTTAATTTAGTATTAAAATGCTATGTATTGTTTCCTTAATAGAAATAATGCCAATACTACCACAGGGAAAGGTCAGAGATGAGAAGGCTCAGTGAGCCTTGTCATATTTATGTTGCACGTGGATATTTTTTCTTCTTTATTCTTTCACTATTGACATTAGCCTTTGCATGCTTGAAGGGACTTAAAATTATAGCTCTTTATTGGGATTTATTAGAATATCTATGGAAGCCAGACCCCATTTCTAATACTTTGTGCTCTTCTAGGGAAATCATCCCTAAGTTTGGGCTCCAAATGGTAATACTGTGGGGAAAAATTCCATGAAGAAATGAATTATGTGCATAACAACCCTGGAAATTTGCTTATGAGCAGTCCTAGAGGGTCTAAATAAATCTATATGATCTCTTCTCTTTCTTTCCTCAACTTCTCCCTCACTGTATCCCTCTTTTCATACAAATTAATACCAAGGTTCATCTCTGAAGAGAACAAAAATCAGTCATGAAACGGCAGCATATCAGCTAACAGAGAAATCTGTGCAGCTGGAGTGAACCAATCTCTTTCATTTTGCTTTGGTGATACTTGGAAAGGAATACATGAGCTCACCGTATGTAGTGGATATAAAGTTTCTTGCTTGCAACAAGATGCAAAAGCAAAAATTTATTTTCTATTACTAGTCTCAAACCTGAATGCTCCACTTCAGCTCAGCAATAGACTATCTAATTTAGCCCAATATGACCTAATTCCAAACTCAGTTTAACTCAGTTATTTTCTTACAGGAGATTTTCCACTGCTTTTGTATTCTTACCACATCACTGTCTGCTGAAAGCATGGAGACTTTAGGCAGTCAGGTATTAGGAAGGGCCTAGGTGGAAAGACAGGGAGAGGGGCAGCACACTCCGTTCTGTTCCCATCTTCTCAGATATGTGGACATTTGACTCTATATGAAGGCAAGCATCTGACACAGACTCGGTCAGGTTGCATTTTAGATGGTCTACAGCCACCACTGGATCTCTGTGCAGCTTCCTAGCCTGAATGACCCCACGGAGGCAGCCCCCACCTCCAGTGAGCAGCCCCCCACCCCCATAGTTTTCATCCATGGACTGAGCTCAGTTTGCAAGTAACCCCTTGGATCATATTCACAGCTGACATCCTTTCTGTACATTCTGGGTCTCAAGGAAGTTCCTGGGTCTTTGCCAACCATGTGAGGCCCTCGGGCTACCCTTGACCCTGTCTCTTATCTGTTGACACCATCATCTTTGTCAAGCTCTCCAACTTTATGAGGATCTGTGGCCAGACTCATCCCAGCCCTCCACGGAACAATTGAGTTACATGTGAGGAAAAGTTTAAAGTTTTTAACTTTTAATTACAATTTTAAACTATTTTTTTAAACTACAGCTCCATGCTTATGCAGGCTAAGAAGAGTGAAATACATAGGAAAAATTATTGCTATATTTATTGACCCAAGTACCAGTGAAATCCAGAACTACTAATACAGGGAAACCTTAAAAAATGAGAATTTACTTCATATATTAGCTATGAAAGATGGACCAAAAAATTGACCAAACTAATGTTTAGGACTAAAAAAAAGTCCTAATTGCACCTTAAAAGATTTACATTTAATTATAAATTATAACACCAGAGAACTCCTTGAGTATTCAAATTGATGACAGTAGGCAAGTGAAGTAAGAGATCCTGTCACCAACAGGCTTGAAATATGCAATTATTTTTGTTAATTAAATTTAGGGATTTTTCTTTGCTATGAATCCCCAAGGTTTATGGGTTGATTTTTACTCTAATTGTTTAAGGAGTATTCATGATTTCTCTCTGGCAATACTAAAAACTCCAATAGGATAGTACAAAGTCTCATCCTTCTTCATATGCCCCAGCCACAAAAATAAAATTGTATTTTAAGATATTAACCCAAGCATATATGATCAAATATGATAAAGGAGCCATGGATATACAATGGGAAAATGACAGCCTCTTCAACAACTGGTGATGGAAAAACTGGACAGCTATGTGTAAGAGAACGAAACTGGATTATTGTTTAACCCGATACACAAAAGTAAACTCGAAATGGATCAAAGACCTGAATGTAAGTCATGAAACCATAAAACTCTTAGAAAAAAACATAGGCAAAACCCTCTTGAATAAAAACATGAGCAATTTTTTCATGAACATATCTCCCCAAGCAAGGGAAACAAAAGCAAACTAAAAAGCTTCTGTACAGCAAAGGACACCATCAGTAGAACAAAAAGGCGTCTGACAGTATGGGAGAACATAATCATAAATGACATACCCTTTAAGGTGTTGACATCCAAAATATAAAAAGAGCTCACACACCTCAACAACCAAAAAGCAAATAACCCGATTAAAAAATGGGCAGAGGATCTGAACAGACACTTCTCCAAAGAAGAAATTCAGATGGCCAACAGGCACATGAAAAGATGCTCCACATCGCTAATCATTGGAGAAATGCAAATTAAAACCACAATGAGGTATCACCTCACACTAGTTAGGATGGCTAACATTCAAAAGACAAACAACAACAAATGCTGGCGAGGATGTGGAGAAAGGGGAACCCTCCTACACTGCTGGTGGGAATGTAAATTAGTTCAGCCATTGTGGAAAGCAGTATGGAGGTTCCTCAAAAAACTAAAAATAGAAATACCATTTGACCCAGGAATTCCACTCCTTGGAATTTACCCAAAGAATACAAGTTCTCTGATTCAGAAAGACATATGCACCCCTGTTTATCACAGCACTATTTACAATAGCCAAGAAATGGAAGCAACTTAAGTGTCCATCAGTAAATGAATGGATAAAGAAGATGTGGTACATATACACAATGGAATACTATTCAGCCATAAGAAAGAAACAAATCCTCCCATTTGCAACAACATGGATGGATCTGGAGGATATTATTCTCAGTGAAATAAGCCAGGTAGAGAAAGACAAGTACCAAATGATTTCACTCATCTGTGGAGTATAAGAAGAACAAAGCAAAAACTGAAGGAACAAAATAGCAGCAGACTCATAGACCCCAAGAATAGACTAACAGTTACCAGAGGGAAAGGGGCTGGGGAGGGTGGGTAGGAAGGGAGGGAGAAGGGGATTAAGGGGCATTATGATCAGCACACATAATATAGGGGAGCACAGAGAAGGCAGTGTAGCACAGAGAGGACAAGTAGTGACTCTATACCATCTTACTATGCTGATGGACAGTGACTATAATGGGGTATGTGGTGGGGACTTGATAATGGGGGGAATATAGTAACCACAGTGTTGCTCATGTGATTGTATATCAATAATAATACCTTAATTTAAAAAATTGTGTTTTAAATATGTTAATAAATACTGATAATTACTTGATTAATTGAAAACCTCAAATTAAAAAAATTCCTACAAAAAAGAACAAAACATCTTTTGTCAGGATGGTCTTATATCTGAGTTATATTCTCCTTCATATGTCAACAATTCATCTATAAATTTATGAAAAGAATCTTTCCACAGTTGTGGAATTGGACTAAGATAAAGAAAATAGTTGATGAACCCAACATTTTTAAAGAAAATACAGTAATCCTAGAGATGTGCAAATCCCTATCCATCACTAAGGGTTGATTAGACTATAAATGAGCTATTTGGCAAGCAAGACAATAGTAAGTAATAATAATAAAGTCTTTTTCAACAAAAAGAACTGAAAATATAGCAATACATGGTTTATTTCCATTCATGTTCCAGAAACTTGTGAGATAAATAACATCATTTTTGTACATGTAGTTTTATTTCCAAAATTTCCATGTAGTGCACATTTCAAAACTTACTTTACTAAGAGATGCTTTTTCTCAGAGAGGAAAGGTCCATGTTCATGAAGAAAAATACCTAATTTGTGGGTTCTAGACATTAAAAATTGTGTACATATTTCATGCATCAAAAAATTTGTTTCAATGCTTTTTGGTATTAAGCCCACCCAAATGGTTTTGATATGTCTATCAAGTACCTAGGTCTACCCTATTCTAAACATTTAACATTTTCAAATATCAAATGTTTGCCATTGTTTAAAAAATAAAAAACCTTAGATGGTGAGCTGAAATTTTCACTTCAATTGCAAACACAATCTATATAATATGTACCATTTTTAAAAAGAAAGAAAAAAGGTAACGTAGGGGTTATACTCAAGCATTAGTTTTCTCATCAAAAATTTAGGATGATAATATTTTATGCCACATAAGGTTTGTTCATTCATTCATCCATTCAACAATTGTTTCCTGAGCACCTACTATGTATCAAATATTGTTCCAGGACTGAGGCTATAGTGGTGAGCAGGGAGGAAGCAGAAAGAGACAGACAATGAAAAAGGGAAACAAAATAATTTTGGATAGTGAGATGAACTATGAAGACAATAAATCAGGGCTATGGATGGACACTTCAGTTTGGCTAATCAGGAAAGGCCTCACTGAAGAAGTCATAGCTGACATGAAACCTGAATGATTCAACTGAGCCAACCAGGAAAGATCTGAGGAAGGCGATTTCTGGCAGATGAAACAGATGCAAAGGCCCTAAGACAGTAACGGGCTTGGCTTTTTCAAGGATCAGAGAATCTGGCCTATGTGGCTGGAGCACAGCAGGGAGGGGCAAATGGAAGGTCCTAGGTCAATGAACTATGTGTAGAAGCCTTAGGCTACTATGTGACCCAAAGTAAGTGCCCAGTATATGAAGGTTAGAATGATGATGATGATGATGATGATGATAACAATGATGTTGGAGGAATAAAAATAAAGAAGAATAAACTCCCAAATATCAGAGTCAGGAAATATGTTTTTAGAGTAAGCTTAAAGTGACAACATATGCCAGGGGTTCTTGGCCTTCCTGTCATGACATAGGGGGTACACGCCTGAGTAAAGGTAAGTAACCCTAAGAACAAGCAATGCCGCAATCTCGGTGGTTTAACAAAGTAACAGTGTGTTTCTCACTCACAGCACTACCTGCTTTGCGTTCTCAGCTCTACCCCAGGTGCGACCTCAGGATTCAGGCTCTTTCCATTGTGCAGCTTGGCCATCTTGGAATGTCTCATTCCTTGGGCCAAGCAGACAAAAAGGGGAAGCGAGTGTAAGGAAGGCACATGAGATGCTTCGCCATCTCCCAGAAATGACACACAAGACTGACTCACATGATACTAAGGGAGCTGGAAAATAATGTCTTCCCATGTGCCCAGGAGGGAAACATAACAGTTTACTTAACACTGGTAAACACAACTGCATTGTCTCTGCAGGATATGCTTAATCTCAGGATCGTAGCCAGATCGCGAAAAACTCCCCCTCAAACTGACACAGAAGGAAAACAAATAGTGCAGCCAACTTTGAGAGATTCAAAAATCTTTCACATCAGGCTGTGAAAAAATCAGGCAGATTCCAGGTTAACCTACCCTTTTTCCTTTTTATTTTCCTCACTCAAGAAAGCTTATCAACTTGTCAGGGGTAGTCATGAATTAGACTATAAATACTATTCTTCTTAATTATTGGAAAACTTTGTTTTAATAACAAATTTTGAACAAGCCTCATGATAGATTGCTACACGGTATTTCATCTAAACATCATGGTTATGAACTGTTTAAATGTGCCATATTGTAAATTAATATGCACAACAAACACCAAAGACTATACGAATTATTATCCAGTTCATTGGTCCATTCTTTGACCACTGATTATTTACTGAGCCCCTATTATGTGCTTTCAGTGGCCACATCAGGACCTTCATATGTCAAAAACACTTTTATCATCTTCTGCATTTGGAAGATCCAACTGGAATCCTGTCCTTACCTTACGGTTTTCCCTGGTGACAATTTGACCAAAGGGTAGAGCATTAAGGGAGAAGTGGGAAATGAGAAGACAGATGGCTCCTGAAGACCTGCAAGTATGAAGTGATTTTAGAACTCCAAGTGAAGAGACTCGGGCACCTTTGCATGAGAATGGAGAACACGGAGGACAGTGTTTAGGACCACAGACACTTCTGAGGCATTGGCATATTGTACTGTTTAAGTCATTCCGTCTCCCTCAGCCTCCGTTTCCTTACTTATAAAACAGACTACAGGGTTATGGTAAAGATTCAACGAGAAACTGTGTGCAGAACACTAATCTCAGGACCTATTTTATAGTAATTGGTAAATATCTATACATACAATGGTAAATGGTGGACATATGTACATATCCACAAAGCGTGAGCCATGGGATTAGCCGAGGTAACCGGTGAATATCATTCAAGCACAAGCTAAGGAAGAATGACTAACATGAAGTGCACAGATTGTAGAAAACCGCCTGGAGATAACTTCAGGAATGTTTTGCCTGGGCTGAGGGCAGACAGGGAGGAAGGGGAGAAGAGTGAGCAAGGAGAACTCAGGGTGTGACCTGTGCGTGTTCCACCCCGATCAGCCGCTGAAAGGAACCTTCTCTAAGTTCAGGCTACCCATTCTCTAACTTGGACCAGCCCTGCAGGATCTCTGACACAATGCAGTGGCTACACCACCCACAGAGCACCCTGAGAGAAGAGAAAGGGATAGGCCTAACAAAGACAGAAAGCCACAGAAGAAAATGGGGTGCAGGAAGAAATAAATGCCGATGTTAGCTATATTATTAGATGCTCATGATTAGAAGGGATAGGAGGCTGAAGTCGAGACAGTCTGCCCTTAAACTAAATTTAATTAGTTTAATGAACTAAAATACAACATATAAATATAATTGACATGTATTAATTCAGTTACAGGTGGTTTTCTACAATCTATACACCATGCAAAGCCTGTGATGATTACCTAACCTGATTGGGACCATGATTAATAACTCAAGTGATTAATAAGAACAAAATGTTAACAAAACAGATTGTCCCTAAAAATTAAGTAGGTAAGATTCCAATAGATAGAATCTTATATTGCCAAATTTATTTCAAAAGCTATTTCAAATTCATTTCAAATAACTAGAAGTCAACTCATAAAGCAGAGGCTAAAGAGCCAATGCTATATTCTTTAAACAAATCGCTGGAAAGCTTTGTTTTAGCAACAAATTATTGAACAAGCCTCATGACAGATTGCTGCGTGGTGTTGCATCGTATACTATGGTGTGCATAGTATAATTGCACAACAAACATAAAAGAGAGAATGTGCATTGAGAGAACTGGCTACAGAAGAACCACCCAAGTAGCCCTGAATCCACAAGAGGGCATTAGCACCTGGGGAAGAGAGAGAGCATAAAGGCATGGAGAAGGTCTCAAGGCAAACTTCTCTGTAGCTTTGCATGAGCCAAACCTGTACAAGACAGATGAATGCACGCAGCCCATGAAAGCTGAGTGTGCATCCCACAGCAAGAACAGGATCATGCAACACGGGAGAGAGATGACCCCACACGTAGGCCTCGGAATGCTCTATTCCACTGGGAATGTCAATATTTTTATATTTTTATTAAACTTTATCAGAAAGCTTTGGGTCCTAGTTTATAAATATGTAGAATTCTCCCAAGCATTACAAATCTTTAACTATCTTTAAGGGAATGTTTCCAGGCTGGTGGACATTTTGGTGAGTCCAGATCCTTCTAAAATCTTTCTGCAAGTCTGATTAGATCCATCTGGTTCTGATTAATTTCCAATTAACCTGCCAAGTACTGTCTCAGAAGAACGGCCGAGTCCAAGCTTCTCTGAACCATCATCTTGCTAAAATTAAATGTTAGAAGAGGGTGTGAAGCCCGACAAGAGTTCAAAGAACAGTGATCTGGCTGGGGGCCGGAGGCATCAAGAGGTTCCATGAAGGAAAGAGAATGTGGGCCAGGCTGGAAGGAAGCGAGAATTTCTATCCCTTCGTAGCCACCCCAGGGTTTAACAGTGTCTTACAAATGACAGATACGTAATAACTAAGTGTTGATTGAAAAGGAGGCAGTAAGGACTAACATACTTCTTGACAAACCACCACCACAACATCTCTGAGATTTCAGTTAGCTGAACATCATCCCAAGGTGTCAGAACCTCTTGTGACCCCAACGAGAAAATGTGCCTTCCTGAGCATCCAGTAACCTGTTGTAGAGGCACTTGGAAGCACTGATGTTCTCGGTCACTTCTGGGAATTTGGTCCAAATCCATTCATGTTCACATCAGGAGTCAAAAATCCTGTGTGTCTCTGTGATGGAGCAGGAAGAAGAACACCTAAGAATTGGTTGCTTGATTCCATTTATTATGTGTTTTGGTGGGTACTTGTCTTTTTTCCTTCTGATTGCAGCCCAACCTATTTCTGGGGGATTTTTTAGTCTCAGAATTCTATGCCCAAAATATCAGGGAAAAGTGGGACAAATTCTTGTTTGTCAAGAACAAACACGAAGCCAAGCTGAATGTCTGATGTTGTTCGAATATCGAACTGCTTACTTTTTAACAAGTTATTTTGCTACTTCATAGAGCCAGTCTTCGGTTTTGTAAAGAGAGGCAAGTGTTTCCTGCAGACTCAACACTCAATGGCTTTTTCTTGTTTCTCCTGGAGATTGACAAATATGTCGTCCTCTTGAACGTCCTCAGTGACTTTGACTGAAGACTGTTTTCTCTCCCAGCGCCCAGGAAGGCTTCTCTTCCTGGACCCTCCACTTCCAGGATGGCACTGGCCAGGCTTTGCCTAAAACTCTCTTCATCGCTTACCCTACTCAATCTGCCTTGCTTATCAAACATATTGCACTCCTATTTCAACAGTCACTTAGAGGTTAATAAATCCCGAATTGTAGCTTCACTTAGAATTCTGAATGCTTACTGGGCACAGCCACTCAAACGTCCCCCAGGATCAAGTCCAACTTGAAGCTCCTAACATTCCTCCCTTACCCACTCATTTCCTTGTGTTTCCTGTTTCAGAAAATATGAAAGAATCGTCTAGCCTTCACCCACACCAGAGATCCGTTAGGACACCCATTCTCTTTCTCATTCATTCCTAAGATATCACCAAGTCTTGTTGACTCTAACGGGCAAACATCTCTCAGAACCACCCACTTCTCTCTATCTGTAATGCCACCCCCTCATTCTAGTAGCTACCTCTGTGTCTCACCCTGACTGTCGCAATAAGCTTGACTGGCTGCATCATGTCTCCACTCTTGTTTCTCTCCAATCCATTCTACACATTGCAACCAATGTGAACTTTATGAAGTTTATAAAATTCAAATGAAATCAGATCAAACATGCACATGTCCCACTTTGCTTAAATCTCTTTCTCATTTCCATTTGCTCTGAAGATTAATAGCAAAATCATCTGCACAGCTTTCAAGGCTCTGCATGGTGGCTCCTACCTCTTCTCCAGTCTCATCTCCTACCACTCTTTACATCCCAGCTACACTGGTCTTCCTTTTGTACCTCCAACGCTCTTACAGCCACAGGGCCTTGGTGCATGCTGGCTCTGCCTGTAATTCTCTTTACCACACATCCCCTCCAGCAGCTAGCTGATTTATATACATCCTTCTATCCCAATGCAAACCTCTCCTCCTTGGGCAGCCTTCCCTGAACTGTAGAGTAGGTTAGGCTCCCTGCTATACATACACAACTCATACACTCTTCTCCTGTGTTTCAGACCACTTATGATTTTATGTTTATTTGTGATAACTTGATCACTAAGTCCACTACCATAAAATTCATGATCAGGGATTATATGTGCTTTTCTGTTCGTTATTTCTTAGGAGCCTAGTATAATGCCTAGTACACTATGAGTAGTCAATAAATGTGCTGGAAAAATGATCAAATGAATGAATGCATCTTTTATTCTTCCTTCAAATAGTATGTAACCAATTATTTTTCTGTTCTACCTCTTTAACATCCCTCATCTTCATCTCTGCTTCTCCATCCCCAGCGCTATTTATTTTGAGTTTAACAATCTCTCACCTAATCTACTGCAGAAGTCCCCTAAAGAACACTTTCTGTTCTTCTGCCAATCTTAGAGCATTCCAATCCAAACTACATACTTTAAGAAGAGTGAACTTCCTAAAATACAAATCTGAGCATGGCTCTCCCCTCTTCAAAATCTTTTGGACATTACTAAAGATGGTGCGGATTCCCACTTCGGTCTCTTTACTCCAGCACCTCCCTCTACTCTTCCCTCTTCCCATGTGTTGGTTTAGCAGTGATCCCCGACATTTTTTATGCCATGGCACACATGTAAAACTGGTTACATTTCCACAACGTTCTGGAGTGCAGAGAGGAGTTTCCAAAAGCCCAATTAACATAACATACCTATCATCCACATGTCCCGTGACCCAAATGGGGAAGCTCTGGTTTGGGAAATACCAGTTCAACATTCAAACCTTGCTGAGGAATGGCTTTCTCTCTGAAATCTTTCCTCTCACTTTTGTGACACCTCTACTGCCTGGCATACTCTCTAATAGTATTCTGAATATTTATTTTGTTTACATTCCTGCCTTTCTCGGGAGATGGAGAACATATCTTCCCCAGCTATGATTCTCCTAATATAATGATGGTACCCAAATCAATGAATAAGAAACAGAAAAAGGGACTAAAATGACCCAAGAGTTCTTACCCCAAATCTCCTGGATGACTGTTAGATTAATTTCCTCCAATCATCACTTTAATATATATATAGATGGTTTTAAAAACTAAAGTGATTTATTTCCCTTCTCCCAAGCCCTCTTCCCTAGAGGTAAGCTTCCAAACTACAACCATGACTAAACAAAGGGCTGGCACTTCAAATGATAAATATCCCAAAAAGCAAAATAAGCCTACTCTATGACACTGAATCCTAAGTACCCAATAGGCTATTTTGCTTTCTGCTGCCAGAACATTTTCTGCCAACTGATGCTTCCAAAATCACATGTTTCTCATCAGAAAGACGAGAGACATTCCAGAAGGTGAAGATTTTTGTAAATGCATTGAAAAATGTTGACATTTTCAGTTTAAGTTATGATTGAAATGAGCATGACCTCCTATTTTAAAATGATAGGAATGTTCTTGATGTGGTGAAAAAGCAAAGAGAGAGCTGAGGCTGCCAGAAGGAGTTTTTTATTTCTCAGATGGACTTGAGAACAGAACAAGGATGGCCAGAAGCCCCCCTTCACCTGGAAAGCTTACTGATGAGCTGGGAAGCCAGTGAACAGCATAAAGCTAACGGCCAGTTCCGAGGACGCTTGTCCACTTACATCCATCCGAGAAATGATGGCTCCAAGCAATATGCCCAAGCTCAACAATGTCCTTCAGACTTTACTTGTGATAATTTATCGCTACTGATCTAAAAGCCAAGGAATCATTTCTTTGCGGCAGTCATGTCCCTGCTTCTCTCCCCACCTCAGGTTCCCTGGTGGAATAAACACTCCGGTACCCCCAGCTATAAAGTACAGATGATACAACGCCTATCTCTCGGGGTTGCTCGGAGGAATGAGAGAGAAAATAAATGCAAAAGCTCAAGGATCTACACGTTAGTATAAATGCCACCTGAATCAGAAAGCAGCGCCACCCTCTCGCAGCAGGAGCACAGAGGATTTCTGTGGGAAATGCGGAGGAATAAGACAGTTCCGGGTCTCCTCTAAATATGTAGTGAGCAGAGGATTCCGTGAAGATGAGGTTTGTAGCTTTTTGCTTTGTCGCCTTAGATAACTGGGACTATATTTCTCAGAATTTCCTTCCCTGCCTGGTGCCAGGTTAGAACTGGCAAGGAGAAACTATCCCAAGTTTTGTGATGCTGAAGTGAAGCCGCAGCCTTTATACTCTAAAGGTCGGTAGTGACATGAGGCACAGCTGCAGCCGGCGCGTGTTGTCACCGATCTGCCAGCTCAGCGTGCTGACCCTCCAGGCCCACCGCAGAGCTCCCTTCGCTGCCTCAAGCCCTGGGCAGTTTGTCCTTGAGTTCAGTTGACCTTCATGGATCCAGTTGGTTTTGCTTTCTCCCATTTCACGTGCAGTTTTATTGTTGCCTGAGAGCCAGTTGCACAGACCCACAGCAACTTCAGGCCCCCAGCAGATACATCAGAGGCAACGTCTTCCACTGGATTCTTTACTCGATCCCACAGCTGTGTAAGGTCTAATGCCCATCATAAACCCCTTGTTTCCTACCACTCATGGTGGCTCGCCTTCTTGAATCAAACGTAACTGATACAGTAGAATTTTTTCCCCTCTTACTTTCCCTCCAACTTTCCTTGGGAGACAAAAGAAAGCTTCCTAAAGAAATATACTATCCTCTGTGACGGATGGAACAAGTTGGCTTCTTAGCCATGTAATTCAGGAATGTAGTCCCCAATGCTTCACTTACCTTCATCCCCAATAGCTGGGGGTCAGCACGAACATCTACGTCCTTGTAAAAGAAGTACTTGTAGGAGAAAAGCATGCTCTTCAATCTGAGGCATCCAAAGGAAGTAATTCTCAATTCCTTTAACACCAGGGGGGCCAAGGAGGGAGGATCCTAATGGTCCTCCAAATTTCCAGAGTTCCTAAACTTCCTAAATGCAACACAACCAGAGGAAAAGGAGTTTCCATGCTTTAGAATATTCATCTTAGCATCCTAGCCCTCATCCCCAATGGCATTTCAGAAGCAGGATATAAAACAGATACCCTTCATATACTTAGAGTTGGTGCACTTACTGAATTGCCCAGGCAACCAGAACCACTGACTTCTGTCAAAAATTTTCAGGAGTGCTGGTCTTTAAGGCACCAGAAAATATGTTTTTAGCTGCAACAGATCATGTCTATGGCTCAACCTTGCTTCAGAGTAACACAGCTGAATAGCCATTGTGTGGCCTCATGAAAGTCTGGGTGTGTTGAGGAAACTGGGGAGCACCTTGATTTCTGCTCTGCCCCACACAGAGCACCTGCCGGTATGCAGGAGGTTCACCACATCATATCCCACCCGAACCTCATGAGCACCATACCGGACAGTCAGTAATGACAATCCTATAGTGGTCGTTCCACAGATGAGAAAAATGCAGACTCAGCACTGACGTGACTTCCAAGTCACATGACCATCAAGTAGTGGAGTCTGAGCAAGAGCCCAGCTACTCCGAGTCTCCGTCTGAGGGTTTTCACTGTATCACACTAACTTTAAAAAGTCGTTCTTGCACATAAATATTATTTTACAAATAGACCGGGTGTTTCCTGCCTTCTCCAGGTGATGTTCCCCACCTCTGACAAGCTGTTCTAGGCACCAGGCAATCATCACATGAGGATGAGTATCTAGATCCAAAGGCAAAAAAGATCAAAATGGATGCTACCTTTCTGATAGATTCAAAAATGTCCGTTTTTAGAGACAGCTCCTCTGTTTCCAGCCTTCAAAAAATTTCAGGCTCTGTTAGACAAGGAGAAATAACCAAATAGAAGATCTTCAGAGAAAGAAGGCATCTACAGGAGGCACCACATTTCCATTGCCCCACTGCCATGCCCTCCAAGTGGACACATGGAGTTCTTTTTAACTGTCACTGACTCCCAACTGGTCTTGGGAAAATCACTTCAAGAAGCCTCAGCTTCTTCATCGGTAAAATGAGGACCTTGGAGTAGATCATGTTAAATGTTCCTCACAGATTTTACATTCCAGGTGATGCCTGTGTGAAACTATGTGTCACAGGAGAGTCTGCACAGTCAGGAGGTCGTTCCACAGTAAGGTCACCTCTGCCCCTTGCTAGCTTTCTGACATCAGGCAACTCAGTCAGCCTCCCAGAGTTGAACTGCCCACCTTGCAGATCTTTTGTGAGAAGCAAATGTACACATGAAAACTGCAGGCTCTTATTAATTATCACAGTTTCCCCGCCAACCCCAAAGGTTCAGGGTCTTCCTGGGTCAGGTTGAAACTGAGTGGATGTAAATGGAAGAAAGGAGTCCCAAAGGCAGGACGTTTACTTGTGGTGACTTGGAAGAGGGCAGAAGAAATGGCTACCGAAGAGGACAACTTGCTATGTGCATATGGGTCCCCACCCAGGCATCGGGGCTAGGTCTTCCTCTACCTTGAGGCAACTGCAGATAGAAGCCAAAGGTACCATGTCCCTGAGGAACTTATGTCTCAGGATCAGTCAAGGTTACTTTAGGACCCAAGAGACCGGATTCACCCAGTTGGGAAAAGGAGGATGTTGGAGGATAAGAAACTATACCACCTAATGCAAACCTTCATTCATGAGAGTGAAAAGGAAAGAGTGAATAAAACCCAACATCGGAAAACCTGAAGTCTTTTTTATTCTTCAAAATTTGGCTTTAGAAAAACTGAAATCTCCTTATGGGCCAGAATTAGCACAATAAATTACAGGGAAGGAAAAACTTTTCCTCTGTCCTCTTAGGTTCGATAACTGGGGCTTACAAATTAAGCTGACAAAAGACAGACAAATGAAAACACATACAAATTTCATTAATATTTTTAATTTCATGTACACAAGTGCTTTACAGGAAAAAAAATGTGATCAGAAAAAAAGAGAGTGGTTAGACATGGAGTTTACTATACTATTTTAACAAAAGGTGATAAAACTGTGGACATGGAAGTAGATAAAGGAAAGGTGATTTCGGCTTCCAGGAGTAATAAACTGTGGAAAAGTAACTAGAAAATACATAGGGGAAACTCATGATAAGAGTTATTCAGTAAGTTCTGTTTATGCAGAATTATCTCAATAGCATCTCTGTTTCCACTAATGAAGGTTGTTCTCTTCCTCCTGGTATAGGAGAGGCAGGATGCCTTCAAAAAATAAATTCATGCCATAATTTCAGACAGATAGAGAAAGTTCTCCCTGAGTCTGTTTTTTCTCAATTGCCTTCAGCTCAAAAAAAATCCTTATGCCAAGTTGCATAGTTTATGGGGTGGTATATCCTGATGTCCTTCAACTCTGACAGTGACATAAACAGTAGTGTGGTGCAGCTGGCTGACAGAAGAGTTACTGTGAGCTCACATGAGTTACTTTTTAAAGTTGCAGAGACTTTGTAAGCCAGTGTTAATAGTCATTATTAAAAATTAATACATATAAGCTTACAACTAAATGAATTATACAGAAAAAGTAATACTCAAAATTCCCATTTTAGCACATTTTACAGTTATTTATGCTCTTGCAGTTATAGTCATTTCTTCCATCTATCTGTATGGTGAAAATACTACAAAATTGTGCATTGCTGAACATCTCCTCTCAGTTCTTCTTTAAGTGACATCATATTGGTAAGTAGAAATCAGCCATGGTGGGAATATTTACACCATGGAAATTGGAAAAAGCAAAAAATCTGGGTTTTATTTCTTGCTTTATTGACTTTCTAGTCTTAAAAAAGAGATGTAGAAAGTGTTAATAATGCAGATTAAGCCTTTTAAATAGTGTGTCATATCTGTAGCCATACATTCTAAACTGTACAAAATGTTGAGGAAATATTCTTCTAGTATTTGGAAAGTACCTGATTCAGTAAACTCACTCATGTCATCGATAAAATAAGTAAAGTTATGACATATATAGTACTGAATATGAAAGAGAATTCTGTTTAATGAATGTGATTGCCCAAGAATGAGAAATAGTTAATCATAGGTCACATACATATGTGATAAATATTAATTTTACTGGGAAAAGAGTTAGCAGATTGAGATGAAATTCCATTGTAAGGCCATGGTTGACTTGCAGAGGCTGGCTACAGACACAGACACAAGAGTTGAGCAAAAATCAACAAAAGCATTCTTTGAGAATCAATTGATTATGTGTAATTTATAATAAGAAATATTGTATATGCTATTATTATCTATAAATTATATGCTACATATCTGTATATTTATAATTTATAACAAAGCATATATGTGTATAAATGTACCTAATACACACACATATCCTTTTTCTTTTTCCCCAGCGGTTAAACATTTATAGGCACATCATTAGGTAACAGATGCAAGGATGGCTATGGGACATCATGGGAGTTGGCTCCCATTTATTATCTTTGAATGTTATGAGCCCTGAACATCCCTAGGTTCTTCTTAAATTTATTAGATGGATCTTTCATCTATGAATTTAACTAAAACTTACTTGAGTCTGTCTCTATTTTTGGACATCTATGATCTCAGGGGATAATGAGTTCCATATTTATTTTTCTTGCTTCATAAGAGCATATATAATAAGAAAAAATTCTCTCTAATCAATCAGCATTCAGGTTTGTTTTAAAATTAATTACCCTGCATACTTTAGACACTCTTAATGGTTAGTCCTGGGACGTAAGATTGAGGAGTCAAGAAAGGCAAAGGGGTATTTTTATTTTCCTTCACTATCAGCCTAAATTGGTTTTCTGAGAGGAAGGCAAGATCAGAAGAAGATAAGATAGGAAAATGTGCTCTGTGGCAGGGAAAGTAGATTTTTATTTTTTTATTGGGATCCCATTATACTCAAGAAAGATTTAAATAGTTCATAGAAATTCATATAATGCAATAGGAAAAAAGTAATGAAATAAAAGTAAGGTAAGGGATAATCATGGTAGCATAGGAAGAGGGAGTTATGGATAAAGTTAGCATCCTAAAATGCATGCCCAGGGATCTTGCATTGCTACTTTGGATAAACAGGGAACGTAGAACACATGGGAAATTTGGAGATCCAAATACAAAGAGGTATATAAACCAGCTTTTTCAGACCAGTTTGCAAAGACTCCTGGGCATTAAATATTTCTTGCTCACAATTGAATGTCACTGTAGAAGGTGAAGAAACCACTATAGAATAACCTGAAGCATAAGAGTTCCCAGAACCCTTGGTGCTTCAGCATACCGGGCCTTCCCTCAGGCAATACTTCTTGCTTCTATCAGCTGAAAAGATTAGCATTCCAATGGTTCAAGATTCCACACTGAAGTGGTCCTTTTGGAAACCAGAGGGCTAAGTTAGATGAGCCACTAAGATCTCTCTTGACCTTTTAATTAATTCAATGAGTACTACACAGGCCACTCCAGAACTGTCCCTTCCCTCCAGACAGGACTGTCATCTTACAGTCATTGAAATAGTTCCTGAAGCAATTTCTATAGCAATTCTCTAAAACCTAGAAATTGATTTGGTAAAATCAAATTTCATCTATCAGTCAAGGCCCAACTGAAGTCCGGGTGCTCCATTTTTTATCATATATTCCTTGATTGAAAGGTTTATCTTCTTACCATGAATAAATCTAAACATTTCTCTGGCCACTTCCCAACAAGAATTATTTGAGAAGGGAGCCCTCTTGGCAATAGGCACTCTTATGAGCATAGAAAGGAAGTCTGAGAATCAAGGCACAATGGGAAAAATCAACAAGGCAGATTTCAAAATATTGATATGTTGCATAAAAGTCACAGCCAAGGTGCTGGGAAAATTACATGGAATACAATTTCCATTCAGATATATTTCTTTAAAGAAATACATGAATCAATGATACCTTAAAAAAATAAAATAAAATAAATACATGGTATCTGGGGAATAAAACCTATTCCAATGATTTGGGAAAAGAACTGGATCAAGAAGCATAGATTTCTATTTCCACGAAGATGGACTAGACCTACTTTCCCTTTTCCTTCCACTAAATACAACCAAAAACCCTGGATATTGTATATAAAATAAGCATAAGAAGAAAGGTGGAAAGAGGAAGGCAGACCACCTAGGGAACCCGGGATATGAGGAACGACACAGTGTTAGTCACCATGGTTTGCTTTATGTCTTATATATCCAAGATTTGGAGCTGAAAAGAACAACAACCCAGAAATGCAAATTAGTTGCAGACAAAAAACGTTACTAAAAGCTGGCTCCCTCTAGCCAAAAATCCAGAATGAGAAATCCTACCAAGATAAAAAAATTTTAGATAATAAAAAACATTAAGCCAATGAGTTTATTCAAGACAATAGATTTTTTAATAAATTTAAATAATTTTGAATATGGTCTGATCTAAACAAACAAAAATCTACTTTGTCTGTCACCAAGCACAAAAGAAAATAGCACGATATTTTTTCAAGTACTGAAAGAAAAGAACTGTCAACCCAGAATTCTACTCCTGCCAAACACCACAGAAAACAATTATGACTCCCCCCCTGCCCATGCCAGCATAAGCTGACTAGAGAGCCTAGATTTCTGCCCTAGTGAACTGTAGAGAGGCACCGCAACAGTCCTGCAGGGATGGTGTCAGGAAAAGCCAAGTATCAAGCCAGAATTTACATCCTCACCAGCTAGTAACAAGTTCCCTTCCCCATCGCATAAGCAGAAATTACATGAGAGCTGGAACTCTCACCAAGCCCACCAGTAATAAGGAACAAGCCTACCTCAAATATCAGCAAAGTTTGAGTGGGAAATCTGGACTTATAACTCCACCTGACGGTAATGAGACAATGCTCCCCACCAACCATGCCAGTGTGGTGACAGAGAAAGCCAGTTAAAATTAAGGTCTAATTAATATTGTGTCATAACATAATGTGAAACTATCTAGATCTCAATCAAAAATTACTGACCATTCCAAGGACCAGGAAAATCTCGAACTGAATGAAAAAAGACAATTGATGCCAAAACTGATTGTAACTCTAGAGAAAGGAAATCCCAGGGCAAAATACCTCTAAAATCAAAATCAGTCAAAGGGAGAAATAAAGTTTCAAACTCATTTATTGCTTACAAACTGCAGTCTGGAGCCATCTCTTTCCTGCTCAGTCAGAAAGCAAGCAAGGATCTCCTTCTAACCTCTCAGGTTCAGATAAGCCCTCAGTTGCCCAGGTAATTACTCACAACTCTCCACCCCTGAGGAACGTCTGTTGATATGCAGATGCACTAAAGCCAGGAGAGATATTCTGGAAATACTACAGTTTCACCCACACTGATATAGCAGAGATGATAATATTATCTGACAAAGATTTTAAAGCAGCTATGACAAAATGGTTTCAATGAACAATTATGAGCAAATGAAAATATGAAAGCCTCAGCAAAGACATAAAATCTCAGCAAAGCAATAGATGATATAAAGAAGACATAAAAAGAAATTGTAGAACTGAAAAATACAACAATCAAAATGAAAACTCAAAGTTGAACTCATTAACAGAAAAGAGATATAGTGACTACTGTAAATAATGCTGTGATGAACATAAGGATACACATGTATTTTCAAACTAGTGTTTTTGTGTTTTCTTCAGATAAATACCCATAAATGGTATTGCTGGAACATAGAGTAGTTTCACTTTTAATTTTTTTAAGGAAACTCCATACTGTTTTCCATAGTGGCTGTACCAATTTACATTCCCATCAACAGCACAAAAGGGTTCCCTTTTCTCCACATCCTGATCAACATTTATTTCTTGTCTTTTTAATAAGAGACATTCTGACAAATGTGAAGTGATAGCTCATCATGCTTTTCAATTGCATTTCCCTTATATTAGTAATGTGGAACATCTTTTCATGTACCTGTTGACCATCCATATGTATTATTTGGAGAAATGTCTATTCAGGTGTTCTGCCCATTTTTGTTTGCCAGATTTTTTGGCTGTTTTGGTGTGAGTTATATGACTTCTTTATCATCCAAATATCATATATATCCCTATGTCATATACATCATTTGCAAATATATCCTCCCATTTGGTAGGTGGCTTTTCATTTTGTTGATGGTTTCCTTTGTTATGCTAAATATTTTTAATTTGATGCTGCTCCACTTATTTATTTTTGCTTTTGTTGTCCTTGCCTAAGGAGACAGGTCAAAAAATATGTATGTATTGTTAAGA
Source organism: Manis pentadactyla (assembly GCF_030020395.1). Taxonomy (NCBI): domain Eukaryota; kingdom Metazoa; phylum Chordata; class Mammalia; order Pholidota; family Manidae; genus Manis; species Manis pentadactyla. The sequence continues at coordinate 15,028,078 of NC_080037.1, read as the reverse complement.
CCAATGTCAAAGAGCTTACTGCCTGTTTTATTCCAGGTGTTTTATTGTTTCAAGTCTTACATTTAAGCTTTTAATATATTTTAAGTTTATTTTTGAATATAGTATAAGAAAATGGTACAGTTTCATTCTTTTGCATATAGCTGTCCAATTTCCCAAGCACCACTTATTGAAAAAACTGTCTTTTCCCCATTGTGTATTCCTGCCTCCTTTGTCATAGATTAATTGACCTTGAAAGTGTGAGTTTATTTCTGGGTTGTCTATTCTGTTCCACTGATCTGTATTTATGCCAGTATCATACTGCTTTGATTACTATAGCTTTATGTGTATAGTTTGAAATCTGAAATATCTCTAGCTTTATTCTTCTTTCTCAAAATTGCTTTGGCTATTTAGTCTTCTGTGGCTCTATACAAATGGGAGCAACCTAAATGTCCACCCACAGATGAATAAATAAAGAAGATGTAAGACACACACACACACACACACACACACACACACGATGAAATATTACTCAGCCATAAAAAGGAATGAAATCTTGCCACTGACAAACAACATGGATAGACCTAGAGGGCATTACGATAAGTGAAATAAGATAAAGACAAATAACATGTGATTTCACTTATATGTGACTTCCAAAAAGCAAAACAGACAAAATAAAACAAAAACAGACTCATGGATACAGAGAACAAACTGATGGTTGTCAGATGAGAGGAAAGTGAGGAGATGGACAAAACAGGTGAAGTGGATTAAGAGGTACAATCTTCCAGTTATAAAATAAATAAGACATGAGGATATAATATACAGCATAAGAAATACAGTCAATAATATTGTAAAAACTATGTATGGTGACAGACACTAGACATTGTGGGGATCATTTTGTAATGTATATAAATTTGAAATGACTACATTGTATACCTGAAATTAATACAGTATTATATTATCAACTACACTTCAATAAAGGAATAATTAAAATTTAAAAAGAAGAAGACATTATGAAAGTTCTTCCTTTATAGCAGTGCTTCTCAAACTTTAACATGCATCACAATCACTTGGGGTGATGATTAAAACAGGAATTTCTGGACCCCACTCTGAGAGTTTCTGATTCAGCATGTCTGGGGCAGAGCCTGAGAATGCACATGTCTACCAAGTTCCCCCATGATGCTGATGATGTTGGCCCAGGAATTGCAATCTGAGAACTACTGTTTTACCACTTAGCAGCTCTGTGACCACATGAACACAGCTTACCTCACTAAATTTCAACGTTCTCACTGCAAAATTCAAATGGCTGCAATATCTGAAATATATCTAAAATTATCTAAAAGATAAACTATGAAAATCAAATAACATAATGCATGTGAAAATATTTTGCAAATTAGAAAACAATATCTGAATTCATTTCTTCATTCTAGAAATATTTTTCATAACACATATTTTGTGCTGCTGCTGTTAGAGGAGCTGAACACAAGTTGGTCACTGGGACTCACAATCTAGTGTGACAAGAAACATTAAGTAGATAATTGTTTAATTCTGAGTACAAATAAGTGTCATTTGTCATTATTAAAAATATTTGAGCACAGGTTTAAAATTTTGAAATAAGAAGGAATATAGTAAAAATGCATGCCTATAAAAGTAAGTAAACTGAGTTAATGCCAAAAAGGGGTCCCTTGGAAAGGTAAAAGATAAAGCTCTGTGAACCCATTACCTATCCTTCAGAGTACTGGACTCCTTCTGTAGAAAAATTAGCTGAGGAAATAATCTCCAGCCTTCCTAAACTATCATCAAGCAAATTGAGCAAATTTTGTGGTATTTAGAGAATGTAAGATAGAGCAATCATATATAGTAGAAAGGGGCAATTGAAGAGGAGAAAATATATTCAATGTTCATTCTCAGTACCTACAGGAAGTAGTCTTAATCATTCACTTCTAGCTTTCAACAACACTTTGTGATTTGCAAGTTATCAATCAGCACCACAGCATACTGCCTTTTATTAAATGTGACTGGAAATAAACTAAATGTTTTATTTAATCAAGCCCACACTGAAGCTTGAACCACCTTTAATCCAAAATGTATTCTCCTGTGTGGGAGGTAAGCTTATCAGATAGCTTTCTAGGAGGACTTCATCTTTGGGCAAGGATTTCCAAGCTTTCTCAAGCAAGCAGTGAATAAGGACTGTCTGCCCTCCAAGAATAGCCAGCAGGCTGGAAAAATCCAATGTTACCCATGTGCTTTCACTGATAGATTGGAGATTTGCTCACAAACTCAAAAATCCAGCCAAACCACCACAGGGTTGGATTGGAGTGTCCCTCATTGTTCTGTTCTGGGCCTTTCAAACATTAAAAATTGCACTCTTTTTTCTGCTCAGTACTTTAAAAAGATGAAATATGTGATTTCCTCAAAGAGGTTTCCTTACGCTCTTTATGGAAGAGTTTTGTTTTCCAGAATTCACTCTCTAGGAATAGACCAAATTTCCAGTTTGAAAATGGAATTACCCTTGCTGCTCCTACGTCTCATTCACAGCAGAGGGCAACTGTACACATCGGGATCAGACAGGCCTTAGTAGGTAATGGGACAGCATTCAATCAACTTTATTTGGTTTAACATCCTGAATCCATCTTGGACTAGTTTATCCTTCAAAAGTGTCTCCAAGTGGCCCATTTAACCACCATCTCTTCCTGCTTTCCTTTATCTTTGTCACTGCCATTCCCCTTTCTTCTCTCCACATGGGTCTTAGTAATATTATTATGCATCTTGATTTGAAAGACACTAAGAGACCCACCTCACCCAGTCCTCCACATAGTTTCATGCCTAGAATCACCAACATTAATCATCTCTCAAACTTGTATCACTTTCTCATTTGTATTAAAACCACTTTCAGAGTGAAGACACCCAAGTCGATTTGCATATGTAAAGAATGGGGAAAACGTATCAAGAAAACAGTTATGGAAAGAAAGGGCAGATCAGAGACTGTTACAGGTTGTTTTGTCCTGAAATCAAACTCTGATTCAGAAATGTATGTGCACGAAGCTATTAATCAGAATGTTTAGGCTGAAAACCTATTGGGCAGAGGGAGAACTAGGGCTGTAATACAATCACAACAAAGGCCTCAACCATTCTTATGGAGAGCTCTAGACCCAGGATGGCCATGCACAGTCGTCCCCAGTTGGAATAGGGGTTATGTCTTTTTGTCCTACATTGTACTTGACCAGTCACTGGATGCAGATTGTCCCAGGAAAAGGGTTCGATCTTGGTGAAGGCAGCTCTCTTCAATGGACAAGTACCGGAAGGGAGCTCATCCACCTGCATTCTTAGCAGCTAGAGGAAAGCGTATGTAAGCCTTGAAAGAGGAGATCTGGGCAACACACCAAGCTTCTACTACTAAAACTAACCACCATCCTGTCGTTTTCATAATTCTGGCTTGATCCACCAAGCTCTCTGCAGATCAGGCTCACCGTAACCATGGGGAATAAGAAGACTCAGTCAGGATCCCAACAAAAACAGGCAACAAACTCAAGATAGGGTAATCTAGAGAAGGCTTAATTATAATGGAGCTATTTGCAAAGACACAGGTCAGATACAAAAGAATAACAAGGTAGTGAAGTAACCAAGAAGGAACGAGAAGGAGAGGACACTGGAAGCCAGAATGCAAATACCACGTATGGGAAGCAATGCTGAAAGGAGCAGAGGAACTCAGCCATTAGTTGAGGTCACAGCCATCTCAAACCCGCACAGAGAGGGAGCCACAGCATTGACTACAACAACCTTATTCTCCTTCCAGGGCTCTCAACTTGCCCAGCCAAACCAAGAAAGGGAGCCTATTGTCACCGTCCACGTAGGTCAGCCTCCCGGAACAGAGAGCTAGAAGACAAGAGTGGAGAATGGATACAGAAGCACAGAGACTACCTGACTCTGATTTAAACAGACATTTATTTGCCCAAAATATTCCGTTTCCATTCTAGCTCTATTTCCAGCAACAAATACACAAGGTACTGAGTAGCCATCTGTCTGCTCAATTGAGACATGTCTTAAAGAACAAATTCATAATGTTAAGCATAGTAACAGTGTGAATCAATGAATGTTCAGAGACCAGGAACATCTGACTTAAAAAAAATTAAGTCTTTGCAATATGTTGATAATGAAAATCAATGCTTTGGTGTGTTTAGGGAGTTGGGATATAAAAAAGAGGAAAAAAAGCAGAGCAAAGATGAGAAACCTGGGAATATGCTGGTCGCCTAAAGGGGCTTTAAGGAGATATGTTGAGCTTCACAGATACTGAGACGCAATCTTGACATTTGCATCCTTAAAAATTCCACAGGTGATCCTGATGCACAATTGTGGTTAAGAGCCATTGTTGTATTTCCTGAATGGATAAGCCCATAGTAGAAGTACTAGGAACTCCTGGAAAACATAGAAAAGGAGAATAGAAATTCCCAAGCAAAGCAAAACATTTTATTACTCCCCTTTAGCCTTTGACTGGCCAAAAGAATATGAAGGCATAAAGAACTTTATTTTTCTCACTTGATCAATGTTTATTATTCATATTAGGCTATTTACAGCTATATGCTCCTTGCAAGTATGAGCCAAAGCATAGAGAGAAGAGGATATTATTGAGCATTTTCTCAAAATGCAACACTACTGTGTGGTAAAGTTAATTAAGCTTCAAATATATCAAGACTGAGGAAAATTTTGTCATAAAAATTGGTGGAAAAGTCTTGGAGAAGATGTTAAGAAAATGGAACCTCAACCCCCCTCATCATCTCTCCATTTCCAGCTCCAGTCTGTGTATATCTATTGAGCCAAACTTGAGCCTAAGTAACGATAAGAACTTGAACTCTGCAAAAATTAAGCAGAGATCATTGAGACAGCATTTCTCTCTGGAGAGCTGGCCTTAAGGAAACTAAGAAGGAGCTAGTGGTGTGGATAGAGTCTTCCCTATCTTTGAAGTTGGAAGAATGCAAGGAGACCCAGGAGAAGTGACACTTCAGCTGTCTCCTCTCCACCTGCAGAACTACAACCATTTGCAGTGTGGTTTGCCTGCAACCAGACCTGAGCCTCTGTGAGCCTGAAGGGTAGAATGACACCTAAGGGTGTTCAGTATCCAGAGAAGGGAAGAAGTATAAGAACAAGACAAGTACATAAGTCTTTACATCAGTGGAAAAGGATGGCATTCTCTCATTTACAAAGAGTGATGGGCAGATTAAGCTAAGCAGCAAAAATAAAGCTCTATTCTATTTATAAGAAACATATGTTTTTAAAAATATAAATAATGGTTGACAAACAAAAGGGCAAGAAAATACCAGGAAACTATCAAGAAAAACAAAATAGTAATAAGAAAAATATCAGGTAAGTAGAATCTAAAGATAAAAACATGAAGCAGAATGAAGAACATTATATTGATACAAAGGCACAACTTATAAAGAAGATAAAAGATAAACTTAAATGTATCATTTAACAGAGCAGTTAAATATATAAAACATACAAAAAGAGAAATAAAAATTGGCTAAAATACAATTATAAGAAGAGATTTTAATGTGTTTTTTATGGAATTGAGCATATCTAATATAAAGTAATAAGTCAGGGGTAAACTAAATAACATTTCATTTTAGATACAGTAGAACCTTATATCCCTTGCATAGAAAATATATATTTATTTCAAATACTCATGGAACTTTGCAAAAGCAAGGTATGTATTTAGCCATGAAAAAGTAGTTTAACAAATTTGAATGTAATAGAAATTTTACAATGTACACACTCCTACATATATCACCCCATTATTTACAACAGCCATGATATGGAAGCAACCTAAATGTCCATTGATAAATGAATAGGTAAAAGGATGTGGTACTAGAAGAGGAGGGAATACTTCCAAACTCATTTTATGAGGCCTGCATCACTCTAATACCAAAACCAGACAAAGACATGACAGAAAAAGAAAATTATATATCAATATCCCTGATGAACATAGAAGCAAAAATCCTCAACAAAATATTAGCAAACTGAATTCAAAAATACATCAAAAAGATCATCCATCATCCATCGTAACCAAGGGGGATTTATTCCATGGATGCAAGGATGATACAATATTCATAAATCAATCAATATCATATACCACATTAACAAAAAGAAGGATAAAAACCACATGATCATCTCAATAGATGCTGAAAGAGCATCTGACAAAATTCAAAATCTACTCATGATAACAACTCTCAAGAAAATGGGTTTAGAGGGTATGTACATTAACATAATAAAGGCCATATATGACAAAACCACAACCAATACCATACTTAATAGTGAAAAGTGAAAAGCTTTTCCTCTAAGATCAGTAACAACACAAGGATGTCCACTCTCACCATTTTCATTCAACCTAGTACTGGAGGTCCTAGCCATAGCAATCAGACAGAACAAAGAGATAAAAGGTATCAAAATTGGAAAGGAGGAAGTTAGACCGTCACTATTTGCAAATGACATGATATTATACATAGAAAACCCTAAGGACTCCACCAAAAAACTATTCAAACTAATAACTGAATTCAGCAAAGTTGCAGGATGCAAAATTAATACACAGAAATCTGTTGCATTCCTATATAATAACAACAAACTAGCAGAAAGAGAAATTTGGAAAAAAACTCCATTTACAATTGCATCAAAAAGGAAAATACCTATGAAATAAACTTAACCAAGGAAGTAAAAGACCTATACTATGAAAACTATATAACACTCATGAGAGAAATTAAAGAAGACACAAGTAGAAATCTATACAGTGCTCATGGATAGGAAAAGTTAATATTGTCAAAATGGCTACCCTGCCTAAAGCAATCTACAGATCCAATCCAATCCCTATCAAAATAACAATGGTATTCCTCAATGAACTATAACAAAATAGTTCTAAAATTCATATGGAACCACAGATCCAGAATAGCCAAAGCAATCCTGAGAAGGAAGAATAAAGCTGAGTGGACTATGCTCCCTAACTTCAAGCTCTACTACCAAGCCACAGTAATCAAAACAATTTGGTCTGGCACAAGAAGAGATCCATCAATCAATGGAACAGAATAGAGAGCCCAGATATAAAACCATACATATATGGTCAATTAATATACAATAAAGGAGTCATGGATGTACAATGGTGAACTGAAAGCCTCTTCAACAACTGGTGTTGGCAAAACTAGACAGCTACACGTAAGAGAAAGAAACTGGATTATTGTCCAACCCCATACACAAAATTAAACTTGAAATTGGTCAAAGACCTGAATATAATCATGAAATCATAAAACTCACAAAGAAAACATAGGCGAAAATCTCTTGAATATAAACATGAGCAACTTTTTCAAGAACACATCTCCTCGGGCAAGGGAAACAAAATAAAAAATAAGCAAGTGGGACTACATCAAACTAAAAAGCTTCTTCTGTACAGCAAAGGACACCATCACCAGAACAGAAAGGCAACTTACAGTATGAGAGAATACACTTGTAAACAACTCATCTGATAAGGCGTTAACATCCAAAATATATAAAGAACTCATAGGCCCCAACACCCACAAAACAAATAACCCAATTAAAAAATTGGCAGAGGATCTGAACAAACATTTCTCCAAAGAAGAAATTCAGATGGCCAACATACACATGAAAAGATGCTCCACATCGCTAATTATCAGAGAAATGCAAATTAAAACTACAATGAGGTATCACCTCACACCAGTAAGGATGGTTGCCATCCAAAAGACAAACAACAACAAATGTTGGCGAGGCTGTGGAGAAAGGGGAACCCTCCTACACTGCTGGTGGGAATGTAAGTTAGTTCAACCATTGTGGAAAGCAGTATGGAGGTACATCAAAATGCTCAAAACAGACTTACCATTTGACCCAGGAATTCCACTCCTAGGAATTTACCCTAAGAACGCAGCAATCAAGTTTGAGAAAGATCAGTGCACCCCTATGTTTATCGTAGCACTATTTACAATAGCCAAGAATTGGAAGCAACCTAAATGTCCATCGATAGATGAATGGATAAAGAAGATGTGGTACATATACACAATGGAATACTACTCAGCCATAAGAAAAGGGCAAATCCAATCATTTGCAGCAACATGGATGGAGCTGGAGGGTATTATGCTCAGTGAAACAAGCCAAGCGGAGAAAGAGAAATACCAAATGATTTCACTTATCTGTGGAATATAAGAACAAAGGAAAAACTGAAGGAACAAAACAGCAGCAGAATCACAGAACTCAAGAATGGACTAACAGGTACCAAAAGGAAAGGGACTGGGGAGGATGGGTGGGTAGGGAGGGATAAGGGGGGGAGAAGTAAGGGGGTATTAAGATTAGCATGCATGGGGGGGTAGGAGAAAAGGGAGGGCTGTCCAACACAGAGAAGACAAGTAGTGATTCTACAACATTTTGCTATGCTGATGGACAGTGACTGTAAAGGGGTTTATAGGGGAGACCTGGTATAGGGGAGAGCCTAGTAAACATAATATTCGTCATGTAAGTGTAGATTAGTGATACCAAAAACAAAACAAAACAAAACAAAAAGGGCAGTTCCTGTGTGGTAACCTCCAACGAGTTCTACACAAGGGTATAAAGGGCATATAAAAGTGTAGGCAAAGGGTCTGTTTGCATCTATACAGAAGATCAAAGCCTAATTTGGCTACCCCGAAAATGAACTAAGATACGATATGAAAGAGAACTTCCAACATCAGCACTCTCTGGAAGACTCGTGCCAGAAGATGATCATCAAAAAACCCCAACAAAGATCCACGCACTGCTACAGCTGTAGATGCACTCATCCCACCAGTTCCTGGACTTGCCATGGGAATGAGGAAGGAGATATCTAAGCTGGCCTGTGCATACAGTAAAACAACAAATTTGACTGGATCTATACTGTTGGAACTCAACCAAGAATTAGGACAAGTGCAAATTGTAGCACTCCAAAATCTTACAACTACAGACTATTTACTGTTAAAAGAACCTAAGGGATGTGAACATTCCCCAGGAATGGGTTGTTTTAATTTGTCTGATTTCTCTCAGACTGTTCAAGTTCAGTTGGACAATATCCACCATATCATAGATAAGTTTTCACAAATGCCTAAGGTGCCTAACTGGTTTTCTTGGTTTCACTGCAGATGGCTGGTAATTACAGATATGCTTTGGTTATGTAACTATACTCCTATTATGTTAATGTGTGTGTGCAATTTAAGTAGTAGCTTAAAACCTATACATGCTGAAGTTACTCTACAAGAAGATATGTCAAAGAAATAATCAATCTTCCCATGTTTTCTTCCACCTGCTACTTCTATAGCTTTTCTTCTTCCTTCCTAATTACAACCCTTAAATAGAATTCGTGCCTCATATCAAATTAACCAAGTATCATAATTCTTCCAAGTGGTAAAGATACCTCAAGACAAATGCTGGGCATAGAAGCCACAGGGCATAAATATGCAAAGATGTAAAAAGCTAACCTTTTCAAACAATAAGGCTTCTCTCTCACTTACCAACTTCACATTTCCCTGTATGGCCCCGGAAGATGACTGGTTAGCCAGAGACGGGTAAGATTCCTCAAGGGAGGAACAACCTAAGACAGGCACAGTTGCAGGGGGGCCATCAGGTGAGAAACTGGGGATCAACAGAGGTGAGGCTTAGAACCTCACCCCCCCGTTCTGAGAGAAATCTTCTGCATACGTGGATGTTTTATTGCCCTGGTCTAGCTTGGATTAACACATAGTCTACAGGCACACACCTGATCATCTACATGTGCTCTCTTACAGCACTAAACTATGTTTTCTACCTTTATCTTATATCTACCTACCACTTCAGCATTTTATTAAAAATAATAATAATAAAGAGAGAAATGTGGTATCCACATATAAATCAAGTATAAAAATCAAATGAGTATTCATATTTGAACTGTTTATAGTTCATAATGCATGAGCAAAACCAAAAGCTTCTGTGATGACTGCCCTTGTACTGTTCACCATGTAACTTATTCACTATGTAAGAATTTCTTCTCCATGTAAGAACTTGTTCGTTATGCCTCAGAAGATTGGAGACTGACGAAAATCAGGCTTGGGGTGGATTAATGATTGTGCATTGAGCATTGACCCCCCCATACAGAATTTTATTGTCGTTAACAACCATTTGATCAATAAATATGAGAGATGCCCTCACAAAAAAAAATAAATAAATAAATAAAATGGAAAAATCCCTAGGGAAAAAAAAAAAAGAAAACATAGGCGAAAATCTCTTGAATATAAACATGAGCAACTTTTTCAAGAACACATCTCCTCGGGCAAGGGAAACAAAATAAAAAATAAGCAGGTGGGACTACATCAAACTAAAAAGCTTCTTCTGTACAGCAAAGGACACCATCACCAGAACAGAAAGGCAACTTACAGTATGAGAGAATACACTTGTAAACAACTCATCTGATAAGGCGTTAACATCCAAAATATATAAAGAACTCATAGGCCCCAACACCCACAAAACAAATAACCCAATTAAAAAATTGGCAGAGGATCTGAACAAACATTTCTCCAAAGAAGAAATTCAGATGGCCAACAGACACATGGAAAGATGCTCCACACTGCTAATTATCAGGGAAATGCAAATTAAAACCACAATGAGATATCACCTCACACCAGTTAGAATGACCAACATCCAAAGAGGAGAAATAACAAATGTTGGCGAGGATATAGAGAAATGGGAACCCACCTACACTGTTGGTAGGAATGTAAATTAGTGCAACCACTGTAGAAGGCAGTATGGAGGTTCTTCAAAAAGCTTAAAATAGAAATACCATTCAATCCAGTAATTCCACTCCTTGGAATTTACCCAAAGAAAATAAATCCCTGATTCAAAAAGATACATGCATCCCTGTTGATTGCCACACTATTTACAAGAGCCAAGAAGCAACCTATGTGTCCATCAGTAGATGAATGGATAAAGTGGTACATATACGCAATGGAAAATTATTCAGCCACAAATTTGCAACAACATGGATGGAGCTAGAGGGCATTATACTCAGTGAAATAAAACATGCAGAAAAAGACAAATACCATGTGATTTCACTTATTTGTGGAACATAAAAACAAAGCAAAACAGAAGGAACAAAACAGCAGGAGATTCACAGACACTGAGAAGTGACTAGTGGTTACCAAGGGGGAGTGTTTGGAATGGGGGGAGGGGAGAGTGAGGGGGATAAAGAGGCACATAACTAAGAATCACAATGTCAGTGGGTCACAGGGATGGTAGTACAGCATGGAGAATATAGTCCGTGATTCTGTAACATCTTTCTATGTTGATAGTAACTACAGTAGAGGGGGGTGAGGATTTAATAATATGGGTTACCGTTGAACCACTGTGTTGTACATTTGAAACCAATATAAGATTGTACATCAATGATACTTCAAGAAAAAAAGTGGTACACATATACAATGGACTATTACCCAGCCATAAAAAGAATAAAGTCTTGCCATTTGTGACAACATGGATGGATGTAGAGGGCATTATGCTAAGAGAAATAAATCAGAAAAAAAAGGGAAATACCATACAATTTCATTTATATGTGGAATCTAAAAAAACAAAACAAATAGACTCATTGACACAGAGAACAGACTGCGGTTGTCATAGGTAAGGGGGTGGAAGGATGGGTGAAATAGATGAAGAGAAAAAAAATTAATGAAAATATTTGGTATCTTGATTTATGTGATGGTCGCATGAGTATACACACGTCAAAATGCATCAAGCCGTACACGAAGATTCATGCACTTTATTGTATGTACCTCAATTTTTTTAATTTTTAAGAAATTTTAGAGACCACATTTTCTGATACTAATACCATAAAACTATACATAATAAAAATTGATGTCAAAAATATTAAACACTTAAAAATTCATTCATAAATATCTAGGTAATCCTCGGTTCAAAGAGTATAGTAACTCACAAACTGTCTGAGAGTAATGAAAGGATAGTTCATGTCAAATCCTATGAGTTTTAGCAAAAGCTAACTGCATAGCTTTAAATGCCTTGCAATTTAAAAACTGATATAAAACAAAAGAACTAAGTTCACACATAAATAAATTTAAAATAAACCATTAAACTCAATGAAGAATACATAAAAAGAGGGAATTTATAAATCTAAAATATGGTATTAGTGAAGTAGAAAATAAAATTGGTAGATAAGATAAATGCAAGAGTTTACTTTTAGAAATAAAATAACATAGACAATACCGTTGTGTACCTGATTACAACATAAATAGACAACATTAGAAATGAGGAAAGGGATAAAATCACAGATTCAAGAGAGACCAAAAGAATTATAAGAGAATATCACTCAGTGCCAATAAATTTTAAACCCATAAGAAAGAAATGATTGGCTAATGATATAAAAATAGCTTTTTTTACAAAATATGGAAAATTTGAGTAGACTTATAACGATATAAGTAAATGTGAATGGTGATTCAAATCTACTATGAATAAGGACACAGGACAGGCAGGTCAACAACTAAGCTTTATCTGATCTTTAAAGATCACTTATACATTATTTAAAATATTTTGGCCATGGAAATCATGCTCCCCAATTCACTTCATGAAATCGGTATACCTCTAAGGCCAAAACATAGCAATCGAATAAAAACAATCTCACTTTTCAATATAAAGGCAAAATGTCTAAATAAAATATAAATCGAGCAATCATTAAATGAGTAATACACTATGACTAAGGAAATCTTACTCCAGAAATACAAGGTATGGTTCAATATTGGCAATACCCCTCCATAAATTCCTTATCATACCTCCTACTATCTCACCACTATCTTAGATCTTTCTACCTCATTCCTCTTGGTACCCAATTCCCATAATTACTCCCCTTCACAGGATCTCCATCAATTGCCATACAACGTTTTCACCGGCTCTCACCCTCTCTCACCTTTGCTCTATGATCAGTCATTATAATCATATCCTTGCACACACCTTTGACAATCTTGCCCTCTCTAGTTTGTACCACACCCCTGGCTCAATCCAACACACTAATTCTCATGCCTTCACCCCAAGTATCTGAGCATGACTAAGGGAAAACACATAGCTACGGTAACTGGTCACTGAAGTTTGTAACTGCTCAGTAATCATAGCAGATTGCCCTAGGGCCCTCACCTTCCTTAATTACACCTACATCATTTCTTCACACATCCTCATGCTCAGCTGATTATCTTATTTGCCAATTCAGTGAGAAAGTTGAATAATCAGAAGATAATTTCAACAGACACACTATCATACCCTCCAACATCAGTTAACACCTATACCCATACAGTCTGCTTTCTCGCCTTACACTAATGATGTGCTCCCATCCAAAGCCAATCCCTTCACTTGTGCATCAGACCCAAACATTTGTATGCACTGTCTCCAAAACCTCTTATTCTAAGTAGTAGATTGAAGATCCATATGCCCTCCACCTAAATTCACTAGTTGCTAAAATTTGCCACATTTTACTAATATCTCTTTTCTTTTATAAATAAATATATACATATATGTATGCACTTATGTGTTTATTACACATATACACACATATGTATATTCTTTAGACTGAACCATTTAAGAGTTTATCATTATCATTCCTAAATACTTTAGCATATATACCCTAAAATATTTTCCTACAGGTTGGCAATACAATCATCACCCTCAGAAAATTTACCACTGCTACAATTCAATATTCAATTTCTCCATTTATCCCAATAATATCCTTTACAGATATTTTTGGTTATTGGTGGTGGTGATGGTGATGGTGATGATGGTATTTTAATCCAAGATTCAATCGAGGATCACTCATCACATTTAATTATCATTCTTGTATTCTGTACTAAGTGCCTTCCAATCAGACTTTCACCCCCAAAATTACACTCCCTCAGTGGCCTCTCGGCAAGGTCGCCAGTGTCTTCCATGTTATTAAATCCAATATCCTCTTAGGTGGTGTGTAAGCTGCATTTTGACATAGCCGATCACTTCTCCCTCCTTGAAATATTTTCCTCACTCAGTTCTAAGACACCAAACTCTCCTACTTTTCTTCTCACCAATCATGCCCTTCTTTATCATTAATTCCCCAATATCTCAATATTGATTCTTTTGTTCTCTTCATCTATGCTCTGTCAATGATCTCAAATTTGGCTTTAAATACCATGTGTAACAACTTCCAATTTTATCTCTAGCCCAGACCTTTCACTTGAACTCCAGACTCATGTATCCAACTGTCTTCTGAACAGAGAATTTCAGAAAGACATTCTGATAAAAAAAGGGGGAATGAATGGGGAGAAGTCTCTTCCATTATTTTCAACAAGGAGAATTAAGTTTCTTACTTTCAATTCATATTTGCTCTAACATTGGTTCCTGGATGAGAAAACTTATCATTATAAAAAATTTAATTTCCCAAAATTAATACGTAAGCATAATGCAATTCTAATTAGAATCTCAACAGATGAGGTTATTTTGGAATTAGATAACCACTATATAGATTAATAAATATCTAAAAAGAACCAAATGAATATGAAAAAACAGACAAAAGATACACAGCACAATATAGAGCCACTGTAATGGTAGGAACAGACACGTTAAGCATAAAAACATGGAAAATATAGAAATATTTCCAAGTGTATATGAGGGTTAAAAATAAAACAAAGATGAAAAAATGATAGATTATTGCTTAATGATGCTTCCATAGCCAACTATGCATCTAGAAGAATACAAAATGGGTTCCCTATCTTATACAATACACAAAACTGAATTGCACATGATTAATGGCTTAAACATACCATCCAAAACAATGAAAATCTGTCAAGAAGATCCAGGCTACATCAGGATAAGGCTGAAGGATACCGTTTTGACAAGACTAGAAACCCATAAAGATAGACTATTTGTTTTCAAAGTAGAGCACATTCAGAAGGTTAATATTCATAGTTTATTTATTTAAAAATCTCCTTCAGATTAGATTTCAAACTAATAGAAAATAGGCAAAGGATATATAGATAATCCAGAGAACAATTCCAAATAGCCATCAAATGTGTGAAAATAGGTACAAATTCATGGTGCAGTGACCATGAAAAACAGGATGGAGGTTCTTTAAAAAATTTTAAATAGAAATACCATGTGATCCAGCAAATTTCCCTCTGGTATTATCCAAAAGAAATAAAAACCTTTTCTTGAAAAGATGTATGCACCCCCATGTTCACTGCAGCATTATTTACAGTAGCAAAGACATAGAAACAACCTAAGTGTCCATCAATAGATGAATGGAAAGAGAAAATGTGATACACACATAAAATGGGATATTATCTAGCTGTGAAGAAAAAGGAAATCCTGCCATTTGTGACATGGGTGGACCTTGAGGGCATTACGCTGCATGAAAGAAATCAAAGATAAATACCATATGATCTCACTTGTGGGTGGAATCTAAAAAGAAAATCAGGCGATAGACACAGAGAACAGATTGGTGGATGCCAGAGGCAGGGGTTGGCAGTGGGGAAAATGGAGAAAGGTGGTCAAAAAGTTATAAAACAACTAAGACATGGGGATATAAAGTACAGCGTGGTCCCTATAGTTAATAATACTCATATATTTGAAAGTTGCTAAGAAAGTAAATCTAAAAAGTTCTCATCACAAGAAAAGAAATGTAACTATGTAAGGCAGTGGATATGAACAAGACTTACCCTGGTGATCATTTTGCAGTATATACAAATATGGGATCATTGTATTGTACACCTGAAACTGATATAACATATGTGTCAGTTATATCTCAATTTTAAAAAAGAGGTACAAACTCATTAGTAAGGACATGAAAATAGCACTTGCTATATATCAGAGAGACAAAAAGTAAAAATAACAGTAACACCTATTAGTGGTGGGGATGGGGAGAAAATGAGAAATGGAAGAAATAGGAAATGTTATAGCTTAAATATGCGAGGACAGACTAGTTACTGTAAAAATATTTTTATAGTAAAATAGTTGAATTAACATTTTTTTAAAAGCTTGCATCAAAACAGTAGGCCCAAATGGAAGTACACAACTTCCATGTAGGTTCATTTACCCAGAGAAATACCATGATCCTGGAGGAAGAGATAGAAGAAAAGAGAGAGAGACAGTAAAGGAGAGGTCAGAGTGGACAGAAGCCCTCTGTTCTACGCTGATCTTCCCTCCTAACCATTTAGCCAGAGCACTAGAAATTTCCAGAAAGGTTTTTTTTTTAATATCACCAGGAGTAATGAGTACTGGTTTCTAACACAATTAATGATCTTTTAACCAGCACTGAAATCTCACAGCACACAACTTTTATTTCAGTTGTGTAGCACAGAATTTATTTTCCCATAAAAACAGTATGACAAAGCTCCTCAAGGAGCTCACCCAACTTAAATCACTGAAACTCACAAGAAGACACAATGTAAAATCTTGTTGCTGAAGTACATTATTTCAGCAATGCTGTGGGTTCATCTTAGAACCTCACTCCATTTACATTAATGCTTCAGTGGCACAACGGAATACTATTCAGCCATAAGAAGAAAACAAATCATACATTTGCAACAGCATGAATGGAGCTAGACGGTATTATATTCAGTGAAATAAACCAAGTGGAGAAAGACAAGTACCAGATGATATCACTCATCTGTGGAGTATAAGAACAAAGCAAAACTGAAGGAACAAAACAGCAGCAGACTCACAGACTCCAAGAAGGGACTAGCAGTTACCAAAGGGAAAGGGACTGGGGGAGGATGGATGGGGAGGGAAGAAGAAGGGGATTGAGGGGCATTATGATTGACACACATGATGTAGGGGTTGGGGGGTCATGGGGAGAACAGTGTAGCACAGAGAAGACAAGTAGTGACTCTGTGGCATCTTACTACACTGATGGACAGTGACTGCAATGGGGTGTGGGAGAGACACAATAATATGGGTGAATGTAGTAACCACAATGTTGCTCATGTGAAACCTTCAAAAGAGTGTGAATCAATAATAAATACCTTAATAAAATCAAATAAAAAATACCTTAATAAAATAAATAAGTAATAATGCTTCAGTGGTATTGGTCATCTTCTGTATATGCTACATGTTCCTAATTCTTCCCCTGACTCTCTAGTTGGGGAATATAATGATAACAACATCTACTACTTAACCCTGGCCAAGTTCGGTTCAGGATAATTTTGGCATACGTTATTTAATTTATTCTTCACACAACCCTATGATATAGATGTTATTATCCCCATCTTCCTAAAACAAGGCAATAAATTTCAAAATAGTTAACTTGTCCTCTGCCATACAACCAGTAGGTGGCTAAGTGGGACATATCTGGTCCTGAAGTCATGTTTTTACCTGCTAACCTCCACCAAAGTTTCAGTCTTTGGCCCACCACATGGGTCAACCACCACTGACCCTGGGTTCCTAGACTAAATAACCAACTCCAAATTCTGGAAACACCAGGGTCTTGGACCTTTACCACCATACCGCGCATCCTTCATGACCTCTAACCCAGAAGAAAGTATGTGGGCATCTGGATAGCATATCCCTGCTCCTTGGGACAAAATGCATCTGCCATTCAAATGTATGGAATAATTCAAGGTCCACTGGAGAGCTCCTGTCTAGCATTTGGTTACATCTGTGGAGGTTGTTGGGATAAGGATTATATTCCAATTCTTGAAGAAATTTAACCAGGGCCCAGTAGGCTATAGACACTCCACATTCAGGAACATTTTGACTTAAGGATATCCATGACCTTGTATGCTAGCCCCACATGCATTCAGAGCATGAGGTTCTTGTTTAATAGGTGACCTTCTCAAAATAGCTGCAGATATTAGCTCCCCCTGCAAGGTCTCTCTAGGGAAGCTCAAGAGACAGATTTGCCTTTTGGCTTTCCAAATCCCCTGTTTAGGGTTTCAGAAAATAACCCACAATCACAGCACTCCCTGTACCTATCATCACGTTACTTTTTACAAAGCTGAATCACTTGAAGCTTTGTGCTATATTCATTTTCACTGATCTCATTTTTTCCCCCTTTCTTCATTTTTTCCACTCAAAGGGCCATTTTCCCACATTTTGCCTATGGCTCTGTTCCATGAGAGGTGATAATAACTAAGTTAAGTGCTGAAAACTTCCAAGAACTTTCATTGTGTGAATCATTTTGGTCTGTTGCTTTTCTTCTTTCTCTTAACACTCAAGACAAAAGGGATGGTAAGACAGGGTATGGTGGAGATATTATAACAGGTAAACAGATTAACCAAGATGAGCTCATTTCCTGTTTTGGAAGGGATCTATTTAAGAGCTGAATTGCTCAAGTGATATCATCATCCTCTGAGGGAAAAAGTCTAGGAGACAAAGGACTCCAGGGGAGCAGAATGCTCTTCAGAGCTCTGCAAGCACAGAGGCAAACCAGCCCGTGGAGAAAGCTAAGAAAGCCAGAGGCCAAGTCGGCCACACCTGAATTCTGCAGGCTTCTAAGAGGAATTGGGCCATAGCATTAGATCAATGAAAACACACAGTCATTCACTGATTTATTCACACCAGTTATTGAGCACCTACTAAGTGTCTAATATATTATGCTAGGCACTATATCAAGATCATTAAGACTCAGTTCTTACCCCCCAAAGAACCAGCCCTTCCACCAACTCAAGCATAGTGGCTTCTAACATTTCTGTTACATTGCTTTTCTTTTTAATATCAAAAATTGTGGTGAGAATAATGACAGTAAATCCACCCTTAAAATCCACTGGTTGGGAAAATGCCTATGTTGGTGGACTACAGATTCCTTACAGTAAATCAGGGTAGTACCAGAGTGCAGAGAAGCACCAGGTGAATGAGATGAGCAATAAATCAACATGGCAATATGTGAACCTTGCTTAGCTCTGCATGAGCCGGGACTTGCCCTTTGAACTAAAAACTATTGATATCTAGGCCCACTGCGCTCACACAAACAGCTACTGATTCATTGCCTGATGCCCTAAATTCCACATGAGGAACACTTCTCTAGCTTTATGACATCACAGAGCACCATCAGAATCATCATCTCATGTCTTCTTACCTACTTAGATAAGGACTATTAACAGGGACAAGAAACACCTGCTGGGGTGGCTTGCACAAGATCACAGAGCTAGAGTGGCAGATGCAGGACCCCTCCACCTCAGCATGACCCTTCCAACTCCAATTCCAGTGGGCTTTTGCTATATCAAGCTAGTCCCACTAATAAAGGTCATGCACAATTCTCTAAAATCTACTGGGCAGGTACCATGTCACAAATGGAAGGAAGGATGTCAGAGAGAAAGGCAGGAAGAAAAGGAGGGAGGGAAGAGGCACTTCACTAAGTGTTTTTTATAATTTTATTATCCCCCTCACCCACCCTCTTAGGAGATTGTAATTATTTTACAGGAAACTAAAGCTCAGAGGGTTTGAATCACATGGCCCATGTCACACAGTCTGTGAGAAATGGAGCCAGATATAAATCCCAAGTCCACCTAATCCCAAAGCCCATATTTCTAGCTCCTTATCTCCTGCCTGATTTGGTAAATACGTGCAACTTTGAAGAACTCATGTACATCCAAGTATCATTTTTCTTATCTCTCAAATGGGACCTTAACAGAAACTACCATTTGTTAAGTGTACTTTACCTATTGCTCTGTCAGATCTCACAAAAGTGCTGCAAGACATGTATTACCAGCCCCATTTTACTGAAAATGAGACTGAATCTCAGAAAGAAAGATTGAAGGCAGAGACAGCATTTGAACCCAAGCCTCTGCCACAGCCCAACTCGGCACTTGCCATTATTCTGCGCCATCTCTGCAGACACTGCACAGGCACACGGTGGGACCAAATGAGACCATGAATATGAAAGCCCTTCCCAAAGTATAAACTAATACACTACTGTAATATGCTATTATTGGTATTACTTATTATATCATTATTCCAATTTTTGCCTGAGAAATTAGACACGGTAGTTAGAGGTTAAGTAACTTGCCTAAGATTACATTGCAAACAAACAAGAGCTGTTTCTTCCATTTCAAGTTCTAAGTCCTCGTCCAGAGTTCTTTTCACTTCCTGCTGTGATTCCGTTAATTAATTTACTGGTGCCTCGGCCTCCTGAGCAGTAAAATGGGGGCAATGAAAACTAACTGGCTATTGTGAGGATTAAGTGAGGTCACGTACACACCTATTAGATGCTCAGTAAAATCATTTTCCTCCCTTCTACCCTGGACTCCGATCAGAAGTTGTGCCCTGACTTCCACGTTTATAACAATTTGCCACATTTTTACAACCACAAAAATAGAAGTGTATTTTGAAAGATCATCTCCATTCTCAGTGGCTGCTTATGGAAATTCTGACTACAATAAGAGCTGCAAAAAGTCATCGCCCTCGTGCAAGCTGCTTGGAGGTAATGATATGGTGATCTTAGCAGATTTCAGGGCTAATGGTGTTTCTTTCATGTCATGATCCTTTCAACAAAAGTCCCAGCCACTCCTTTCGCAATGAAGAACTCTAATGACCTACTGCCCCGGAACTTGACTGCTACTTACACCATCTTCATAATCAATTCATGCTGTCGAGATGCTTCCAGGAATTGTACAGTCAGCAACTGAGGTTCTGAAAGCAAATAAAAAGACCTAGTTCTCAGGGGAAGGATTTTTCCCATGGGAGCAAATAATTCAGAGGATGTTTAACTACGGCCAGGTTTACTTCCAACTCTGCATCTGATAAGAAGTGTCTGGAGAATAAAAATCTTCTATTCATCCTCCTGGGCCTAAACAACTGAGACCTCACCACTCCCAGACCCCACAGAATAATATTAGCCTTTGCTACTCGCGAGGACATCACCCAGATAAGCTTGCGCCTGGTTTACACATATATTTGAAAAATGAAATTCCTCCAGCAACAGCAGTTCAGCCGTACTCCTTCTCGGACAATTTTCTCACAGGCATTCACCTTCCTATGGTATGTGTACTTAGATTGCGTGGTGGAGGTTGAGATAAGAAAATCATCAGTGCTCCCAACAGCAGTCTTCTCAGGAACATTGCACACAATTCACTCAAGGAGAGACAGCTCAGTGAAGCACGTGGGGCACATTCTAATAATGCTCAACTTGTAGGCAGTTTTCAGGAACGGCACACATTTCTCATGCAGTATGAGAAACTGGTTGCTCTGTCCTCTGTGTCCCCACAGCACTATGTTCTTGATTTGTACAAGCTTCTGGCTTATCTATTTGCCCAACTGCATCCCCCATAGCCTGTGAGTTCCCTCAAGAGCAGACCAAGACACATAGCTAATTAATTTCTTATATTCTCATATCAAACATGAGGCCAGGAGTCCAAAAATATCAAATAAACAAAATGCTACTGAACTAATTAGTTCATATTGAAGGGCCCCCACCCATAAGATGGCAAAATTCCTGCTTCTCTTCCGGGTCCTCGGTTCCCGCCGGCGCCACCTGAACCCCAATCACCCCTCGCCCCCCTAATCCCAGCACCTAGCCAATAGCCACCAGCCCCGTAGAAGTGACACCACAATCACCCCATGCCCCTTCCTATATAACCCAGCACCTTTCCCTAATAAAGCGGAGTTCTCCGGTGAATTGCTGCTGTGTGTCGCTCCCTTCCTTTCACATACGAACCTGAGAATATACTCTTATTGCTCTATGGATAGGACCAGTGAAGTGAAAACCTGAAAATGGACTATAAAGGTTAGGCCAAGATTCCATGTAAGAATTGGTGTGTTCCTTTTATCTGTCATTCATGAAGGGGCTGGATCCTGTGAGCCATGGACAGAACTGCAGCTCTGAGAGATGAAATCGTCAGCCATGTGAACCACTCCGACTGCCCTGGTGTCTGTGATAAACTGCCCCAGCCTCAGCGCTGGGACCTGCTCTCAGACAGAAGTCACCACGGCTCGCAGAGAGTGAAGCCCCTGGGGTTTCTCCTCTTGCCTGCGTAGAGCCCTTGAGTTGGTGGCTCATTGCCAGTCTTTGTTTCCAACAAAATCCCAGAGAACATAGCCTGTGTCTCAGAACTGACACGTCCCGGTACTTAACAAACTCCGCCCCCACCAGCGGCTGATGTTGGCTCATCCCCACGAGGGTCACATGAAGATGATCAATTGTCCAGACTCATGAGAGAAGCAGCTTGGCGTGCGGACCAACTCTGCTCTCCCAGTGCCCAGTCACAAGCCTCTTTGGCTGTCCGTCCTCTCTTCTGCCTTTTATTAACTCATCACCTCCTTCCCACTCTCCCTTCCCTGTGACCCCACACAGAGGTCCAGAGACAGAACCAGGGGAAATGGATACGAGAGTCTACCACGCACTTCATAGTCACTCAAAAGCTGACAACTTCGGCCCCTAACTCGGTTGCACAGTAAAATCTTTTCATTTGGAGAAGGGTGAGAATGAGGAAAATTATATGTTTAACTAAAAGATTAAGGTGAAAAAAAAAAACAGCAATCATCATTCTAATAGGTCAGTTTGACAGAAATGCACCAAAATTTTTAGAAAGCGAATGAAAAAGATTCATTTTCATGGAGTCCAGATATGAAGGAGCTTTGTCTTATAAAAGCCATTTAAAGATGCTTCCACTATTTTGAAACACTTGGGAATCCACAGGAAAGAAGTTTTAAAAGCAAGAGAAGAGAAACAGGTTGCTGTTGCACCGATACAATTTGCTATGACACAAACTGGACGAATGGATTACTAGAGACACTAAAGAGCACAGTAAAAACAAAAACAAGCAAAAAAACACAAAAAATAGTTTTTCATACCCAAGTTCAGGACCAACTGAGAGGCAAGCACAGTAGTATGTGGAGATAAAAAAAATCACCTTTGTTTTTTTATCAGTTTCATGTTGGAGAACTTGGCTTCTATGTGCAGTAACAGTGAGCCCTTAATTATTGAATCCTAGAAGGAGGCACACTAAGCCTGAAAAAACACAGGCCTCCTAGAGTGAGAGCTTGCCCTGCAAAATTGTCAGCACAAAGGGGCAGCTCAGAATGTGTTTACACGGCAGCCAAGTCTCCCCTCTTCCCCACTGCTCCTCCACCCCCGACACACACACACACACACACAAGTCAAAAAGAGGCTGACCGCCTTCCTCATCCTCTTCCTTGCCCCAAATTTCTTCCCTTCTTCATCCCAAACTTCCTCATCACAAATTTATTCTACAATAAGGTACTCGTTCCCAAAGAAGATGTGAGTGAGAGCAGGGTGCTCTGTTAATCCGTCAACACAGAAGCAAACATTAGTCCTGGAGAAGCGCAGTTCCTCTCCAAACGGGTTTTATAATCAATCCCCCCAAAAGTATCTGCCAACTGCTTAGTTGGCAACAAGCTGCTTTGGGCCTTAAGGAGAACAGGGCAGGAAGAGAGGGAAGCTGACCTGCACAGAGCACCTGCAAATTCCAGGCACTCGGGTCATGGGCACAATTCTGAGGTAAGTATTAGTATTTGCTTTTTTCTTTTCCCATATAAGGAAACTTTGAAAAAAAACGAGGCTTGGAAAGGTTGTAGATAAGCTGTATGAGAGTTTACAACCAGTTCACCGTGTGAAATAAACACGAATGAAATAATTACAAGGCCACAGCAAAACCTATTGTCTATACTGAATAGGAGTGAATGAAAAGTGAACACGGTGGCCTTTAGATGAGAACGTAATACACGGATCAACCGGAGAACAGAGCTGAGGAAATGGGATTGCTACTGAATGCAGATACTTGGGGCCACAGATGGCATGGGTAATGAAAAGCAGAGCGCAGTTCCGAAGATAAGGAAGGAAGTTAGGAATCTTTGAACTGGTGGCCCGGATGATACAGCTTTGATCAGGAGCAGGCATTCCCACTGAAGTGCAGTCCTGTCTTTAGGCCGTTATCAGCACTTACACTCCAGAGAGGGTGAAGGAGGCAACTCAGTCTGCGAAGGGGATTGGGTGGGGACAGAGGGAAATGAGTGTGGAGGTGCTTCCCTTCTTTGTTTCTTCTGCCCTGGACACCAGATGGATGTATATTTCACTCCCCCCCCATTGCACAGGGTGACAATCAGCAATGGGATAAGCACACACTGTTGCTATGATTCCAATGTTAATGCTAAACAATTATTCATTTGAGACTTAAAAGACTTTCTCTGCAAAAAGGGAAGGGCTTGGTCAACCCTATTGTGTAAGACCATAATAGCTTTAAGAAAAACACACATGCACATGTGTTTATCCTAAGAAGTAAATGGGTCCTTAATATTTTTACCACATAAATCTAATAACAATACTATCACCTCTTGAAAGAGTTGGGGCAGTAATAGTAGGTCCCAATTTTAGAGTCTTAGAAATTACAGAGCTGCCTCACATGTAAAAATCATTTTTAATTCTAGTTTTATAAGTGATGAAACCGAAGCTTAGAGAGTTTAAGTAACTTATCTGTTGTCACCTACCTTAAAGCAAGTAGGTTAAGATTCCAGTCCAGGGTTCCCTGACTTCAAAAGAAATTTTCAAATATTTCATCATGTCGCACAAAGAAATATGACACAAAGATACCTAGAAAATTCTGAAATGGGCTCTGATCGAATGTCTCCCTTGTTTTGTGAGTGAAACTGAGCAACAATCAAATAACCAAAACTTTTGATAGCTTTCTGTTGTTCCTGTCCCTCATGAACCCATAAGAGAAAATGGCTTTTATTTTTTTCCTTCCATTTAAAGCAGAAAAAACATAGGACAAGCATTGTGCTGATTAATGTTTAACATGCAGACCTTCCGGGAGGAAGGCCCTGACTTTCACAATTTGACAGTTTCTGTGGTATAAATACTCCCACCATGGTCAATTTCAAGCCACCAGTGTAATGTCACTGAATGAAAAGTTGCAATGACATGTGCTCTATCAGCTCTCGTGAGACAGCACAAACAGAGTCCAGCGCCCCATTGCCTCCGGCTCTCAAACTGAATTCATCAAAAATTCCCCTGGCGATGTGGCTTGTGAAGAAATGCATTAATGCTGAAGAACTGCATGCAAATAATCAGCTCTAGCTGTGACATCCAGGCTAAGTACTAGAAATGGAATCAGTTTTTCAACAAAAGAGGTGAGACCTTACAAAGGGATCTCAGCTTTCCTAATAAAACTAAAGCCAGAACTGCCAACTTGAGGTCTTTAGCTTGAGAAAACACATCTCCAGGTGAGAAGAGGTGAAGCCTTAGGCTGCTGCCTTTGGCTCTACCCTTTCCCTTTGAGTTCTTGATTTGAATCTCCACTGCTATCCCTTTACTGACTTCTCTGGTGAGGTGCTTTCCTTTCAACACTGTTCATTCCCCTTAGCAGAATTCAAATTTTCACAATCCTTTCATTGAACAGAAAAAGCAAGAAGCACAAGGAATCTGGGTTTTGATCCTACTTTGGTTTGCTTAGTCCCAGGACTCCTAGGCCTTGTCCCGCTGTACACTGTGTCTGACCTACCGACACTCTAGTCCCAAAGGGCTGGTACACCTGGACACCACCCTCCTGCTCCTCACTAGTAACTTGACTATTTCCACAAAGAAGCCACCATGCTAGGTCCCACCACCTGGGAGTCCCCTTTGAAACATCCCAACGTCATCACCCATGCTGAAGACCAAGCATTAGATTAACTGAGTTAATTTCCACCTGAAATCATTTCACACTCTCTCTCTTTGGACCGTTTTCTGACCTGAACCATTCATTCTTCCTCATACAAGAAAAGTCCTCACACCCGGTGAGGATGCAACCACACTTCCTACAGACTCACAGAATTTTCATTACAATATACATGAGATATATATATATATACCCCCACATCATTTTAATAATGAGAAATGCACACAGACAGCAATGGAGGTATTGGGTATTGTCCCTCCTCCAGATTACCTGTGGCCCAAGCAATCTGACCTCCTTTCCACCAACTCCACATTTTAGAAATCAGAATGCTGTAAGCGCTCCAGGTTTGGAGAACAGCAGGTCCGGCCTCTGATGTTCAAATAAAACAAACAGAAAAAAAAAAAAACTCTCTTCCTTGAGGATCAAGGCAAGCACCATAGCTTGTTTACCCAAATTACTATTCCCCTTAAAGCAGCCCCCCTAGGCAGTTACATACACACTCCCTAAAAGTCCTGCTAATGCTAAAACCACTTCCAAACTTCACTATGAGAATTGCTTTCAGATCAGTGTGGCTCACCCCACGTTGTTGATTTCATCACATTTCCTTTTTCTCACCCATCATATTCACTGTACTTGCATTTTGAAAAAAGGCCAAAGCACTGTCATTAGTGAGCATATTCAGAACAGTTGCCAGGCGGCAGTGTCTCCCACACACACACATACCCTGCACCACTGCATCTCACACGGCCCCAAAGACCTTCCTAAGGACACACGAACTTACTTTATAACTGAGGCTTCTACCAGTGTTCACTCTTACCCAGTTGTTTCTCAGTGAAGTGTCTAAAGATGGGCAGGTAACGTACAGAGCGACCAAAGCACAGGCCGGTCCTCTCCTTGGAGGGGCTCAGAAGCCATGATACCAGAGACTAAGAGGAGCCCAAAGAAGCCACCTGCCCTGTCTTCCAGTCTCAAGCCAGGCTGCTTCCCACACTCAGGGCCGTCTGACACCGACGCAGACTGGACCAGGTCTCAGTCCCGGTGTTACCAGCTTGCTCTTCCTCACACGTACCAGGCAAGGTTCCACGTCACACCCTTCACACCGGCCAGGTGGCCCTGCTGCACGGCTGACTCTCTCACCTCCCCCAAAGCTTCTGCTTCAATCGAATTCTGTTTACTGCAATCCTTACTTAAAATTGTAATCATTTTCCATTTCTCTGTGGATTCCTGCCAACACCACTGAATTTCTTTTCTCCATGTAACTGTCACCTTCTAATATACTATATACTTTATGACATTCTTTATTTATTCTCTGCACCTCCCTCTTCTATATAAGCTCCTAGAAGACAGTAGCCTCTTGTCCTTTTTGTTGACTGAATATCCAAAGTAGTTAGCATAGATACTAGCACATAGTTGGCACTCAAAAACATTTGTTGAATAAGTGAATGCTAGCAAAGACCCTCTTATCCTAACTGCAAACCCCTCCCCAAGTAACATGCTCAACGGACGGTCATGATGTCTTTCTCTGATCACTTCAGTATCCCCTGTCATGTTTCTGTTGTCCTAGAGGTGGGTGAACACTAAGCCGAGGTGCTGTTGTGGACATGTGTATAGGATTTTTCTAAGCTTACCTTTTCTTTCAAAATCACACAAATGCGTATACCTACTGTCTGCAGCAGCAGCAGCAAACATACTTTGCCATGAGGGATGGGGGAGAGAAGCACGGGCTAAGGAGTGTGGACTGCACACACATGACAAAAAGATTCTGCAGGGAACACAAGACAGTGTGAAAGTACAAGTGTAAGGGAATGAGATGAGGACGGTCCTCATGCCTGCAGCATCTGGGAGGTGAGCAATTCCACCTGCCAGTGACCATGCCTCCCTGGGCCAGCAAAAATAAACACACCAAAAACTCAGTCTTTACATGATTTTTCACCATGTGGTTTAGCTGCCTCTGCAACCCTCCCCCAAAGGGAAAAAAAAGAGAACTTTTATTTTTATTTTAAACCTTTAGGAATGCAAAGAAAGGAAAGATGACATAAATACTGTTGTTGGGATAGTTGGAGGTTTTATTTTTCCATTTTCTCTCTCCTTTTATAAAAGAGTTTAAAGTGTTTCAAAGATCATAACTCACTATCAGTGAATTGAAAGCCATAATTTGAAATGTGTGCTAGCACTTAGTCACCCAGAGAGGGTTTTCCTGTGTGGTTTGTAGTTTATTCTAAGCGCACATGAAGTATAACTATAAAATGGAATCTTTAGTCCAGCATCAGACTGGGCTGGAGGAAGTGAGAATGAGGCCATCCGTGTTCAGCAGAGAAATAGGATCCATTTGTCTACCAAGGAAACTTCTGTTCCCCTCATTACCTGCTGATGCCCTTCAGAACCATCATCAGAAGTCAACTGTTAAAGCACTCACTGCTCACCATGAGCAGCTTTTAATTAAGCTCACATAAACATGTACCAAAAACACTACTTTGAAAAAAGTATGTCTTGAATTAGTCTTAAAAGATGTTCTAACAGCATGATAGTCTAAATAGAAAATCCAACAGGATCTACAAAAAAACTCCAAGAGATAGTGAGTTTACCAAGGTTTCAGGATACAAGGTCGATGTACAAAAATCAACTGTATCTCTACTGGCAAAAACAATTGTAAATTAAAATGTTGAAAGATACTACTTACAACAGGAGTAAAAAAAAATATGAAATGCTTAGGAATAAATGTCACAAAATATGTATAAGACTTGCAGTCTACAAAACATTGCAGAAAGAAATTAAATCAAATTTAAATAAATAGTGAGATGTAATATACTCACGGTTTGGAAGACTCATTATTACTAAGGTGTCAATTCTCCTCACATTGATCTATAGATTCAACACAATTTCAGTTAAAATCCCAGCAGACTTGTTTTGTGGAAACTGGCAACCTGGTTTTAACATTTATCTGGAAATGTAAAGGACCTAGAATAGCCAAAACCATTTTGAAGAAGAACGAAGTTGAAGGACTAACACTATCTGATTTCAAGCCTTGTTATAAAGCTGCAGTAATCAAAACTATGTAGTATTGGCATCAACAAAGACAAATAGATCAATGGAACAGATATGTTGTATGTATGTCTCAGTTACAAGGACAACTTAGTTTCAACAAAAACACAAAAAATAATTCAGTAGACAAAGGATACTTTTTTCAACAGATGGTGCTGGAACAATTGGATATTCCTATGCAAAAAAAATTAACTTTGATCAATGCCTGACACCATATATAAAAATTAACTCAAATGGAACCTAGGCTCAAGTGTCAAGCCTAACACTATAAAACATACAGAAAAAAGCGTATAAGAAAATCCTTGTGACCCTGGGTTAAGCAAAGATTTCTTAAATACAACAGCAAAAATATGATCCATAAAGAACTCGTAAGGCTCAATAATAAGAAAACAAACACCTGCATTTTAATAAATGGGCAAAAGATTTAAACAGACACTTCACCAAAGTAAATATACAGATGGCAAATAAATATGCTCAACATCATTTGTCATTAAATAAATACCAATTAAAACCACAATAAGATATCACTACATGCATATTAAAATGGCTAAATTTAAAAACTGACTATACCAAGTGTTGGTGAGGATGTGGAAGACCTGGTAGGACTATAAAATGGTTCAACCACATTGAAAATACTTTGGCAATTTCCTTAAATGCAAACATTCAGTTTCTTTAAAAGTTAGGCATTCTTCTGTGATCCAGCCATTCCAGTCCTAGGTATTGACTAGGAGAAGTAAAACCATATGTCCATACAAAAACTTGGACAGGAATGTTCATAGCAGCTAGTACTTGTGCAGCAGAATGTAATGGCCAAAAGTTGGAAACCAACCAAATACCTATCAACAGGTGAGTGGATAAACACACTATGGCATATTGATACAATAAAATGAATGAAGTATTGATATATGCATAACATGAATGAATCTCAAAATAATTATTCTGAGTGAAAGAAGCCAGATCAACAAATGATATACATTGTATATATACAAAATTCTAGAACATGCGAACTAATCAAAAGTGACAGAAAGCAGATCAGTGGTTGCATTATTGATGGGGTCATTCTAAGAAGGGGAGGAGGGAGACATTACAAAGGGACAAGAGGAAATTTGGGGGAATGATGGATATGTTCATTATTTTTATGGTGGTAATGGTTTCACAGCTATATACATGTATCAAAACTTATCAAATTATACCCCTTAAATATGTATAACTTACTGTGTATAAATTATACCTCAATAAAGCTGGGGCTTTTTATTTCAAACTTTTTTAAGAGTGTCCTAAAAAGAGGCCAATGTCCCTAAGAAAGATCACACCTTAAGCCTTATTAGCTAATAGTTTACTGGAGAAAGTAAATGAGAAATAATTCTTACGGTCAAACCCCATAATTTTTCTAGAATTTGCCCTAATGACCCTCTTACTAGACAACCCAAAACTCTGACAATGGCGTGCAATACTGCATCCACTCAGGGGTACTTCCTCTTTCCCAAAGGTGCCCCTCAAGCACATGTAGGATTAAAGTATGGCTATATCTGGCCTGGAGCAATTTTTCCCTCACTATCTGTACCTCTTCTTTTCCTTTTATTTCTGACCACCTTCCTCTCAGTTCAAGAATTGACCAATTCAGGGGGGGAAAAAAAAACCAGGACAGTTTCCGGGATCCCTCAGTCCCCTAACCTCTCCATACTCCCCCAAGGCCAGGAGAGGGAACCCTACAGAGTCAGGGCCCCAGCCTGCTGTGCGGACTGGGCCTGCTCTTTACACCACCTTCAGCTCACTGACCTACAGAGAGGACACTGGGTTCTCACTGAAGTTCTTGGGCTTGAGAAAGCTGGTTCATATCCTGGAACAAGGACTACAGCTCAGAAATTAGAAGAACTGAACACACTGGGGACACAGAAATGCGTTAAGTCTTATATTTTCAAAACAGCCTTTCTAAAGATGCCCAGCCAGCGAGTTTGCTAACCTATGATGCTCAGAGCTCCACAGGTGCCCAAGGCTGGCAACTGACCCTCTCGGCCGGCAGTGCTCCACACACCAAGTGGGCTAAGGGAAGGAAGAACACTGCATCTCTCTGAGTTCTTTTTATTAAAAAGGTGAGGGGTTTCTGGCCGAGTCAGATTTCTGGAGAGAAATCATCAGTTAGCCAGCGAGATTCTTTCAAATCCTGTTTCCCATCAGAGAGCATCCTATCTCATGACCACACTGAAGGGGAGTTCCAGTGCGTGGTTAGAGTCTGTAACTTTTGAGCGCAGTCCTCAGCCACTTTGACCTCCTTGCCCTGAAATGAGAGGAAACGGTGCTCCGGGGCTGACATGTCCTCAGAGCAGAGCCCAGCTTTCCGGACGGAGGGACCAGAGCTCCCTGATAATGGGGCTTTGAAGTGTCTGGCCCGGGGCCAGGAAACATTGGAAGTGTCCTTTGGAAAATATCTGTTTTAGATTACTCCCAGTTTATAGGAAGCCACACATGCTAAGTTTAGCATTTCTCCTGCCCTCAGAACACAGGGGCTTCGGGCTGATTGATATCAAAGACTCACTCATTTGGCTCAGACCTAAATGGCAGGCCTATTGGGCTTGGGTGGTTTTGTTTGGATTTCTTTCCCCCTGTCTGTGCTGCGTTCCAGCCCTACGTATATTTCTCTTCTTCAGCTCTTCACTCCAGCCCTTTCAGTCCTCATGCTCACCTCCCATGGGACATTCTGTTTCCCCTGGTGGGACATTTACTCAAAAGGTGTTTCTTCAGTAGAAACGTATATCTGCCCGACAATTAAAGGTCATCCCAAAGTAACTCATAATAACACTACTTTGGTTGTATGATGGGTCAATGAATGTGCCCCAAAATATGCCATAGCAGCTCTGTCACTGAAGCTTCAAAGGCCAAGTCCACTTTAGAATGAGATTCTACCTCTCAGGTAAAAATATTCGGAAAATTGGTTATGCTAAAATGTGTGTTGCTCAATCTACCAACACACCCACCTTGATGTGGGACTTAATTGCTTCTCTCTGTAGAAACTGCTCCTGATAAATACAAATTACAATCTAAAACCTCACCACTCCAAGTGTGTCTTGGGGCCAGCAGTACCGCTCCTGCCTGGAGCTCGTTAGGAAACACAAAAAAGCAGGTTCTCACCCCAGATGAGCTGCACTGGAAAATGCACGTTAGCAAGATCTTCAGTGATGCATGTGTACAATCAAGCTTGAGAAGCAGTCCTTTTAACAGCCTGCAACCACTTGAGGTAAGAGGATAAAAGTATCAAGAGAAAGGCTTTAGCTCTGCATTCGACAAAATTCCAAAGAGGAGATGGGCCAGCAGGCTGCTCAGAGCTTCTCAGCCCCTGGTCCTTCCATGACTTCCCACTGACCCTTCACCCTACTGAACTGAGGAACTTCTGAACGGGTCAATGGTTTGGGCTAGTTTGCTTAAATATCAAAGATTTTGACTGCTCCATGGTGCCTCTCAATCTCCCAGGGCTGGAAAGTAAGCCGGAAATGTTTGGGGAGGAAGTTTGATCCTGAGCTGACGGGTCCCCCTGTCTCCAGCTGAACGTGATGCCAGGGAAATGATCTTCTACACAACAACAGGGGCTGTCCCAGCAGAGAAAAGGTGAGCTCAATAATAGACCAGATAGGTCAGGATGGGTCTGAGGGAGTGGGGAGTCTCATATCTTGAAATGTGACTTTCATAGGCAATAAAGGCAGTCAGTCCCTTGTCTCCTCACCAATGCACATGGAAAAGACTACATAAATGTAGGAGACCAAGGGCCAGAGTCCCTCTCCAGAGTCTGACGTTGGTCCCTGCTAGCTCCCTGTGCAAAACCCACAGGGCAAGGGCAATAGGGCACCTGCATTCATTCATTCATAATTCAACAATCATATTTACAAACAAATATATTTACATAATTCAAAAATATTTACTCAGAGCTGGAATACCAAACACTTCTATGTGCTTTTATGTGCCAGGTGCTATCCTAAAGGTTTCACCTTAGTTACCCTGTCTCATCCTCACAGCTGCACAACAAGGTAGCACTGGTATCCCACTGCACGTAGGGGGAACCTGAAGGGGCTCCAGACCCTGTGCTCTTCACACAGCCTATCATCTACTCCCTCTGTTGAGCACACCGTGTGCTTAGCACTGTCGAGGGGACTAGTATTCAACAGTGAAAAATAGCCTGGTCCTTGCCCTGTGGACCCTACTGTCGGGTAAATGAAACATACATTAAAGATAATGACTGATTAATCAAAAGAGTGAAAGCCCTACAAAGGAAAAGTATAAGATTGAATAAGAACTTGTAACAGGGAGCTATGACCATTTTGGTGGTTAGGGAATGCTTCCCTGAGAAAGAGACAAACTTTTCTGTAGACCTGGAAATGATAGACTCCACCCTCGGTGACACAGAAAAATCCGAAAGGTAAAGGCATCCTTCACTGCTTCTGAAAACTCATTTATACTACCTGCCCCCATGACACAGGGTACCTCATATTGAATTTTGTTGAATATCTGCTATGCTTACTTTGCTCAGAGCTACAAAGAACCATCCTGGCTCCTGGCCTCAAGAAATGCATAGCATAGTTGAAGAAGTAAGATTCATGTTCATTCATTGATACTGATCGCACAAACCGAAAGTCAGTCTCCGGAACACAAAGACAAAACAGAATTCCCAAAATAAGAGTAATAATAAAATAATGCCAAAATAGTAGCTAGTGTTGAGTGATTGTTATAAGCTAAGTGCTCTGTGCACATTTTCTTATTCAAACTTCACAGACTCTTTAGGATATATTCTACTAGTGTCCACTTTTTGTAGGTGAATAGACTCAAGTTCAAAGAGGTCAAGAAAACTGCCCAAAATAACACAACCAATAAGTGGGAAAGCTGAAGTTAAAACCCAGGTCAACTCCAAAGCCCCCACCCTTACCTTTTCAGGGCTTCTCAACTCAGGGCCTCCAGCAGACCTGCTCTGGCCTGTAAATCAGGAAAGCACACCTGAGGAGCACCTGCCTTGTTCCAGTTGATAGCAGCTATGCAGGGACGAGGTCTCTGTGATACTGACCTCCTGATTTTTAAAGGAAAGCCAGAAATTCTGATTTTGGTAGGAAATCCATCAGATTTCCAAAGTTGGCAACTAATGTTTAAAATGCTTACATGCTATGAAAAACCTACCAAATACATTTGTGGAACCATACCAGGCCTGCTGGCCACCAGTTTATGGCCTACCCTGTATTGCTCCTGTTGCCTAGGAAGTCCACAAGCCATAGAGAAGAGACTGACTTTTCCATAGGGGGAGTGGAATAACAGGTGTAAGTACTACACCTAAGGTGAAGATAAAAGAGGGATTGGTAAATAATGCTTGAGACAGAAAGAGGCAGATAAAGCTTTATGAACAGAAGCTCTTGAGTTGGTGAGTTTGGGGCTAGTGCATAGCAATCGAGACAGAGAATATAGCATGTACAAAACCTAAAGGAGTGAGAAGACAGTGTATTCTTAGGGAATAATAGTAGCTTAAAGATCTTAGAGCTAAAACAGAGCTTGTGAGAGAGGTTCAAAAGACCAGGTAGATCTGGTAAGCAGGGGTGAGGTCTCAGATGATTCTGTGTGTTATGCTGAGATGATTGCCCTTTGTCTGTTGATCATATATTCATGTACATGAATCAACAGTACAGTAGGTTCCTCAAAGAACTAAAAATACAAATACATACAACACAGTAACTTCACTTTCAGGAATTTACCTGAAGAAAACAAAATCTCTGATTTGAGAAGATACAGGCCCCCTATGTTTATTGCTACATTATTTACAACAGCCAAACTATGAAAACAACCAAAGTATCCATCAACAGATGAGTGGGTAAAGAAGATGTGGTGTGTATATATATATATATATATATATATATATATATATATATATATATATATACACAATGGAACATTATTCAGTCATAAAAAAGAAAGCAATCCTGCCATTTGCAACAGCATGGATGGACTTAGAGGGTATTATGCAAAGTGAAATAAGCCAGGTGGAGAATGATAAATGCCATATGATTTCACTTATTTGTGGAATCTAAAAACAAAACAAAACGAAATGAACAAAACAACAGTAGACTCACAGACACTGTGACCTGACTGGTAGTTACCATGCTGAAGGGGGTGGGCAGGTGGGTAGGGTGGGTGAGGGGGATAAAGAGGCACAAAATCTCAATCGTAATATAAGTTGGTCACAGGGATGGAAGTGCTTCATGGAGAATATAAGTCCATGGTTCTGTAATATTTTTCTGTTTGCAGATAATAACTGCACTAGTTGGGGTGAGGATTTAGTAGTATGTAACCATTGAACCACTGTGTTGTATACTTGAAACTGATATACTATTATATATCATATCATTGTTTTTAAGAAAAAAACAAAAAATAAAACAGTACAGTAAAATAAAAATCTGTCAGATAGACACTTTGTAAAGATCACTCTGGTAAGAAGAGAGTGACTAGAAGGACTAGAAGCGAGATCAGTCAGATGGTAACTGCAGGAGTCAAGAGGGACGTCAAAGGCTTGAACTTCTTGTAAAACAGAAAGGGCAAGTCATAGAGGTGGTAGGAGAAGAGAGTCAAAAGGGCCATGTGCCTGACTGCACAGGGCAGGGAGAGAAAAGGAAGAGAAGCACGGGCTCTCAGGTGTCTGGCCTACGAGTCTGGCCTCTGGCTACATGGAAAGTTAAATGCAATATGAGACAGCACATTGCGAGTGAGTCCCCAGGTAAAACTCCATTGCAGCAATGAAATTTAGTAACTCTAAACAAAGAGCTGAAGATCAGATGACTTTATTCATCATTTATTTATAAGCCAAACACCAAAGACTCTCCGAAAACAAAAGTGGGGAAACTGGAGGCAGAGTGCAATAAAAATTCCAAATACATATTCAGCAAATGTTATAAACAAAATCATAGAGATGGAAAATAATCCAGAACAAAAGGAGAGAGGTAATTCAACAAGAACTATAAAGACAGTGATTGCTGCCCATGAATTCAGCGAGTTTATAGGCAGCTAATGCAAGAGAAGGAAAGCCAGAGATTCTGTAATAAGAAGCTGGCAGCTCTGACATGGTAAAGAAGGCGTGGGCTTTGGATTCTGACTGACCAGGGTTTGAATCCGAAGTCAGTTACATACTGTGTGGCCTAAGATCCATGGTTTCAATACTCTGAGCTTCAGTTCCTCATATGAAAAACAAAGAAAATAATCTAATTGCTGAAGTTGTGTGAAGCAACTTGCGCATCATAGGCATCAGGAGATGGCTCTTATGCTATTTTTTCCTCTGAAGATGAGCCTTTTCCTGTATTAAATTCTCTGAGGAACTGACGTTCAGTCAGCATGGAGACAATGAAAGGATGTACACTCTTAGAGCATTAGGTCACCCCGGCAAACGACAGAATAGCCCATGCCTGAGCAAGCCAAGAACAGGAGGCTCCCTCGGTCTGGAAAATCTCATCTCTCCTTTCAGGGCGGTCTCGTTTGGGTAGAACCGAACAGTTTGCAAATCTCCCTGCAAATGAACCTTGGATTTTCCTCAAGGCCCTCTGGGCAAAGTCGGTGCCGTGCCAGGAAAATGTCTAGCAGGTGAATGGTTCCATTCCAGAAGACTTCCTCGGGCCTCACTTACGCAGACAGTCCAAGCATCCATGCCAGGGCAGGACCAGGAAAGGAGGGGGTGAAGAACAGGAAAACAGCCTGTTCCTAAGTTACAAAACCCTCTCCTCCAGAAGAAGGTTTCCAAGAGACTATTCAGGAAGACATGCAAATACTGACCTTGAAGTCATTCTCCCTGCTCAACAACCTTTACTGTTTCTTTTACTATCTGATCACCTGGTAAACTCACAGACATATGTCTCTGATAGACTATCTGTCTATAAATGAGAGGAGTGCCATGTGGCTCTTTCTCTCTCTTATTCAGAAATAAAAATATGGAGAGAAAGGGTAGCCCATGATTTTGAAGGAAACTTAGAGGTGAACAAATAAAACACAGCCTCTAAAACCTGGGTCCACTGGGGAAAAAAATTAATGACTGATCTGTTAGATTGAGAGGGGTGAGGAGGAGAGAGGGAATGAGAAAAAAAGAGAAAACGATAATCAAAATATGTTAAGAATGAGTTTTGCAAACAAAAATTCCAAAAAAGATTGGAGAAATGTATTTCTAAGAGAGAGCAAACAAAATCAATAATTAGAATGCAAATTTAGTCTAGAAGATGCTAATTTTGTGGGAAAAAAATTATATTTGCAGGCTTAAAAGAGATCAAAGAAAGAATAGTGTCCTTTTTTTTAAAATAGGAGGAAATTAACTTTTTACAAACGATTAAAAATGAAATAACACACAGCTATGATCTTGGAAATAAAAAACCCAGTCATTAAAATATTCAAAAGACATGAAATGACATAATTTCAACTGTTAATATACAAAGATTTCAGATAGCAATTAGATTAGAAATAAATATTCAAAGGTAGAAAAATATGTTGGAGAAACTTTATAATATACTACTAAATAACTCATGAGAGATCACAGTGAAAATTACCAAAAGGCATAAGTAATACATATTTTTAAAACTTGTAGGATATAACTGAAATCACATTTATAGGAAATGTATAGCTCAAAATGTATTTATTTAAAATAAAAAGAAATAAAAATAATGCATTTGCATCCAACCCATAACACTAGGGGGGAGAAAGAGAATAAATGTAAAAACAATAGGAGAAATTTTGAAATAAAAATTAATGAAGTAGAAAGCAAAGAAATAATTTTAAATTCAATAAATAAATAAAACAAAGAAAAGAACCAAAGCTAAGACTTTCAAAAAGATAATAAAAGAGACAACATTTAGCAGAAGGGGTCAAAAAGATGTACAGAAAAGATATAATTAAACAATATTATGACGAAAAAGGGACATATCCACAACAGGTTTAAAATCAAGATAATTTATTCATAACTTTATACTAATATATTTTTAATATTTAGCTTCAATAATTTACATTTTAAATGTAATGTAATTATATATGACCAGAATTTTTCTTGAGAAATATAAATACATATTAGAAATATATATTAGAAATATTAGATAATATATAATATATATACTAGAAATAGAAATACAGATAATTTATGCATACATATAAAACTAAAAATTTTCTTAAGAAATAGAAAACCTGAATAAACAAAAAATTCATTAATGAAACTTAAATTGGTCATCTAAAGTACTTCCCTTCAATGGACACCACATCCAGAATTTCTGTAGGATGTTACTGAAATTATAAGGAAGAGACGGTTTTATACATTTGGTTTTATATCATAAATGGAGATACCAAATCACCTTCATTTCTGATGAAAATGACTGATGGCTTTGACCTGAGTCTACAGTGATTTCATGCAGGTAACATATAAACATACCACACTTAATCTCACCCACTAACCACAGACTGAGCTCAACAACTTCAGAAAGTTCCAAATGTGTTCAGTAAGCAACAAGGAGCTATTTGAGATGTTTCAACAGATAAAGGGTCATGATTTGATAAGAAGATTAATTTGGCACTGAAGTGTGGGACAGGTTGGAAGTAGGAAATACCAGTAACAAGGAAAACCCTTAAGAGAAAAGGTCATGAATTAGGTAAGAGCAATCAAAACACAAAGGATGAATGCAAGAGACATTGCCCAGGCAGGAGCAACAGAATTTAGCAAATGATACAGTATTTTTTAAAAAGAGAGGATGGAGAGAAAAAGGAGATCCTGGAATTTCATTATGAGGCAGCAGTTCTCAACTGGGAGTGATTTTGTTCCCCAGGGAACATATTTCAACATCTGGAATTATTTTAATTGTTACAACTGGGATGGGGGGGGGTGCCACTGGTATCTGGTGAATGGAGGCCAGCAATACTGCTCAGATCCTACTGACCACAGAACAGCCTCCCTACACCACAGTCTCCAGCCCCAAATGTCTGTAGTGCCCAAACTGAGAAACACTGCTCTAGAGTGATGGAAAGTAGTACCTTTCACCACATTAGGGAAATTAGGAAAGTAGTACCTCTGACCACATTAGGGAAATGTTTTTAAAAGAACATGGTAAGCTCTGTTTATTCCCATTGTGTTTCAGGTATTCATCATACATGCAGGTTGGACTGTTTGTAAACCAGTAATGCAAAAATTATGTAAACATAAGCTTATCGACTTGGTTGGCTACACGATAATATTGGAAAGAACTTAGATTTTGAAACCTCACCTGAATACAAAGCTTAGCTCAAAACTTGGCTCCACCACCATGGAGATGTTTTCACTAAATAGATCAGATTCTCTGATCCTTGGCCTCCTCAGCACATTGAAATTATTCTCATTAGTTATAGTGAGGAGTAAATGAAAAATAAGGGAAAGTTCCAACAAGATGTCTAGCACCAACTAGGTGTTCGGTAAACATTATGTTTCTTTACTGTTTTTGAAATTAATGTCACATTGTTGCCTCACACAGTATGTAATTATGGAGTGTCTAGTGTGTGCAAGGCAAACTAAGTTCCTATTAGAAAAGAAGGGAAATGGCTGTGAAGGACGTCTGTTAATTAGCTGACGGCTGGACTAAGGCGGCCCAACAGTCAAGCTAAGGAAGTTAAACAAAAAGCTACTTCCGGGAAGTACACTCTAACATATCTTTCCAATCTAGAAGAGCTCTGGAGGTACCACCCCAGGTCAATACCAGATCTGCAGGCTGGGGACGCAGGAGTAAGGCAGAGGGCCCACTTCATATCAGAGAGAGGCAGCAGTGACTCACTGAGGGAGCAGAGCGCCAGGCCCCTTCCATTCTCCTGAACCTAAGCTGGAGCTGATCATTAAGAAAACCATTTCTGCACAATCCTAAACCCAGAATAATCTGAAAGTGGGAATTGTCATTCACGATAAAACAAATACTTACTGGGGTAGCCCCTTATTGGAAAATGAGTTACAAAATTCAGTGGGGGAGAACAGCAATTATGAGCAATTTTGTATTTCTCAACTTCAGTTCTGGTTTCATAGCCTTCTTCGGCAATTGCCGATCCTTGGGTAAGTGGCAACCACTGGACATGACACAGGGGATAAAAATAGGAGGCAAGACCCCTGCCATTGAGAAGCTGAGGATATGAAAGAGAAATCAAAAGACAAGTAAAATCCATGTTAGCTGAACAAAGGGTCATGAGGTAAGTCCACTCCTTCTCTCCCTACCTCCGACCCACCCACCACCACACCCCCCACTAGCTCCCTCTGAGTCAGCGCCCATTTCTGGTCTCTGCTAGCGGTCTTGGGGCTTCTGCAGTGCAGAACTCAGTTCATCAAACCCTCCAGTGCTGAGTTCTGCTCTATGGATAACGGCAGCGTAGGAAAGACTAAAGACAATCTGCACAAAGAGCTTTCAATACTGGGAATGAAAAAGATGTAAGAACACACATGGAGAAACCCGTGACGAGCATGATAGGCTGAGCTCTGTGAGTTAACACATGGGCAGCGGAAGAGAAGCCCCCACACCTTTTTCCTTCTCTGCCTAATTGATTCTCCCCTCCAATAATATAGGAGCTTCTTTTATACAGTTTTGGATTCACAGGAGAACAGTTTCAAATCACTTAGAGCACTGATTAAGTAAAACCAGTAGCAAATACAGCAGCTTCCAAGACTCCCATAAGATACATATATTGTCTGACCTATGTATTTTGGTCCTATAAACTAAAAACACAAGCATATCTTCTACTAGTTCTTTTAGGAAGAGACTTCTGGGAAGAGGTGGGTTCATCTCCAAGTTAAGCTCTGGATTTTGGCAAGTCTCATCTTTAATTAAGAGTGCGAAGCCCTGGCATGCATCCGCTGGAGGCTCCCACACCATGAAACTGTTTGGCCTGGCTGATCTTCCCCGGAGGCTTAGCAACTTCAAATCACCGACCATTCCTGTCAGCACTGGGCCTATGCTAATCGTTTTCTGTGCTGAATCATTTAGGGCAGCCACTCGGTTGTCCTTTCCCCTTCCTGCCGTGGCATCCATAAGTCAGCTCTCCCATAACTGATTCTTATTCCTGGCTGACACTACATTGCTGTGTGATTTCCACCAACCTGTAAACCTCTCTGAACTTCTGCCTTGTCACCAATTAAACAGTAATAATTTCCCTCTTCCTAATGTCAAGGTCAAGGATTTACTTAGTTAAAAAGGCTATAATTTGACTAAGGACCCTAGGATTGTCACAATATGGTCTACTCTTCCCCTCTAAAAAGCCATTCCTGATTAGGGGGCGGAAGATGGCGGCGTGAGTAGAGCAGCGGAAATCTCCTTCCAAAACAACATATATCTATGAAAATATAACAAAGGCAACCCTTCCTAGAATAAAGACCAGAGGACACAGGACAATATCCAGACCACATCCGCACCTGAGAGAACCCAGCGCCTCGCGAAGGGGGTAAGATACAAGCCCCGGCCCCGCGGGAGCCGAGCGCCCATCCCCCCAGCTCCCGGCGGGAGAAGAGCAGGCAGAGCGGGAGGGAGACGGAGCCCAGGGCTGCCGAACACCCAGCCCCAGCCATCCGGGCCAGAGTGCAGGGCCCTCGATACTGGGAAAACAGGGCAGCAAGAACAGTGAGCGGGAACCGGAAGCCAGGTGCCGGAGGACATAAGAAAAACAAGTGACCTTTTTTTTTTTTTTTTTGCTTTTTTGCTGTTTTGTTTTGGCGAGCGCTTTTTGGAAGTCTTAAAGGGACAGGGACCCCAATACTAGGGAAACAGGGCAGCAAGACTGGTGAGCAGAGGCCCAAAGCTGGCACCAGAGAATAAAGAAAAATGAGCGACCACCTCTTTTTTTTTAATAAAAAAATTTTTTTTTTTTTTTTAATTTAAAAAGTTATTTCTTTTTTTTTTTTGGTGGTCGTTGTTTTGTTTTGGCGGGTGCTTTTTGGAAGTCTTAAAGGGGCAGGGTGGGTCACTTAGTCCAGAGGTAGGGAATCAGGGGATCTCTGGACACCCTAACCCCTGGGCTGCAGGGAGCAGGGAGGCCCCTTACGGAGATAAATAGCCTCCCAGCAGCTCCTGCTCCAACGCGACTCCACCATTTTGGAGCAGCTGCCCGAGCCAGGCCACGCCCATGGCAACAGCGGAGATTAACTCCATAGCAACCGGGCAGGAAGCAGAAACCCTGTCTGCGCGCAGCTGCGCAGCACAAGCCACTAGAGGTCGCTGTTCTCCCAGGAGAGGAGGGCCACAAACCAACAAGAAGGGAAGTCCTTCCAGCCGTCACTCGTCCCAGCTCTGCAGACTATTCCTATCACCATGAAAAGGCAAAGCTACAGGCAGACAAAGATCACAGAGACAACACCAGAGAAGGAGACAGACCTAACCAGTCTCCCTGAAAAAGAATTCAAAATAAGAATCATAAACATGCTGACAGAGATGCAGAGAAATACGCAAGAGAAATGGGATGAAGTCCGGAAGGAGATCACAGATGCCAGAAAGGAGATCGCAGAAATGAAACAAACTCTGGAAGGGTTTATAAGCAGAATGGATAGAATGCAAGAGGCCATTGATGGAATTGAAATCAGAGAACAGGAACGCATAGAAGCTGACATAGAGAGAGACAAAAGGATCTCCAGGAATGAAACAATATTAAGAGAACTGTGTGACCAATCCAAAAGGAAAAATATCCATATTATAGGGGTCCCAGAAGAAGAAGAGAGAGGAAAAGAGATGGAAAGTATCTTAGAAGAAATAATTGCTGAAAACTTCCCCAAACTGGGAGAGGAAATAATCGAACAGACCACGGAAATACACAGAACCCCCAACAGAAAGGATCCAAGAAGGGCAACACCAAGACACATAATAATTAAAATGGCAAAGATCAAGGACAAGGAAAGAGTGTTAAAGGCAGCTAGAGAGAAAAAGGTCACCTATAAAGGGAAACCCATCAGGCTAACATCAGATTTCTCAACAGAAACCCTACAGGCCAGAAGAGAATGGCATGATATATTTAATACAATGAAACAGAAGGGCCTTGAACCAAGGATACTGTATCCAGCACGACTATCATTCAAATATGACAGTGGGATTAAACAATTCCCAGACAAACAAAAGCTGAGGGAATTTGCTTTCCACAAACCACCTCTACAGAACATCTTACAGGGACTGCTCTAGATGGGAGCACTCCTAGAAAGAGCACAGCACAAAACACCCAACATATGAAGAATCGAGGAGGAGGAACAAGAAGGGAGAGAAGAAAAGAATCTCCAGACAGTGTATATAACAGCTCAATAAGCGAGCTAAGTTAGGCAGTAAGATACTAAAGAGGCTAACCTTGAACCTTTGGTAACCACGAATTTAAAGCCTGCAATGGCAATAAGTACATATCTTTCAATAGTCACCCTAAATGCTAATGGATTGAATGCACCAATCAAAAGACACAGAGTAACAGAATGGATAAAAAAGCAAGACCCATCTATATGCTGCTTACAAGAAACTCACCTCAAACCCAAAGACATGTACAGACTAAAAGTCAAGGGATGGAAAAACATATTTCAAGCAAACAATAGTGAGAAGAAAGCAGGGGTTGCAGTACTAATATCAGACAAAATAGACTTCTAACAAAGAAAGTAACAAGAGATAGAGAAGAACACTACATAATGATAAAGGGCTCAGTCAAACAAGAGGATATAACCATTCTAAATATATATGCACCCAACACAGGAGCACCAGCATATGTGAAACAAATACTAACAGAACTAAAGGGGGATATAGACTGCAATGCATTCATTCTAGGAGACTTCAACACACCACTCACCCCAAAGGATAGATCCACTGGGCAGAAAATAAGTAAGGACACGGAAGCACTGAACAACACAGTAGAGCAGATGGACCTAATAGACATCTATAGAACTCTACATCCAAAAGCAACAGGATATACATTCTTCTCAAGTGCACATGGAACATTCTCCAGAATAGACCACATACTAGGCCACAAAAAGAGCCTCAGAAAATTCCAAAAGATTGAAATCCTACCAACCAACTTTTCAGACCACAAAGGCATTAAACTAGAAATAAACTGTACAAAGAAAGCAAAGAGGCTCACAAACACATGGAGGCTTAACAACACGCTCCTAAATAATCAATGGATCAATGACCAAATCAAAATGGAGATCCAGCAATATATGGAAACAAAAGACAACAACA
The DNA here is from genome assembly GCF_030020395.1 of Manis pentadactyla. Lineage (NCBI taxonomy): Eukaryota > Metazoa > Chordata > Mammalia > Pholidota > Manidae > Manis > Manis pentadactyla. Next base: position 14,984,283 of record NC_080037.1, on the reverse strand, counting down.
ACACTAAGCCCCAACTTCTGTGGGACACAGCAAAAGCAGTCTTAAGAGGAAAGTATATAGCAATCCAAGCATATTTAAAAAAGGAAGAGCAATCCCAAATGAATGGTCTAATGTCACAATTATTGAAATTGGAAAAAGAACAACAGATGAGGCCTAAGGTCAGCAGAAGGAGGGACATAATAAAGATCAGAGAAGAAATAAATAAAATTGAGAAGAATAAAACAATAGCAAAAATCAATGAAACCAAGAGCTGGTTCTTCGAGAAAATAAACAAAATAGATAAGCCTCTAGCCAGACTTATTAAGAAGAAAAGAGAGTCAACACAAATCAACAGTATCAGAAACGAGAAAGGAAAAATCACGACGGACCCCACAGAAATACAAAGAATTATTGGAGAATACTATGAAAACCTATATGATAACAAGCTGGGAAACCTAGGAGAAATGGACAACTTCCTAGAAAAATATAACCTTCCAAGATTGACCCAGGAAGAAACAGAAAATCTAAACAGACCAATTACCAGCAACGAAATTGAAGCGGTAATCCAAAAACTACCAAAGAACAAAACCCCCGGGCCAGATGGATTTACCTCGGAATTTTATCAGACATACAGGGAAGACATAATACCCATTCTCCTTAAAGTTTTCCAAAAAATAGAGGAGGAAGGGATACTCCCAAACTCATTCTACGAGGCTAACATCACCCTAATACCAAAACCAGGCAAAGACCCCACCAAAAAAGAAAACTACAGACCAATATCCCTGATGAACGTAGATGCAAAAATACTCAACAAAATATTAGCAAACCGAATTCAAAAATACATCAAAAGGATCATACACCATGACCAAGTGGGATTCATCCCAGGGATGCAAGGATGGTACAACATTCGAAAGTCCATCAACATCATCCACCACATCAACAAAAAGAAAGACAAAAACCACATGATCATCTCCATAGATGCTGAAAAAGCATTTGACAAAGTTCAACATCCATTCATGATAAAAACTCTCAGCAAAATGGGAATAGAGGGCAAGTACCTCAACATAATAAAGGCCATCTATGATAAACCCACAGCCAACATTATATTAAACAGCAAGAAACTGAAAGCATTTCCTCTGAGATCGGGAACTAGACAGGGATGCCCACTCTCTCCACTGTTATTTAACATAGTACTGGAGGCCCTAGCCACGGCAATCAGACAAAACAAAGAAATACAAGGAATCCAGATTGGTAAAGAAGAAGTTAAACTGTCACTATTTGCAGATGACATGATACTGTACATAAAAAACCCTAAAGACTCCACCCCAAAACTACTAGAACTGATATCGGAATACAGCAAAGTTGCAGGATACAAAATCAACACACAGAAATCTGTGGCTTTCCTATATACTAACAATGAACCAACAGAAAGAGAAATCAGGAAAACAACTCCATTCACAATTGCATCCAAAAAAATAAAATACCTAGGAATAAACCTAACCAAAGAAGTGAAAGACTTATACTCTGAAAACTACAAGTCACTCTTAAGAGAAATGAAAGGGGACACTAACAGATGGAAACTCATCCCATGCTCGTGCCTAGGAAGAATTAATATCGTCAAAATGGCCATCCTGCCCAAAGCAATATACAGATTTGATGCAATCCCTATGAAACTACCAGCAACATTCTTCAATGAACTGGAACAAATAATTCAAAAATTCATATGGAAACACCAAAGACCCCGAATAGCCAAAGCATTCCTGAGAAAGAAGAATAAAGTAGGGGGGATCTCACTCCCCAACTTCAAGCTCTACTATAAAGCCATAGTAATCAAGACAATTTGGTACTGGCACAAGAGCAGAGCCACAGACCAATGGAACAGACTAGAGAATCCAGACATTAACCCAGACATATATGGTCAATTAATATTTGATAAAGGAGCCATGGACATACAATGGCGAAATGACAGTCTCTTCAACAGGTGGTGCTGGCAAAACTGGACAGCTACATGTAGGAGAATGAAACTGGACCACTGTCTAACCCCATATACAAAAGTAAACTCAAAATGGATCAAAGACCTGAATGTAAGTCATGAAACCATTAAACTCTTGGAAGAAAACATAGGCAAAAACCTCTTAGACATAAACACGAGTGACCTCTTCTTGAACATATCTCCCCGGGCAAGGAAAACAACAGCAAAAATGAGTAAGTGGGACTATATTAAGCTGAAAAGCTTCTGTACAGCAAAAGACACCATCAATAGAAAAAAAAGGATCCCTACAGTATGGGAGAATATATTTGAAAATGACACATCCGATAAAGGCTTGACATCCAGAATATATAAAGAGCTCACACGCCTCAACAAACAAAAAACAAATAACCCAATTAAAAAATGGGCAGAGGAACTGAACAGTTCTCCAAAAAAGAAATACAGATGGCCAACAGACACATGAAAAGATGCTCCACATCGCTAATTATCAGAGAAATGCAAATTAAAACTACAATGAGGTATCACCTCACACCAGTAAGGATGGCTGCCATCCAAAAGACAGAGAACAACAAATGTTGGCGAGGCTGTGGAGAAAGGGGAACCCTCCTACACTGCTGGTGGGAATGTAAGTTAGTTTAACCATTGTGGAAAGCAGTATGGAGGTACATCAAAATGCTCAAAACAGACTTACCATTTGACCCAGGAATTGCACTTCTAGGAATTTACCCTAAGAATGCAGCAATCAAGTATGAGAAAGATCAGTGCACCCCTATGTTTATCGCAGCACTATTTACAATAGCCAAGAATTGGAAGCAACCTAAATGTCCATCGATAGATGAATGGATAAAGAAGATTTGGTACATATAAACAATGGAATACTACTCAGCCATAAGAAAAGGGCAAATCCAATCATTTGCAGCAACATGGATGGAGCTGGAGGGTATTATGCTCAGTGAAACAAGCCAAGCGGAGAAAGAGAAATACCAAATGATTTCACTTATCTGTGGAATATAAGAACAAAGGAAAAACTGAAGGAACAAAACAGCAGCAGAATCACAGAACTCAAGAATGGACTAACAGGTACCAAAGGGAAAGGGACTGGGGAGGATGGGTGGGTAGGGAGGGATAAGGGGGGGAGAAGTAAGGGGGTATTAAGATTAGCATGCATGGGGGGGTAGGAGAAAAGGGAGGGCTGTCCAACACAGAGAAGACAAGTAGTGATTCTACAACATTTTGCTATGCTGATGGACAGTGACTGTAAAGGAGTTTATAGGGGAGACCTGGTATAGGGGAGAGCCTAGTAAACATAATATTTATCATGTGAGTGTAGATTAGTGATACCAAAAACAAAACAAAACAAAACAAAAAGGGCAGTTCCTGTGTGGTAACCTCCAATGAGTTCTACACAAGGGTATAAAGGGCATATAAAAGTGTAAGCAAAGGGTCTGTTTGCGTTTATACAGAAGATCAAAGCCTAATTGGACTACCCCGAAAATGAACTAAGATACGATATGAAAGAGAACTTCCAACATCAGCACTCTCTGGAAGACTCGTGCCAGAAGATGATCATCAAAAAACCCCAACAAAGATCCACGCACTGCTACAGCTGTAGATGCACTCATCCCACCGGTTCCTGGACTTGCCATGGGAATGAGGAAGGAGATATCTAAGCTGGCCTGTGCATACAGTAAAACAACAAATTTGACTGGATCTTTACTGTTGGAACTCAACCAAGAATTAGGAGAAGTGCAAATTGTAGCGCTCCAAAATCTTACAACTACAGACTATTTACTGTTAAAAGAACATAAGGGATGTGAACATTCCCCAGGAATGGGTTGTTTTAATTTGTCTGATTTCTCTCAGACTGTTCAAGTTCAGTTGGACAATATCCACCATATCATAGATAAGTTTTCACAAATGCCTAAGGTGCCTAACTGGTTTTCTTGGTTTCACTGCAGATGGCTGGTAATTACAGGTATGCTTTGGTTATGTAACTATACTCCTATTTTGTTAATGTGTGTGCGCAATTTAAGTAGTAGCTTAAAACCTATACATGCTGAAGTTACTCTACAAGAAGGTATGTCAAAGAAATAATCAATCTTCCCATGTTTTCTTCCGCCTGCTACTTCTATAGCTTTTCTTCTTCCTTCCTAATTACAACCCTTAAATAGAATTCGTGCCTCATATCAAATTTACCGACTATCATAATTCTTCCAAGTGGTAAAGATACCTCAAGACAAATGCTGGGCATAGAAGCCACAGGGCATAAATATGCAAAGAAGTAAAAAGCTAACCTTTTCAAACAATAAGGCTTCTCTCTCACTTACCAACTTTACATTTCCCTGTATGGCCCCGGAAGATGACTGGTTAGCCAGAGACGGGTAAGATTCCTCAAGGGAGGAACAACCTAAGACAGGCACAGTTGCAGGGGGGCCATCAGGTGAGAAATTGGGGATCAACAGAGGTGAGGCTTAGAACCTCACCCCCCCGTTCTGAGAGAAATCTTCTGCATACATGGATGTTTTATTGCCCTTGTCTAGCTTGGATTAACACATAGTCTACAGGCACACACCTGATCATCTACATTTGCTCTCTTACAACACTAAACTATGTTTTCTACCTGTATCTTGTATCTACCTACCACTTCAGCATTTTATGAAAAATAATAATAATAAAGAGAGAAATGTGGTATCCACATATAAATCAAGTATAAAAACCAAATGAGTATTCATATTTGAACTGACTGTTTAGAGTTCATAATGCATGAGCAAAACCGAAAGTTTCTGTGATGACTGCCCTTGTACTGTTCACTATGTAACTTATTCATTATGTAAGAATTTGTTCTCCATGTAAGAACTTGTTTGTTATGCCTCAGAAGATTGGAGACTGACGAAAATTAGGCTTGGGGTTGATTAATAATTGTGCATTGAGCATTGACTCCCCTATACAGAATTTTATTGTCGTTAACAACCATTTGATCAATAAATATGAGAGATGCCCTCCCAAAAAAAAAAAAAAAAAAAAGGACAGACTTCCAATGGTAAAATAAATAAGTAACCGGGATGTAATGTATAGCATAAGGAATATAGTCAAGATATTGTAACAGCTTGGTAGGGTGATAGCTGGAACCTAGAATTATGTATATAAATGTTTTATCACTGTGTTGAACACTTGAAACTAATGTAATGTAATACTGTGTGTCAACTACCCTTCCATAAAAAATAATTATCTAAAAAAAAAAAATGTTCACATTAAAATATTTTGAGGTAAATTTAAAAAAAAAAAAAGAAAAGCCATTCCTAACACACAACTAATACACCAATAGAGTATGTGGAAGCATATTACAAGTTACACCTTCTAAAGAAAAATTGTTCCAGTCCCATATATGATACTTGAAAATCATTCATAGGTATGTTTATTCAACAAACATTTGTTGAACATCTATAACATGTTAAGAGACTCACCAGATGTAGGGGAGAAAAAGGGAAAATCCATTTCTTAATAGAAGCCACACACATAAACAATTTGTTATAATAAAATGTTAGAAATGCTATACCAGTTGTATGTAAAAAGTACTCTGTGTGTGGAGAGAGGGGCTTTAGAAGGGAGATGGTATTTGAATTTGGCCCTAAAGGTATTGATGCATGATCAGCCTGTAGACGAGGCTAACCCAGCAGTCTGTCTTCAAGCATGTGACCAGCCTGCTCTGGTGGCTTTAGAGTTCCTAGCAGTTCGGAGGTTACAGTGCCTTTCAAGGACCAGCCCTGAAACCTGGGCATGACTTAAGTATTACTGGGCTTTTGTGCTACAGTTCTGTATTCATTTGCTGCTTTTACCTGTTTTTCCCTTTTGCATGCTTCTTTGTGTCTCAGAATTATTAGCCTCTGGTGCTTGTTATTAACCTCCTATGAGGGTTAAAGGTAAGTCAGGTCCGTTTGCATTGTTTTGGATCACATGACTAGCACCAGACCAGAACGGGGCGTAGGAAGAGGCTGATCATCAGAGAAGATCAGAGTCAAGACAGAACCACGTTTGTGCATATATCTCTGAGCCTGAAATCGAGCTCATTTTTATGGGGCTTAACTTTTGGGTTTAAAATCACTTGAACTGGACAATGTAAAAAAAAAAGAGACACTAATGTCATGCATCTGTCTCTTGGTCCAGTCATTTCTGGAATGGTTTCTTCAATTAATTCCCAAGAAACTTGATGTGTTTTTATAAATGAAGAGCACATATTCCAATGAAGAAGAGTCTAATGACATCTGCTTCCCATCAGCACAATGGGAAGTGGATGTCCAGGGCTTTGTCAGAGACGATACTGGACTGTATTCAGCTGGGAGGACCAATAAATCTTCCAGATGACAGTGACCATCTGACCTGCCTATTCCTCCAGCCTCTTCTCACACCACTTACCCACACATCCTTTTTGTTCCAGCCACCCTACACTGCTCTCAGTTCCATTAATCTGCTGTTCTTTCATGTCCCTGGGCCCTTGTATCTGTACCACTGTCCAAAATGCCTTCCCAAAGTCCCCTTCTCTGCCTGCTTAAACCCTACTTGTCTTTCATCTGTGATAATGGAGATAATGTTAGCACATACTTCAGAGGACTGTTAGGAGAATCAAAAGAGGTCCTCATGCTATGTTCTCAGAATGGTATCTGGCCTGTTTTAAGCATTCACTACACTTTAGCTTTTATCATTACTCTTCTTTCTAGATTCAATTTAAGTACCATCACTTACAGAAACATCCCGTGAATCCTTACCTCCCTAGTGGGTGCCCATCTTATATGCACGCATTGTACACTGAACATGACTCACAGTAACAATAATAATAAAGACTAGCATTTATTGACTGCTGTATACAGACACTGCTAGAATTTCTTACAATATTTAATCCTCACAATAACACTGTGAGATAGTTAATACGATTATTCCCATTTTAGAAAAGAGTGAACAGATTAAACTGTTTTTTCCAAGGACTAACAGCTAGTATGTGGCTGCATTCTCTGGTTCGAGAATCAATGTCTTACACTTTATCACACCAAATCTTATTTGCTACATTTTTGTACCCATTAGACTGCAAGTTCTTCAAGAACAGAGATCTGTTTGTTCTTGCTGCTGTTCTTTTCCCCAGCCCCTGGCCCTGTGCCTGGTACAAAGCACTTACTCAATAAATGTTTGATAAATTAATATATATCCAAATATCCACCACTCAAGAAGGAAATGAGGACTAGAGAGTCTTATCAAAGAAAGTGGATCCAGGAAAAGCAGGAGATTATAGTTTCCATTTCCTGCCCACGTTTTATGGCACATCAGGCTCTGGACCCTGAAATGTTCTGCCCTAAAATCCAGCTGCAAGCCCAGCCGTGTGATCCCCAAAAGCAAAGCCACAGTGTGCTCTCCTGCTGTAAAAATCCAAAAGAGGAAAGTAGTTGGGAGATACCTCCTCCCTGTGAAAATCTATTTAGCAAGGAAACCAAGCAGAGAGTGACTCATGCCCGGATTGCCTTAGCTCTCCTGCCTGCCAGTCCATTTCCATCACTCCCCCGAATTCCAGACGCCCCTGCAGGTGCCCCCTGACTCACCACACCCACATGAGAACACAGCGCAGCTCCACATTCCTGCAGTTCTCTGGTGGAAAGTTCAGACCACATCAGCATGTCCTTCACAGGTTAATCCAAATTTTTCCTCTGTCTTTCATGGTTATAATTTATCTCCTAGATTACACTAAAAACAGCAAAAACTCAGTTGCCTAGCCTGGCACATGAGAGACCCTCAAGAAATACTGGATGAATGTGTTGGTGGTTGAATGGATGACTGGATGAGAACAGAAAAGTAGAACTAATTCAATGAAATTCCCACTTTCTGTTCCCATACGCTGGCCCATCATCAGCCTTCTGACAAATCCTGGGACATACATGCATCAGAGGAGACTCACTCTTCCACTGTAACTGCACAGCATCTCATCACGCAAATGTGATAATGTCACGGTCTTCTTTCGATCCACACTAGGTAACATACAGCTGGGGACATAACAGATTCTGAATGAAAGATAAGGGAACTCACTCACTCAACAAAGATTTATTGCTCCAAGCTCTGTGTTAGTATATTGTAAGACCTAACGTGACACCTTTGAGACTCACGGGGCCCCAAAGGCCTAGCCATGAGCTCTTCCCTTGCCAAATATATCCCCCACCCAGCAGGAAAGACTCCCCACCCTCTAGCTCCCCTGTCAGCCATACCAGCTGCATGCCACCCAGCCCTCAACTTCTTGAGTTTCACCTCCCTGCCAGTCCATGAATTATTCAAACAGGCCAATCACATCCTTCTATAAGAACTGAGGGTCCCTTCACCCTCTTGTCACTAAAAAGCCCACCTCCCACAGCCCCTGCTGGTTCTGTTTTTTAGTGCAATCCCCCATGTGGCCCTGCATGGCACGCAGTGTTCTGTGCTCCCAGGTAGTGAGTATATGTGACTAATAAGCTGCTATCAATCTTATCTGTCCAGCGTCAGGTGTTGTTTGGATGGCCATCTCATATTTATGGCAGGTGATCACTCCTTTACTAGCAGGGTGGATAGGATGTGATTAAAACAGGTGCTGGGGATTCAGCTGTGATCAAGATAAACTAGAGCTCTCTTCACCGGTAGCTGGGATCCGTATTCCAACCAGATGCCAAATTTGCTGGCTCCCTTTCCTGAGATGAACCCTGAATTCCTAAGAGGGAAGCTGTGAATATGAGAGAGGGAAGTGAATAAGCCTCTGGAGAAAGAGGGCTTTGGGGACGGGGCAGGGACTGCTGGGGGTACTCTAGCCCAGGCAGGAGGCAGCCAGGTGCTGTTCCAGGCCCTAGGGACTAAGTTCCTGCTCTCAGTGTCCTAACCGGGGAAAACAAAGCGCAAAAAGAAATGAACAAAGAAGATCATTCTCAGCGCTACAAAGATAAAAGAGGGTAATATACTAGAGCGGCAGTTAGCGAACTACAGCCTTTGGGCCAGATCCAACTGTCTGCCTATTTTGGTGCAGCTCACAAGCTAACCTTTGAAATGACTGGGAAAAATAAAAAGAAGGTTAATATTTCATGACGTAAAAATTGCACAGAATTCAAATTTCAGCGTCCATAAATTAAACTTTATTGGAACAGAGCCACACACATTCAGGTAGGAGTTGTTCATGGCTGCTTTCACACTACAGGCAGAGTGGTGTAGGCGTGACAGACACTGGATGGAGTGCAAGCCTGTGAATAGTTGCTGTCTGACTGTACAGGCAAGGTTTGCCCACCTGTGTTAGACAGCCACAAGGGCGGGGATGGGGCACCACAGGCTGGCAGGAACCAGCTTCTTTGAGGACGTGACTCCAGAGCCAAAAGATGATAAAGAAGCAGGAGGAAAAGCATTCCAAACAGAAGAGACAGGAAAGAGAGAAAACACAAAGATTTCTATGTGGGAGCTTCATTCATTTGACAAACCATTTTTTAAGCCAACGCTATGGCCAGCACTGTTCTAGCTATTGGGATAAAACAGAGACTAGAAAGAAATTCCCTGCCTTTGTGCAGCTTAAATTCTAGAGGAAGGAGCTAACCATAAATAACTACATAGTAAATAAGTAAATGTGCAAGTAACCTCAGATAGTGATAAGTGCTCACAAGAAAAATAAAAACAGGCAGACAGTGAAGAGTCACATCTTAGTGACTGCAAATGTGTCACTTGAGCAGACATGAGGTGGAAGTCAGGAGGAAAGACACCTAATGATCCATCTAATTGTTTCAGGCAAAGAAACAAGAAAGTGCAAAGGCCCAGAGGTAGGAATGAGTTTGGGGTGTTTGAGGAACAGCAAGATCAGTGAGACCCATGTGAAATCAGCTGTGGGGAAAGATGCCGTAAGAAGTCAGACAGGTAAAGGCCAGACCGTGGAGGGTTTGTGCCTCATAGTCACTTAATCTGATCTACACGTTTAGAAGACAACTCTGGACACCAGTGAATGAGCTGTGGGAGGGCGAGAGTAGAAGAAGGGAGACTAGAAAGGAGGCCAGTAATGTTGTAAAGACATGGCTATGGTGAGTAGTGACTGCATTCTGGTTATGGTTTCAAGGTAAAACCAACAGAACTTGCTGAGACATTGTGCATTAGTTTTCTACTGCTGTGTAACAAAGTGACACAAGCCTACCAGCTTAAAAGCAGCACACATATCTATTATCTCACCATTTCCATAGGTCAGGAAATCATGCACAGCTTAAGGAGGTCTTGTGCTCAGACTCTCACTTAGCTGTAATCAAAGTGCCCAGCACACTGTATTCCTTTCTGGAGCTCAGTGTCCTTTTCTAAGCTCGTGTGGCTGTTGGCAGAATTCAACGCCTTGAGGCTGTAGGTCTGAGGTCTCTGTTTTCCTGCTGGCCGTCACCTAGGGGCCACTATCAATCCATAGAGGTCCTCAAAGTTCCCAGGCACATGGCCCTGTCAGGGCCTCTCACAACACTGCAGCTGACTTATTCAAGGCCAGCAGGAGAGTCTCTTGCTCCTGTCTGCCAAGTCAGAGACACACATAGTGTAATGAAATCACAGGAGTGGCCATCATACTCTATATTCCGTTGGCTAGAAGCAAGTCATAGGCTCCACCAGCGCTCTAGGGGCGGGGATTACATAAGAGCGTGCTTCACTGAGGGTCCTCTTAGAATTCTCCCTACCACAGATCAGTTGTTGGATATAAGAGAAGGAGAGATCTGCAGGACGATGCCTATGTCTCATGTGCTCGAATATTTGGGTAGAAAATGAGTTCATTTACTAATGTGGAATAGGCTTGAGTATGAAGAACAGATTTGGTGGGTCTTGGGAAGGGCAAGTTCAATCTAGACATATTACATTTGAGGTGCCTATTGGACACCCAATAAATATATCAGTGAGGCTGTTGGACACATGAATCTGGAGCTCAGGGAAGAGGTCAGGTCTGGAAATTTAAATTTGAAAGGGTGATTAGCAAATGTCAAAGGCACTCGAGACCATGCATCTAAATTAGATCATCCTGACAATTTGGGGATGGGGGCAAATAGAGAAGGGACAAAGGGCAAGGATGATCTCAGAGAGGCTCCACTATTTAAAGGTCAGCAAGAAGACGAGTGTTGTATGTTAGGATTTATTTTGGTCCAGTATGGTAAGACATATAGGCACAGAAATGACTGTGCTGAAGGAAGAACTTTGTTATACCCACAGATCCCTAGAAACAGGAGGCAGGGACCCAGTGCAGGACCACACAGGGAAGCATCGGAACCAGTCGAGTCAGAGGAAGGGAGGGGGAAATGTGCGCAAGAGCCTTTACTGTGGGTTTTGTGGGAAAGAATGGGCCAGGCAGGGTAAGCAGGTTTAGGATTGGCTGGTTTGAATGGTGCCAGTAGGCTTCGGGATATGATAACTGTCTCTGCTTGTCTGGTACCTAGTCCTGGGAGACCTGGGCAGGGGAATGTGGCCCTGGAGTGCAACAGCCCTGTAAGAGCCCAGGAAAGGGGGAAGTTGGGGGCAGGGGGTGTTTTTGGATTGGCTGGTTTGCATTTGAATGGCACACTCAAATGTGAGCTGCTTATTATCTAATCCTGAGAGGAGCCGTCCCTCCATGCTCAGCAAGACCCTGGATGTCAAAGTATCAGAATATAAAAGGCATGGTTAATACAAGGGGCCATCCAAGGAGACAGAGAAGACATCACCAATGATGTGGGAGGAAAACTGGAAGAGCCTGGTGCCCCCAAAGACTAGAGAAGAAAGTGTTTTCAAGAGAAAGTAAACAATCACACTATGTGCTAGCGATAAGCAAAGTAAGGTAAAAATGGTTAACCAATTACTAGATTTAGCCAGTTGGAGTCACTTGTGACGTTTACAAGTACTACACGTGGTGGGAAATAAAGCCTGTTAGAATGGGTTGAGGAGGTGGCCCCTCTCTTCATGGAGCTTATGAAGAACTTGAGAACACAGAATTAATGCAACAACTAGAAACAAAACCCGGTGATGCATAAGATAGGCAGTGTCATTAAAGTCTCTTCACTCGTGATTGTCTTTATTAGCCATCTAATATGGAAATGACAGTACAATGAACAAAAAGGACAGAATCAAAAAAAAAGTATTTGACTCTATGTTTTCTACCTTTATTTTTTTCACAATAATTTTTTTAATTAGGTTGAATCCAATCACACACCCATGGAGAAGGCAAACTGGAAGTATGACGGGTAGAAAATAAAAAGTATTAATATAAGCAGAGACACTATTTATGGACACTGAAATTTCAACTTCATATAATTTTCACATCATGAAATATTAGTCCTCTTTTGATTTTTCTTCAACACCTCCTAATGTGAAAACCATTCTCAGCCTGCAGGCCATAGAGAAGCTGATGGCAGGCTAGAATTGGCCCATGGGTCTTCATGCACCAAACCTGTCCTTAGGACCAGAGTTAGGTACTCGGAGGTGAGGGGAAATTTATAGCCCGACGAGAACAAGCATGTTCAACTCACACTGGCTCAACGACTGGCTCAATGACGGAGCACCTGATATGCACACAGGTGCTATGCCCATCAATTTTAACTTATTTTTAAGTGATGTGAATTCACTGAGTAGAAGTTGAAGAGATGTCCAGCTGGAATCCCATGCAGCTTATAAAATGATTTCACATTTGCATCAGTTAAACCTACGCTACTAAACTCCCCTGCCCGCGAAAGTGACCGGCTTCACAATATAGAACATGTTTTAAGGGCCAGTGAAAATAACCCGCAGTGTCTGCTCAGTGCAGTATTTTTAAACATCCATAACTTTATTATTTCAAAACCAAATTTCTTCAAACAAGGCAAAGCACACATTCCTTCCTCAGGGTTATGTACCAGAGATGCCAAGTTTGAAATTTCCAAACAAAGCTGCTTTTGAGTAATCTGAAGACAAAAAAGCATTTGAAAAATCTCTGAACTGCTGAAAAAAAAAACAGCGTTTTTTTCACCTTGAGATAACTCTGAAATGGGTAAATGGACTTTCATTTACTTTCCAAAATAAATCCATTTGGGAATGAAACTGAGAAAGAGAAGCCAGAGAAATCTTTCATGGATTCCATTAATTGCTATTGATGCCAGGCGCTCTAGAGAAAAAAAAAACTAGGCATCAGAAGTCTTGGGTTTCTAACTCTTAGTTGGCCGCCATCCCTTCTCATTATTACACATTTTGCAAAAATGGGCCCCAGATTCCTGGTAGGACATAGGAATAACACCATGCAAATATCTTTGATAACGCAATACCCTCAGTAACCTGCGGTGGGAAGTCAGAGCTCAAACGGCGTAAGGAGAGTGGCTTAGCGTGGCCTGTTGGAGACCAGAGTGGATAGAGCACCCACATGGGAGACTGGTGAAAAAAGTAAATACATTAGAATGTGAGAGCCAGTTCTCTCAATGCAGGAGAAAAGATTTTTAAACATGGAAAGCAAGAAAGCCAGAATATACTCTGTGGTGCTGAATCGGAATTGGAGATATCAAAATACACTCGGGGTTTTATATACAAGTATAGGTAGAAATGTGTCTGTGGGTGTGCATGTGCGTGTGTACGTGCACACACACAGCCTGTACCTCTGTCCACTGAGAAGCCTGAGGAGCAGTCCCCAGGGACACCCCCAGAGCACACAGCACACCTATCACTCTGATCCTAAATGCCCTTCTCCGCAAAATAGTCAGGGCTGTCGGGAGAATGATACCGTGGCTGGAGCTGGATGGAGAAAAAGATGAGCCTGGAGCCAGCGGCAAGGAAATCCCTAAAGAATACTGGGGACAGGACAAGTGGACACCGAAGTCAGATTGGGGAGGTTCCCACTGGCCAAGTCTGGAATGACCGGAGCATCAAAATAATAATGATAGCAATGAATGATAACCCACTGAATACGGTGGAAACCATGAGTCCCTTCAGATGTTAATTAATTAAGTTTCATGAAGAATAGAATGTGATAGAATCCAGACGTGAGTACTGCCTTTTGAATAAGCCCACCCACCATCTCAGAGGGACCGAGGTGTCATCTTACTTAGGGTACAAGCATCCTCCAGAGGACACGTCAGCAAGCCACAAGCCCACCTTTCCCCTGACCCCTCCCCTCAAAGAGCTCGCCAAAGCCCTGACCATGAAAAGCCTCTTGACCTGTTAAGAGACTCTCTTTCTCTCTTTCCTTTGTTCTGCTGGCTAGGACAGAGGGGTCCTGTCCAGAGGTTCAGCAATAAACCCGCTTGGACTGTGGAGTTCGCATCCCCTCTCCTCTTTCAGGATGTTTACGTAGTTTCGAAGTACCTCCATACAATATATTTATTAATTACAAAAGGAAAAAATGTTTCCAGTAAAGTCTGAAAGGTGTCTACCACCTTAATCAAGTTCTCAAAATGACTGTCATCTGTACAAACTGAAACTCTGCACCAGCTGACAGGAGGCAATAAGAACAGCAACTAGTCAGTCTCCCTACTTCCCAGCACACAGTATGACTGTACTTCTGTAGTTGCTTAAAGTTGAGCATGACCCTACAACTTAGCCAGTGAAATGGGACCAGAAGTGATACAAATCTTTTCCAGGCTGATGTAAGAGCCAAATTCACTATTTCTCTTTTTTGTTGTTGTTTTTTAACCTTGTCTTGGTGGGTAAAAGCATGTGTCAAGAAGGAACTTGAGTTGGCCCAGGTCTACTCCCTACAATGAGAAGAGTGCCCCACTTCCCCATCCCATCCCACCCGATCTGCTTCTGACATAGAGCATGACAGAAAAATTAATCTGAGCTGTAATAAGCCACTACTTTTGGTGGTCATCTTTTAGCTCAGTATAAAAATTGATCCTGACTGGTAGGTACATTGATGGATGAAGTGGGGTTTTTTTACGTGTTGTCTCCTTAATAAAAGTAGTAATTTCATCAATGGCAGGAATGATACCATTTAATTTTTCCCCAAATAAGTCTGTTGTTTCACCTGTCCTGCCCAGAAAAGTAATGGTGACAAAATCCACCCAAATCTTGACGTCAGAAACTAGACTGTACACTTCTTTATCGCTCTAGATCTTTCACCTGTCCATGATCTGATCTTGTCCATTGTACCTTCTTAATATCTCTGGAATCTGTCCATTGATTTCCAACCTGCACTATATAAATTCAGACAGCATTTGCTTTCCAGGCCCCAATCTTTTCATAGCCTCCTTGCTTTTAGACTGTCCTGTCCTCCCCATTCTCCAGTTTTCAGAGCTGCAATTTCTAAAATGCAAATCTGATTGCATCACACCCCATCTTTGAGCTCTTCACAGGTTCCCCACTGCCTTTAGACTAAAGTCCAAACCCTGTCTTATGACAAACCACTATTATGACCTGGTCCACTCTAAAATAAAAGATCCCTGGCAGCAGAGATTTCTGTCTATTTTGTTCACTGTTGCATCCCTGACATAGCACAGAGCCTGCTGCATTGCAGACATTCAATAAATTGTTGCTAAGCAGATAGTTCTTGCTCACCTCCAGCTCACTCATAGTATCCACCCCCTCCAAACTCCAGCCACACACACCTCTCTATGGTGTACTTCCTGTGCCTTCAGGCTGGAACACACCTGCTCTGGCACCGCCCAGGGCTGCCTCATATGTCATCTCCTTATAGGTCTTTCTGGTCCATCTTACAATAGCCCTCACCCCACCTATTTTTTCTGTATTATTTCTCTTCATCCCCTGGAAGGTCAAGCCCTGGAGGGCAGCTTGTCTTGCCTTTACCTGACATATGATAGGCCCTCAATAGATAAATGAATGAGTCTCCATGGAGCCTCCAAACTCATATCCAAGATGGGCTACGCTTTTCTTTTCTACCATGAGACCCACATGCAACTTCAGATTTTAAGGTCATTACTGGCTTTTCTCACCTGACTACCAATTACCAAGAGCTGTAGAGTATGAATGAGAGTTCATTGTTAAATATCACTTTGACTTGATACCAACATTTTTTTTTTTTACTGATACTATTTCCCTTTACCAAGCCCTTCACCCAACACAAAAATAAGACTTTTTATAAACACCACATAATGTAATGGAATTAAAATGTCACCAACACACAAAAAAAGAAGCACTATTTCAATGAACCCTGAAATTTTCTGCCAAAATTTTGAACAACCGGATAATTTTTGACAAATCCAAAAATCAACTTCAAAGAGTGCTGGGCAGTACCCCCAACCCACACCTAGTGCTTGGGGCAGAGTCAGAGGTCCTCATTGTCCCCTGGTGGCCCACCCCCACCCTGCTGTGTTTGCATTTGTCTCTTTTGATCCCAGGGAACAATGATCTACTCTAGCTGCCTCAGGAAATTAAGGTTTATTGAAGAATGTGCATAGTAAAAAAGAACATGGGAATGTCAGCCAAGAAGCTACCCTTCAGTGCAATTCAGGAAAAGGTGAACCACCAGGCCTCAGTGAGAAACACTGAAAAGGAGACACAAACTGAAGGACTGTTCTAAATCCAAAGCAATTCCAGGGACCTCAGCACAAAGATTTCTGGATTTTCATTCTAAGCCTCTGCCCTTAACCCCATTCAGCTACTCGGCTTTTTCTGCACCTCGGTGTGTTGGTCACCTCTCTTCCCACAAGGGACTTGCTAACTGTCCCTCTCAGCAGCTCTGCTTATTCATTGACTCGTCTTCCTCATCATCTCACCTTGCTATGGACCACCGCTCAGGACCACAGCTCTACGACACGGCTTCCCCTTTGATTCCAGGCTATATCCAAACTGGGTCGTGCTTCCCAATCACACAGACCCAGGAATGACGTGCTTGCTGGCTGGGGCCACTCTTTTGGTCAGAGCACCTGCTGTTCAAGATGGAAAAGCAGCCTTCAGGTGGGTGCTACCCTGTCTTTCCTCAGCTGTGCTGGGAAAATAAAAAGACACCTGGTACAAAGCATGGCTGGCTAGGACCACCACAGCAGCAGGAGTGAGATCTGGGCAGAGTCCCGAAGAAGGAGCTGTGGGCGAGCTCGGGCCGTGCTTACATTTGCAATACTCAGCACTTAGCACTGATGTATTTAACATTTTGACAACTGCATTGTATTACAACTGACTTCTTTTGTAATCACGTGTGCTTTATTTTATGCCTCTAAAATCACTATTCTCAGAAGGCTTCCATAGGCTTCACCAGACTGCCAAAGGGATCCGCGGCAGAAAGGTTAAGACGCCCCTGCCGTAAACCCACATCACTGTGAGGACACAGATTATGTCTCTTTCTCTGCTGTGCCCTTAGAACCCAGTACAATGCCTAGCATGGAATGAGCATTAAAATATTTGTGGAAATAATGGACACTTACAGCCCCTTCTACTCAAAACTGTGCCTGGCCCATGGAAGGCACTCGATGGGCATTTTTATATGAATGACTCGACCTCTGAGGCCCCAGCTTGCCGGCGCACAGCCGCCTCCTCTAGTCTCATCCATCTAGTGGACGCAGCATTTCAGCAGACTGAAAAGCAAGGGGTCATTTATCAAGTCGGCTGGCACACTACCAACAATCAATTTTCAGAACAATGCAAAATCCTCAGTCACTCATAAATTACTTCAAGATAAACACCAGGCCTTGAAGTGAAGTGCTGCCAGATCAATGAAAGGTTCCAGAATCTAATAAGAGGTTCCTAATGTCTGGAGGGCCTCCACTACAGGGAATTCTCCAGGACTGTCATTTAGCTCTCCGTGTTCCAGGCCCTGCACAGCACATATGCTCAAGCCAGCTGGTGAGAGTCAGTGAGGCAATCTGAGGGCTTGGACAGACCTCTCTGTGTGCAGTTAATTGGCTCATATGGAGACTGAACCAATGACCTCGATCTCCTTAACCCCATCGCCTAACCAGCTGAGCTAATCATGTTGACCACCTGAACGGATCCAGAGCCTCCCAGAGAAGCGTAGTACAGAAGAGGTACACAGGAAGCCTGTGGAGAAAATTCTTGAATAACATTCTTGATACTGCACTTCCTGCTTACAGTAATGGCCAAGGGCCTCAAAGTCACTACCTCTTTCCTTTACACCACCCAAGTCCTGACCCTTGAATGAATGAATGACAGCAGAGAGCAGTAAAGGTCATGTCCTCGAGGGTCTTGAAAGATTGCTGGCAATGATACCCAGAACTCATCCAGAATTTTTGCTACAATATATTTTGAGTTTTCTTTTACCAACTTTATATGAGCTTTGCTTTTGATCCACCCAGAAGAATATAGGAGGACCAGGGTTCACATCCTTCTCTCCCTCCCTTGGAAAGCCCTTCCTGACTGGATGCAAGGACCATCCAAGGCCCTGTTGTGCTGCAAGAGGCAGGCATTTACACGTGATTTTGGACACACCAGAAATAATACTGGGTATTTTTATTACTGTCATTTGATTTAAATTCAGAGGGATGGATGTTTAAAAACTACTCCTTCTAACCTGCCTTCAGAACTGGTCCTTAAAAGTTAAAGGAGACATGAGGCGGTTACATTCACACGG
Organism: Manis pentadactyla; assembly: GCF_030020395.1. Classification (NCBI taxonomy): domain Eukaryota; kingdom Metazoa; phylum Chordata; class Mammalia; order Pholidota; family Manidae; genus Manis; species Manis pentadactyla. Next base: position 14,965,846 of record NC_080037.1, on the reverse strand, counting down.
GAGGAGAATGAGTAGTAGAATAATACATCTGCTACACGATTCTTACCAGGAATTGATTCATCAGGCTAACCCACTGTCACTCCTGTTATGCAGGTGAAACGGTCAATGGGATACTGAGGTTTTAGGGGTTTATTTTTATTGACATGTTTTTGCCAGGAATGTACTTAATACTACTGGAAGCATAATAAATTCTGAAGTTGACAGGAGTAGGTGAGAGCTCTGGGAACCGTGCCACCAGTGAGATGTCATCACGTGGGGGATGAGCAGGTACCAGGTAGGCTGGCCATACTTCCCAGTCGGCCCAGAGCAGACTGTCCTAGCATAAATAGTCATAGCACACCCTTTCACTCTCAAATGTTTCCCAGTTTGAACGATCATGGGTCAGAAGCCTTAATATTGTTAAGATGTCAGTTATCCTGAAATTGATCTACAGAATCAACAAAATTTCAATCAAAAACTCAGCAGGCTTTTTTGTAGAAACTGTCAGATTGATTCTGGAATTCATATAGCAACACAAACGACCAAGGAGAGCCAAAATGACTTTAAAAAATAAGAAAATTAGGGGACTAGCCCTACTTTAATTCAAGACTTACTATACATCTATAACACGGTGTGTTACTGATATAAATATAAACAACAAAAATCAGTGACGTGGAATAAAGTCCAGAAGTGGACAACTGATGTTTGACAATGGGCATAAAGCACTGTGGTAGAGGAAAAAACTAATCCTTTCAACCAACGATGCTGGAAAACTTAGCTGTTCATGTGCTAAAAAATTGATGTGGATCCACACCTCGCACCACATCATACACGAAAATTGACTCAAAATGGATTGTAGACTTAAAGGTAAACCTGAAGCTATAGAACTCCTAGAAGAAAACATAAGAGAAAGGCTGATTTGGGATTAGGCATAAAAGAACAAATTGATAAATCAGATCTCATCAAAATTTGAAATGTTTGCTCTGTAAAAGACACTGTGAAAGAATTAAGAGATAAGCCACAGAAATAGAGAAAACATTTACAATCTGACTGATAATCATAATAATCTGATTATAAAAATATTTACAATCTTTCTGACAAGGTGTTTGTTATTAAGGACATATAAAGAACTCTCACAACACAAGAAAACAAACAATTTTTTTAAATGGGCCAAAGATTTTAATTCACACTTCATCAAAGAAGATGAATACTATACATAAGAGCAAATATGCACATGAAAAGATGCTTCTCATCATTAGTCATGAGCAAAAAACTAAAACCACTATACCTCTATTAAAATTAAATTATTTTAAATTATCTTAAAGTTAAAATTACTGACCAAGTGTTGAAGAGGATGTGGATGAGCTAGACCTCTCACACACTGCTGGTGGGAATGTAAAGTTTACTTTGGAATTTAGAATTTAGAATGGAAAAATACTTTAGAAAATACTTCAGCAGTTTCTTAAAATACTGAACATACACTTACCAAATGATCCAACCATTCTATTCCTGGATGTTTACCCAAGACAAAGAAAGCATATATCCATGCAAAGAATTATACATGAATGTTCAGAGCAGCTCCATCTGAAATAGCTCTTACGTCAGAAAAATGCTAAATATCCATCATAAGTGAACAGATAAATAAGCTGCAGTTTATTCATATAATCGAATGCTACTCAGCAAAGACAAGAAGTAAAAAGAAATGAACTATGGATACAACACAGAATGAATCTAAAAATAATCAAGCAAACAGAAAGAAGTCAAACCAAAAAAAGTAAACTACTGCATGATCTCATTTATATAAATCTCTGGAAAATGCAAACGAATCTGCAGTGACAGACAGATCAGTGGCTCCTTGTGGAATGGGGCAGAGGCCAGGGCCAGGGAGGGGTGGGAAAGAGATATTAGGAAGGGATTCTGGGGGAGAGATATAGGTGCATCATCCCGATTGCACTGATAGTTTCATGGTGTCATGGGTATATACATATATCAAAACATAACATCATACATGTTAAATATGTAGTTTACTGTATGACAGTTGTACTGTAATTAAGCTGATAAGAAAACATGTAACTTGCCCCAGATCTCAACTAGTAAATGGTGGGTTTGGGACTTGAACCCAGGATTCTGGCTCCAGAGTCCATACCCTGAATGGTCTGAGCTACTCAGCAGAGCCCCAAAGTATCTAGGAAAGTGTGGCTGCTACTATTATTATTGCTTTTATCCAGTCCTAAGCCTTTCGTACATAGACACTGACACTGGCTCCAGAGAAGTGAAAAGACTTGCCACGGATGTGAGTGAGCAACAAACCCGAGACCGTCCGGCATGCCTGACTCCCAAGCCAGAGCCTGAGCCCCTTCCTCTGCCAGGAAGCCCCTTGCCAGAGTCAATATGGGACACTGGTTGTGCAGTAAGAAGGCCCCACTTTAAATCCTGGCACCACCACTGGCCGAGTGGCTTCTTAGCAGGGAGGAAATGTTTAAAAGGCCCTTGTTGCCATGATGAATTATAAGGTCGCTTTAGCATAATTTGGCCCTGGGGCATAGGAGACCCCCCAAAAGGAACGGAGGACATAAAAAGAAGCAGTGAGCAACCAGCAAATCCAGTGTCACACACACACACACACACAATGAGAACTATTTAGGTCACTTTCTATTTTAGTTTGGAGCTCCCCCTTAAGAAGATTCTAAGATACCAATTCAAGTGTGAATAGTCTGAGAGAGAATCCTGAGGAGCGCTGTCAGGGGAGAAGGGAAATGAGATGGGGAAGAGCAGACAGACAATAATAGGATAGTGTTTTTAATCAAGTCACAGCTGTGGATAGTTGGAGCTTAAACCTGCTGTGTCTCTGGGAATGCACCTGAGTAGTGAAGGACCTGAGCTATTTATTCCCCAGCTCCCATCAGTCACGGTTGGGTCAATGCTGCTGTGGAAAAGCTCTGTCTAGTGGCAAAGACGGAAATTTAAATGACAGAAACTCCTTGGTGGCTGCTGGAGGTCTTATCCGACTTTGAATCTTCGCTCACATCAGGTAGTTTCCTGGCACCAAGGACCTCCTGTGCGGGAGGCAAAGCAAAAAGCCAAGCAAACTCCAGCTTCCCAAGATAGACTGCAGGCAAAGAAATGCTGATGCTAGCATTTGGAAGTTGGCCAGCACGCACGAACGTGGCAAGAATCAGGGTGGGACACGGTTGCTTTCCCAGGGTATCACAGCATCATGCAGCAAGCACGCACTAACATATTTCGTGTGGCATGCTCACCAGATACTCATGGGCTCACCCACACTTCCCAGCCATGGAACCGAAAGCCTGTGAACAGAGGTGACATGCATCATTTCCAGGCAAAAGCATTTATGAGTCAGTATGCAACCCTTCCACCCTCTCTTCCCCTATAACCACAACCTAAAAGTGACATGTTCCAGATTAGATAGCTACAGGGCACAGCCTGACTGGATCTCTGTGTTACCCCTGGGAAAGTAGCTGATCTGGAAAGCTGCAAGATCCAGAGCAACATTGTAAAAAAGAGAAATAAACCTACATGTGTTCAGCTACTGAGATTTTGTAGATTTATTTGTTACTGCAGCAGAGCTTAACTTAACCTGTCTAATATGTTAGGCTCTTGTGTCTTGATTGCAGTTTTATGCATACATTCAACAAATATTTGCAAATAATTCAACACGGAATTACTGTGCCCCCGAGAATGTTTTTGGTGCTGGGGATACAACAGTGAACAAAAGGACAGAGTATCTGCCTTGATGGGTCATAATACATACTAGTGGAATTAGTCACTCTTGCCATAAAAGGAAAAAGCTTGTTGCTCTTCACAGTTATGAGAGGTATAATGGAAAACACGCATCCTAGAGGGAAAGATTTCTGGTATTTCCATAAGAGGAAGTCCATTCATTGGTATGTGTAAGACAAGGGTGTTAGAGAAAAGGAAAGGAAAATATCTAGACACACTTCCCTTGGCACATCATTTCAACATTTGTTGAATACCCATAATGAACAAGGCTCTATTGTAGATGTAGAGTACAGAAGGTAAATAAAAATAATGCAGTACTTCACAAGCTGAGTCTATTGAGGGGAGAGAAACATAAAGCAAGCACAAATTCTCTGGTGGCTGCCCTGTGTCTTACTAAACTTTGAGTCTCAGCCTGACACAGAGTAGATGCCCAATAAATGTTTGTAGAATCTACTAATAATCACATAATAGTGTTTCACTTGATCTGAAAAGGAAAGCTACATTAAAAAGGAACAAATAAGTCTATACCCCAGCACATCCTCAGCCTCACCCACTCAGCTTTTGCACATTGGTCCCTAAGGAGGAGACCAAATCTATGACTTTCTATATCATTTCCAGCATTCATGGTACAGAGATCTGTGACAAGCAGTCAACTGAAAGATCAGACTTTGGGGATATGAGCATCAAAGGCCTAACAGCTGTTCAGAGCTCAACTTGAGCTGGAACTTGAAAGCTGGATAGAATCATCTATAAGGTGGTATGTTAACCCTAGGGACTAAAATTCAGCCAGCAGCCTTCCATTTGAAGCATGTCCAGTCTACATGGATCACAGCAAATCCCTGCAATCCATTTCAAGGACTTGAGAGCATTTCAAGAAACTTTCATACCTCTAATTGCCCCATTTTAAAGAAAAGAAAAGGTACTGTGTGCATCCAAAAAAGAAGTCATATTGGTGTATTTGTTGAGTCCAGGGACTCTTGTGGCCACAGTTTTGCTTCCAGGGTTGTTCTCGGCCATCCACATGCCTCTATCCTGCTGGGACTTTCTCAGTCTCTGTAATAAGTAAGCAGATCCTGGGGAAAGTCCTTGGCAGGTCCTGCTTTGGGGAAACTGACAAACCTAAAGAGCTACAAACATCCTTCATGAATAACCACAGTCAAAATAAATCAAAGCTGTAGAAATGAATAAGCATTTACCGTGGAGAAACACAATGTAGAGCAAGGGTTGTTCTTCCCTGAAAACAGGGCGCCCTAAGCCTCTTCACTTCTCTGAGTCATTTTAGGGGTTCAGGAGATCTCTGGCCTGGGATTCACGCATCCTGGGGTCTGTGGAGAAGGCTCTGCATCTCCGACTCCCTGGACTGGACCTGCCCCTTCACCCAGTTGGTCTGCAGTGTGTGCCCTCTGCCCACCCCGCACTCACTGGTCCCCATTTCTTGACCACTCTTCAATTGCTGGCGGATCAGCGCTGTTTAAAATACAGAATATCTGAAACAAACACTACAGGTTATGATCCCCCTTTTATCCTCAAATACATTCTTCTTAATTAACAGCTTTTTCTGGCCCATAAAGAACCTTGTGAAATGGAGTCCAGCGCACCACAAAGTTTAGTGACCTCTTTCTGTTACATATTTAGCCTACCTGGTGTCTTACCCCAGCAGTTGGAAATAATATATTAACTGACCCTCTGATAGGCATCAGAAGCCAGTTGTCTCTCACTACTAGTCATCTATTTTGGGAACTAACTGCAAGGCAAGCCGACGCTCAGTCACAGCTCTGACTCTTTGAAACATCTGTTGATCTTTCATCTTCCCTCACTGCTCGGTTCTCTTTCTTGCCCATCCGCCCCCACCCACCACTTTCAGCCTAAGAAAAAGAAATTGGATTGTTTTTCTTTTCTTCCTCCCCTCCCCACCCCAAATCCTCACCCCTGGAGAACAGCAAACCACATCTTACCTACATGGAATGCAAAAGAAATGTTTTTCTTTTGATATGAAAAAGTCCTCCCACCAATTAAGTAAACATTGGCCACACCACAGAGCTGGTTGGTGTGTTATCGCAGAGCGCAGGAGAGCACAAAGCCAGAGTTTTTGCGGCGTTGTGTCAAAAGGAACCTCAGGCTGTGGCCTCAACTCCAGGGAGGAGAAGAAAACACTTGAGCGCATGTCAGAATGCCCACCGCAGCTGCAGGCATGGACTCTAACAGTGTTTTGATTGGACAACACGGTCTTCTTTACAAATAGCTGCTGAGATTCTCTCTTCTAGACCCAGACACGATCCTGGCTGAAATCCAATACTGTATTCTTGGAGGTCCCCCTCCAGCCACAATAGGCCAACATTTGAACAGTGTTGTCACTGGGCATCTTCATAGTCCAGTGATTCAGGAAGGGCTGAACAAAAGGCAGAGAGCCAGACGGCGCCGCAGGGATCAGCCAAGCACACCTCTCTCCTGAATTCTCCGGAGTGCGACATCGCCCACCAGAACTGTAAAACAGGGAGGTGGGACCAGGGAACATGTAACAGATCGTTTCCAGCACACCTGCATTTCGACTGGGACAATTGCAATTGTCTAAGATGAAGTTCGGCATTCAGAGACGCATCATTGAGCTAATGCCGTCCCTTCCACGGCTCCCCAGAGGCGTGTGGCACACGGCCCCCATTCTGCGTTCCATTTGCCTAATGACAACGGGAGAGTCATCCAACTCTCTTCCTCCATTTCCCCATCCCTTAGGAAAGAGACTTGCAATTCTTCAAAAGAGCATCTAAGAGAATCAAGAAATGATAAGGTCCCCATGTGAAAAGTCACCCATTGTTCTCATAGGGATTTCATCAATTATTAATAAAAACACCCCAACCAAGATTTCCACTTTTCCTTGGGTTCTGAGAATGTGGTTACTTTGGTCCATCACATCCAAGGGCAAGTTAATTTTATCAAGAACACTTTTAGAAGGCTAGAATGTCAGGAGTGGACGCTTCTCTCTTTCCAGTCCTCTACTCTTGGTAATATCGTTAAATATTGGCTGGCCCCAAAAGCCAGTTGCACCTTTTTTTAATCTAACAGCCATTCTGTGGATTGCATTTGTTTTCCATCGCTGCCAAGGAGACAATCTGGCTCTCGTTGCCTTTGAAGAAGAGCCTGTTATGATGAGTCAGGTCTACATTGGGAATAATTAGGTCAAATAAATGAGCTCTCCAGTTGCCTGTGGCCTCACTCAACACCCCACCCCCACCCCCGTTGCAGATTAAGGAGAAAATGCTGGAGCAAAAACAGAGTTTATCTCTTGTGAGTTGCCCCTACCTCTTGCCCAAGGGATGTTATCAACACACATGCAAGGGAATTATGGCTTCTCTCTTTGCCTCTGGTAAAATGAAAACTGATCCATAAAATCGGGTGGTGGTCCCACTGCCTTTCTACTTTCCACAAGAAGTCTCCTGTCCCATGAGGAAATAAAACCAGCTGGCAGGCTCAAGACAGGCTTCTGCCTTGTGTCACATTTGCTCTCCTGATCAACTGTCACCTTAACCTGGGCTGGTGGGAGAAAAAGGAAATTCAGTGAGGTTGGATTCATACGCCAGCTCTTGTGAGTATCCTACTCAAGCGGTTACCATTCCAGCAAGGCCTCGGGTACTTTATGAGTTTTGTTCAGCAAGTCATACACACAGCAAGAGATTAAGCTGGGGTCGAATTAGAAATGCCAGATTAAAGAGCTCCCCTGCCCCAATTGGGGTGATAGGTGGTGGTGAATGGAGGAAAAAAAATATGCCTTGATAAAACAAGTTAGCCTTTCTTCCAAGAGTACCATTACTCAGAAAGAGACAAAGAATCTTCAGTTTTGTTTCTCTCTCTCATCTCTTTTTTAGCTTTATTAAAGCCATTTGGAAATTACTCTAATGCAGGAGCTCTCAAAAGTTGTGTCACCAAATCCCACCAACCCAGAATTTGGTACCTGATATTGACATGGGTCACTGACCTCATCCAGTGGATAATGACGCATCTCACTCTACATGAGGATGACTGGACTGGGGGCCTTGCCAAGCAATACCTTGGAAATACTGCATCCAAGAAACATGCTGAAGATACCACCCCTCACTCTGAAAAGCAAGACCACCATCTGAAGTCTCCCATTAAAGTATATTATCTTGAAGTCTGTTTGCTTTGTTCCCCACAAGGGTCTCCTTTATTTGGGGTTACTCCAGCTCCACAGGAAATGAGAAATTTCCTATCTTTTATAAAACAAAAAAATTAGAGGAACGTGGCTTACACTGATGTAGTAGACACGAACACACTGCCCCCTGCCCTTCCTTGCAAGCTGCCTAGAGAAACAGCTGCATCTCATGCCTGCCAGGCTGTGTGTGCTGCCCGACAGAACACTGGGAGGGAGGGAACAGCAGGAAACTCAAGAATGAGCACATTTTTTACTGGTCTGGGGCAACAGCCTGCCAAACAAAGTTTATCACAAAGTATCTTCCACTCAGTTACTCAGCGTTGAGTGACCGATGGGTACAAGGCCCTTTTCTGTCCCTGTTCCCCCGCTAGGTGTGGATACCAGCCCTGCTGTCCCTCCACTGTACAGCCGACCCTGAATCGAGGAGGCCTGTCCTCCTCCAATGCCAGGGTAATTCACAGTTAGGGCAGCTGAGGGAGACTCCATGTAATGGGGCAATGCTGGCTCTCGATCTGGGTCCTCCACGGAGTCGCCCCATCCCAATTTCCTCTGACTTGAAATCTTCCAGGTCTAGGCTGGGAAGCCTGAACACCACCGCGTCTGTGAATTAACCCAGGAAAGAAGACATCATAACCCTGAATAAAGAGCGATTACCTCTTTTTAAAAAAAATCTCCTTGCAACCTCTAAACAGTTTCATTCACTTGTCTTGCCCTAACCCAACTTCCTCTCCTGGGATGCGTCCGCGAGGCCCGTTGCTAAGACATGCTGGCATGGTCCGCGGCGCAGGCTTGGGATTCCAGCACCTTCGTTTCCGTGACCAAACCTCGGCTATTCCAAAGTGAAGCCATATTTCACTCTCCCAAAAGACGGGACCCAAGCCATACAGCAAACTTGAGAAGGGTGGACAGATGTGGAGGAAAGGAGACAGAGTTCTGACCCCAGGACAGAGGGGCAGCCACCCCGAGGAGGTACACAGCCCGCCCGGTTCTGACACCCGGGCCGGAGGAGCGGCACGGCTCACGTGCACAGAGCCCAGCATGTGCTCGGGGTCGGGTTGGAGTGGGTGCGCTCACACGTGCAGCCCCCGAAGCCCGGTCTGTGCTCAGGGAGGCAAGGACAAGGGCGCCGAGGTCTAGCAGGACGCATTGATTCATCCGAGCGATGTCCTAGCTGCCTGGCCTGGACACGAACTCACAGCAGGGTGGCCTCATGGCCACAAAGAGATTGAATTGTGGGTAAGACAAACGGAACAAAACTTGAAAGTGCTATTTCCTCCTCCTTTTCCCCCCACCCTGCGTCACCTTTAACCTGTGCTTGAGAGGATATTAAGATCTTGAGTGTATCAACAGTGTGGAGAAGGAAAATCCCTAGAAGTGAAATATTCTTCCAAAGAAAAGCAATTGTAAAGCCCCCACAGCTGTTTGCCCTCTTCTTCCCTAACTCCCCCCAGCTCCTGAATCCCCCAGTAAAGTGTAAAAGGGATGGTTTGGGGAGTGCAATTTTTTTCCTGGAATTGGAGAGTTTTGTCAAAAGAAGTCCTTCTAACCAAAAGCCCCCTTTCACCTGAACTAGGACAGCGCCAACACCGAAGGCCACCCCCCTCCAGGACTCCCCAGGTTGGTGAGGGCTGGGAGTGCTGCTGATAAGCTCTTAGCAAGTGCCCTGTTTGTAGACACTGATCCCTCTTTGCCTGACAACAGATGAAAAAGTTTTCTTTTGTGGGACAAGAATAGGTGACCTTTTCTCCCTGAATTCCCATCCTGGGGGCCGGCAAAGAGTTCAGGATCCCGTCTCTTGGCCTTCCCACCGTGGGAAAGAGCGCCTACAGTTTAAAAGCCTGATAAATACCCTGAAACAGCTTTGAAAATCACTCAGCGTGAGCTCTGGCCCCCTGAACAAATATCTGAGTTGTATCGCGACAGGAATGCCTCTGGGGTCTTTTGACCCAGCCACAGACACAGAGCTGATGCTCTTTGTCAATAGATTCATGCCACTTGTCTCGTTTTTCTAAAAACAGTTTCTAAAGAATTATCTGGTGAAGTCAGTCTCCTAGGAGAATCCAGCACATTTCCCCGGGAGATATTTCCACCCTTGCAACCCATTAGGTAAACTTAAAGAACAAATGAGTCCTCATCGCCGGCCACACCCACTCACTCTCCAGCTCACCACTTAAATCATGCTATTTCTCAGTGGATTGAAGCCAAGCATTCAGATCAGAGCCCCCCAGCCAAGACCCCGAGTGTATAACTCACAAGAACAATCACCTAACAACTGTTACCTCAATTTCTCACATCTGGTATCGGCTCCCTTGTGAATGGGGTGCCCACCAGCAGGAAGGGTTAGGGTTAGGGCAACTTAAGTCTTGAAAAGAAAGAGGTGAAGGCAAGAGAGGTAAAATCAGAACTGTCCCAGGAGGTACGTCTCGGTCAAGGGTTTTGGTATCCTTCAAACAGCTATTTCTGCTCTGTCTTGATTCTGTCCAACTCTCCAGTTTTACATATCCACCACCACCCTACAATCTGTTGTAGCCAAATGAAAAATTTAGCATCTCTGCCTTCATGCTTAGACTTGGGGCCAGAAAGAAAAAAAAGCAAGGAAAAGGGCTTCTGTTCAGCCCTGCAGCCCTGCATATAGACTTGTTGATCTTCAAAAGGAATTTTGCTTACAGTTTGAGATTTCCGCAAATAGCTCTTTACCCAAAGCTGGCCTCCTCCAGGAGAAAGGAAAATGCATAAAAATAATGATTGCCTTGTCTCTTAAGAGTTTTAGAAACATTGTGACCAGATCTACCTAGGTCAACGAGAGTCAGCTAACCAAGGACACAGGGTTTCTCAGCATCCCTTGAACCCTCGCTGGCACCAAGCTGTCTGCAGCCATCAGTCACACCTAACCTGCTCCCTGTCCCTCTGCCCGCTTCCCTAGGATAAAAGATGCTTACAAACCACCCTGAATTAAGATGGTACATTAGGACAGGAGACTGCCATTGCCTGGGTCTGCAGGCTTTCTGAATAGAGTCGCTTTCCTTTCCCCAACACCTTGTCTCTCGACTTACTGGCATGTCGTGCGGCACGTGGTACGAGCTTGGACTCTGCGACACTGGGAGCTGTGCCTAGACACTAACCAAGCAACTGCTGGTAAGTTTAGAGGAGTCTGTTCCCCATCAGAATCAGAATGAATCCTATGTGATTCGGTTGGTGTTCACTAAGCTGCAGCAGGCATGGTAACCGTATGGTACAGCGGGGCAAAGCCCAGGCCTGGGAGGCAGGGGACCCAGAGTTCCGTATTTTGCCTCTACCATGCACGTCAGCATGGTCAAGGCAGGCTGCTCTCTGACTCTATTTTCCGCTCCATAAAACTGGGATGATTATACTTATTTCATATGACTAAAATAAGAATTTTTTAAAAAAGAAATGACAGTAGGTGTTTAACACACTTAATACAGTGTCATAATAAATAGCATCTAGTTACATCCTTGATGTAAATACAGCCAAAACTGGGACCATCATTACACTGATTCTGACATTTTTGACATTGTTTCCTTATTTATAATAAATAGCAAGCAATGCCGACATCCAGCCCAGTTATCCATAATAGTTGTAATATTTATGTGCCACACACCAAAATAATAATACAAGTTATAAAGGCAAGTATTTCACACAAAAGGGGGAAGCGAAAAGGCTGGAAAGAGATGAGAAGTAAATTCATTCCTTAAGCTGCACATCTCACATTGAAAGGAGTTTTACTGTATCTCAACATGTCATTTTAACATAGAGCATAATATTATAGAAGCACATTTTATTGAATTATAGCATTTCAGGGTCATTAAGTCCAAGTCCTATCTGGTACCTGAATACCATTTAAAATACTTTTTACATTTAGTTTACTCTTCAGAGTTCTTTTTTTTAAGAAGGCTATTTGAGGATTCCCTGAGGTTAGTAAAAGGTCACAACCCAAGAATAAGAAGTGACAAAAGGAGATTAGCTTAAAAGAATCCTTTTCAGTCCTTCTGTCCTGAGCTGTCCCTGGGTATACACCCTTATAATAGCCATTCAAATGAGATCACTTAGAAGAAACTTACAAATCTCAATCTAGTGGTTGTTCCCTAGTTGGCCAAGGCAACTGGGGCCTGGCGAATGTAACGAAAGGAAAAATTCAACTACTTTCCCTAACGTAGTATTTCTCAAAGTGTAGCCAATTGTATCTAAATCCTCTAGGGAAGAGGTGTTGGTGGTAGTGGATATTGAAAATAGGGCTCCAGCCCTGACCTCCTAAACAGTCTTTGAGATGGTCCTGAAATTAGAACTTTTCATGAAAATTTGCATTTTTTAATAAATCCTGAATGTGAAATCCTCTTTCTGTTGTGAAAGGAAGCAAAAAGGCAAAGCACTATAGTCATCACTGAAAAGAGGCAAAGTAGATTACATATTAATGGAGAAAAGGGAGGAAAACAAGCCAGGCATCTTGTTAATGTGCTAATGTGCCGTAACATGTGGTTTAGAAAGCACCATGGTAACTCACTCCCAGCTCAACTGCATGTGGGAGAAGCTCACTAGACATATTACCCCCATGCTTCTAAAATAATGTCCAAGTTTAGTCATATTTAGAGTAGAAGGATAAATGCAAAGAGCATTCATTTGTCTTTATATATTACTTGAACCCTCAATATTACATTTTTCTTGAAGGTCAAAACATGAACTGTTTTTTTTGTTGTTTTGCTATTATTAATGTACAATTACATGAGCAATATTATGGTTACTAGACTCCCTGTATTATCAAGTCCCCACCACATACCCCATTACACTCACTGTCCATCAGTGTAGTAAGATGCTAAAGAATCACTACTTGTCTTCTCTGTGTTCTACTGCCTTCCCTGTATTCCCCCCGCCTCTACATTATGTGTGCTAATCGTAATGCCCCTTTTTCCCCCTTATCCCTCCCTTCCCACCCATCTTCCCCAGTTCCTTTCGCTTTGGTAACTGTTAGTCCATTCTTGCATTCTGTGAGTCTGCTGCTAAAACATGAAGTTTTTTAAGAGAAAGAAAAGCCTGGTGGAAAACCATATTGTTTTGTTCAGTACAAGTGCATCTTCCTGGAAAACCAGCTAAGCTGCATTCAGCCTCATAATGATAAATTCCTCAGAAAGATTCTCAGGAGGTAATAGTAGAGAATTGTTTAACTTAAAATTGCTAACAAAAAATTTCTTAAATTTGCATGCAAAAGAGTCAGCAGCACCCTTTTTCAGTTCATTGCACAATTTGGAAAGTGTGATTAATATTTATCAAAGGGTAAGTTCCTCCTATTAATTATATTCTAACTAAAGCTCCTGGGAACCCTACTTTAAACTTTATCACAAGTTAAAATATTTTGAAAGAAAAAGAGTAAAATTATGGAAGGAGACCATGTAACCTTACCAACGGTCTCCTTCCATTTTCCTCATTCCTGTATTTTCACCTACAACCTGAACCATGTGCCATTTACCTAAAACTGGACTGATGGGATTGTTCACCTAACATAAGGAGATAAAAGTTAAGATATACTAAGAACAGTACTACACAATCCTTAGAAATTAGAGGTAATATCTACCTAGGGTGATCAAGAAAGATTTCAGATAAGAGTCCAGATAAGAAATGGGGAGCTCAATAAACAGAGGTAGCCAAGAAAGGACATTACAAAAGGCAAGAAGGTACGCAAAAATGTGAAGGTTAAAATGAAGGATATAATTAAAGAAGGACATGGTTCTCTTCGTACTTGTCCTCCACATATGTTATCATTCCCCATACCATATCTGTTAGATTCCTTCAATATGTCTCCAATCTTGCTTTACATTCCGTTCTCTTTATATTATTCTAACTCATACACTCAGTACCTTTCTCCACCTAACTATTGTGATGATCTGTCACCCATTTCTTCATCTTTTTCATCTATTTACTGCTTAGTTTAACAAAGACTTAAGAGACGGTTGTGTCTCCCAACACCTATTGAATAAAGCCCTAAGTTCTTATTCTAATATTTAATGTCCCACACTGTCATTCTAGATTTTTGGTCTCAAAATTTCCCTTGGCACAGAAATGCAGAGGTCAAGGAACAGGTGAAGAAGTCAAGTAAAAAGAAGACTGAGCCCCAATGAAACAGCCATGGATGACCTGTGAGCACCCAGTCTCAACCAAGTGGCGGGCGCGAGCCACAGGGGATATGAAAACATGGGGGCAGAAAAGGCAGCTGAAGAGGTGAAAGTAGCTAGTGTAGATCATCGTTTGGGGGAATTGGACAATAGAAGTGATGTGATTGACACAATGGTATGCTAGGAGAGTTAGGGGTGGCAAGGAATGGCTTCTGGTGGTGGGGGGGGTGTAGACGATGGTGGTCACATTACTGTTTGTGGTGGGTGGCATCAGGAGAGAGGACCCTGGCTTCTCAGGCTCCCAATCCAAAACCATGGCAAAAAAGAGGTGCTCACCCACAACCAGAGAAAAGCCAAAAGACCCACCAAGCCAGCAATATGCAGAGAAACCTTGAAAACATTTAGAAGAGCCACAGCTTTGAGTAGAAAATTTAGTTCAGCATATTTTGGGAAGGAGGCGGCAATATCAATTAAATATAAACTTATTTATGTATTTGTTTATTCTCCAAACTTGTCCCAGAAAGAATCTAAGGCAGCCACAAAACACTGTGTGCTAGATAAAAGCCACCACATCCTGGAATATGAGCTAAACTCCCTTGGCCACCAGTCTTCTAAGACCCAAGCAAATAGATCATAAACAACAAGCTCAAAGCACCAAGCTCTTAAACAGAAGGATATAAAACTACGAAAGGCCAAGATGAGAAGGGGCAGGTCCCCCAGGTGTATCTGAGTGCAGAACTGGTTCCGACCACATCAAAAGCAATGGCACAGCCCCTAATTCCAATTGCTGAAATATTTTAACAGCTGGGAATTAAAATAAGCTGTCAGCCAGCTCAAAAAGATTTTTTAATTCAAAATAAATCAGGCTAACAACCTGCAGATGTTTGGAAAGAAAATGTTTGGGTGACTCATTTTCAAAAACCCAATTCCCTAACGTTGCCGTTTCAGGATTTCTGAAGAGCTGCTACCTGCCCTTGGCGTCTCATTGTGAGACCAGCTGTCACACTGGCATCCTCAGATTTAACATATTGATGAACAACCATGGATTCCGTCTTGTAAACTAAACTACAGTTGGGACCCAAGAGCAGAGTTGGGCAGATTATCGAACGTGCTGTGGAGTCCCTGGTTCTCCAGGGATCCCTCTGTCTCCCATAGTAGATGGAGGTAATCAGCTCTACCCAGAAGTCTTTGTACTTGGGTCTGCATTAACCTTTTTATCAAGTTTCTTAGAATAGATCCAGATAATCTCAGTTATGGGTTGAAAACAGAATAGAAACACGGAAAGAGAAAGGGGGAAGAAGAGACTGCTGGAAGAATGAATAATACCTAATTTCAAGATAAAAGGCCAAAGAGCAGACAACTCCTGGAAGCCCAGACTGAGGCCAATCACACATCGGGGGGCTGCCAGCGCGGGAAGAGGGGCGGAGCAGCAACCTCTCCACCTGGGGACCATCTAGATCAGCGACTGCTTGGCTTCTCTCAGCTGATAGATATGAAACAGACCTTAATAATACCTGCAGGGCCAAATCTGGTTCTAAAATCTGGGGAGCTGTTGGGCGTCAAAGTGATGAGGTACTGGGATTAGACTGCTGCCAGTGGGTTGTGCGACTTCTCACCCATCATTCCCAGTAGGTGATCCTGCCCCTCCCGAGAGGTCTTCCCTTCTTCTGTACCTTCATTGCCTTACTTTGGACTGCTATAAAACAGTGTCACAGCTGGGTGGCTTGTAAACAACAGAAATTTGTTTCTTATAGTCCTGGAGGCTGGAAGTCCAAGGTCAGGATGCCAGCATGGTCAAGTTCTGGTGAGAACTCTCTTCTGGGTTGTGTAGACAGACTGCTGGCTTCCCGTTGCGGTTGCATGTGGAGGAAGGGGCAGGGGAGTCCCCAGGGGTCTCTTTTTTAAGGGCACTAATCTCATTTATGAGGGCTGCCCTCATGCCTAATCACAGACCAAGGCCCCCACCTTCTTATGCCATTACATTGGGGGTTAGGATGAATTTTAGGGGATACAGACATTTGGCCTAGAGCACTCCCTAGCTTCAAATAGCCAGTGATGGGAAGTTATCTGTGGTCTCTGTTCCCACCTCTGTTACACACCCAGAGGCCTTTGCATGCTTCCCCACTGAGAGCCTCGGGCCAACAGCAGGTACAACATGATCCGTCTGCAAGGGTATCTCCACCGCTCCTTCCTGAAAGCAAGAGCTGTCTTGTCATCTTTGCGTCCAAAGCTCCCAACACAGGGCCTGACAGACAGTAAGCAATCAGTAACTATTTGCTGTATCACCAATCAAGTTCGTTAAGGAGAAAATTACTAATTTTAAAGGGAACCAACTCCAAAGTCTCAAAAAATGTTCTTCAGATATGAACATTTTCCCAAAATGTTGATGACCTTTCCTCAATCAAAATGACCTCCAAGACAGGAGCTGAAACAACTATAGAATGTCTTTGACTAGAGGTTATTTGATCAAACAAAAAAGGAGAAGGAATGTTTCTTAGCAACATGGTACATTTATTTCTACCATGGAGCTTCCTCGTGTCTCATGATACAGCAAATATGAGTCTCCCCAAATCTCTCTGATCCAGAATTCAACACAAAGTTAAGGCAAAAGTTCATAGATACTTAACTACAACAGAAGAAAAAGCAAATAGGAATAATGAGTTCCAGTTTGACTCTATTTTTTTTCTCATCACATCCACTTCATTGGGAAAGGGGTATTGAGTCCCTGCTCATTATGATATTTCCATCAATTAAAAATGCAGCATTTTATGCACGTCTAAACTCCAAATGGGGCTGTTCTGACAGCCTCTGCATACTCCAGACCCTAGGAAATGTTTTCAGCGGCCTTGTCTCCTACCACTGCTCATAAGCTCTGTGCACCAGCTGTACCAAACGCAGTTCCCTGATACAAGGGCATTCACTCTGCACTCCAGTGGGATCCCATGCAGACCCTGATTTTATTGCATCTCTTTAAAGTCTGTTTCCTCACCAAAACATCAGATCTTTGAGGGTAGGAGTCATGTTCCACCTTAGCTTTCTAGCAATAATGGCTTCTTGCTCAGTTCCTGGGATATAGTAAGATTTGGTCCATCAATGTTCATTATTATAAAATTAGTGATTAAATGAATGAATGAATGAAGAACAGGAAAAAAATAGAATATATTATTAATGCCCTAATTATCTTCTCTTATAAAATAAACCATTAGAAGAAGAGCACCTTACATTTTCTATTCATCCAGAATTCAACAAGCATTTAATAAACCCAGGATTAACTATCATATGCACAGCCATGTGTGAGCCCCTATGAGTGATACAAAAAGTGATATAAAAACACTGCACACAGAGTAGACAAATTTTCAAACTTCAGAGGCTACAAAGAGCTTTGGAGATTATATTATTCAAAACTATCAGTTTACTGGTTATGAAGTTCATAGAGTTTGACTTGCCCAAGACCAAAAAGACACTACTGGACACTTAGCACATGCCAAACATTTTACATGCATTTTCTCCTTTAATTCCCAAAACCACACTATGAAATAAGGACTATTATTATCCACATTTCACTGATGAGGTAACAGTATTAGGGAGATTAAGTCAAGCCCAAGACAAAGTCAAGTCTGAGAAAGAGGCCGTGTCACCCGCTATCCAAGTCTCCTGCCACCTCACCACAATGACTAAGCAACTGAAATGATCCAAAGCCATATGTGAGCAGAATTCCAAGCAGGACACTGCCAACCTGGCATCTGTCAGCACGGTGGAGAGCTACGTCGGCCACGACAGAGGCTGCTGGCTTCTACAGCCCATCAGAGACAGGCCTAGCCAACGGCACCACAGCTTGCAACTTCTCATCTCTCTTGCTATTTATTAAATGAGATGCTGGTTATTTTCGTAAAGGGAAAAAAAAAGAAAGCACACTTTCTCTCTCCCCCTTCCTTCCTCCTTGACTCTCTCTCCCGTTCTCTCTCTCACACACAGTCTCTCTGTCCATTAGGCACAAGTCACTCACTTGTCACTCACTTAATCAAAGCAGGACTTGCCAGAGTCCATTCTGAGTAACCACATTACTGCCCCCGGCACCTCCTCCCCCGACAAGCAAAGTCCTTAGTTAGGAAATCAAAGTCCTCTGCAAGCCACTTCTGCCGCCTAGTGTGAAGAGATCTCGCGGAAATGATTTGGGTTGTTAGTAGGAGAAAAACAATACAACCTCCAGATTGCAAAACATTTTCAAATAAATGCCATTTACTTTCCGCAGACTATTTTATAAGCTACAACACAAATGAGCATTTCTAGGTCAAATGCAGTACATTGAGGTCACGGTTATAAACCAGCTGAAGGCTTTTTGACAACGTACTGCAAAATAACGTAAGTTCTTATGCCATGAGCATAAGTTCCAAGATATGCCACACTTAGCATGAGGTCAAAGTCACATGTACAAATTGTGAAAAATCTACAAAGTGGCAGCAATCCAGTGAGATTGTATTTATATCTACTAGGAAATTGCTTCTCCCAAGAAACCGCAGTTCAGGAGAAGCTCATACATTTCCTGCTGCTGACACATGAGAGAATCTATTTTTTGTTTTGTTGTTGCTGTCCTGGTAAAAAGGATACTTCCTGATGTAGGATGATGTTTTCAAAACTTCCTTAAAATAAACATAAATATAAGTAAATAATATTATGTATTATATTCTATCATGTTATCTATGTATGCACATTTCACAGTTGTCCCTATGTTATTTCTCAGTGTCAGCTAGAGATATCATGGTGAAATTCAGTGAAAGCATCAACGCAAGAGGCCAAAACACGTCCCAAGCTCACAGCTTTCCGCTGGTGTGGCTTTACTCAAAGGTAAAGGGAGGTGAAGAAAGCCGGATTCTGCCTTTCAGAAAATCCTCAGTATAATTTCTTCACTGGCTGTGGAAACAGATTGAGCCAAAGAAAGTTCAAGTTCACAGCATCCAGAAAAAGCAAACAGTGCAGCTATTCTATGATTCTGATTAATAAAATACTCATTTCCTTCAACAATCAACCAGGAAAAGGGGAAGGCTAGTGTCCTCTAAGGGAGACTAAAAAGTCAAACAAGCAAGCCCCATGCCAGCATGGATGCACCCAAAAAAATAAACAAGTTAGTAGAATCCCTCTTATATCAGAATTAAATCTGGAGGCTTGAAGTGCGTAGCACTTGACCCCACCCGGCACCTGCACCTCACCTCAAAGGCACACAAGCACACACATACAAGTGGAATGTACTGTATCTTCATCTCTCAGTTCAGTGCAGTAAATATAGACCCTGGGGAGAATTGCTGGAAGCCAGAGGTGCAGCAGATCAGGTTCAGAGATCTGGAAGAGAAGCAGTCAGATGCGGAGTATGAGAAACAGCCTCTTCAGGCCCAACAGAGGGAATCCAGTTACATCATCTGAGGGTGAAACCACTTCAAAGCCCGGATATTGGCAGCCTGAATCCCACTAAGGACTGAAATAAAATACTACCTATTTAACCGGGCCTGGAGCTACGAATCAAACAACTTAATTCCTGCACAGAGCCCTGGTTAATGATCAAGATGCCCGTCTCTCCCTGACCTACTCGGCATATTGAGTATAGTTTGTCTTTCTGTACGTGTTTCATTTTTCAGAAAGCTATACGAGATGATGGAAAGGCATAAATTAAAGAGGTATTTTTATGGGGGCAAAGGGCATAATTTTTTTTAGCCCTGCCACCTGCAAAGTCTTTTTAGAGCCACAACCAATACAAGTTGAAATGCCAGAAGGGAAAGAGGCAAGAAGCGAGTCTGCACAATAAAAATAGGAGAGGCTCTAGGAATGCGGCTCCAGGCCCAGGAATCTAAACTGTTATCTCGGACAATCATTCTTTAAGAATATTCTCCAAGAACAGAGGCAAATATCCCTATATTGAGACTGTTGCTCAGTAGCTCCTAAACTCCAGTCCAGCATCTTGCCAAAGAAGAGTCTAGAAACATCAAGTTGAGTTCAAACCATACAGAAGTCCTAAGGCATATCTGCTCAGCATTCCTTCTGCTCTTTCTCACTCTCCCTGCAGTCACTTCACGCTTTTTTACACCTCCATGTCCCTCCCATCTCCAAGGAAGAATGCTTTTCCTCTTCTCTGACAACTGTTAAAAGCCCAATTCCATGCCCAACACCTACAAGAAAATGTTTCTGCAAATCACTCACAGATTCATAGAACTCCTTCCGAAAGCTTATTTATATGCCAGGATTGTAAGCCATCCGTCGTGTACCTCAGTGTCCTCATTGTTTATGTGTGTGTCCTATTTCCAAGAAGATGAGTCATTTTAAAATACTATGTTTAGTTATACTTCAGGATTCCCGCAGCACCTGTTAAGCCAAACAACCTAGTAGCTACTCAGTAAACAGTTGAGGGGTGAATTTAAGTTCTAGGTAAACTGTAAAATTTATCTTGAATCGGACCTCATATATCTAAGGTCCTGGGATGTGACCAGGTGGGGTATGCCTAGGAAAATAATTGTTCCACTCTAAAAAAAGAAATGCATTTGCCATGGTTTTTATCATTTTACCCTGGCCTAACCTAGAGACTTTTCTTGTCTCATGCTCAAAGACAATAAATGGCATCTTAACACATTTAAAAAGAAAAGAACAGCTGCTTAAAGAAAAGACATAAAACGCTGTAATAAAGGACATCCCACCCTGTTTTCAACAAGTCTAAAAATTGGAAACCATCAGCCAAACTTAATACAGATTGTATGTACATGAGAAGGCTTAGCAGAACCAGGATGGTTTTAAGAAACTGGTGCCCAAGCAGGGAATTAAAGCTTTTCAAGTTAAAGGTCTGTGCCACAGAGCCCCTGGGAATCTAAGATGACACTGACCCTCGCTATAGGACACAGAATTTGCTGCAGGAGAATTAGCTCAACAGAAAACCTGACCTGACCAGGACACCAGACTCAACTGGGTCAGAGCCAACCTGAGCCACTGTTTCCAAGCAGGCCAAGTTGGCCCTGAACTCTGCCAAACTTCCCCTTTCCGCACCTGTCTTTCCTCTTCCTATCAACTGTCCTCGAATCTTCCTACCAACCAAAGGTAGATCTTTGTGCAAACTGATGAATTCTAAGACTCTCAACTGGGGGGCCCCACCCAGCCCTGCTTTTCATAATGCGCACTCAGCCGTCTCTAACTCTCATTCCATGTGTCAAGTCCTGGTTTGGAAAGCAATCTGATAAACTCAGAGATCAGCAAAATTTCTAAGCAAAAAGTTTACTTAGAGATTATTTCATCTGACCCCCTTATACCCAACAGAGGCCACAGAGTTGGACTGATTAGCCCTAGGCCTCAGCTAAGTAACTGCAGAACAGAGACCGGCCCCAGAGCCTCCTGATTGGCAGTGCTTTGCTCTCGCTGCCATACCAACAGCAGTTAATTCAGCAAATATTCTCTGAGCACCACCAACTGCGTGCCAAACCCTGGGCTCAACTGCCAAACTGGGGTCACCAAGATGTCAGAGACTAAAGCCCAGTATTATTCATTGAAGCATTTATTCATTCAATAATAATTCATTGAAACTCCTAGAAGAAAACATAGGCAGTGAGTTCCTTGACTTCAGTCTTGGCGATGAATTTGTGGATTTGACACCAAAAGCAAAGGCAACAAAAGCAAAAATAAAGAAGCGGGATGACATCAAACTAAAAGGCTTCTGCACAGTGAAGAACACCATCAACAAAATGAAAAGGCAACTTACCGAATGGGAGAAAATGTTTGCCAATCATAAATCATATAAGGTGTTAATATCCAAAATCTATAAAGAACTCATGCAACTCAATAGCAAAAAAAAACACAAAAAAAACAATCTGATTAAAAAAAGGATCTGAACAGACATTTTTCCAAAGAGAACCAACAAGTACATGAGAAGATACTCAGTGTCACTACCCAACAGGTAAATGCAAATCAAAACCACAGTGGGACATCACCTCATACCCGTTAGAATGGCTATTATCAAAACACAAAATATTAAAACTGTTGGCAAGGATGTGAAGAAAATGGATCCCTCCTACACTGTTGGTTGGAATATAAATTGGTGCAGCCACTATGGAAAACAGTAGGGAGGTTCCTCAAAAATTTTTAAATAGAAATACCTTACAGTTCAGTAATTCCACTACAGGGTATTTTTTCAGAGAAAGCAAAAACACTAACTCTAAAGGATAATATCCACCCCTATGTTCATCAGAACATTTGTTGTGGTAGTGAATATATGGAAACAACCTAAGTGTCCATTGACAGATGAATGGATAAAGAAAATGTGGTGTATATATACAATGGAATATTACTCAGCCACCGAAAGAATGAAATGCTGCCATTTGTGACAATGTGGGTGGACCTTGAGGACATCATGCTAAGTGAAATAAGTCAGGTAAATGCCATATGATCTTACTCATATGTGGACTCAAAAAAATTTTTTTAAAAACCCGAGTTGATAGATACAGATTGGGCAAAAGTGGAGGTTGGAGGTTGTACTTTAGTCAAAAGATACAAACTCCCAGTTCAAAAATAAGTAAATCATGGGGCTCTAATTTACCTCATAATGACTATAGCTAATAATACTGTATTGCACATTTGAAAGTTTTAATAACAATAAATCTTAAAAGCTCTCATCACAAGAAAAAAATTATCCCTATAGGTGACAGATATTAATTAAATGTTACCCTTTTGCAAATCATTTTTTGTACACCTAAAACTCATAGAATGTTGTATGTCAGTTGTACCTCAATAAAAAACATAGTTTTAAAATAATAGTAACAATGCATTAAATACACAATGTAGTAGATTCTGCTTAAATGTTCATCCCTGGACTATCTGCAATTAATCACCATAATGGCTTTGTGCTTTATCAATCAGCTAGTATGAAACTAAGTTTCCCAGAATTCCCTGCTTTATAGGGTGCAGGTTAGGGCTGAGCTCAAGAGAAATTTGCCGGAGATTCAGAAGTGAAATAGCGGCCACTACGATCTGAAGCTTGGTGTAGGTACCACGCTCCACTGTAGCGGATCTGCCAGCTCATCCTGCTGCTGTGGGCCAACAGCCAAGCCCGCAGCCCTCCCGCTGCCACCAGGTCTCCAGCTCCAGCTTCTGCATGTCCTTCAGCCGCCCTATGGTGAAGAGTCCAGCTCTTTCCACAAGCCAAGTCTGGAGGCAGGAGACGGCTATGGGTTCTGGCTTTTCCTTGTGAGCGTCATTTAAATGCTCCTGTTCTTCTGTGTTATTCCACGCCCCCATCTTCAAGCTCTACTGAGCTTCGGGTTTGCCATCAGGCCAGACACAGAGGCAACAGCTCCCACAGTTACAAGTCAGAACCCTATAATAAACCCTTATTCCGTCTCACTCATAGCGGTTCTCCTTCCCTAATTGAACCCTAATGTAGAAAAACACCCTTAAATGTCTGTTAATCCGGTGTTTCTGAGACACAACAGTGTATGAACTCAAAGAAAAAAAAAACCTGACACTAAAACAAACCTTAAAGTTTAAATGTAAACAAAACTAAAAAACAATGAAATTCAAAAATCAGTTACATTAATGTAATGTGCCTAACAATGTCATTTTGCTGAAATGATGTCATGAAAAAACTTTAAGTATGGGTTCTTTTGATATCTAAAGACTGTACCACCGGGTGCTGTGTGGTGATTCAACACCTCTGACCCTTTTCTCTACTCAAGTGATTACAAAACCTTCCTATATACAGCTTTCTGCAATGGCCTGTGGCCTTCACTTGGTGCAAATATATCATGCAGTGATAAATTTAAACTCGAGCCTCCTGAGCAAACATGAAGAAGTGAACTTTGTGAGTGCCCAGGTCTCCCTCCTCCATGCAGTCCTCCTGTTACTCTCTGGGGACACCGTCTTGTCCAGCCTTAGGTGGATTCCTCAGCCTGGCAGCTAAATCGATCTTCTTCTCCAAGAGAATTTTTAGCCTCCTCTGTGCAAGAGCTTCTAGCCAAGGGAAAGCCAGCTCTTCCCTGGGGAGGAAAGCATCACACCTATCTCCACCATAGGCTGGAACATCCAATGAAAAGGTCAATGCTGTCTTCTGCAGAATAGTCAGAATAACCTATGGCCACTGTCCCATGGCTTCCAATGGTCTGGGAATTTCAGCCTGGAAGGCCTGACCCCCGCATGGTCCACACCCTTACTAAGGAGCCTACAGGAGGCATGAACACCGCCACACCTCTCCCAGGTGCCCACTCCTGCCTGGAAAGCCACCTTAAGGGCCCGTCAGCCACACAGAGGGATGGGGGACCAGTGCTCTGAAGCTGTATTAAACTCCAGGCCCTGAATTGACATCATTCCAGCAGAGATTCTTGTAAAGACTCAGACACACAGTACATCGGTGATAATCGTTATTTCTAAAAGCTGGCTTATTTGTCACATTTCTATATGTGGAGGATGATTAAATCTGTGCTTAAATCTGAAATTCTATCCTATCCTTCCTTTGTTTCCCTTGGCCCAGTTGATCATCAGTGGACCAGCAAAACAGCTGACGGGACTCTGCCACCTCTCAGGATGAAATTTTAAATAAGAGCTAACTTGCTCTGATAAATTGATGGATGGTAGACGTTTAATGAGTTTTTAACCAAAGTCAGAAGGTGAGGAGGGCAGCACCAGACCTTGGTCCCATGAAGGCCGCCAGCCCCGCTCTCTGAGCATCTGTTCTCACGCTAGGTCTCAGCTGCTGGACTAGGGCTCTTGGAGCGGTGTTGGTTCGTGCTCAGGCCAAATAAACGTGGCTGTTTCCCTGGAAAAGCTGCCTGCACTCCAGGAAAGGATCTCCAGGCGCCTCCTCTAGGCCTGTCCTCGCTGTGGGAAGTCTCTGAACTTGCGCAAGATGAGCACAAACACAAAACAGAAAGACGATCACAATCCTAGTGAAAGCTGCCCTTTCCTGAGCCTTCTCATGGGCCAGGTATTGCCTTTAACCTTTGACAGTCTCCTATTTAATATTCACAGCAACCCTTTATTTTTCAAATAGAGATCTAGAGCTCAGAGAGGGAAAGTACCTGGCTTGTCTTCCTATATGGGTAAGTGAAGAAGTTGGTACATTCTGACCCCAAAACCCAGCTCTTGACACCCATCATCCTTCACTTAGCGTGAGTAGGTTAGCATGGTTCCATTCTTCTCTGGCCTTGCTGAATATTTTTATAATAAAATCTTTGAAATCTCTTTCACCCGCCTCTTCCCAATTAAATGATAAATAATCCTCCCTGTGTATATGTTCTATATTTCCTCTTCAATGTCTTGTTTTCATGTTTACAGCCAAGAGTTGTTTGAACTCCAACTTGTGCCAAGTGAGGAATATCTTCCCATCTCTAACGTCATGCTAGCATTTGCCTAGTTTGGAAGGTGCAGCTGTTGATAGCATGGTTTTTAGGCAGACCCTTTCACTGCTAGTAATCTTAACCAAAACCTTGTTTAATCTGTAAACCCGTGTCAGCAGGTACCATATGCTCCCTAAGGCTTAGCCTGGTGCTTGGCTCAACAAACTGTACATATGAATAAAGGGAGAGAGATGCTTAAAATTCCTCCAGTCCTTGAATGCCAGGTATGGAGATACACAGTAACTACCTCAAAGAGATCTAATCAAATAACCGAAACACACTTGGAACAAATCATTGGAACCCAATGTGAACAGGACTATCAGAAATGTAGGAGCAGAATGGAACCAGGATCAGGGAATCTGGAAGGTTCTCAGAGGAGTGAAATTTGACCTTGAAGAAAGAGTGGCATTGGGCATGCAGGACCACCACTGAGTAAAGCTGGAAGGAAAGCGGGGCAGGTGATTTCCATCTGTGCAAGTCCCACAGTAAACCTGGGTGATGGGCAGTACTGGGCCCATTTTCACAGAGGAGAAAACTGAGCCTCAGAAAGGTTAAGCATCTTGCCAAAGATCACAGCTTGTACATGGTGAACCCAGAAGTCCTCTACTTTACTACGGACGGTCCAGCTAGCAAGCTGGCCACTTAACGCACAACGCTCCTCTACTGTTCTTAAAATTCGCCAGCTTTTGCTGATTATTCGATGACTTTGGCCTCTAAGCAAACAAAGAGGAGATTGTTTTCAGGCCTGGCCTTCTTTTCATTCTTTAGTCTCTCCTGCCCTCCTGTGGTCATATAGAGTTACAGCCGCCTCTGCTTTCTGTATACATCACCGTGAACACTATCAGAATAACAAGGTGAGGAGGAAGCATGGTTATACCAAATTGTATTTAAACACAAAGAAGTAGTGCACGCATGTTTAGAAAGCCCAGCTCACGGGGACTTGAATGTCAATGTAGATCATGGAAACTAAGAGAGCAGTGGGGAATGGATTGCCCTAAACAAAGCTACTACTTTAAGTTCTGGACCTCATTGACTTGTCCACCTGGCTACAGTCTTGCTGGGTAGGAACAATGCCTTCAGTCGGTTATTAAATAGACAACCTCCTATCCCCTGAGAGAGGACAGGTGCATGAACCCTATAGGTGTATGAGAACCAGATCTCATCCTTGCTTTCAAACAAGTATTTGGGAAATGGCTGCAAACAGCAGTAACTTATTTTTGCCCTTTATTCTTCAGAATCCTTGCTAGCTTCAGATGAATGCGAAAGTGAAGCAGGCTTCATCCCATCCCCAGAGCAAAATATAACATAAAGCTAGAGAAAGCATTCCATTATATAAGACAAAAGACCTTTTTTGCTAGGAAAAATGGGCAACACACATTGCTCTTAGTAGAGATGGTAGGAAACTGGGATTCAAGTTCACAGTGATGAATTTGTTAGAGACAAGGAAGAAATTTCCAAAGGGAGTATAAATGATCAAGTGGTATGTTGCAAAGAAAATTGAACTTAAAATCTAGGGGACTGGGTTTCAGTTCCTGCCCTGCCACAAACCAGCAGTGTAACCTTGGGAGAGTTGTATCATCGTTGTCACTACCCTCATCTGCAAAGAGTGTCACACTAAGCAAACTGTCCATTCAACCCTACATGCTTATATGCCTAACATTCTATGATGCTTCCCTTTGAGGCCATCAAAAGGGGAGGTGGTGGGTGAAGTGGGGGAGGGACATTTTGCAGCATTTCCACTCGTTCAGACACTGATGTACTTGCAACCAGAATGACTAATATGACCTTTTCAGATGACCTTCCCTTCCAAAATCTAGGAAATTTAGGACAGCTTCTCAAAATAGGCTGTTTTCTAATGAATAGAATCCTAGCATCTCAAGATTTTAAATCATCACCCAGGTTTACTGTGGGACTTGCACAGATGGAAATCACCTGCCCCGCTTTCCTTCCAGCTTTACTCAGTGGTGGTCCTCCACGTCCACTGCCACTCTTTCTTAAACATCAAATACCACTCCTTGGAGAAGCCTTGCAGATTTCCTGATTCTGGTTCCACTCAACTAATGCAACTCCCTGACTAATGTTTGAATCCTACTGCTAGCATTCCTGCTCCTTAAACACTTGTAATGCCAAGGAATGAGTTATTTTCAGGGCAGGTCGAGCAGTCTTTGAAATCTGGTCGTTACAGAGTCTTCTGCATACTTGGCTAAAATATTCCCCAGTATAGTTGCTCATCATTGGTCCAAGTTTTAGCCTTGGACTCAGAAAGAAAAATTGAATTCCTCTTTCTCTTAATAGTCTTTCAAATATTTAGAGGTATTTATCAATTTCCTGCGAGTCTTCTCTTCTAGCATCCACCATCCTTTCAACTAATCCCTGTCTAGCTTGGCTTTAAGTGCTCCCACCCTCTGGAGTGTTCTCTTCTGCCCAGATCTCTTCTAAGTGTCTGAATACAATAGTGAGAGAGGCAGTGCCGCACGGTGGTCAAGAGCATGCATTCTGTAGCCACACTACCTGGATTCAAATCTACCTCTTCTAGTTAGAATTTGCATGACCTGGACAACATACTATTTGTGTAACCTTGGATGGGAGTTTATATTTTTCTTTGTCTTCTTTTTCTCATCACAAAGTGTGGATTAAGTGAGTTAATATGTGTGAAGCACTTAAAATAGTGCCAAGCACAATGAAATTGTTCAACAAATTGTAACCATTATTATTATTTCCGAAATATGACTTCACAACACAAAGTAAGTCAATCACCTCTCATTCTAAACATTATGACATTGTTGATGAGACATTAAGAATTCATTCGCTTTTTTAGGCCCACCAGCACACTAAAGGAGGTGCAATGAACTCCCTGTCAATTAAATCAACTGTCAAGTAAAACATCTAAATCATTTCCATATATCCTACTTCTAACCCACACTTCTCCCATATTATACTTGACCCAGTCTTACATTTACATTCAAACTTGTTACATTTCATTGCCAGATTCATTCTACTTCAACTGGTCACGATTACTTGGAATCTTCTGTGATCCAATTCAATCAAAGTCTCTCCCAGTTCCAAATCATCTACAAATTCCACAACTTCATTCTAGTCAATAACTAAGAACAATTTCAAGGAAACAGAAACTAGGTAAAGAAATAAGAACTCCAAAGACTATTATTAATCCTCTCAGAGACATTTTATCTGTGAAACAAAAACAATGTTCTTTAAAAAGAGAATCACCAGAGAAGAAAGAGCCTTTAGAAGTTAAAAACATGATTCAAAAATTATAAATTCATCAAAAGTGTGGGAAAAGACATTTGAGAAAATCTTCTAGAAAACAGAGCAAAAATACAAAGCAGTGGAAAAGTAAGAAAGAACACATAAGAAAAGTTGAGAAGCAATCCAAGGAATTCACTATATAAACAGGAAAATTCAGAGAAAACACGGGAAATAGCTGGGTAGAAACTTTCAACTAAATAATTCACAAAAATAAATAAATAAAAATAAATAAATCCCAGAAGAAAGAGATGCAAAATTCAGATCAAAACTGCCCACTTTCAACAAGTGCCCAGCACAGTAGATGAAAAAACACCCAGGCCAAGTGCACCATTGTGAAATTTCAAGACACTAGAGGTAGAAAAATAATCTTTAGGCTTTCAAAGGGAAAGAATAAGTTCATGCCAAAAAAAAAAAAAACAGGAATGGTATGACTTAAGGCTTCCCACAGCAACACTGGAAGACAATGGAGCAATGCCTTTAAACTTCAAAAGAAAAATGATTTTCAATGCAAAATTCTCTACCTAGCTAAACTATCAATTAAGTGTCATGACAGAGTATCAGTTAACTCTTGCTATGTAACAAATCACTCCAAAAATTTATTCACTTAAATGAAATGAAATCTTTATTATTTACTGTGGTTCTGTGGGTCAACAGAGTGTTTCCTCTTGTGTGGGTTGTGCAAATCTGTGAATTCCGTGTGAATCTTTGCAGTCAGTTGTCGGTTTACCAGAACCTATAGAATCCAGGATGGCCTCATACACACATTGCAGGCTGGTTGGTCTAGAGTGGAAGAGGAGACCTCAGCTGATACAGCTTGTCTGTGCTCTACATAGTCAATCATCCTCCAGAAAACTAGGCCATCTTCTTCCCTCAGTAGTTTCAGGGTTCCAAAAAGCACCAAGAGACGGCACAACTAACGTGCAAGCATTTCCCATTTCTGCTTGCTTCATGTTTGATGTTGGTCCATTGACCAAAGCCCATAGTCAGAATGGTTTGGGGACTACTTAAGGGCATGG
Organism: Manis pentadactyla; assembly: GCF_030020395.1. Lineage (NCBI taxonomy): Eukaryota > Metazoa > Chordata > Mammalia > Pholidota > Manidae > Manis > Manis pentadactyla. The sequence continues at coordinate 14,936,202 of NC_080037.1, read as the reverse complement.
ATACGGGGTGAGGAATTATTGCAGCTATTTGGCAAGCAGACTATCGCAGATAAATTAAAAACATTTTTGATATGCAAGGTCCCAAAAATTGATGTCCATGCAATCTTTTCAGAAGTGGCTGGAGAAAGTGCTCCACCAAAACAAAGAAGTAAATTAAGAAAAATAAGATTTGGAATACAAGAAATAGGAGATCTATCACAAGAGGAATTCCCTAGAAAATGTGCTTAGGAGATCACATGGAGACAGTTCTGTGGCAGACCCAGAGAGCAACCAGTTCAAATTGGAGCTGGTTAGAAAGGACTCTAAAAAATACTTTTTCAGCAGGGGAATCTGACAGAACAACTTACGTATTTCAACATAACAGAGCTTTTGACAATTAAGGAACATGGTTGTTCGTGTTGGGGTTGAACTGATGATATGTAAATAGAAACCTCAGCAAACCAAAAATGAGATAATTTTATTAAGTGTAGGAAAAACAAAACATTGTGCAAGAAAGGCAAAATAGTTGTATTTGCCACCATTATAGGATCAGTCACAATGTTTTGAATTTATTTTGTAACCAGTATGGTGAGGAATTGAAATTTCAAATCAGTGGGAAATAAACAAACAAAAAATGTTAATCATTGTTTTCATTCACATTCTGTCAAATCTCCCTTCCCTGCTCAATAGCAAATCCATCGGCACGTTGGGCAGGTCCCATAACTTTCCAGTTATTTGCAGTTATTAAAACACAGGCCCTTCCTGTTAACAAGTCTGGGCTCATATCTGATTCAAAACTTTCTCTATCCCTCATTGCAAGTCAGGCCTGTGGCTTGAGGGACTTGGAGTTGAAAGGAAGACATTCCTTCATTGCCATACCATGTCCATCCTCAGATCCCAGAACCTTTGAAGATGGGAACAGGGAAGGGTGATGAGAGGGGTATTGATGGGGGAACAAACACCTCCTTACTTCCCTGGAGCTGTTGCGATCCTCTCTCAGCAGTAAGGCTAAGCCTATGGGGCGGATGGCCAAAGCTGACTCTTTGTGAGCTCAAAGTATGTTTACTGGAAAATACCATAGGCGCCATCTCACTACATGGTTCACTGACGTGGGAAATCCTGCTCCAGCTCCAGCTCTTCTAACTTCTCTATTCCTGTCACTAGTGGTCCATCTAATAGTGCCCTGCCTATGGAGTCCCCTCATCCTGTGGAGTAGTGACAGAAGGACTCAAAGCCAGCCATCCTCTGCAAGGTAAACTCCATCTATTAGAGACTCACAGCCCCCTCCCAGGCTGTTTGTTCAGACCTTACCACTGTCACTGCCTCCTTTTCTGAGCCCTGCAATTTCCTTCCCATTCTTTTCCCTCTCTTAGGGAGATCAGAAAGTCTGGTGCCTAGGGTCTGAGATGTCTGGCCATCTTCCTGCAAGTCTCCCTGCCTTGAAGCAGGTAAGCCCAGGCTTTACAGATGACTGACTGCGGGGCCCCTTCATTTGATGCTGGGGAAGGAAAAGCAACACTGTGTTGGCAACCCCCTCCTGCCATGAGCACTGTACTTCCTGCAGGGCTGGTGACTAAAAAGTCTCTGTATCTCTAGACTTCTTATATAAACTGCCACCGTAACGCTTCTTATCCTTTTATCCTTTGGTGGTGTGGTGGCCAAAAAGTACTACCCTCTCCCAGTAAACCCTGGTGGGAGGTGTCTGGATCTCCTCTGCCTCTTCTTAAAAAATTAAGGTTCCTTGAAGCTCTTACCTTCAGACTGGGGTTTTAGTCACAATTCTGGGACATGATATCACATCTCTTCCTATATCTGTCTCCCTAACTAAACTGTGAGCTCCTTAAAGACGGACTCCATGTCTTATTCCTCAATGTATCCCAGCCACGAGCATAGTACCAGGCACATAATAGGTCTTTGATCAGTGTGGATTGAATTAAATGAGAATGAAAGAATAATTAATAGATGGATACATAGATAGATGATAGATGATAGATAGATGGACGGACAGACAGACAGATAGATGGACGGACAGACAGACAGACAGATAGATAGATACATAGATACATAGATACATAGATACATAGATAGATACATAGATAGATAGATAGATGATAGATAGATAGATAGATAGATAGATAGATAGATAGATAGATAGATAGATAGATGATAGATAGATAGATAAATGATAGATAGATAGAACCTCTTTCCAGCTTCTATTGATATTAACAAAGAATAAACCACTAATCTGTTCATCTTAGCCTGAGACAGCAAGGATACAGCAGTGAGAATTTTATGTGAGCCACCCTGGAATTGACTGTTTTAGGCTTGCTTTTCATCCTCATTCACTCCTTTTCTTCCTCATTCTCTCAGGTTTTATTAACCTCAGCAACAATGATATTTGCTCTATCTCAAGACAAAGAAAAACAAAATGCTCTCTCTTTTTTTGTCTAAAATATCTAGATGAGAAAATTTTTATGTATCTCTGGTATTTTTAGGAATCAAGGCTTTTAAACATACCTACTATTCAAGGATGGTATTAAATAACTCTTAAACAAATGCCTGCCATAATTCCACTTTGCAAATTCTCCCTAGAAGTCAGATCTGGAGAGTGGAAAGACAAATACCTGGCCTGGCCATTGCTGGAACTTTTCATTTATTTTCTTCCTCAAGATCCACCATCCCAGAAACACAATCCATCAGCACTTCTGAGTGGCTGGCCCATGAAGAAGTGGAGAAACGTGGGAGGCACCCCTCGCTCCCCCACCAGCCCCTGCGAGACTCAACACGTGATTCCTTTTGGTTTCTTCATCTGTGAAATGAGGAGATTGAACCTCATGAATAGTAAGATGCTGTCTACCTCTAAAATTCTATAGTTTTCATATTTATTCAGTATTTAAGTATTAACTCTTAGTGTTTAAGAGCCATGGGAAAAAAATCTAACAACAATTAAAGTTCTTCTCTAAAGAGAAAATAATTTCCAAACTATGTGTGGTAGGCTGAATGATGCCCCTCCACACACACCCCCACCAAAGATGTCCACGCCCTCACTCCCGGATCCTGTGAACATGTTACATTACGTGGCAAGAGACTGCAGTATAGTTAAGGTTACAGATCTTAACACAGGGATTATCCTGAATTATCTGGGTGGGATGTGATGTGGCAGAGGAGAAGTCAGAGAGACTGAAGGGTGAGGGATTCAACCCACTGCTTAGCCACATGGAAAGCATGAGGAGGAACACAGGCCACCTCCAGGAAAGCCTGGCCCCTGGCTGACAGCCAGCTAGGGAATGGGGACTTTAGTCCTACAGCCACAAGGAACCGACCTGGGCCAACAACCTGAATGAACTTGGAAATGGAATCATCATGAAAGCCTCCAAAAAAGGAACAGCAGCCCTGACAACACATTAATTTCAGCCTTGTGATACTCAGAGCAAAAGCACTAATCAAACCATGAAGTACCCAGACTTCTCACCTATGGAAACTGTGAGATAATCAATTTGTGTTGTTTTAAGCATCTACATTTGTAGCAATGAACTATGGTAGCGATAGAAAAACTAGCATGGCAAATATTCCTCTATCATCTTTACCTTGACTTGATTTTCTACTTGTTTCTAAAGAAGGAAAAAGAGGAGAAAATGAAGTTCTATCACCATCTAAAGGATAGAAACTCAGCAAGCCTGTTTTCTGCTTTTAATTAAATGTCCACTAACTATATATAAACAACATCCTTGGTGTTTTCCCCCTTTAAGTATTTATTTTTAAAAAATTGTCAACTTTAACCATTGTAGAGTCAACCATTAGGTAAAGAAATTCTAATTAAAGTATATTAAGGAAAAGAATAATGTTTTGTTTTTTTGTTTTTTCCAACATCTTGCCTCTTTTTTCAATTTTGTGCTTTAATCAGAAGGAAGAAGGGGAAAAGAAAGTGCTTTTATCATATTGGCAGCCTTCATGCAACTCTTACTAAGAAACTTTTAGCATTTTATCACAACTTCCTCTGGCCAGAGAATTATGCCTCAGTAAACCTGTGACATGACTTCATTCTCTCCCGAGTACAATGTTTACTCCTTACAGAGCAATGACTGTGTGTCCGTCGCTGTGCTCAGGGCAACATCTGTGTTTTTCAAACTATGGATCATGAGCCAGTGATGGGCTGCAAAATTAATTGAGTGGGTCATGGCCAGAATTGTTTAAAATATGGAATAAAATAGAAGAGAAAATGTCAGAGCATATTACACATAGTAAGGGCAACTACTGTTTCATGAAATTTTTGTAAAAGTGATGTGTTTCTCTCTGTGTGTACATCTAGGTATACCGACTAAGAAATGTAAACAATGTGTTTCCTACTGCAGAGTATGGTCAAAAAAACTGAAAACACTTCTGGTTCATTATCTCATTTCATCCTTGCAACTACCTATGAAGTAGGTACAGTTATGTATTATCTCAGTTAGAAGATAAGGAAACTAAGGCTAAAAAAAGGTTGAACAACATACTCAGAATCAAACACCTAATAAATGAAGATTTGGGACTGAAATCTAGATCTGCATATTGAAGTCCATGCTCTTAACCATATGCCATTTCTCTTTAACAGGATTAAGAAACAAAACAAGAGGCCATGTTCCAAGCTCTGTGCACTCCTGTTGATAAATGGCCTAAACAAAGGAAATACACATAAATTTCCTAGACTAATCTCCTGCTTGCATAGATCAGCTCTGCTTTCTATCCCATCAAAACCATTTCACATGAAACATGTTTAGAATGAAGATTAGTTTGTAATATTTACTGGAATCAGATATGCTATATGCAGCAGTAGAATGGAGATGTCACAATCCAAAAGCCTGAACAGCATTTTTGTAAATTGTACATATCCCTAGAAATGGCATGGAATATTAGAGAATATTCCCCTCTCTTTCTCTTCCTATGTGTCCACATCTGTCTCTCCCGTTCACTTCTGGCCACTGGACTTCATGAGAGCATCAGAGAGCAAATCAAACACACAAAGCCACCAAGCCACATTCCCATTGTTTTCCTCATAATTTCTATTGTTGGCAATCAAATCAAAGGTAGAAAAATATTTTAAAGGATAGTGAATTATTTTTCTGATATTATCGTCTTACCTTTCATACCTTTTTGTGGAAACAGGACATTCTACAGAGAAACTTCTGAGAATCATCAGAAAGTATACAAAGTCTCAACTGGCAGATGATGTGATTTTCTGCAGAAATAAAACCAGTTCTTCTCCCTGTCCTATGTGGCAGGTTGAATGGCTTGCTGGCTTTTTGAGTGGTTTCACAGATCTGACCCAAGCAGATAAAAATGATTATAAGTATCGAATTCTCTTCCCACACCAATATAAATTCTGCCACTTTGCAAGGATTAAAGGAAAAAAAACTACAGACTCGCTGTGCAAACAGGGCTTGGACCAAGGTGGCCAGCCATGTGACCTCACCCCTATAATAATACTGAAAAACTGCACAGAATGAAAAGACCTAACTCACGTGGTGGCATTTGGCCGTGGAGTTCTGTGCATGTGAGAGGGGTAGAGTGTGTTCCTTTAAATTATGTTCAGTAAGCCCCTGATCCGTCCATTCCTTCCCATGGAGGGTTGCAGGGGATGAGTGAGCCCCTTTTACGCAAACTGAGGAAGTCTTTAGTCACAGCCACAGACAAACGTAGCCCCGCTGCGGAGCTGAAGAGCCTCGCTGACCACAGGGTCGCAGCCCAGATGCCAGAACCACCCACCGCCTCTGTCTTCAAGAGCTTTAGAACTGCAATTCATGAGCTTGCCACGACAAACATCCTGTAATCACTGAAAGTCTTCATGGGCTTCACCCTAAGCAAAGTGAACCTAGCCCTTGTTCACAAGGCCTCAGGAACTCCAGGCTGAGAGGTAGGGTTTTCTTCCAGGCCCCAGACCTTCCACTCACAATCCCGGAGTGGCCTGGTCATGATCTGGAATGACCTTCAAGGACCTGGTTCAATCGTTCTCACTGGTGCAGATTAGATTATCTGGCCATGTATCCATCAATCAAATCTGATGTTCAGATTGATCAAGAAGGTCAACCAAATCAGACAAATCGGTTGGGAGCAAACACTCATCCTCGGTGGAATTAAGAGGGTTAACACATTTCTCAGATATGGGACCAAAACAAAAGTTCCTGATACAAAACTAATGGAAAACTTCTCATTGCCAAACAGCCCATAATCACCAGCCTCAAAAACAGTAATTTCCCCAGCGGCTGCTGCCAGGGGACCCCTTGGACCACGCATTTTAGGGAGCTTCCAGCCCCAGAGCACTGACTGTACCCTGACCTCACACTCACGCTGCCCGGACCACTTCATTTGTTAAAAATGCCGCAGAACTGTCCTAAGTTCAGACAAAGCAGCACAGTTGAGGCCAATGTTGATTTTGCAGAAGAAGCCAGCAAATCGGGAAATTCAGATTCTATTTCAGGGACATAACTAGAAAGCCTTCTGCACCCAGAAAACCCTTCTGTGCTTCTAGTCTTAAGGGGCGTGGGACTATGCCTATAGGCCTTTTTGGAAAACATCCAATCTCTTTGTAGTATCATATCTCAAAAAAGGAAAAACTAAACATAGACACACACAGGGCTCACCCCCATCAGCTCTCTGCCTTCTTTTCTCAACCGTCCTCATCCCACCTGTGGATGGAAAAGAGAAACAGACTTTCTTAAAGACAGAACTAAAGCTCCCGTCTTTCCCATCACCTATCATCTTAACACTACCCGAATTCTTCCAGAAATAAAGCATGACAGTTGACCCTGCCAGCAGACAATTTTACCCTCCCTTGAGCTTGGCAACATTGAAAGAGCATTGCTTTCCCACTGATCCAATAGTTACTATTTGAATAATTACTCTGGATAATCACTACAAATAAACGTTCTCTCTATAATAGTAGCTGTTCCATTCTGGCTTTAATGTTATTCACTTTCTTCCAAATAAACATCATTTCCCAGTGCCTGGAAAGTTCCAGGCTTGTTCCAAATTTACATATTAGTTTTCCATTATCTCAGGGTAGCACTAATAATAATAATAACAGTTATAACATCTTCCTTCTCCTAGAAGAATCCTGGCTCACTTCTTGCACTTTTTGGGTTTGGAGTTCTCTTATGGGCTTATTTTTTTTTTTTCTTTCTCCTCCTCCTCCTTAGTGGAAAATGTTACTTCTAGCTGCTGGATTTAATTTAATTTAATTTAATTACAGCATTTTCCACACATGCCCACAGGCTCTTGGTAATAGTTGCATTTTTAATAAATCTAATATATAATAATGACTTTGTTTTTAATTTTCCACTGAGAGTTGGATCCTGGGTTGAATACGGAGCTCCAGACAGGAGCGTCTGGTTCACTCCATGTGATTGGGTTTCAGGGAACCAAGGGGCTTCTAATTGGAAAATGGCCATGTGCTCACCCTCTCTCCCTACACACCTGTGTTTAACGTCCTCAGCAGACATCCCAGAGGATGTGAAATGACCTACGGTTTCAGTTAAAATGACCAAATCAGTCGTACAGGCATTCCCCAGGCTGGACTATGAAGAGGAAAGGAAGGCATGCGGATGGTCCCTGGCCAAGGCCATTGTATAAAGTGATTTTATGGTGGTGGCCAGCATTCTGGCCATGGCCTTTACCAAGTGATCTGCAGCTTTCCAGCTATAGCTGCAAGTCACAGGGCCAATTCAGAGGTGTAAGCGCAGTCCAACCAAAAGATGAATCCTATGACCACTGATCTCTCCTTTCCAAAGACCACCCTATAAGCATTGTCAGTGTTCATGAATTGGCTTCTTTTTGACTGTATATGCTCAGTTAACTCAGCTACATGGCAGATTAACATAGCTCGGTATATTTTCTCCTCATCTTTCTCCCCTATCCCAAGTGCTCAGTGGGGAACTTACGACAGCATGTTCTCAGTAACAAATAGGGCCACCTGTATTAGGTGCTTCACCACGAGACACACGCCATTCTAAGCATGGCGCCTGTCCTACTTCCTACAAGTCTCTCATGCTATCATCCCCGTTCTACAGAGGAGGAAATGGAGACCCACAGAGGTTAGACGACTTGCCCAAGTTCACCTTGCTAGAAAACAGGACTGTCCAACCACAAAGTCTGGGCTGTTGGCCACCAGGTTGTACTTGCCCGTGGAGAGCCAATACAGCCAAGCCTGCGCAAAACACTCAGGAAGGGCTCTGCTTTCTTACTAACTGGGTGTCCTCTTGAGGTCAGGTGTAAGGGACCTAAACTCTGCTAGCCAGTAACAGATCTGCCTGTAAGAAAACCTCACTGTGGATTCCAAGCAGCTCTGTGAAAACTGGGCAAACAGAACAAGCCAGAACTTCAAAATGGCACTAAAGAGTCCCTGACAGGGTTTCTCGCCTGACCCTCCCAGAGGGCAGTTACTTCAAAAGGACAGCATAGGGGAACAGTTCCACCATGGGGCCCTGGCCCCCTTGCAAGCATCTACTTACGACCCATAGGCAGAGGCTTGAAGCATGGCCCATTTGAGTCTTTGCAGACGTCTCAGGACTCCCCCAGAACACAAGAGGCCTGTGAGGAGCTGCTCTGAGCCCATTACCTGCTCTCCTCCCTGCCTCCCTCAAAGCAGAAATGCAGGCTAGAAATCCACTCAGCTGAGGTTGAGAATTGGCTCCTAGACAAAGGAGAATCCCCAAACGTGTTGCCCTGGCCAAGCCCCTTTCTCCGTGTTGTCCTTTCTGGTGTGCAGGACAAGGGCCACAGGCTGCTGGGGACCTGTTGATCCTTGTGTTGTACATGTAAGTAATGAAGGCTCTGAAGCTGAAAGTGGCTCGTCCTACCTTTACCAGCCTAGTCAGCTAGACCTTGGACTTCCGTTGTTTTGTGTTTTGCAAACTGTCACATCAAGTGGTTGCCTACTCAGATAACAGACTGGAAATCAGCCAAAAAGAATGTATAAATAAGAGCTCTCATTTCAGTTGACAATGTAAACTGATACCCCCAAAATGTCTATATATGTCTATGATATGTGTATATATCATAGACATACATATCACACACACACACACACACACACACACACACACACACACACACACACACACACGCTTCTATAAAAAGCCTCCCTGAGAGAAACAGAAAACTCACTGACAAAGGAGCGTTTGCTTCTCTTTGCCTTGTATTAAGTGAGCTGGTGCTAATTTGAGGAAAATAGATTCAAATGCATTCAGTTTAACAAAATTAATATCTATTTTTTATTAATAAACTGAGTAGAATTCTCAGTGGGCACATGTTTCCACATCAGCATTTAAAATTAAGTATCGCTTCTGAACTTCAGAATCTGCGTGAATCCAAACACTAAGATGTGTCTGAGGATGGATCCCACTTTCCATCAGGTCTCACATGGGCCATAACAATAAGAGGAAACAGGGAACTCCCTGTTACATGGCAGGATTTGAGAATGGGCTGGACTGGTTAAAACACACACAGATTGCCAGTTTTCAAATACAGTCATGTTCAAAGACTATGTGGAAAGAATTAACGCTAAAAATACCATGAACTTATTTCAGACTACTTATGAAGATTCAAAAGTCACTTACAAGACAAAGGAAATGAGTGATTACTAAGGGACCTAATTACCATAAAGAACCAAAAAAAAAAGAAGTAGAGAAGACAGTTCTTGTCCTGGAGCCCCACAATCTGCTGGAGCGGCAAGACATTTGTTGAACACACTAGAAAACAAAGCAGCGCTGTCCAGGGCCCAGAATTACCTCTGGGAAAAGAAATTTTCATGTGTCAGATTGGCAGGGGCAGTTAAAGAGCATCTGGTGAAAGAATAACAAACAACTACATTTTCACTTTTTAATTTTTTCAAGTGTCTTTCCGTGTCACTAAACTGATCAGCTGTTATAAATCCCAGGTATAATTAGCTTCGTGGATGTCATGTACAAAGGAAAGTTAAATCACTCCCTTCTGCAAAATATAAATGTGCCTGATGCACCTAATCTCCTCGTAGACGCCACCCCCCCCCCAAATAAAAACACTTACTACAAAGTCATCCACTTTCCAGCTGGACTCCTTGACTCTATTTTATTAAGAATGATGTCATCCACTACTCCTTAGGTTACTTTAAAATACTTTTTTTTTATTTCTTCCTTCATAGAAGCATCTAACCAGAAAGATACTCTTCAGACCAGAATCGTTTGCAACTTATCCAGGGTTTCAAATACCCGAGGGAGAAGGCCACCAAGGGGGCCAGGGCCCGGCTGGCAGAGACGGTAACGAGGGCTTGCATCCAGGAAGCGCTTCGGTGGGAAGACGCTCCGAACACACACCTCACTGAATTCTCACAAGCTCGAGGTGTAGTTTATTCTCTCCTTTTGGTGATGGGGAAGCTGGGGCCTGAAAGGCTGAGTGACTGGCCCAAGGTCAAAGTGCTTCACAAGCACGGCTGTCCAAGTTTCTTGCCCTGGTTCCAGCCAGTGTGCCCAGGTGCACAGGACCCCGACAGCATGCCATGGGCCGCAGAGAGTGCCCAGGGCTGCAGTCAGGAGGGCAGCGCCGCGGGGCCCCCAGCTCTCACGGGCTATTACCCATCCCGCCAGTATCAGGCACAGGAGGATGTGGTGAAGGCTCTCTAGGGACCACTTGTATCTCCTGTGACGAGGGCCGTACCACGCCTCCTGCTGACCCACGACACCTCCACAGGCACGGGATGACGAGCACGCAACCCTTCATGGGTTCCTGCACCTCTCCAGCAGGCTTTACCAAAGGGATTCCTGCAAGGTGATCCCGGGAAAAGTCCTTTGCTTTGACTCCATATTAGGCTCTTGAAAACCTGCCCACTTTCCCACCGTTTGTGCAAATAGGCACTATTCCCACCATAGCTGCACCTTTCATCTCCCACCAAGTGCAGATCCATCCTCAGCCCCGCCCGCAGACCTCTGCAGGAGGGATGTTAACTATGCCTTTTATTTTCTGTGTTTCTGATGCTTTGACATCTGAGACTGGCTGATCTGAGGGTCGGCCCCTCCCAGCATTCACAGTGAGCGTGAGCGATCTACCTGCGAGGGCTCCTTTCAAACGCAGACCAGCCAGGCCAGAGCCCACACCCCAGCCACTTCCTTTATTGGCCCGCAAACACCAGAGCCCTGCACAGGTGCCCTGGTCACCCCAGAGCCGGGCAGCGGGCAAGGAAGGATGGCCCTCAGGCCCAGCGCCCACGGAAATTATTCAGCCTGGCTAATCCCGTATGTGCTTACCTGCCTCGCCCACCTCTTCCGCAGAAACCACAAAAAGGCTCTTACCCAGGGTTTCTCCCTCTGCTGCCTGACTGACCCCGGGCCTCCCCATCCCCATTTCCACACCCCACCACAGCATACCCCGCCCCCTCCTCCTGGGAACTGTGAGGAATAAACTCTTTCCAATGACAAGAGTCTCTTGATCTGTTGGCCTCACTATACCTCACATTTTCTATTAATACACTGTATTTTAAAACAGAATGGCATCAAACCCCAGACCCTATATCTCCCAAGCTCTTGGAAACATTGACTCAACCTTTGGAGGCCCCTACACTTGGCTTAAGGGACAGGAACCCACTCTGTACACACTCATGTGTGAGCAAAAGGAACCTGCCACAACCCTCGCCAAAGGAACTCTTGGTCTCCAATTTCTCTCCAAAAAATCTTCCACATCTTTTATAATCTTGAAGTGAGTGCTGAGCAAAAGGTAACAAAACCACGTCCACAGTCCTTAGCATGCTCCAAGTATTCTTTCCCTGTGGTTCCCTTTTCCAAGTGGTCTTTCCCTGTGATACTGTTATCAGTCCCCAGCAGCAACTAAAATGGACACAGAAAGAGTCCCAATTTAATATCCTCTCATATAAGCCTCCTGGTTCCACAGATCTGCAGCTGCTGGAGAGGCGCAGAGTTGTCAAAATTGTGTCTAGAGGGCTTCACTCATCAATTACAAACTTACTCTCACTTTACAAATGAGGAAACAGGCTCAGTAAATGAAGCTTTTTATCCCAAAACCTCAAAGAAAGTCAAAGAGAAGTACAAAAAAAGAAAAAATAAATAATAAACCAAAACAAAGCAAAATAAGCCAACATCGATGATAAAAATCTCACCGAAAAGCTACGTATTCTTATGATCATTTAGCAATACATACAAATGTTGAATCACTATGTTGTATACGTGAAACTAACATAATGTTATATGTGTCAGTTATACCTTAGTTCTTTTTAAAAAGCTGGCGATAAGTCACTGTACCAAGGAAGGTATCAGCTCCCCTGAGAAGGAGCCCATTCTCTGTGCTCCACAGGCCCCTGTGCACACGTCACTGTGACCCATGTTGCCCCTGTTGTCTTACTCCCTATCTCCTCCTAAGAGCCTGAGCCACTTAGGACAAGATCTGATTTAGCTTCGAAAATCCATCAAAAATTACTATGTACCTTCCATATTCAAGATACTGGAATAAAAAAGATGAATAAGGTGTGGCTCCTGCCCTCAAAGCATTTGCAATCTAATTTCAGCAGGTGGAGGATGAGGGGGTGGAAAATAAATAGGCAATTTAATATACCACACTAAGAGTAAAAATTGAAATATATCCAAGATCATATAAAAGCGTAACAGGTGGGGGAAGTCTTCTTGCAGAAAATGACAGCTTTGTCTTGGACGATGAATGGGAGTTGGCTAGTAAAGGTAAAAGGAAGGGATGACAGAAGGGTGCTCCAGGCAGGAGGCAAGGCCTGAGTCTAATATCGTGTTGTGCGTCCAGAACTACCAGTCATATAATCTCCTAGAGAGTCAAGTTCAAGGCAAGGAGCAATGGGAAGCAGGCTAGGAGGCAGTCAGGTTAGGGAGATGGTGGAGGGGATCATTGGGCTACATTAAAGAGCCTCAGTTTAATTACTGGGGATCATGGGGAGTCACTGAAAGGCCAGAAAGGGTAACAGGGAGATTTGCATTTGCCCAGAGACGGAAGAGCCAGAATCAGGAAGGCCTTGAAGACAGCATTGCAGATTGGACCGTATCTGTGCAAGTGTAAAGTCCTGATAAACTATGCTTTTCTAAATATATCAAGTCTAATTCCCATTCATTGTCCCAGTACATTTAGCTCTATGAATTCTAGAATCTGCAAAACTGATTTGATCTTTCAGGCCTAAATTAAGACAATCTCTGAAGAGTCAGGCAATTGGTTATCCCAGAAATATTGTTTACGTTGAGATTATTCTTACCACGGGTTGTACGTGAGCATCAAAGGCACTCATATGGAAAGCAATGAAACACAACCAGGAGAGAGAACTCTTAGAGTTTAGATATGGGTAAATCCTTTCTGTGCTATTTTTTATGTGGTGAAAAAGGATTTTTTAATTACTTGTTAACTATAGTCTCTCCCCCTTTAAAATATAATGAAGATTTAAACCAGGAAGTTCAAACTGGCTGTGTTTATTTCATCCCATTCCATAAGAATTGATTTAGGGAATAATTTTACTCAGTGGTGGAAATGAAAAGAGAGCACAGGCCTGAAAATTCCAACCCCATCAGTCAACAAGCATGGTCTACAGTATGCAAATACCTTAGCAGGAACTCTGTGGAAATCATTTTCCCTTCTCTACTTTGAATTAGTCCTTTGGAGCTTTAAAACTCAAAATCAGAAGTTTCCTCTTACCAAATGTCAGCTCTGGAAAATCACTCCCTACCCCACAAAACAAACTCTCTTTGGGGTTCCCCAAGCTGAAGTTGATTTCCTGACTCTACCAAATGCTTATACTCATTAATGTTTTATGTCCTCTAATTGAGGAAATTCTCTCTTTCCAAAGGCATAACTATTTCCAACAAGATCCCACTGCTTCTCTGTGACAAGCCTGCCAGGAGAATTCCTGCTATACATTTCAGTATTTTCTGATTTCTGCCAGCTGAAGGGAGGAGCTGCACCCACACCATCCCCTCCCTCAACCAAGATGCATTTATTTCCAGATGCATGATAGGAATGAACAGAGGATTGTCTGCTGATTCCCTTGAAGCAAGAGGCTTGCAGGGAAAAGTTTTAAATTACCATTATTTATTCTTTCTTCCGTTTATTATAAGACATCTCTATAATTATCCCTATCCCCTCACCCACCCAAGTTAAAAAATTGACTTGGGGTCAAAAGTTGGGAGAGGGGGTCAGGGGCTGGGTAAGTCATTGTAAAAGAATGCCAGATAACCAAAGTTAGTGTATCTAAAGTGAGCAGAACCCTTCTGGAATGATGTCATAATTACTAATACAATGAAGTATTTGATCTGTATAGGAAACACCATGGTTAGAAAATGAAAGAAAAGCTCAGAGAGTTACAATGACTTACCCACATGCCAAATAACTAGAAAAAAGGTAGTATGGAGCTGGAGTCTGGTAGTCTTGAGGCTGCCTGACTCCACACCCCAACGTTCTCTGCACTGTGTCTACCATCCTGAAGAGGAAATGAACACTTCCCCTGCTCAGATCTGAGTGGACCCACAGCTGCATTGCAACCAGACCCAGTCCTTCATGAGATAATAAATGCTGGTGTGGATATGGAGAAAAGGGACCCTTGTGCACTGTTGGTGGGAATGTAAATTGGTGCAGCCACTATGGAAAACAGTGTGGAGGATCCTCAAAAAATTATTACCGTATGATCCAGCAATCCCACTTTGGGGAATATATCCAAAGGAAATAAAAACACTAACTCAAAAAGATATGGGCACCCACATGTTCACAGCAGCATTATTTACAGTGGCCAAGATATGGAAACAACCTAAGTGCGCATCTATGGATGAACAGATAAAGTTGTGTTTTATATAGACACACACCAACATATTGGAATATTTTTCAGCCATAAAAATGAAGATATCCTACCATTTACAACAACATGGATCAATCTTGAATGCATCATGATAAGTGAAATAAGACAGAGAAAGACAAATACTGTATGATCTCATTTACATGTGGAATCTTTACAAAAAACAAAAACAAAAAAACTAAACTCATAGAAAAAGAGACCAGGCATGGGGTTACCAGCATCAGAGGGTGGGAGGGAAGGGGAATTGGAGCAAGCTGGTCAAAAAGTACAAATTTCCAGTTATAAGATAAATAAATACTAGGGATGTAATATACAACATGATGACTATAGTTAACACTGCTGTATGGTATATATAAGTTGATATATAACAAGAAGAGAAACCTTTTGTTCACACTGTACATATGTGCGATGATGGGTATCAACTGAATCCACTGTGATCATCATTTCACAAGTTGTGTAAAGCAAACACCATCATGCTGTATGCCTTAAACTTATACAGTGACATATGTCAATTATTTCTCAATAAAACTGGGGAGGGAAACTATGGTCCTTAATAATGAGTACTATTAAAATTATAAACACCAGATTTATGAAAACCATTTCAGCTATTATACCTTATGATACCACTTTATTACTTGTTGAATAAATCCTTCCTAAATTGAAATGTAACCCTTCTATAGCACTATTTCTCTATTCAAATAATTTCACTGACATCCCATTATCAAGTGATGAAGTTCAAATTCCTCGGTGGGTATCAAAGCCCTTCATTTCTGAAACAGAGTCTTTTGGCACCAAATGCTTATGGGTTCTTCGGGTTCACTAAGCTGGAACAGACTGTGGTGAGCCGGAGGGCAGGTCTGAGCAATCTGCTTTATAATTGTCGAAGCTGAATGATAAGTACCTTCTGTCTACTTCTGGAATATCTGAAATTTTTCTGTAATAAAAAGTATTACTTAATTACACTCTAATAGCACCGTATTTCCCAAACTAAAAGTATGGTATTGCCATGTACCACCTTCATAATTTTGGCCATCTCTTAGTAGTATGTAATATCATATGTAATATGTTTCTTTATATTGAATTTAAAACTGATCCACTGTTATAGTAAGACTCATGATAATAACATTCATTCAATCACAGATTTAATGTGCTAGCGATACCATCTTCCAATGTACATTAAAATCCATATGTAACTATCAAAATAAAAATATTTCTACCTGTGCCATTAACAACAATCATTCATACCAACAATGGTATACAGGTCGTACTTCAGGAAGCAGCAACAGAAGAACAGGACTGAGGCTTGGCCCTTGACACGATCAACAGGTAGTTGAATTACACTGAAACAAAAGGAATGTTGAGAAGACGAGTTAAAAAATAACGCCTTTGTAAAGTTTGAAGGGGGCCAACCTGAGAAAGACTTCAAAATGCCAAGTTAAAGAATTTGGGTCATTTGGTGGAAGTTTCCATTACTGAGGAAATGGAATTATCAGAGCTACATGTCAAGAAAGCTAATCAAGATGCAACGTGTTAATGGTTAATTAAATTCCTGATCTCCCCCACCCCAAATCTCCTCTTCCCACAGTTCTTTCCTCTTCGGTAAATAACCCTCCCCCCACCCCTCATTCTCCAAGTCACTCCGGCTGAAACCCTTGGCTCTCTTTCTCTTTGATTCACACCCTTTCCATCAGCAAATCCTTGTGGTTCTACTTTCAAAATAACTCCAGCCATTTCTCACCATTGCCACAACCATCCTTCAGCCAGAGCTGTGTTTGTCTCTTGCTGGGATTATTATAACAGCCTTCTAATGGCTCTCTGCCTCCATCTGACTGCCCTTACAGTCCCTTCTCTACAAAGCAGCAGCAAGCATATTTTTTTCAATAAATGCTCTATTGTATTATTCTACAAGAACAACATTGTGCTCTTACATAACCATAGTGCAATTTTCAACACTGAGAAAATTAGCATTGATACAATGGTATTATCTAGTCCACAGTCTATATTCACATTTCATCAACTGTCCCAATAACGTCCACAGCTGCCTGTTTCTTCCCAGTGCAGAATCCAATCCTGTATCACATGTTCCATTTCTTTGTCATGTCTCCTTAGTCCTTTTAGTCTGAAATAGTTCCTTGGCCTTTTTTGTGTTTCTTGACCATGCTATTTATGAAAAATATAAGCCAGTTCTTTTGGAGAAGGCCATTTGACTTGAGTTTATCTGATATTTCTCCATTATTTGATTCTGGTGATATATTTTGGGGGCAGGAAAACCACAGAAGTGGTATGTGCCCTCAGAGCATCATTTCCAGAGGCACATGATATTGATTTGTCCATTTTTGGTGATATGAATGTTGATCCCTTGTGGATGACTGCCAGGTTGACCATAAACTAAGTTACTGTTTCCCCTTCATACTTCCTTTGCAGGTAAGTATTTGTGCAAATATATTGTTCAACTAACTTTCAACCACTAGTTTAAGCATCCATTGTTGATTTATTAACTTCATTATTCCTTCTACATTTATTAGTTGACAGTATGATCTAAGGAAGAGCTTTTCCATCTCTCCAATGTATTTATTTATTCATTCATGCATTCATCATTTACAGTAATAAAACACATGAATCATGCTCAAATTGGCTCAGATTTTGCTATAGGCAGCCTCTTCAAGTTAGTTGCTGTGTTCTTTCAAAGAATAATATTAATATTAATAAGAATAAGAATAAACTTCTAATTTGGGGATCATTTTAGATGCACAGAAAAGTTGCAAAGATAGTGCAGAGAACTCACATACATTCTTCACCCAGTTTCCTTCATTGTGCCCCACTTTACATTTCCTTGATACATGTGCCAAAACCAAGAAACCAACAATTACACATTACTAAGAACTAAACTCCAGACTTTGAGAGTTTACCAACTTCCCCACTAAGGTCCCTCCTCTGTTCCAGGATCTAATTCAGGACACTGAATTGGAGTGTCACTGCTTCTAGACTTGAAAGCTTCCTTTTAAAACATAAGTAAGAGAGAGGGAGGGTAGTGAGAGATGAGGTGGGCCATTTTAGGGGCTGTGTTGTACTGATCCCAGTCACGGGCAGAGCAGCGATTTACATTCCGGCTCCTCTTAGAAAACAGAATAAATCCCACAGGTTAGTTGGGAGGGAAAGTGAAGACAGGTGACCCAGAGGATGCCAGGTTCTGAGAGACATAGAGGACGAGGCAGGGAAACAAACTACGGATGACCCTTTGGCCCACTTTGCTGAAGACAAGCCTTGATGACAAGGTTTGTGGTGGAAAAACCCTGAGGAGGTGTTTATGGTATATTGCTGTCAGTCAGTGCAATCATTCCTTGGACCTCTTCTAGAAATTTCCATGAAGACTTACGCCACTTCTCAACATTCCTTGGATTTCATACTTGCTTCTCTAATTTTCTTTCTGGCACCTGGCTGGCCTCCCTGGGTGACGGCCTCCAAAGGAGTCAAGAGTGTCCGTGTGAGAACCCCCCAGTTCCCTAAGGCAACTGACCTCAGCAAGTCAGCTGCATTTATAACGTCTGCGTTGCTTCCACCCAAGGCCCCTTTGGTGCCTTAACAGCAGATACCACACAAAGGGAGAGAAATATTCACCTTCTAATAATCTTGTCTCACTTACCCGATCCTCTGTCAGCCTGCTTTCGGCTTCGGATTACATGTCCACCTGGTGGCCATCCCTTCCTCCACTGGGTGTCCTTGCCGTCCTTCAAGGCCCCACTGCAAAGGACACAGACAGAGGGAGAGGGAAGTTTAATTCTGCCATCTACAGTTCAGATTTTGAAATTCGGAACTGATGTTTATATGGAAAAAATATATATATGTTTTCCTCTTACATACAAAATGCAGAGGAAAATTGTTCAACGCAATTTGGAAACTCTGTCCACCCGTCAACTGACAATGCAGCATCTCCTGGCAACAGCTGAATGCAGTGCAAATGCATAGTGGGAAATTTGGAATATAAATGAACATTCACTTTTAAATAGGTTTTATAAAGCAAACTCACTCCAGGAACTGCAGTCCTACAAAATTTAATCAACTGCAGAAGAACTATTATAGTTTGTGCATGTTTAAGGATTAAATGGTTCAAAATATTTGGACTAGAACAGTCTCCTGGTTTCTTTCCAAAGAGGTTCTCCAACAAGGGTTACCTCAGTGCAAGCAAGCCCAGGTGACATTTTTATATTTTCCAGGAAGCTCTTATGCCAAGATTCAGCCCACAGAGAATGATCAAGTCTACATTAAAACTCCCCAAAGTAGGAATTGAGACCAGGAAATAAGATGTTCTCACTTCACCAGTGTATTTAGCACCAGGGCTCCAAGTGTAAGAGTTGCACCGGACACAGGTCTCAGTCCTGGCAGAGGGTGTGTTACAGGGCCCACAGCTCTCACCTCCGCCTCCCCTGTTTCCTGTAGTAAGAAGGGAGGGTCTGCTCCCAGGGTCAGAAGCAGGCGTGAAACAGCCTGGCTGGAGAGGCACGCTTGGCCTGGCCTGGTGTCCTGAGGACCTGAGAACGTGGGCCGAGCCCAAGCTGGGAGTATCTGCAGTCAGGGAGGTTGGGAACGGGTGCCTCCTGGCCCTCCCCGCCCCTTGCCTCTGACTCAAAGTCGCTGGCCTGATGACCTTGCTAATGGCTGGCCTCAGAATCACTGAGTACTTGCTGTCACAATTCTGAGCAGTAATTCCAAGGACTGGTTCATCAGCGCTCTCCCACCGATGTTGTTGGGGTTTGAACGCGGGGAGGAAGAACTCACCTTGCCAATGCTGGATTGTCAATCAGGACACCACTCTTGCCTGACACTGCTTGGTCACGTGACTTGAGATGGCTGCTTAGCCTCACTTGGATCCGTTTTCCCACATGTAAAGTGAGAGTTTGGGGTAGATTATTATAACGGAAAGTGCCCGGGTCTAAGAGTCTGTCTTGCCAATGGGTTTCAGCCCCGGGCAAGTTCACTCTCGATTCTGGAAGACCAAAAATAACAATGGAACGTTCTTGGGGTGAAAGGGTTTATACCCAACTTTATTCCCACAGTGGCAGGTCAGTCACTAGAATCCCGTCCACTCAGAGCGAGTCTGCGTGCAGCAAGCCAGTCTCTGCCTCTGGGCCTCTGTCCTCGGCGCTGCCACCACTCCAGCCTCTGCTCTGCTCTCCTGCAGTCATGCAGCCCTGCCACCGTGCCGCCCAGAGCACTGGGCAGGGCTCTTTATATAGAGTCAGTAATGACGCATTGCTCCCACGTGTGCACAAGCTAGCCAACCAGGGCCAGGTGAGAATCCTGGCCACAGGAACTCTCATTTTATCCACACCTGCTTTTAAACTTTGGGGGGTGAAAAACAGGTTCATGTGGTGACAGTTTTGTTACCAGACTCAGTTTATTCTCCTTGGTCCTTGTCCCCACCGAAACAAAGAGCTGAAAGGCAGAGACACAAGAGCAAAGCAGAGAGAAAGTTTTATCTGAATACACTCCAGGGGAGGATAAGGCCAGAGGGAGACAACAGCCCATGCTTTCAGGCAGGAAGCCTTTATATTGCATTCTGGGTAACGGGTGCCTCTTTGATTGACAAGGTGAGGTCATTCGACTGACAGGCGCATTTGCATAGCCTCCCTCTCAGCACGCATGTCCTTTCCCACAATGAGGGTGGCTTGGGCGGTCCTTAGTTCTGTTCCATTGTGCGCACCCTGGGATCTGGTTGGGACCCGTTTGGCCTGGTCCCCATAGGCAAGGAAGTTCTCTCCCTACATAGCCACTGTTGTCTTCATCTGGGACCCTACCTGGGCAGAATTTGGGCGGTTTTTTTTCTTTGATCCTTATCTGGACAGTTTTTTCTTTGAACCTCATCTTCCCCTTCCCCGGCTGCTCATGTCTATCTACCTAACTTTCCTCACAGTTTTGCCGCAGGTGTGGGCATTTGTCAAAACCTCTCCAAGTGTGCCCTCTAAATATGTGCCATTTATTTTATGCCAGTTGCATCTCAAGGTGTTTTTGAAAGAGGATGTGTGATGTTCCACATAGGCAAAGCATCTTTAAGTATTCCTTCTGTCTGTTAATAGTGGCCGTGGGAAGGGAGGATTTGGGTTGGGCACCAGGGGAGCAAAAACATAAGGAGTTTGCTTTCTACTTTCATACACTTTTGTATTGATTGATTCTGATATCATGATCATGTTCCAATTGTGTCATTCAATCGATTTAATTTTAAACCTTATAACTTAACACTGAGAATTGTTTCAATTTGCGTGCTTATTGTGACATACTACTTTCTAATTGTATAGATTTCTGGGAGGGAATGAGACATAGAGAAAGCCATTTTGCTGAAGGGTAGGAAGAGAAGAGGAAAATTGTACCATAGCACACAATGCGGGCAAGAGGAGGCCCAGGTAGGAAGCTGCAGAAGGAGGCTTTGGACATCCAGGAAAAGCCCGGAGAACTGCCCCAGGGCAGCTCTAGAAAGAACCCAAGCCTGGGAATCAAAAAGCTTCCACACAGATTCTGCCACTCACCACTGATTTGGTTCCTAGGTGAGCCGGGAGTGGGGCGCAGGCATCCGCATTAGAGCTCTCAAAGGGATTCTGATGTACAGCCGGGATGGGGAACTACTGCCCTAAATGGTATGAAAAGGAAACCTGTTCCCAAAGGCTGGAATGCTGATGCTCGGTTCTATTTAGAGTAAGACCTGCCCAGTAGATGGCGCTATTATCTCTGAACCCAAACTGAGAAACTCCCCAAGTGCCTGCATCTCTCACAGAATGAAAGTTTGGAGAATATGGTTGAGGCCCAGGCTGTGGAAAGCCTTGACTGGCCATCAAAGAAATTTAAGTTTACTGTCTATTCAACGTGATTTCAATCCTCCCTGTGAGCAAAAGAATCATGAAAGACATTGTTGGAAAAATTAATCTAATAGAAAACCAAAGGATGGGTTGTAGGGGATGGTGACTTGTTCAAGAGGGAAAACCAAAGGACCTGGAGCTTCCAGAGTTCACAGACAAGTAAAAAAACAACAACAATGATGATGATGGTGATGATGATGTATTATCCTAGATCAAATTAATGTACTGTTAGTATGCAATAGAGTATTATTTAATTGACTGACTGTTACTATTACTATAGAGCACTGACTCTGTGCCAGATACTGTTCTGAGCACCTAACCTCTGAACTATCTAGTCCTCATGGCAAAGCTATGAAATAGGAATTTTTATTATTCCAGTTTTACAGAGGAGTAGACAGGTTGAACAACTGGCCTAGAATCCCCTATACATATATGACATAGATAGATAGATAGATAGATAGATAGATAGATAGATAGATAGATAGATAGATAGGTAGATAGATAGAATTAATGCAGGTAATGAGTTAGACTACACCTGATTCATAATAAGTGTTCTGTAATTTTTAGTTCATGTTTATATTATTTATATACATATGGTGGAGTTGAGACTCAAACCCACATGGTCTGGCTCCAGACTGTGCTCTGGTCACTAAATGGTTTCATGTTTCCCAGCCTCTGTGATAAATAATAATTATTATTATAATACCATGTCACAAAAAGGGCAATCATGACAGAGATTGGAACAGAGGATAAGATAATGAATGATGAGTCTGGCCTTACTCACGTTGAATTTAAGGTGAGGATGGGTATATGGCATTTAAACTGCTGAGATTGCTTGGCCCACACTCAGTCAATATAGGATTCCCTTTTACAACTTTTCTGAGTGGTTATTATAAAGTCTGAAATGGAAGGGAGGGTCACTCTGTCCAAACGTCCCATCTGTTCCTCATAAGCAAGTTCTTCCCTCTTTGTCAGAATCACAGACAAGGTGAATGTTTCCCCACTGCTTCCTCTGTGCCTGAGAGAGAGCACAGCTCCTGCTCTGCTCTCCCGCACACCCGATTTCACGTGGCCACACCCTGGCTTCTCAAAGAAACAAGGACACACTGAAGCCAGAGGGGCATGATATTTATTCTTTAGGTAGAAATACATTTTGCCATTTTTCATGTGTACTTTCATTTGCATTTCATTGCAAAGTTTTCAAGTCCCTTTTTCCTGAAGGCTAGAATCTCTAGTTGACCTTAATTGGTGTAGACGTGGAATGAACTGCAGGAACCCAACAGTAAGAGAAAAAAAAAGAGGCGCCACTCAGGAACTGAACTGTCACTGAGCTGCCCAGATAATATGATATAAACAGGAAGTGTATGGATCTAAGTCCCAGATCGAAGAGCTGTTCCTTCAGTACCATCAAACTACATGCCAATTCATGGTAAGAGCCCAAATGAAGGTCCTAGGGATTACTAGACTGTCTATTTAACTTAAGATCTGTCTGTTGAAAAATAACAAATAACAAATACGTATCGTAAATAAATATTATAATAAATTAAATATGATAATTTGTATATACATTTTAAATAAATTATATTTAGTATATTAGTTTCATTAATTTTATTGATTTAAATATATAGCCAATATTAATTTATTTTATTTACATCACTGAATATAAAATGATAAATTATATATTATCATAAAAATAATAGATTTTAAAAATAAATATATTTATACATAAACACACACACAAATCTTAGTATGTCATTTCATTCAATTCCTTGCTAGCTATACAACTTTGCGGAAGATACCTAAGTTTACTTGACTCAGTTTCCTTGTCTGTAAAATAGTATTCCCCACCTTATAAGACAGTTGACAAAAAACAAATGAATTAATGCATGTAATCAGTTAGAGCCAGGCCTATTCATAATAAGTGCTCAATAAATTTTAATTCTTATATTTACATTACTTATCTCCTTTGAGTCACATAGCAACCTTATGGAGCAAGATGGATACACAGTATTACTTTCATTTAAGTTTCACAAAGGTTATGAGACTTTCTCAGTCATATAGCTGGTAAGTCTGTGAGGGAACTAGAAAAAAGCAATTGACAGATAATAGATGTTCTATAACATTTGCTGCTGCTGTCATTGTGATTTGACAATACCAGTTTCAATCACAAATATTCTGACTCTGGTATCAAGTTGTTTTATCTCTTTTATTCCTTTTTATTTTTCCTCTGCACTTGGGATTCTGTGGTGAATAGGAATATAGTTGAAAAGTGGAGTCCTAGCCAAATCTTGTATGTCACACCATTATTTATAAAACACTTCAAACACCCAGATTATCCAAGTCTTAATAAAGCAAAGTAAACTTAATTCCTCCAATTAAAACTAAGGCTTAAAAATTCAAGTCATGCAAAATTTATACTCAGACTTTTGATCAACTTGATTTTTTTTATTTTTTATTCACAGATAATGTCTATTTTTATCTACACTTTCAGAAGCCAACCCAAAATGTTCAATTCATACTAATAAATAATGCCTGTTTAAATTTTTTATTACACTCCCTTAGGGGGTTGATTGGATTGGAGAAAATAATTTTGAGAGATAAGGAAAGTGTGGAAGAAAGAACTGATGGGAAGAAAGGCAGATAAATGTAAGTTAAGTCAAGGCACAATCACCCATTTTAATAATTCTGAGGGCACACTAGGCACTACATTATATTCCACTCTCCTGGGACTCTAATTTTACAACTATAAATGTTTGAAATTTGGATAGCAGGGCATCTGTGAGAGTCAAAGTTTAATTTTGATTTTTAAATTTCAAATCAGAAGAAAAAAATATTGCTAAAATAATTACAATAAACATATAAGCTCTTTAGTAGACTTCTCTAAAATAAATGCAATATTAATATATAAAAATATCTCCTATGGGAGGTATTAAAGATGGCGACATGAGAAGTGAGACAGAAACCTCCTCCCAAAAACTACATATAATACTAAAATACAGCAAATACAACAAATCATGAATGAGCAACAGGAAAGACTACAACAGACTGCCTACATCTGGGGAAAAGAGAAGACCTCACAAAAAAGGGAAAGCACCAAAGCCGTGATCTGGCAGGACTCAAGCCCTTCCCCAGCCCCAGCTCACCAACTGGAGGAGCAGGGAGTGGGTGGAGGCCTAAGACTGCTGAACGCACAGCCCTGGAGATCTGTTCTTGGAACACAAACCTACATTACATGGTGCTCTGGAGATTAGTGGGTTTGGAAAGCAAAGACAGGCAGAATACTCAGAGAGACTGAGATTCCAGCCCCTTGTGGAGAACAGATACCCACAACTGGCCACTCTGGACAAAAGAAAGGTGAGCACTCTGAGAGACTTCCCAACAGTGAGAGGGCTGCTAAAGAGGCAAGGATTGCATAGAGCTTGCTGCTCAGTGGAAAGGTCAGGTGGACAAAATCTTCCCAGTGCACTCAGCCCAGTAGATTGGGCACTTTCAGGAGTTTCAGATGCTCCATCCCCCTAGCTGGCAACACAGAACCAAGGTCCCCCACCAAAATATGCAGCCTGCCGCTCCTTCCTCCCAGCCAGCACCAGCTTGGAAACCTGCTGCCCCAACCATTGCGCCAGGCCAGCCAGAGGGTGGCCCTGCCTATGGCAGCTACAGGGGCATAGCATAGAGGCAGCTCCCTGTGCACTTGGCCCACTGGCACTGGCAGTGTCGGCATGCAATGCAGCTGGGAAGCAGGAAAGAGCACTTTTCTCCCGAAAGGCAACAACACCGCACACCTGTGATCCCCACCATCAATCCAGGTGCTGAGAAACTCCAGAGAGTAGAGCTTCTGGGCGCTAGAGGGCACTGCCTACACAAAGTTTAATTCCATATTATTCATTACAAATATGAAACATCAAAAGAACCTGGTACAAACCAAAAAACCCACAAACACCAGAAAGAGGGCTCAGTGAAACTGAAATCACTGATCTTCCTGAAAAAGATTTCAAAATGAAAATCATAAACATGTTCACAGAGCTACAGAAAAATATTTAAGACCTCAGGGAGGAATTAAAGAAAGAGATAGAAACTTTGAAAAATAGAGTATCTGAAGTAAAACATACAATGGAGGGATTTAAAAGCAGATTAGATGAAGTAGAGGAGATGGTATATGAAATAGAAATTAGAGGACAGGAATACAAAGAAGCTGAGGCACAGAGTGAAAAAAGGATCTCTAGGAATGAAAGAATATAAAGAGAACTGTGTGACCAATCCAAGTAGAACAATATTCACATCACAGGGGTACCAGAAGAAGAGAGAAAAAAGGATAGAAAGCTCCTTTGAGGAGGTAATTGCTGAAAACTTCCCCAATCTGGGGAAGGAAATAGTCTCTCCGGCCATAGAGGTGCATAGATCTCCCAACACAAGGGACCCAAGGAAGACAACACCAAGACATATAATAATTAAAATGGCAAAGATCAAGGACAGAGTATTAAAAGCAGTCAGAGACAGAAAAAACATCACCTACAAAGGAAAACCCATCAGGCTATCATCAGACTTCTCAGCAAAAACCTTACAGGCCAGAAGGGAGTGGCATGATACATTCAATGCACTGAACAGAAGGACCTCGAACCAAGAATAATCTACCTGACAAGATTATCATTTAAATTTGAAGAAGGGATTAAACAATTTCCAGAAAAGTAAACATTGAGGGAACTTACCTCCACAAATTGTCTCTACAGTGTATTTTGGAGGGATTGCTATAGATGGAGGTGCTCCTAAGGCTAAATAGCTGTCACCAGAGAAAATAAAACTACAGTAAAGGAAGACCAATTAAATACTAAGCAAATGCAAAATTATATCAACTACCCCAAAAGTCAGTCAAGGGATACAGAAAGAGTACAGAATATGACACCTAATACATAAAGAATGGAGGAGAAAGAAAAAGAATAGAGGGAGGAAAAAGAACCTTTAGATTGTGTTTGAAATCTTTTCTAAGAAGGAGATTTCACTTAATACTAAGTGAGTTAAGTTAAACTATTAGATAGTAAAGAAGCTACCATTGAACCTTTGGTAACCACGAATCTAAAGCCTGCAATGGCAATAAGTACATATCTATCAATAATCACCCTAAATGTAAATGGACTGAATGCACCAATCAAAAGGCACAGAGTTACAGGATGGATAAAAAAACAAGACCCGTCTATATGCTGCCTACAAGAGACTCACTTCACACCCAAAGACATACACAGACTAAAAGTGAAGGGATAGAAAAAGATATTTCATGAAATAATAGGGAGAAAAAAGGAGGAGTTGCAGTATTTGTATCAGACAAAATAGACTTCAGAACAAAGAAAGTAAAGAGAGACAAAGAAGGACATTACATAGTGATAAAGGGGTCAGTCAGTACACCAAGAGGTTATAACCATTAAAAATATCTATGCACCCAAAGTAGGAACACCTACTTATGTGAAACAAATACTAACAGAATTAAAGGAAGAAATAGAATGCAATGCATTCATTTTAGGAGACTTCAACATACCACTCACTCCAAAGGACAGATCAACCAGAAAGAAAATAAGTAAGGAGACAGAGGCACTGAACAACACATTAAAACAGATGAACCTAACAGACATCAACAGAACACTTCACCCAAACACAGCAAGATACATATTCTTCTTAAGTGCACATGGAACATTTTCAAGAATAGATCATATACTAGGTCACAAAAAGAGCTTCAGTAAATTCAGAAGGATTGAAATTGTACCAACCAGCTTCTCAGATCACAAAGATATGAAACTGGAAATAAATTATACAAAGAAAACAAAAAAACCCACAAACATATGGAGGCTTAACAACTTGCTCCTAAATAATCAATGGATCAATGG
The DNA here is from genome assembly GCF_030020395.1 of Manis pentadactyla. Lineage (NCBI taxonomy): Eukaryota > Metazoa > Chordata > Mammalia > Pholidota > Manidae > Manis > Manis pentadactyla. The sequence continues at coordinate 14,908,690 of NC_080037.1, read as the reverse complement.
CCAAATAAAAACAGAGATCAAGCAATATATGGAGACAGATGACAACAATAACTCAACACTGCAAAATCTGTGGGACACAGCAAAGGCCATGGTAAGAGGGAAGTAAATTGCAATACAAAGGCCATGGTAAGAGGGAAGTAAATTGCAATACAGGCTTACCTCAGGAAAGAAGAACAATCCCATATGATCAGTCTAAACTCACAATTAATGAAACTAGAAAAAGAAGAACAAATGAGGGTCAAAGTCAGTAGAAAGAGGGACATAATGAAGATCAAAGCAAGAAGAATAAAACAATGGAAAGAATCAATGAAACCAGGAACTGGTTCTTCAAGAAAATCAACAAAATAGATACACCCCTAACCAGAATTATCAAGAAAAAAAGAGTCTACACACATAAACAGAATCAGAAATGAGAAAGGAAAGATCTCTAAGGACACCACAGAAATACAAAGAATTATTAGAGAATACTATGAAAAATTATATGCTAACAAACTGGATAATCTAGAAGAAATGGGCAACTTTCTAGAAAAATACAATCTTCTAAGACTGACCCAGGAAGAAACAGAAAATCTGAACAGACAATTACCAGCAACAAAACTGAATTGGTAATCAAAAACTACCTAAGAACAAAACCCCTGGACCAGATATCTTCACAGCTTAATTTTATCAAACATTTAGAGAAGATCTAATACCCATCGTCCTTAAAATTTTCCAAAAGATAGAAGAGGTGGGAATACTCCCAAACTCATTCTACAAGACCAGCATCACTCTAATACCAAAACCAGGCAAAGACACCACAAAAAAAGAAAATTACAGACCAAATCCCTGATGAACATATATGCAAAAATACTCAACAAAATATTAGCAAACAGAATTCAAAAATACATCAAAAAGATCATCCATCATGATCAAGTAGGATTTATTCCAGGGATGCAAGGATGGTACAATATTCAAAAATCCATCAACATCATATACCACATCAACAAAAAGGTCAAAAATCACATGATCATTTCCATAGATGATGAAAAAGCATTCAACAAAATTCAACATCCATTCATGATAAAAACTCTCAACAAAATGGGTATAGAGGGCAAGTACCTCAACATAATAAAGGCCATATATGACAAACCCACAGCCAACATCATACTTAACAGCAAAAAGCTGAAAGCTTTTCCTTTAAGATCAGGAACAAAACAAGGATGCCCACTCTCCCCACTTTTATTCAACATACTACTGGACGTCCTAACCATGGCATCAGATAACAGGCATCCAGATTGGTAAGAAGTTAAACTGTCACTCTTTGCAGATGACATGTTACTGAACATAAAAAACCCTAAAGAATCCACTCCAAAATTACTAGAAGTAATAGCTGAATTCAGCAAAGTTGCATACAAAATCAATACACAGAAATCTGTTGCTTTCCTGTGTACTAATGATGAACTAGCAGAAAGAGAAATCAGGAAAACAATTCCATTCACAATTGCATCAAAAAGAATAAAATACCTAGGAATAAACCTAACCAAGGAAGTGAAAGACCTATACCCTGAATGGAAATACATCCCATGATCATGGATAGTAAGAATTAATATTGTCAAAACAGCCATTCTGCCTAAAGCAATCTACAGATTCAATGCAATCCCTATCAAAATATTGACAGCATTCTTCAACGAACTGTTCTAAAATTCATATGGAACCACAATAGACCCCAAATAGCCAAAACAATCCTGAAAAGAAAGAATAAAGCTGGAAGGATTATGCTCCCCAACTTCAAGCTGTACAACAAAGCCACATTAATCAAAACAATTTGGTACTGGCACAAGAACAGACCCATAGAGCAATGGAACAGAGTAGACAGCCCAGACAGAAACCCAAGCATATATGGTCAATTAATGTATGATAAAGGAGCCATGGATATACAATGGGGAAATGACAGCCTCTTCAACAACCGGTGTTGGCAAAACTGGAGAGCTACATATAAGAGAATGAAATTGGATTATTGTCCAACTCCATACATAAAAGTAAACTTGAAATGGATCAAAGGCCTAAATGTAAGTTGTGAAACCATAAAACTCTTAGAAGAAATCATAGACAAAACTCTCTTGAATATAAACATGAGCAACTTTTTTCTGAACACATCTCCTCAGGCAAGGGAAACAAAAGCAAAAATGAACAAATGGGACTACATCAAACTAAAAACCTTTTGTATAGCAAAGGACATCATCAGTAGAACAAAAAGACATCCTACAGTATGGGGGAATATATTCATAAATGACATATCCAATTAGGGGTTAACATCCAAAATATATAAAGAACTCACATGCCTCAATACCCAAAAAGTAAATAACCCAATTAAAAAATGGGCAGAGAATATGAACAGACACTTTTCTGAAGAAGAAATTCAGGTGGCCAACAGGCACATGAAAAGATGCTCCACATCACTAATTATCAGGAAAATGTAAATTAAAATCACAAATGAGAAACCACCTCACACCAGTTAGGATGGTCAACATTGAAAAGTCTAGAAACAACAAATGGTGGCGAGGATGTGGAGAAAAGGGAACTCCCCTACACTGTTGGTGGGAATGCAAATTTAGTTCAAACATTATGGGAAACAATATAGAGGTTCTTCAAAAAACCTAAAAACAGAAATACCATTTGACCTAGGAATTCCACTCCTACGTATTTACCCAAAGGAAACAAGGTCCCAGATTCAAAAAGACGTATGCACCCCTATATTTATCGCAGCACTATTTACAGTAGCCTAGATATGGAAACAACCTAAGTGTCCATCAGTAAATGAATGGATAAAGCAGATTTGGTACATATACACAATAGAATATTATTCAGCCATAAGAGGAAAAGAAATCCTACTGATTGCAACATGGATGGAGCTAGATGGTATTATGCTTGGTGAAATAAACCAGGTGGAGAAAGATAAGTACCAAATTATTTCCCTCATTTGTGGAGTATAACAATAAAGCAAAACTGAAGGAACAAAACAGCTGCAGACTCAGACTTCAAGAAGAGACTAGTGGTTACCAAAGAGAATGGGGTGGGGAGGGAGGGAGAAGGGGATTGAGAGACATTATGATTGGCACATATGGTGTGTGTGGGGGGAGGTCACATGGAAAACAGTGTAGCACAGAGAAGACAAGTAGTGACTGTGGCATCTTACTACGCTGATGGACAGTGACTGCAATGGGGTATAAGAGGGGACTTGATAATATGAGTGAATGTACTAACCACAATGTTGATCATGTGAAACCTTCGTAAGAGTGTATATCAATGATGCCTTAATAAAAATAAATAAATATGGAGGAAAGAAAGCTTTAAGTGTACAAAATTTAAGTGTAAGTAAATTTCAAGTTAACAGTGTTAACTACAAATATATCTATATATCACCTATGTTAGGTTTCGCTGTAAGAGGGATAAATACTATGATTTATGAGGTACTCAGGGAACACAATTTGGCTCATCTTTGAGATTCTTTGTAATGACATATTAATAGGCTTTTTTAAATCAATAAAGAATCTAGTCCTTTAAACAAAGTATAAATTGAATTTAGGATGAAATTTTTTTCATAGAAAAATAAATGCACACCTTCCATTTGCCATCTACTTCTAAATGCTAGATATGATTTCTAATTTATGCAAAAAATGCAGGACGGGTTGGTGGTCTTTAAGTACAAAAACAGAGACATGCCAGGATAGGTGGAATCTGAGAACCGAGAGCTTGGCGAGATGAGAGAAATCCATCTTCTTCCCAGGACGGTGGTGAAAGTGGAGGAAATTAAGATAAAAAGCTCAAAGTACACAGTCTGTGAAAGGGGCCCCAACTCCTACCTTTAATATGATAAAACCTAACTGCTATGCTGTCTGCCGTTTGGCTGTAATTTCCCCCTACATCGACAATGCATGCTCAACACTGGTAAATGTCTCTGAATAGTAAAATACAAACTCATTTCTTTCCCTGCTGTTGGGGGCAGAGGGACGTGTTTGCTTGTTCATTTGGTTGTTTGAAATTTTCACAATTCAACCAAGAAATGAATCTGGACATGCTACCCTAATTAAAGGGTAGCCAATATTTTTATATTGCTAGCATTCAGCAAAAATAATTGAGAATATTCTTCCTGTTGTTTCTAGGCAAACTCGGAAACCACCGGGCATGAACAGAGGAGGCCCTCGAACCGACACTGCCACGCACTCCTTTCTGCTCGCGCCCAGGAGCGGTGGGAGGCAATCACTGAGCTCCCCTCCGCTGCTGTTTCTCAAGGCGGTAGAGCCGCAAAAAACAAGTGGTCCCAAGGAACCAAGGCTGGGTGTCCTGACTGCATTCCTCCAAATGCCAACACCCATGAGAGAAATCTTGAGCAATTAAAATGACTCAAATAGACTCGGCTGTTACATACAGGTTTCTGGGCAGAAGCTCTTTAAAAATATCTGAGTCATCAAACAAAAGGAAAAACACAGAATTATGTGCCATGTATCTGTCCCTTCTACCTGAGTATCCCATTTACGCCTCCTTCCCCAGAGAAGTGCTTTCAGGGAACACCTTTCGGCTGAGTAAACTGAAGGCCAGACTCTGTCTCCCGGGTAGTTCCAAGTGAGCAGCTTTTATGGGGCCGTTATCACTGTGGAGCCTCACACCTAAGGTCAACAAGTCTGTCTGTAATTACCCCCAGTATTTGCTTTGGCAAACCTTGGTTGGGAGGCTAATTTAGCTGCATATAATCAAAATATAAATTCTACATATGTCAAGGAAAGCTGAATTCACCATTTCTAGTCCAAAAGCATAACTACTACAATGTCCCAGAAGGCAGACCCAGGGTCAGATAGCTCTGAAACACCCACCACCACCTCTAAGACGTAGCCCATGATGTTTCCCATAGTAAGTCCTTGACCAGTGTACAGGGAAGGATTGAACAGATGAGTCGATATTTATAATGAAAAGAAAGGACTCATTTTTAGATTGCCATCTTACTTATTTAAAAAACAGATAAAACTGTTTGTAGTGGCCTCATGCATGATATGTATAACGCTGCCCCAAGATTTTTAAGCATCTACATCCATGGTCACAGACATGATGTACGACTGAGGCACGGTCGCCTCTGCAAGTCTGTGACTCTCAGGAGCCGCTTTTGAGGGAGGAGGAGGGAGAGAAACTCAAGAGAGGGCAGGTAACTCACTGACTTTGGCATTGAACCAACCTAGGCTTGAATTCCAACTCCAGTTGCCCTTCGAGAAGGTTAATCTCACTGAGCCTTAGTTTCTACATGTGTAAAATGGGGAGTAATAATACTAATTTACAGAGCTGTTATAAGGATTCAACGAGCAAATGTGGGGTCTCACCTGCCGTACTGCCTGACTAGTGAGTCTTTAGAAAGGTTAGGGGTAGAGGTCCTTCATGGAGAGAAAGGCTGTGGGAGGGATCCGGTGAGAAGTCAAAGTACACAGGTGTATTTGCTCTAAAAATGTATTTGAATTGAAAGAGGTACATTTAATTTTGACAAAAGTATCAGGCTTTTTTCACTATTCTGTACAATACAGTTCTGGAGTTTGAAGACTCCTCCAACCTCCGAGCCTGGCCTCCTGGTAATATGCTCCCTTTCTTTCCTCCCAGCAGTCGAGCCCAGCATCTAGGAGACAGTCTGAGGCCACAATGCATACAGTCCTCCAAGGCTTAGCCTCAGTGTGTTCCATGCACCTGGGCTCACCACTAAGCCACCTTCCAGACTTCTGCATCTACTGTGGCCACGCTTATTGATCTGGGCACACCTCAATACCTGCTAGGCTGCGCCAACCCAGAACCTTCCCACTACCTCCTATTCAACCTCTTGCCCTCAACTGCTCCCCTTCCCTTGAGCACATGGATGAATCCCTGTTTAGGTAACCAAATTCTCCTCACACCTCCCCTGCTTTTCCTTCATAGTGGAACAGACCAGAGGCTCGGGCCTGTCTTTTGTCGAAGTGATTTCAAAATCACAAATGCAATACTTCTGCATCGTTGCCAGAGTTCATCAAAATGTCCCGATTCATCGTGGCTCAGGAAACAGATAGGAGCGTGCTCTTGATCTCTACGGTGAGCGCTCCCCTACTCAAACTTTCTCATCCAATAAGAGCTGCTTCTCTAGCCGTGCTCAAAACCAGGGGCTTCAAATCTAAATCCACATATCAATCAACCAAGTGCAATCTCTATGAACCAAGGCTGGGTTACCATAACATTTATTTATCCAGAAAACACCAATTGTCATTTTTGAAATGGAATTGCAGATTTGTCTCATTCTACAGTTTGAGTGTGCAAGGGAAGTTTAAAAACATAAGCTCTAGTTTCACACTATTTTGAAAACAAATGGGGACTTTTGTGACCTTCTGGGCCCTTGCAAGAGATTATGAGGTTAATGAAAGTTCTTCATTAGGCATGCTAACTCGGCTTTTGATCTCACTTTTCCTAGAGAAAGGTGTTGCCTATAAGAGATGTTTAACTGATACAATTTCCTGATACACTCTGACCATGCAATTTATGCTTATTTATCAGATTATGTGGCAGCTAATTGTCTTTAAATCAAATTGTTCTCTTAATTTTGAAACACTAATTTAAAAGTCCTGTGAAATAAAGTATAAGGATTTTTAGCTGATTTTCTATCCAATTAGAGTATAAATTACTCAAGCTTAAAAAGTCAAAATAAATGAAACCTATATTTAAACCATATATATTAGGGGGAAAAAAAACTTTAAAACATACAAACAAGTGTTTACTACAAAAAAAAGCAAGAATAGCAACATCTACTATAGTCTAGTATCTAGTGTATCATAATGCGTTTTATGAAGATGACAGAAAGTTATTTACTAATACAGTATTAAAGTTTTTCTTTTCTCTGGCCTCTGTAGAAATAGAAAATAAGAACGTGCATGGCTGCCATCACTGCTGTTAATCAAGCATCTGTCAACTATGAGGATGGTTTATTATGTCTAGTCAGATTTCTCCCAGTGAGTTCAAAGCAGCTCTGAAATGAATTAATTAGACCCTGATCCTTGAGATATTAATTCCTGATAAACAGTGATGAAGATGTCCACATCACACTGAAACAAAATGAAAAGTCTAAATTAGGTGAAGATTATTTTCAAGTATAAAAGGCAAAGACCAAAGTGAATTGAAACTTTTTTTTTTTTTTAATCAAGCTTATCCTCTCTCTAGCCATGTCTTCTTGCCCAACGGCAGGTAAAAGTTTTCTGGCTTCCTTATTTTGGCAAAACCAGGAAGTTTTGATCTAACTTTGAAAAACAAACTCCACCAAAACACCTTGCAGGTTCAATTCACAAAAGCACCACCTCTGAGTCATAAGGGCTGCCGAACCATGGCTCAACTATTCTTCCCTGTCGTAAACCTCAAAAGCCCTCATGGTCCTACATTTCTGAAGTCCCAGCTGCTGATCTTTGAAGGCTGAAATCTGGTCGCATTCCAGAACGTGGGAGTGCTGAGCCCTCGGCCCCTACTGGAAGCCTTCCTTTGTGCTCTCTAGGAAGTTAATATTAAACCCCACGCTCTCGGGAGATACCTTCTCTAATCTGATTATTTCTGTTTTATCCTACCAGAAAAGCCAGCAGTTTGAGTTGTTAAGAATCATGACTGCTGAAAACTTAACCGCACACAAAATGAAAGGTCATTCTGGGACCTTAGATAACATGGAGATAGGGCAGCTTGTTTATTTTTTTATTAGAGTAGTGCAAATGTTGTCTAACTTTATTATTTTATTATCTTTGAACCCAAAGACCTCCCCTGCCTTCTTACATGAACTCATTAAACCCTTCCAACATCACTGGATTGAAGGCAAGTTTTCAGTTCAGTTTCCTTACACCCTGTACTTTATGATAGACACAAAGAAACGACTTATTCGTTGGTGGTCATGGAGTTCAACGGGAAGGGGCCTGGGCGGCAACTTGGAAGTGTGATTACCTGGAACTCCACAAATGGCCGCACAGAAAAAGATCACACCCTACCGAGGTGGTCAGGTCTAGGGGGAGGCGAGGAAGACACTTGCCTGGGAGACAGAACTTAAGCGGGAGTCAAAAAAATTGAGTAATCAAGATAAATAATATTTTGATGCACATTTTTTTAATTGATGCAAAAAATCCAGGATGAGCAAATTGTCCATTTTTTTAAGTAAAGACAGTAGTGGACCCTGCACTGGCACAATTCAGCCTTGCTCACCCCACCCAAGTCCTAATTCTTCGGTGCTGACTCAGTGACCCCAGAAATTCCACACTTCAGGAACCCCTTTTTTATTAACAGCATTGCCTGCAATTGAAATGCGAATCTCCCAGAGGGAACAGCATATTAAACCTCAGTAAATTAGATCTTAGTGTGAGTCAGTTTACCAAATGCCTTCCAAAAAACAGATTGGGAAAGGCCCGAAAGAAAACAACAGATTCCTGGTGCCGGATCTTCCCAGGACAGCAAGTGGGAAGGCAGGTGGTTGGAGCCATTTCTGGTGCTGACGTCCAGGACGAAAGCCACCATTTTTCGTTTCTTACTAACATGATTTCGACATCATTGATTGTGTATATTCTAGATCCTGGACTTAAGGGGGCGCTGCCAGGCTGTAGATGGAGGCTCAGAATAAATTTCTGCTTTTAACTTCCAAGACTCATTAGGATCTATTGCAGCACTGAGGAGAAAAGCATAAAATTTTTCTCAACAGATGGTTCAGCATTTATAGATTTTGCAGCTGCTGTGCGTTTATCTAACTTATCCAGTTCAAGAGGACCTTTAGAAACTTTCTTTGAGCCACAGGGTAATATGCAAAGCCAAAATACAAATACATATAATTATAATAATGATAAGGCTATCCGATTTTTACATCATAGACATCACTTGCAAACAGTATATATTTTTTCAGATTAGTTGCATTCAATAGCTTACTTACTTTTTTTTTTTTTTTTAGTATGGGTCGCTTCCCGAATTTGCATGTCATCCTTGAGCAGAGGCCATGCTAATCTTACCGTTCCAATTTTAGTATATGTACTGCCTAAGCAAGCACAATAGGTTACTTTCTTAAGCAACTGTAGAGGATATCTCAGGCCACCAATACCAAAAAAAGGGTAAAAAATAAGATTTTAGTCAAAACATCTTTGGAGCTACAGTGCAATTCCCCCCCCTTCCTCTAGATACATATCCTCTCTGCTCCAAACAAAAGTGATTTGATTTGTTTTCAACTAAATTCAAGTTTGCATGTTAAAATAGCAAATAGTCTCCCTATTGCATTTGTGGGGATTCTGCTCCTTTTCCAAGGGTCCAAAAGTGATAGGATATGGTGCTCATTTGTCAACTTTTCTGTTTTCATTTTTCCTGGTCCTACAAAAAATACACACATGTGCAAAGGATATGTAATACACAGATCTTCTGAAACTAAAGGCTAATTTTAAACTTTGATGCTTAAAGAAGGGAGAAAAAGCCATTTTCCTAGAAGAGACAAAAATGGTTAAATTAATGCTGGAAAACTCATATAGACTATCTGTGCAGTGAAATGAACAAAACCACTAAGAATACAACGAGGGGCAGTAAACCCAGGAAGCAGAGAGTTCAGCCTCACCAGCTCTAATCCTACAAAACTAAACTTTAGACACAATGTGACTGGTGTACAACATAAGCAGAAAGATGCAAAATAATATAAAGCAAAACATGGGTACAAATTCAGAGGGAAAGAAGAAGGAATGGTCAGTGTCTTTTCCTGTAGTGAGAGAAAGGAATTTACATTTCTGTGTTTTATCTTTAGTCCTCTTAAGGAACTAGAGGAAAAAGTGGGCATAATAAATACTTTCCTACAATGTAAACTGTGTGACATGTAGAGAATGTTTCAACTTGACAAAGATGGAAATAAAGTATTTAACAACTATTAATAAAAGTACTACACTAAGAGGTAAACTTGTAAAACTGTGACTTATCAAAGCTCCAGAAAAATAATTTCTTAGAAAATAATTTGGTGGAGTGGAGAAAAACAACTGTTACATTTTTAATGTTGAATTTTAAATCACCTCTTCTGCTTTCTTTATTCCATAAATTCAGCTGATTTCATATTTCTATCAAAAAATTACTAATTGTTAATCAGTTTTTTATCCAAGTGTTTTCTTTCTTTGTTTTTATACTTTGCATTGATAAACATGAATGAGTGTTTGGACAGATTCGAGTTCAATTGAGATATGCATAAAACAAAGCCTGTTCCATTGACAGTCAATCTTGGAAATCCTGATTTTGCTTGGATAAATCTTTTGACAAACCTGTAAAATAAAAAGCATGACCTTAGCTCGCTCACAAGACTTAATTCCAGACTAAGCTTTAGAGTTCTGCAGTCCCTCTGTGGTCAAGTCTAAGAGTAGACTACAAAATTGACTTCTAAACCAATATGTTTTCAGAGATGTTTCTCTACATCTTAAGAACATAGAAGCTTCTAGTACCATATATAAAAGAAAATTATTCTATTTACTAAATGCTAAAGTAGCATTTGGTATTAAAGAGTCTGTTTCTTCTTTACAGTTTGAAAAACATTAACTCCTTGTGAGTGGATACACTAATATACCAATATATATCAGGTTACAAATATGTTTTCATAACTGTTACAAACAAACTATAATCATACCAGAAAGATTATTTTATTTATTAAATTATCAAATAACTTTTCAGATTCTTTTTTCAAAGAAAGTCAAAGAGAAAAAATATTCAGGAAATATAAATATCAAATTGCACTATAAGTAAGTAAGCTGATGAGTTGTTCATAGTTCAAAATGTTGAGCTGTTCAGTCACAGTCATTGTAAAGTAATTTCACTTCAACTAAAACATTTTCAAAACAAAACCAAGTACAGTCTCATTATTCAACTCAAACATTAAATGAAAAAATGTAGAAGGTACTCAAAAAATGTTAAAGGGATCCATCCAATTTTGTAGGGAGTATAAATTCAGTTCTTCAGGAATAAATAAAACCTAAACAGAGAATTACCTTGAAGAGGAAATGGAGAGTTGATAACTTTCTTTCACTAAGCCTATTACACCTGATCATTCCTGAATTAAGGGAGAATCGTTTTTAAGGATTAAATATTTTTAGTTTTTAATATTATGTTAAACTATTGCAGATGACATGAGTTGTCTAATGGGAGATGATAGAGTCCAGAGAAAATAAACAAAATGTTTAAGAAGAAGATACTGAAGTTTATATTCTTTATTTTGTAGTCTTTATTTTATATTCTGGAAACGAACTATATCTTTAATTTGTTTCCAATCCAAATTATATATATAGGAAAATGTATCTAACTCAAAGATTTCAGGTTGTCTTTATGCTATTTGATGTAAAGTTACCATGGTACAGGGCAGGAAATAAAAATTTGTATCAAGAAAATAAATGTGCAAAAATTAAATGATATTTAATCTCTTACTATAACCAAATGTATTGTTGATGCCACAGGAAAAAACTTGTATCACTGAATAAATACATTGAAGGTTTGGCGATCAAATGAATGTTTCATTTTAAAAACATTTCAAGTTTGAGACTTATTAGTGTCATATTTATAACCACATACTGAAAATTGCCCTCCTAAAATACTTAGTTTCCAAGCAAGTATTAAGTTTTAAGAAATGTAATGAGAGTCTTGTCAGCAGGAAATTCGGAAGTAAAACGCTCATGTGTCTAATAAATGCTTCTTCAAGCCGTTACTGTTATCAATGGTTTATTTTCCCTGCGCAGCTGAATCAAAATGCTTGGTTAATGTTCTTGGCCTCCTTACAAATCAAAAGTAAGTATCTAAATAGCATTACATTTATGTCAATTATCTTGTATAACCAATAACCTTATATAATGAATTCATTTTCTCTAAAATAATGAACTATCTGTCTTACGATAATCATTATTCGGGGGTAATTTTTTATGGCATCTACATCTTCACTGTTTTCTGAGTGAATTTACTTATGTGCCAAAAACATCATTAAATGTGTCCAGGAACTTATTAAAGCCGATTGGAAATTGTCTTTATCCTGAAACATTAGGAGATCTTGATACGCGGGATTTCAGTCTTGAAGGCCTATAAAACTATCAAAAATTTTCCTCTGCAGCTGATAATTCTTTACAGCCATTGCTCTAACTGATCTTTGACAGAAAAAAAAAGGTAATCAGATAATGGAGCCTATCACTAATGTAGCAAAAAGTACATGTCCGTAAACTATGGGCTCTTTGTTTTTTCCTCTTTTTGGTGGTGGGGGGTGTGGATAGAGGCAGTGGTTTCTCTGTGGCTGATACCAGATTTTTATTTTATTTATTACATGCACCTTTGAGTGTGCATTTATAGTATATACTAGCTGCTAAAAAGGCATCAATATAATAGTCCCTATTTAAATTGTAGAAAGTGTAAGTATTTCACTAACATTATCTCCTATAGCCTTTCTACCCTCTTGGAAATAAAGATAATAAGAACAACTCTTTCAGCAATGACAGTAGTGCTCTAATTTTTTTTTTCAAAGTACAACTGAGAGCTGGGTCTTCTGCTGCTATTTGAGAATAAACAGCATTTGATGTACTTGCCATCTTTTGAGAAGCTGTATAGCCCCAACGTCAAGAGCAGAGGCTCTACAACCAGACTATCTGGGTTCAGTTCTTGGCTTTATCACTTCCTGGCTGAATGAATTTAGGCAAATTACTTCATTCCTCTACAGTTTGGTTTCCCTCATCAGTCAAGGGGGAATGAATGACAATATCATAATCTCCTTAACTGAATCACTGTGGGAATAAATGAGTTTAACTTGTAAATAGCGGACAAGCAGCAGCTTGCATGTAGTAAGCACTTCATATGTGCTTACTGCTTTTAAAATGATTCTGTGCTTTTCATGAGTTTGCACTTAATTTCATCAAAGTGGTAGTTTTATTCTCCCATTTTTTAGATGCTGGGTATCGCAGCTCCACGTGTGTTACCATTCATCTTCAATACCTTATCATGGCAGAAGGTAATAACTGGAGGTCCAACTTTTATTTCAGATCTTTTTCTTTTACAGCTGATTCATCTGTTTAAGTATTACTGTGAAAAACTAACAAGTAGCAATTCACTGTGCTTATGCTTATTATGTGTACTGACTGGACTGGAGATATGATGACTGATGATTTGTGATAAAAAATAAAAATATTTGATCCTAACATCTTATTAACAAATGTGGTTATTGTTAAGGAATGTAATAACGTTTTTCTATTATCATATTCACATGTTATGAGAAAGTCCAGTTTTAGGATTAGGGTTTTTCAAGGCATGAAATACTTGCAAGTAAACAGTCAATATGGAAAGTGTATTGTTCTGTCAAATATGCCAAATAATGTGTATTTGAAAAGTATCACATGAGAATGAAAGATTCACCCACTAATTCATTCAAGACATATTTAGTGGTTATCTATTAATTAGTAGAATAAACTAGAATTCAAAGCAGGTCCTATAAATGGGGGTGAAAATTTATTAGAGTATCTAGGAGCAATTTTGTAAACCCAGGGTAAACCTTTTCTTGCTCACCAACTTTCAATCTAAAAGTCTATGAAAATAACGTTCAGCTGTATTTAACTCTTATAACGTTGTCACAGGTTTATAATAACAGCTACGGCTCCCTGCACCAAATAGCCAGGTTCACCCCCTTGCTAAGTAAACCAAGAATAAGAATGGATCCATAAGGGGACAATAAAAAGGTCCCTGGGGGGCGGAAGATGGCGGCGTGAGTAGAGCAGCGGAAATCTCCTCCCAAAACAACATATATCTATGAAAATATAACAAAGACAACCCTTCCTAGAATAAAGACCAGAGGACACAGGACAATATCCAGACCACATCCACACCTGAGAGAACCCAGCGCCTCGCGAAGGGGGTAAGATACAAGCCCCGGCCCCGCGGGAGCCGAGCGCCCCTCCCCCCAGCTCCCGGCGGGAGAAGAGCAGGCAGAGCGGGAGGGAGACGGAGCCCAGGACTGCCGAGCACCCAGCCCCCGCCATCCGGGCCAGAGTGCATGGCCCTGGATACTCGGAAAACAGGGCAGCAAGAACAGTGAGCAGGCACTGGAGGCTGGGCGACAGAGGACATAAGAAAAGCGCGCGACCATTTTTTTTTTTTTTGCTTTTTTGCTGCTTTGTTTTGGCGAGCGCTTTTTGGAAGTCTTAAAGGGACAGGGACCCCAATATTAGGGAAACAGGGCAGAAAGACCGGTGAGCAGAGGCCTGAGGCTGGCACCGGAGAATAAAGAAAAACGAACGACCACCTTTTTTTTTTTAATTAAAAATTTTTTTTTTTTTTTAATTAAAAAAATTTTTTTTCTTGTTTTTTTTTGTGGTCGTTGTTTTGTTTTGGCGGGTGCTTTTTGGAAGTCTTAAAGGGGCAGGGCGGGCCACTTAATCCAGAGGTAGGGAATCCGGGATCTCTGGGCACCCTAACCCCTGGGCTGCAGGGAGCAGGGAGGCCCCTTACGGAGATAAATAGCCTCCCAGCAGCTCCTGCTCCAACGCGACTCCACCATTTTGGAGTAGCTGCCCGAGCCAGGCCACGCCCACAGCAACAGCGGAGATTAACTCCATAGCAGCCGGGCAGGAAGCAGAAACCCTGTCTGCGCGCAGCTGCGCAGCACAAGCCACTAGAGGCCGCTGTTCTCCCAGGAGAGGAGGGCCACAAACCAACAAGAAAGGAAGTCCTTCCAGCCGTCACTCGTCCCAGTTCTGCAGACTATTCCTATCACCATGAAAAGGCAAAGCTACAGGCAGACAAAGATCACAGAGACAACACCAGAGAAGGAGACAGACCTAACCAGTCTTCCTGACAAAGAATTCAAAATAAGAATCATAAACATGCTGACAGAGATGCAGAGAAACACGCAAGAAAAATGGGATGAAGTCCGGAAAGAGATCACAGATGCCAGAAAGGAGATCGCAGAAATGAAACAAACTCTGGAAGGGTTTATAAGCAGAATGGATAGAATGCAAGAGGCCATTGATGGAATTGAAATCAGAGAACAGGAACGCATAGAAGCTGACATAGAGAGAGACAAAAGGATCTCCAGGAATGAAACAATATTAAGAGAACTGTGTGACCAATCTAAAAGGAGCAATATCCGTATTATAGGGGTCCCAGAAGAAGAAGAGAGAGGCAAAGAGATGGAAAGTATCTTAGAAGAAATAATTGCTGAAAACTTCCCCACACTGGGGGAGGAAGTAATCAAACAGACCACGGAAATACACAGAACCCCCAACAGAAAGGATCCAAGAAGGGCAACACCAAGACACATAATAATTAAAATGGCAAAGATCAAGGACAAGGAAAGAGTGTTAAAGGCAGCTAGAGAGAAAAAGGTCACCTATAAAGGGAAACCCATCAGGCTAACGTCAGATTTCTCAACAGAAACCCTACAGGCCAGAAGAGAATGGCATGATATATTTAATACAATGAAACAGAAGGGCCTTGAACCAAGGATACTGTATCCAGCACGACTATCATTCAAATATGACGGTGGGATTAAACAATTCCCAGACAAACAAAAGCTGAGGGAATTTGCTTTCCACAAACCACCTCTACAGAACATCTTACAGGGACTGCTCTAGATGGGAGCACTCCTAGAAAGAGCACAGCACAAAACACCCAACATATGAAGAATCGAGGAGGAGGAACAAGAAGGGAGAGAAGAAAAGAATCTCCAGACAGTGTATATAACAGCTCAATAAGCGAGCTAAGTTAGGCAGTAAGATACTAAAGAGGCTAACCTTGAACCTTTGGTAACCACGAATTTAAAGCCTGCAATGGCAATAAGTACATATCTTTCAATAGTCACCCTAAATGTTAATGGGTTGAATGCACCAATCAAAAGACACAGAGTAACAGAATGGATAAAAAAGCAAGACCCATCTATATGCTGCTTACAAGAAACTCACCTCAAACCCAAAGACATGTACAGACTAAAAGTCAAGGGATGGAAAAACATATTTCAAGCAAACAACAGTGAGAAGAAAGCAGGGGTTGCAGTACTAATATCAGACAAAATAGACTTCAAAACAAAGAAAGTAACAAGAGATAAAGAAGGACACTACATAATGATAAAGGGCTCAGTCAAACAAGAGGATATAACCATTCTAAATATATATGCACCCAACACAGGAGCACCAGCATATGTGAAACAAATACTAACAGAACTAAAGGGGGATATAGACTGCAATGCATTCATTCTAGGAGACTTCAACACACCACTCACCCCAAAGGATAGATCCACTGGGCAGAAAATAAGTAAGGACACGGAAGCACTGAACAACACAGTAGAGCAGATGGACCTAATAGACATCTATAGAACTCTACATCCAAAAGCAGCGGGATATACATTCTTCTCAAGTGCACATGGAACATTCTCCAGAATAGACCACATACTAGGCCACAAAAAGAGCCTCAGAAAAATTCCAAAAGATTGAAATCCTACCAACCAACTTTTCAGACCACAAAGGCATAAAACTAGAAATAAACTGTACAAAGAAAGCAAAGAGGCTCACGAACACATGGAGGCTTAACAACACGCTCCTAAATAATCAATGGATTAATGACCAAATCAAAATGGAGATCCAGCAATATATGGAAACAAATGACAACAACAACACTAAGCCCCAACTTCTGTGGGACACAGCAAAAGCAGTCTTAAGAGGAAAGTATATAGCAATCCAAGCATATTTAAAAAAGGAAGAGCAATCCCAAATGAATGGTCTAATGTCACAATTATCGAAATTGGAAAAAGAAGAACAGATGAGGCCTAAGGTCAGCAGAAGGAGGGACATAATAAAGATCAGAGAAGAAATAAATAAAATTGAGAAGAATAAAACAATAGCAAAAATCAATGAAACCAAGAGCTGGTTCTTCGAGAAAATAAACAAAATAGATAAGCCTCTAGCCAGACTTATTAAGAAGAAAAGAGAGTCAACACAAATCAACAGTATCAGAAACGAGAAAGGAAAAATCACGACGGACCCCACGGAAATGCAAAGAATTATTGGAGAATACTATGAAAACCTATATGCTAACAAGCTGGGAAACCTAGGAGAAATGGACAACTTCCTAGAAAAATATAACCTTCCAAGATTGACCCAGGAAAAAACAGAAAATCTAAACAGACCAATTACCAGCAACGAAATTGAAGCGGTAATCAAAAAACTACCAAAGAACAAAACCCCCGGGCCAGATGGATTTACCTCGGAATTTTATCAGACATACAGGGAAGACATAATACCCATTCTCCTTAAAGTTTTCCAAAAAATAGAGGAGGAGGGGATACTCCCAAACTCATTCTATGAAGCTAACATCACCCTAATACCAAAACCAGGCAAAGACCCCACCAAAAAAGAAAACTACAGACCAATATCCCTGATGAACGTAGATGCAAAAATACTCAACAAAATATTAGCAAACCGAATTCAAAAATACATCAAAAGGATCATACACCATGACCAAGTGGGATTCATTCCAGGGATGCAAGGATGGTACAACATTCGAAAGTCCATCAACATCATCCACCACATCAACAAAAAGAAAGACAAAAACCACATGATCATCTCCATACATGCTGAAAAAGCATTTGACAAAGTTCAACATCCATTCATGTTAAAAACTCTCAGCAAAATGGGAATAGAGGGCAAGTACCTCAACATAATAAAGGCCATCTATGATAAACCCACAGCCAACATTATATTGAACAGCGAGAAGCTGAAAGCATTTCCTCTGAGATCGGGAACTAGACAGGGATGCCCACTCTCTCCACTGTTATTTAACATAGTACTGGAGGTCCTAGCCACGGCAATCAGACAAAATAAAGAAATACAAGGAATCCAGATTGGTAAAGAAGAAGTTAAACTGTCACTATTTGCAGATGACATGATACTGTACATAAAAAACCCTAAAGACTCCACCCCAAAACTACTAGAACTGATATCAGAATACAGCAAAGTTGCAGGATACAAAATCAACACACAGAAATCTGTGGCTTTCCTATATACTAACAATGAACCAACAGAGAGAGAAATCAGGAAAACAACTCCATTCACAATTGCATCCAAAAAAATAAAATACCTAGGAATAAACCTAACCAAAGAAGTGAAAGACTTATACTCTGAAAACTACAAGTCACTCTTAAGAGAAATGAAAGGGGACACTAACAGATGGAAACTCATCCCATGCTCGTGCCTAGGAAGAATTAATATCGTCAAAATGGCCATCCTGCCCAAAGCAATATACAGATTTGATGCAATCCCTATGAAACTACCAGCAACATTCTTCAATGAACTGGAACAAATAATTCAAAAATTCATATGGAAACACCAAAGACCCCGAATAGCCAAAACAATCCTGAGAAAGAAGAATAAAGTAGGGGGGATCTCACTCCCCAACTTCAAGCTCTACTATAAAGCCATAGTAATCAAGACAATTTGGTACTGGCACAAGAGCAGAGCCACAGACCAATGGAACAGACTAGAGAATCCAGACATTAACCCAGACATATATGGTCAATTAATATTTGATAAAGGAGCCATGGACATACAATGGCGAAATGACAGTCTCTTCAACAGGTGGTGCTGGCAAAACTGGACAGCTACATGTAGGAGAATGAAACTGGACCATTGTCTAACCCCATATACAAAAGTAAACTCAAAATGGATCAAAGACCTGAATGTAAGCCATGAAACCATTAAACTCTTGGAAGAAAACATAGGCACAAACCTCTTAGACATAAACATGAGTGACCTCTTCTTGAACATATCTCCCCGGGCAAGGAAAACAACAGCAAAAATGAGTAAGTGGGACTATATTAAGCTGAAAAGCTTCTGTACAGCAAAAGACACCATCAATAGAACAAGAAGGATCCCTACAGTATGGGAGAATATATTTGAAAATGACACATCCGATAAAGGCTTGACGTCCAGAATATATAAGGAGCTCTCACGCCTCAACAAACAAAAAACAAATAACCCAATTAAAAAATGGGCAGAGGAACTGAACAGACAGTTCTCCAAAAAAGAAATACAGATGGCCAACAGACACATGAAAAGATGCTCCACATCGCTAATTATCAGAGAAATGCAAATTAAAACTACAATGAGGTATCACCTCACACCAGTAAGGATGGCTGCCATCCAAAAGACAAACAACAACAAATGTTGGCGAGGCTGTGGAGAAAGGGTAACCCTCCTACACTGCTGGTGGGAATGTAAGTTAGTTCAACCATTGTGGAAAGCAGTATGGAGGTACATCAAAATGCTCAAAACAGACTTACCATTTGACCCAGGAATTCCACTCCTAGGAATTTACCCTAAGAATGCAGCAATCAAGTTTGAGAAAGACAGATGCACCCCTATGTTTATTGCAGCACTATTTACAATAGCCAAGAATTGGAAGCAACCTAAATGTCCATCAATAGATGAATGGATAAAGAAGATGTGGTACATATACACAATGGAATACTACTCAGCTATAAGAAAAGGGCAAATCCAATCATTTGCAGCAACATGGATGGAGCTGGAGGGTATTATGCTCAGTGAAACAAGCCAAGCGGAGAAAGAGAAATACCAAATGATTTCACTTATCTGTGGAATATAAGAACAAAGGAAAAACTGAAGGAACAAAACAGCAGCAGAATCACAGAACTCAAGAATGGACTAACAGGTACCAAAGGGAAAGGGACTGGGGAGGAGGGGTGGGTAGGGAGGGATAAGGGGGGGAGAAGTAGGGGGGTATTAAGATTAACATGCATGGGGGGGTAGGAGAAAAGGGAGGGCTGTACAACACAGAGAAGGCAAGTAGTGATTCTACAACATTTTGCTATGCTGATGGACAGTGACTGTAAAGGGGTTTATAGGGGAGACCTGGTATAGGGGAGAGCCTAGTAAACATAATATTCGTCATGTAAGTGTAGATTAGTGATAGCAAAAAAAAAAAAAAAAGGGCAGTTCCTGTGTGGTAACCTCCAACGAGTTCTACACAAGGGTATAAAGGGCATATAAAAGTGTAGGCAAAGGGTCTGTTTGTGTTTATACAGAGGATCAAAGCCTAATTGGGCTACCCCGAAAATGAACTAAGATACGATATGAAAAAGAACTTCCAACATCTGCACCCTCTGGAAGACTCATGCCAGAAGATGATCATCAAAAAACCCCAACAAAGATCCACGCACTGCTACAGCTGTAGATGCACTCATCCCACCAGTTCCTGGACCTGCCATGGGAATGAGGAAGGAGATATCTAAGCTGGCCTGTGCATACAGTAAAACAACAAAATTGGACTGGATCTATACTGTTGGAACTCAACCAAGAATTTGGAGAAGTGCAAATTGTAGCGCTCCAAAGTCTTACAACTACAAACTATTTATTGTTAAAAGGACATATGGCATGTGAACAGTCCCCAGGAATGGGTTGTTTTAATTTGTCTGATTTCTCTCAGACTGTTCAAGTTCATTTGGACAATATCCACCATATCATAGATAAGTTTTCACAAATGCCTAAGGTGCCTAACTGGTTTTCTTGGTTACACTGCAGATGGCTGGTAATTACAGATATGCTTTGGTTATGTAACTATACTCCTATTATGTTAATGTGTGTGTGCAATTTAAGTAGTAGCTTAAAACCTATACATGCTGAAGTTACTCTACAAGAAGATATATCAAAGAAATAATCAATCTTCCCATGTTTTCTTCCGCCTGCTACTTCTATAGCTTTTCTTCTTCCTTCCTAATTACAACCCTTAAATAGAATTCGTGCCTCATATCAAATTTACCGAGTATCATAATTCTTCCAAGTGGTAAAGATACCTCAAGACAAATGCTGGGCATAGAAGCCACAGGGCATAAATATGCAAAGAAGTAAAAAGCTAACCTTTTCAAACAATAAGGCTTCTCTCTCACTTACCAACTTAACATTTCCCTGTATGGCCCCGGAAGATGACTGGTTAGCCAGAGACGGGTAAGATTCCTCAAGGGAGGAACAACCTAAGACAGGCACAGTCGCAGGGGGGCCATCAGGTGAGAAATTGGGGATCAACAGAGGTGAGGCTTAGAACCTCACCCCCCCGTTCTGAGAGAAATCTTCTGCATACGTGGATGTTTTATTGCCCTGGCCTAGCTTGGATTAACACATAGTCTACAGGCACACACCTGATCATCTACATGTGCTCTCTTACAACACTAAACTATGTTTTCTACCTTTATCTTGTATCTACCTACCACTTCAGCATTTTATTAAAAATAATAATAATAAAGAGAGAAATGTGGTATCCACATATAAATCAAGTATAAAAACCAAATGAGTATTCATATTTGAACTGACTGTTTATAGTTCATAATGCATGAGCAAAACCGAAAGTTTCTGTGATGACTGCCCTTGTACTGTTCACTATGTAACTTATTCATTATGTAAGAATTTGTTCTACATGTAAGAACTTGTTCGTTATGCTTCAGAAGATTGGAGACTGACAAAAATTAGGCTTGGGGTGGAATAATGATTGTGCATTGAGCATTGACTCCCCTATACAGAATTTTATTGTCGTTAACAACCATTTGATCAATAAATATGAGAGATGCCCTCACAAAAAAAAAAAAAAAAAAAAAAAGGACAGACTTCCAATGGTAAAATAAATTAGTAACCGGGATGTAATGTATAGCATAAGGAATATAGTCAAGATATTGTAACAGCCTGGTAGGGTGATAGCTGGAACTTAGAATTATGTATATAAATGTTCTACCACTGTGTTGTACACTTGAAACTCATGTAATGTAATACTGTGTGTCAACTACCCTTCAATAAAAAATAATTATTAAAAAAAAAAAAAAAAAAAAAAAAGGTCCCTGTATAATTTCACACAGTCTGTATCATTCAGTTGCTCCCGTTTTCTGTGTCCCCTGCCATCTCAGTGAAACAGTCCAGGTCACTGCCATCTACTCATCTTTTGTCCTCCAAGGAAATATGCATGGAGAAGGAATGCGTAATCATGAAAGTGGAATCATGATGCAAAAACGCACTGAATTTCTTTAAGAATCACAGTGCATTCTCTCTTCCTGAATTAAATAAAGCCTGCCTTAGGAAGCCATTGATAACCAGCATTTTGCTTCTGCATTGCTCAGTTACCCTGGCAGCTAGTGCTCATTCAGCCAAGCCTGAGAGTCCCTCAAATGCAGCCTTTTAAGCCAGCATGAGAACAGTTCTTGTGAGTCATACTATTAACTCCTCTATATAAATACAAGTCTGGTAAATGCTCAGGGAACTGAAGAAAGAAACAAAGATTCTCTTTCTTCCAGAAAAGAAAAAGAGATTTTTTTTAAAAACTGCACTAATATGTTTTATACTCAAGTAACAGAGGGGACAAAATTGTTTGAAGACTTCTATTGTTGGTTAAAATAATATTTATTATAATACTAAGTAAATATAAAAAACATAAAATCAGGCTATGGCTATATAGTTCCACTCCTTTACAGCTTTAGAAACACAGTTAAAATGCTAACACCAACAAAAAAACCAATGGAAGACAGTAATTTAATGTGATAAGTCATGTTTTGCTTCAACTAAATCCACTGCCCACAGTATAATTCAGATGTATAGTGCTGATGTCGCGGTGGAGAAATTTCTAAGGTCAGCATGCCCAAATTATTTTGTGCTATGTGATGAATACACGCTCCCACATCTCCCCTCTATTTAAACTATTGTAAAAGCCTGGAGTTTTGAGGTCCAGCTGCCTAGGTTCAAATGCCAAGGCTGCCAGTTCTTGAATTCTGAATGTGTGATGATAGGCAAGTTACTTAACGTCTCTTTGCATCAGTTTCTTAGGGCTGTGTGAGGATTATGAGAGTTATTAAATGTAGTAAACACTCACGTAATATTACTACCTTTCATTGACTCAGGCCCTATGTTGTAAGTCTACAAGGACTCAACCCTCTCAGTCCATTAGGCACACCAGGCAATGGAGAATAGAATTTCAATTGGGGAAAACAAACTGAATCCAAACCAGGCTTCTGCATAAAGCCACAAGCTTGCTTTGCACATACACAAAAACAAAGGCTACAGTTACCACTGGAAACAGCTGCTCAGAGACACACTTACCAGCAGGTCCCGCTCACTGACTCCTGGGACTGTTACTGTAATGATCCCAACATGCAAACTCTTGAAGCAAAGCTGCTTCTGAACTGAGGTCATCTGCATCATCATTTTCTCCTTTCTTACTGAATTATTCCCATCCACATGTAAGCATCACTTAATATTATACATACTTTTTTCCCAGTTTTATTGATGTGTAACTGACATGTAACATTGTGTAAGTTTCAGGAGTACAACTTGTATTGATATGATCCACTTATATATTGCAAAATGATTACTACCCTAGTGATAGCTAACACCTCCATCACATCACATAATTACCATTTCTTCTTTTGGGTGAGAACATTTAAGATCTACTCACTTAACTTTCAAATATGTAATATAGTATTATTAGCTATCATCACCATGCTGTAGAGTCCCAGACTTATTTGTCTTAGAACTGGAAGCTGATAGACTCAACATCTCTTCGTTTCCTCAACCACTGCCCCCCACTTCCAGCAACTATCAATCTGTTCTCTTTTTCTATGGTTTGCGTTTTTTTTGGTTCCACATATAAGTGAAATCATACGATATCAGTATCTCAAGAGAGAATTCTGCACTCCCGTGGTCAATGCAGTATTATTTGTCATAGCCAAGACATAGAAACAACCTAAGTGTCTGTCAATGCATGAATGGATAAAGCAAATGCGACATATATATGAAGGAATATTATTCAACCGTAAAAAAAGAGAGAATTATGTCACCTGTGACAACATAAATGGACCTTGAGGGCATTATGCTAAGTAAAATAAGTCAGATGGAGAAAGATCTTTCACCTCCTTGGCTAAATTTATTCCTAAGTACTTTATTGTTTTTGATACTATTGTGAATGGGATTATTTTGCTTATTTTTTTTTTCTGATATTCTGTTGTTAGTGTATGGAAACACAGCTCATTTCTTTATGTTGATTTTATATCCAGAAACTTTACTGAATTATTGGTTAGCTCTAATAGCATTTTTTTTTTTTTTGGTGGAGTCTTAAGGATTTTCTATATGTAAGATCGTATCATCTGCAAAGACAATTTTTCTTCTTTCTTTCCAGTTTGGATGACTTTACTTCTTTTTCTTGCTTGCTTGCTCTGACTAGGACTTCCAGTACAATGTTGAACAGAAATGAGTCTTGTTCCTAATCCTAAAGGAAAGCTTTGGCTTTCACCAGTGAATGTGATGTTGGCTGTGGGTTTCTCATATGCAGCCGTTATTGTGTTGAAGTATGTTCCGTCTATACCCAATGTAAACATTTTCATGAAGAAAGGGTGTTGTGTTTTGTCTAATGCTTTTTCTGTATCTATTGTGATAATCACATAATTTTTATCTTTCATTTTATTAATGTGGTGTATCACACTGATTGATTTGCAGGTGTTCAACCATCCTTGCACCCCAGGAATAAATCCTACTTCACCATAGTGTGTGATCCTTCTAACATACTACTGAATTTGGTTTACTAATATTTTGTTGAGAATTTTTGCATCTGTATTCATCAGACTACAGGGAGATTAGTCTGTAATTTTCTTCTTGTACTGTCCGTATCTGGCTTTGGTAACAGGGCAAGACTGACCTTGTAAAATGAGTAGGTAGTGTTAGCTTTTCTTCTGTTTTTTGGAAGAGTTTGAGGATTGGTATTCTTTAAATGTTTTGTAGAATTCACCATTGAAAGCCTCCAATACTGGGATTTTCTGTGTTGAGAGTTTTTTGATTACTGAATCATTTTCCTAACTCATTCCTGATCTGTTCAGATTTTTTATTTTTCATGGTTCAGTCTTGGTAAGTTGTATATTTCTAGGCATTTATTCTAAGTCATCCAGTTTGCTGGTATATAATTGTCCAAGTATTCTCTTATATATTAAGTAAACCCAGAATAAGAATGTATTTTTTTGTATTTCTATGGTATTATTGTAATGTCTCCACTTTTATTTATTTCTGATTTTATTTATTGATTTCTCTTTTCTTTTTCTGAATCAGTGTAGCTACAGGTTTGTAATTTTTCTTTATCTTCTCAAAAAACTGCTCTTAGTTTCCTTAATCTTTTTTGCTGTTTTTCTAGTTTCTATTTCATTTCTTTCTGCATTGATCTTTCTATCCTTCTTTTTTGCTAACTTTGGGCTTAGTTTATTCTTTTTTCTAGTTTATTGAGGTGTAAATCGAGTTGTTTATTTGAACTCTTTCTTTTTTCTTATTGTAAGCACTTATTGATATAAACATCCCTCTTATAACTCCTTTTGCATCATTCCAATAGGTTTTGATATACTGTGCTTCTAATTTCATTTGTTTCAAGATTTTTTTCCCTTTTTTTAATTCTTTGAGCCATTGATTATTCAGGAGTGTGTTCTTTAATATCCATATTTGTTCATTTTCCTTCTGTTACTGATTTTTTGTTTCATACTACTCTGGTGAGAAAAGATATACTTGCTATAATTTCAATTATACTTAGTATGATTTCAATCCTCTCAAATTTGCTAAGACTTATTTTTGACTTAGCATATGATCTATCCTGGAGAAACTTCTATGTGTGCTTGCAAAGAATGCATATTCTGCTGCTGTTGGGAGGAATATTCTTTATATGTCTGTTAGTTTCACTTAGTCTAAAGTATTGTTCTTGTTGATTATCTAACTAGATGATCTATCCACTGTTGAAAGTGGGGTACTGAAGTCCCCAACTATTATTATATTATTGTCTATTTCTCCCTTCAGATCTGTTACTATTTGCTTAGTATATGAAGATGTTCTGATGTTGGATTTAATTACAACTGTTAGATCTTCTTGACAAATTGACATCTTATCATTATAATGACCACCTTTGCCTCTTGTTACTGTTTTTGGCTTAAAGTCTATTTTGTCTGATACAAATATAGCTATCCATGCTCTCTTTTGGTTTCCACTTGCATGGACAATCCTTTTCTGTTCCTTCACTTTGAGCCTATGTGTGTCCTTAAAGCTGAAGTGAGTCTCCTATAGACAGCATATAACTGGTCCTCATTTTTATCCATCTAGCCAGTCTATGCATTTTGATTGGAGAATTCAATCTTTTTACGTTTAAAGTAATTATTGCTAGGCATGGATTTACTAATGCTGTCTTATTGTTTCCTGACTGTTCTATAATTCCCTTGTTCCTTTATCCCTCTTTTGCTGCCCACCTTTGTAAGTTGATGATTTTCTACAGTAGTAGGCTTTGACTCCTTTCTTATTATTTTCTGTGAACCTACTGTAGGTTTTTGCTTTGTAGTTACTCTGAGGTTTACATAAAACATCTTACAGATATAAGTCTATTTATGCTGACAACAACTTAACTTTGATTGCATACAAAAACTCTACCCTTTTACTCTCCCCATTTTTATATATTTGATGTCACCATTTACATCTCTTTATATTGTGTATCCCTTAACAAATTGTTATAGCTATAACTATATTTAATACTTTTGTCCTTTAATCTTTATACAGGAATTAAGTAGTTAACACATCACTGTATTACAGTATTAGTATATTCCGAATCTGACTATATGCTTACTTTTACCAGTGTGTTGCACCCTTGCATATGTTTTCATGTTACTTTCAGTATCCTTGCATTTCAGCTTGAAGATCTTTGAGCATTTTTGTAAGGCAGATTTCGTGATAAATTCCATTAGCTTTTGTTTATTAGGGAAAATCTTTATCTCACTTTTATTTCTGAAGGACAACTCTGAAGGGTTAAGTGTTCTTTGTTGACAGCTTTTCTCTCTCCTTCCCCCCTCCCCCCTCCCCCCTCCCTCCCACCTTCCCTGCCTGGCTGCCTGCCTGCCTTCCTCTTTCTCCTTTCTTCATCTTTCTTACTTTCAGGCTTTGACTATCATCTAATTCTCTTCTGGCCTGCAAGGTCTTTATTGAAAAATCCACCGACAGCCTTATGAAGCTCCTTTGTATGACAGAATTTTTTTTTCCCTTGCTGCTTTTACAAATATTTCTGCCTTTGATTTTTGACAGTTGTATTACGTGTCTTGGAGAATAACATTTAGGAGTAGCCTATTAGCTTAAAGAATTTGGATGTTCAAATCTCACTCTCCGTGTGGAAGTTCTCAGCCATTATTTCTTTTAAAAAGCTTTCTATTTCCTTCTCTCTCTTCTCCTTCTGGGACTCCAGTGATGATTAAGGGTGGACCAGAAGTAAATAGATTCTTACAGGATAGCAGTTCAACTCCAAATCCTCTCAGTCCTTAACACTGGACTGAGATGATCCAGCCTTTCTACTGCCTCCTAAATGCCAAGAAGAGATCAAAACGATATTTTCTCTGTAGGAAGATAACAGCCTAGCCTCATTTTATTCAAAGAATTTCACCATACAATGTGCAGCATACAATCAACAGAAAGCAGACAAAACAAGGAGACAATATGGCACAAAGAAAAACTAGCAGGAAGAAAATCAGACAATATAGATTAACTATAAGTAACCATAATTATATAACTATAGTCTTTAAATAGACTCCAGTTATTAGAGTTTTCAGGCACAGACTTTAAGATAAATATGCTTACAGTGTTAAGGAGATAAAAGACATGAAAATCCATCAGAGAACAGAAATATGTATGCACATAAGAAGTAAATGGACATTCAAGAACTAGAAAGTAAAATAATTGGAATGGCTAGGTATAACAGCTGTTTTGCTATATCTGAAAAAAGAAAGCATGCTCTGGAAGATAAGGCAAAAGAAAATATTCAGTATAAAGCACAGAAAGATTAAAGATATGGAATATAGTTGATAGGGTAAGACATAGTAGATAGGAGACAGTGAGGTTTAATATATGAATACTCGTAGAAGATGAGAAGAATGGAGCAGGAGAAATGTTTGAAGAGATAATGGCTAATGAGAAAAAACACATATAATTAAAACCTATGAACTCCATACAGAAAAAGGAAAAAGAAATCCACCCCAGGTACATTATAGTAAAGCTGATGAAAACCAAAGACAATATCAATATCTCAAGAGGAACGTTTGGGGATAAAAGGGAAAGGAACACGGTTGGGGGGGGCGGGAAGGAAACATTGTCTTCAAAAAGCAGGACTACAGCTTATATTTCAACACAAACAAAAGCCAGAAGGCAAACAAATGATATATTTAAGTTCTAAAAGAAAGTGACTGCTGATCAAGAATTTTATGTCTGATATAAAGGCTTATTATAAGGCTATAGAAATTAAGACAATATGGTACTACTGCAAGGATTAGCAAATAGACCGATGTAAGAGGATAAAGTTATGAAGCAGCACCTGATTTGATGAGTCATATCAGGAAATAAACTTAACTCTAACCTCGCTACACGATGCACATAGATTAATTCCAGGGGAATAGTATATTTTAAATGTGAATTGTAAGACAAAGCCTTCTCAAAAGGCTGTAGGAGGGTCTTTGTGATCTTGAGTAGGAAAAAACTACTTAAACATACACAGTAATCACTAATTGTATTAAAGGAGGAAATGTGAATAAATTAAGTGACATTAAACCAAAGAACTTCTTCCTAGCAAGAGACACTATTAAGAGAATGAAAGGTAAAAATGATCAAAGATACTTTTAGCCCATACAATTAGAATGACTATACTTTGCTCATCATACGATGGCCACATTTCTTCACCCCCTCCCTTTGTCTCATCTGCATCCCAGCCAGAAAGAGGGGCGTAGAATTTGCATGCACTATTTCTACATATATTCTGCTTTCTAAAACTGACCACAAAACTACATTAAGCTTCTCCCTGCAATGGATAATGGGAATATAGAATTTATTCCAAGTATCCATGTACCCAGCTAATACTCAGGTTTTTATTGATGAGGAAAAAAAGGAGAATGGATACCTAGAATTAACTAGCAGTCTCTGGCATGTTCTTGATTGGAAAGATTCTTCCCTGTGAAATTTAAGTTAATGCTAGGCAATTGACATGAATTTCCTAACTCTGAAAAGCTTAAATTCTCTTTTGCTTTCCCATTTTTCTCTTTTGCCAGATAAAGAGTTTAATGAACAATCTTGGGAGAATTTGTTTTCCAGAACTGACAAATGGATCATTGGTATAAACAATTATAAACCAATTGTTGCATATATACTGAGTTGGGAAATGGTCTTAAAAGAAGCAGCTTAGATTATAATCTGCTTCATCATTAGCTTAAATTCTTGTATTAATTTGTTTCAGCTTTGGGTACTAATTTCAAGAGCATGGAACTGGAGCTGCATATTGGATGTCCTGAGAGCCTTCTGGGACTTTCGAAAAATCAAATATATGAAAGATAAGGTTCGGAGTTCCCAGCAATACCACACAGGAGAACTTTAGTCTCTGGGTAGTTAAAGCAAACCCTCTGACCCCAAACATAAAATTCATAGAAATTTTTCTCAGAAGCAAACACAAGGCTTCCTTTCATGAGATTATAAAACTGAAGTTCAAGACAAGTTTAAACATCTAATAAAATATATGAAACACACATCATCTTGTTGACTTACTCCATGCTAAATTTCACCTTGCACTGAAAATGACTAGGAAAGAAAAATTGAAGCAATTTAAAGATCTGGAAAGCAAATAGAAAATGCATCAGTTTTAAGAATGACATTTTTTTGATTTTTAAATATATATCATTTGCATATATATGTTATGTAATAGTCAGTCCAGCTCATATACTTCTGAGTAGGCTTTGGTGTCTGAAAGCCTGGATTTGTTTCCTGCCCTGACACACTTAACCCTTGTGGTTTTGGGCAAATGATCTACCTCTCAGGGTTGTGGGTTTCTCCACTAAAAGTAAGGTTAAAGGGGATAAGTAATAAGAATATCCATGTTATGTGATCATTTGGAGCATTCAACAATTTAGTACTATTCTTGCAAAGTGTTGAGAACACTAATACTATGAAGTTCTCTTCAGATTTACCATTATCATCAAATGGTAGTCCCACAAAATTGTCTTAAAAATATTTTGTAATAGTTCAGTCACCTGCACTTAGAATTCTTAAATGGGAACAATTTCATTATGTTAACATTGTATTTTAAGAGAAAAGAAAAAACCCTCATTGATTAATTAATAGCAATTTAGACTATTTAATCATAGTCTAAATTGACTTGAGCTCTGCTATGACTGCCTTGGCATTAGCTACAGAGGGTTCACTCAACACATACTTTAAAAAAATAACAATAATAACCAATTTTAGGAAATGAAATTACCCTACTTATCACAGTTTTGTGCCAGTCCTGCCCTCCACTGAACACTTGGCTGAAGTCATCTGCTCTGTGAAGCTTTCACTCATTATCACAGCCCCGAAACTCCGCACTCTGCCTCCAGAATGGTAACATTCATACCACTCATTTGGACAGAACATTCCCACTCTAGAACCTTCCAACTCAATAAACTTAGATTAGTTGCCAACTAGGCAAACCAAAAATAAAAATAAGATATTTTCAACAGGTGAAAAAAGAAACCGAATTCCCTTCGTGTTCACACGGGATCAAAGGCCAAGTCTGATTAAGGGATTCTCCCAGTGTCCCCCAAGGGCAAAGTATCAAAGGTGGGATTCCAACTCTGCATGGAGGGCCTCCTGAGTTCGGTCCACTGTTCCCTTTGCCTCCTCATTTCCCCATCAGATGATAAGGTACCTGGTCACAGACAACCTTGAAATTCTATGCGTGCCTCCATCTACAGAGGAGGAACTCAATAAGCATGTTTACTGAGGAAACAGTTGAAACTGTAGAATCCCTGGAGAAAAAGTTTTAATTATACAGTAAATTAGCAGAATGGAGGAAAGGGGATCATCTGGTTTAAACATTCCACTAAAGTTATTTTGACCTTTACTCCTACCTTGCTTCCCCAAAATGATATGTTTGTTTGAACTTTGCATTTTATTCAGGGAAGTTTCAAACTGTATTGGAACTGAACCTTGATTACTAGATTAAACAGTTAAATTAGGAGTCATGACTATGCAATCTGCTAAAGCTTTTGCAATCAGTGCAGCACTGGATGGTAAACCTTCTTATATGACAGTTTGCTGTATTTAATAAATTAATCTTATCTACCCATATAAGCAGACCCAGTAGAAACTTGTCTTAGCTTTTGATGTGGCTCGACCATTTCCTTTGAAAAGCCCTTTCTGACTAACTTCACCACATAATAATTTGTATGCTATAATCTTTAATTTAGAGTGACTGTATAACTTAGCATACTTCTCTAACTCAGTTCATTTTTTTTTTAATCACAGATCCTTTGAGGACCTAATGAAAGCTATAAATTCACCGAGAGGAGGGCCTATTCTAGCTTTCCCCTGCTCATTTGGAGCATCACACACACACACACACACTAAACTGAAACTCCATCAAAGCTTTCTTTTGTACCTCATCTAATATCAGTGAGCACACAAGGTAGGCACTTAAAATTCTTGCTATAAGGGAAAAATGTAATAAAATCATGTGTTAGTACTTTTCATTACTCCCTGCATTTTCCCTATAATTTTCATTAACTTTCATTTTGTTTTGTTTTTTTTATTAAATGAGGTTTCATTTTGTATTTACAAAACAAAACAAAAACAAACAAATTCAAGTACTATTCTTCAGTGACTGCCAAGGCTTAAATTGGACAACGGAGTCTCACAGTCCCCAACTCATGGACCATTTTGGAGTTAAGCTTTAGGGAACAAATAGGAAAGGCACACGAAACTTGAAAGGAGAAAATGCCTTGGGATCTGATTAGAAGATACAGGGAATAATAATATCTTGCACTTTATGGCACTTCACAGTGTTCTGAATACTTTCACATACATGATAACCCCCATCCTAGCCCCTTAAGACTGGCAGGGCAGATACCATCAGCCCCACTTCACTGATAAGAAACTCAGGTCCAGTTTTGTGAATGACCCACAGTCTTCATGAAACCTTAAATAGAAGAGCATTGAACCAATTCTGCTTTTCTCTCTAGTAGGGAAAATGTGAAGGAGAGCAGAATATTATTTAAAAAAAAAAAAGAAGAAGAAACAATGCACACGCATTCATGAGGGGAGTGGGAGAGCTTATAAAAAACACTTTCAACCACAGTGCATGAAATTTCATTTTCAATGATGGTATCAGGGCAACTGGCTACTTTTAAAATGCTTAGTAAATCAATTTCTTTTCCTTAAAATGCAATTGCCCTTGTGTTAGTCATAGAGGTTTAATCATTTGTGAAGAATAAAATGACCCTATCTTTACCAAATGCCACTGTAATCACTTGAGTAAATAGTCTGGAGCCATTTGTATACTCTCTATGGGATACTGGGTTCAAAGTTGTAAAATCTGGAAATATTTTACCACGAGAATGCTGCTATAGGCATTTCCCATTTTGAACCTAAGGTGGCCCTGCCCACATTACATCGTGTTAGTCAGGAACCTCACTTTATGATGGAACATACAGTGAACCAACCAATTTGGGAGCTACCCACTTACAAACTCATAGAACTGGATGGGACCTGAGAGGTTATCCTATCCCCCCGCCCCCCTTCTGATGGAGATCCAGCCCTTCCCTGCCAGCCCAGCTCCAATCCAGGCATGTGCTCTCTTCCTGCATCTGGTTTCCCTGGACTCTGTGGTTCTTCCAGCAGGAGCCCGGCGTCAATTCACCAGGCTGACGCTGGGGGGGGATCAGAGAAGGGCACCTTTGCTTAAGGCATGTGGGGATTGTAAATGTCAATGTGCTCACTAGGAGATTCCAGGGACGTAGAAGTCAATGTGTATTCTTTACAGACACCGATACATTGTATACATTGGGAACTGTTACTTCTTCTAAACCTCTCAAGAGTCAATGATCCTCATGGTTTACAAATGAAAAAATGGGGATTCACAGAGAGGAGAGGGAATTAATATGTGTTCAAAGCTTACAGGATGATGAGCAGGACATTCTCCCCATCATTTTAATAGAGGTTAAGTGACGTGTCCAGAAATACACAATTGATCGGTGACCAAGCCAGCATCTGAGGCCTGTCTGACTCCAAAGCCACGTGCTTGCCATTACATGAGTATGTCCTAGACTCCAGTCATTCACATACTACCCTCACGACTCGTGCCAAAATCTTGTTCCATGCACTCTACCATTTCCTCAGAGGCAGGGTGGCTTAGTCCCCAGAACACAGTCTTGAAGTCACCCCTCCTCACCTCTAGTCCTGGAACTGCCTCTTCGTGGCTTCGTGACTCTGGGCAGCTGAGCTGACCTACACTTTTCCTCATGTTTAAAGCGGGTGTGGATAACAGCACCAACCTCATAGGGTCATTTTGAGAATTAAATGCATTTATGTATGTTACAGCACTATAATATGTGCTCAAAGTTAGCTAGTATTATTTCAGAATATTCTTCAAAAATTCCAAGTTTGACATATTGCAATAAACATTAAAAGAAATACATAATTGTGCAACCACAAGTGCCATCACACACCCAAGTGGGCGAGTTGTGATAGGAAAGCCTTCGAAAGACCAAAGGGAAGACCCAGAAACGCCACGTGAGACATGAGGGTTTACTGGGACTGAGGTAAGGGAGTTCAGGAGCAAAGCTGGACAAAGGTGTGCACCGCTAGTGTAGACAGGGAGGGAACTGCTTATAACTGGTGAGGAGACAAAGACTACATGCCACCAGCTTCCTAAGGAACAAATCCTTAGTCAGCGGGTCTCCCTCCCAATGTTTCCTTAGATAAGACTGGCCTAGACTCGGGCAGACCCAGGCCATCACCATACCACATACCTGGCATACCATCCGAAGGAGGGGACCGTGTAGACATATGGTTGTTCTGGAATAAAAGGTTATGAGCCAACAGTGCTTGTCTCCATGACAATATCCAAATAAAAGATGTTCATCTATGCGTCATCTAAAGTTACTCCCCATTCCTAAGTTCTACTCTGAGAATATAGCCCCACACCAGGCTGTTTGCTATCCATAAAGAGAATATAGGAAGTTGAGTATATAGAGCTAAAAGGTAATGATAGAGAAAGTGGTTTTAAGCTTACTAGATGCTTGGAAATGATTTAAAGGAAACCAAAGTGCACCGTGGAATGTAATGGAGCAGATGCCAAAACAATTTAGCAAAGAAAAGAAAAACTAATTTTTTGCAAGGCTCCTATTTCCATGATTCCCACTGTCACCAGTGGGGGTGGGAGGAGCAACACCCTGAAAGACCGCAGTGACCTTCAGAACAGACATTAGGCCAGACTCCTGACACTGGGGTCACAAAGAGGCCCTGTGTGAGGAAGTTAATCTGGGGACAGAAGTCCAGACAGAAGTCAAGGCAAGAACACAAGTGAAAGGGATGCGAGATAAAAAAAAAAGCCTTTAGACCAAAAAAACCAGGGAGAAGCTAAAATGAAATACAGTCAGCCAAGAAGAGAACCAAAACACTCATCATGTACCACAGACATTCAAGCGGAGGAGGATGCCAAGACAGAGAAGCAGGAAGTACTCAGGATGCTCCAGAATGAGACCAAGAAACTCAAAGCATGAACCAAGGAACCCTGGGACAGACGTGCTGGAAAGAGCCCTGGGGTCATTCCCACAGACAGAGAAAAAGAAGGTCCACGGTGAAAACATTTGCCCACGACTCAGAAGCCCAGCCCAGCGGTTCTGTCTGCAAGCTCAGATCCAACATGTAAAATGTGACAGCAAAATAGAAACCCATTCTTTAATTTGCAGATGAAATAGAATTCACCTAAATGGGGAAGAAACACTTGAGACACGACTCTTTAAGAGACAATCCTCTTAAGGGTCTTTTTAATGGTTTGCACTTCCAAAATGGAAACTATAGTAAACTCAGTTGAGAACAGGCTACAACAGGCTACCAAATATAAAGAAGAATAATATTTATTTATACATTGTAAATAAGCGATAAAGATGCTATATGATTTCATAATATCATCACTCGCTTGCTAGAAAATACTCATGATATGTCCCCAATGTTGAAAGCAAAGCTTGTTCAGTCACTTTGAGTTTTTTTCTTAAATAGATAATCCTCATACAAATCTTCATACTCGCAATCCAAAAAAATGGAAGGCGTTTTTTTCCTGAGCCAAATGCTGAATGCCTTTCTGATGGATAGTAAGACTTGGGGCTGCTGGCCCCTGGTTCCCAGAGTGCACCCACTCGGTCTCACCCCCAGGCTTTCTGAAGGCTCCGGGCTTCTAGGTGACTTTGAGCTTTAAAATGGAAATGCAAGAAGCTTTGGGTAACCGTGGGGCGCACAGCATCTCAAGGCCAAGTTTAATTTCCCTCCTTGGCTTTAATCTTTCCTAAAACATGCTTGCAAAAAACTCTATTTCTGCTGCTGTTTTTTCTTCTCTCTTTCTAATATCTAGCTCCCTCTTTTTCCAAATAATCCCCACAGGAGTTGACATGCAATTTGCACATTTCTAGAATCCAAGTTTCCCCAGGCACTGAAAAAGCATACAGAAGCAAGTCATATGTTCGAATTTAGTGAAATAAGAACTTGTAGGTAAGGACAGATTACTATGTTTGCAGATGTTCATAAAGAGTAACACTACAGAAAAAAATGAAAGACCACAATGATAAAGCAAGACATGACTTACTTTCCACGGGCCTGGAATGTCAAAAAACATTAAAAAGTCCAGAGTTTTTCCTTTCCCAGCAGTTCCCAATGCAGGCCCTCTCATATGACAAGGCAGGTATGAATTCTCATGAGCAACTGTTAGATAAGAGGGTTAACTAATAGGCACCCCTATGTTTCCATATCAACAACCAGGGCCCCCTACTAGTCATTTGCTCTGATCTACTGAGCTTCATCCTCTGTCTCCCAGAAAATGTTTCCTTTCCAGAAACAACTTTACCTTTTCCCATGCTGATTTTTCTCCTTTCATGTTATATCTCGAGGACAACATGCTGAAATGAATGCAGCCACTGGGACCATAAAGAAGGGAAGCATTAGTGGAGACACATGCAGTCAGGTCACATCATGTTGACTCGGTCTTTGAGGAGGCTGGCTTGGATATGTCTTTTAGAGGAAGAACTGTCCTCAACCATATTCAAGTCAACAAATTGTAATCACACATGTATAGTGTGTCCGTTCTAGCACCAAATGCTGCAGTAGATTCTGAAGTAGAGGACAGCTCAAGGCAATAATGAAAAGGGTCGGGCACTGGAGCCAAAGAGACCTTGGTTTGAATCCTGCCTCCACCTCAACGGAGCTGAGCAAGTCATTTAAACTCCCCGAGCCTCATTTACTTCACTACTAAAAGAGGAAACTGATTTTGCAGAACTTTTGTGGGCATTAAATGAGATCATATACACCTGGAAAATTCCTGGCACACAGAGGTGTTGTATCAAATCAATGTTATTATTATGAAGATGCAATCGACTTCTTAAGAAGCATATTACATATTTGAAGAGATGAGACATATAAGCAAATATTAGATGATGTAGTAGTGGCAATAAGTACCATTAGACTTCAGAACCGAACAAAACATCTGTGAAACAAACATTTTCAAATAACTTCTCTGATATTATATAATATCAAATATGCTCATTATACAAAATTGGGGAGGTTGCAAAAAGCAGAAGAAAATAAATAATTTAAAGACATTAATTCCAAATCCACACTCACATAATACCCATAAAGTGTTAGAGTAATGCTAATGGAATTTAAATTCCATATGATTTTCCAAAATAAGTAAAATTCATAAATAGGAGAGAGATATAGTTTGATGTTGTCAAATGATGGAATAGTATATAGCTATTAATAAAAATAGAAGAGATCTTTTATGTCCTCTGGAAAGATAGCCAGGATATATAGTTTATTTTAAAAAAAGCAGGTTGAGAAGATGTGGTACATATACACATTGGAGTATTTATTCAGCCATAAGAAGAAAACAAATCCTACCATTTGCAACAACATGGATGGAGCTAGAGGGTCTTATGCTCAGTAAAATAAGCCAGGTGGAGAAAGACAAGTACCAAATGATTTCACTCATCTGTGGAGCATAAGAACAAAGCAAAAACTGAAGGAACAAAACAGCAGCAGAATCACAGACCCCAAGAATGGACTAACAGTTCCCAAAGGGAAAGGGACTGGGGGAGGGGGACAGGGGGAAGGGAGGGGTAAGGGGCATTATGATTAGCACTCATAATGTGGGAAGGGGGGCATGAGAAAGGCAGTATAGCACAGAGAAGACAAGTAGTGACTCTAGCATCTTACTACACTGATGGACAGTGACTGTAATGGGGTCTGTGGTGGGGACTTGATACTGGGGGGAATCTAGTAACCACAATGTTGCTTGTGTAATTGTATATTAATGATACCAAAATTGAAAAAAAAAGCAGGTTGAGAAAATACATAGTATGAAAATGTTATATTTTTAAGCATACTTCCCTCTGAGTTTGGAATTCTGTCAGACACTTTACACATTTGGGTTTCTTACCATTTGGTAATAAAAAAAATTGTTCTAAGACAAAGAAAATATATAAAGGGAGGTGAGAAGGAAGAAGAAACAAGAGATATCAGGAACCCCAAAGTAACAAAGGACACTATCTTATCCAGTGAGCAATGAGGCTCAAGAGATCTGTTCCAAACGTGATGGCCTGAAATGCATGTGGGTGTGGTAGCCTAAAACCAGGGCGCTGTAGAGAGGAGATAGGAGGCCTGCTCCTCGGAAACATGATTCACTGTTGGGAACCACAGATATCTCACTCAGAGCATTCTTTGCATTGAAGCATTGAGCATGACTTGTAATCTCTAATATGAGCCTCATCTGAATATTGGTGTCAAAGGACAAAGAAAATACCTGCTTGTTAGACTGTGAACTACACTTCACCGTTTATATTTATTCATTCATGTATTCGATGAACATGTATAACTGGTTGACAGATGCTTGGGTATTTGAATAATAGTCTGGCACTCAAAGCTGTGTGACCTCCCACACTCTGACACACACGTGAGCCCTTATTATTTGACACCATCGTAATGGTAACAGCGGTGGTAATGCCTGCAGTGACGTGAACATATTTCCTATGAGTGCATACAAAGGACAACATAACTTTAGGTGTCTGGCAGGTCTTCTAATCTGATATTTAAAGGTTGTTGTTTTTAGTACTCACGTGATGCAAGAAACTAAAATGAGGCAAAATGAGACAGTGCGTTTGATTCATGTCCTAAAAGGAGACAGTCAAAGTCACAGACATAAGAGGGACTCAATAAAAACAGCTAATAATTTTAAATCATAGAGTCTGTACCAAGAACATGCATAATCTCATTCCATTTTCACAACACCCCTGGGAGGAGGAATCATACCTCTTGTAGAAAGTGCGGAGGACACTGACTCTCCCAGAGATGAAGTAACACGCCCAGGGTTTTAAGTGGCCTTTTAACACGGGTTTAATTGCTCACAGCCTGCTTCATTAATATGCAGCAACAAGTGCGCCAAGTACTGAAAACACAAGAAAGAGATAATCAGGCCCCTTGACACCTGGAAATGGACACAGCTTGGCTGTTACGTTGCCAGGACAGCTAAGCCAGGACGTTCTCCTGTTGGACACAATCTCTCAGAACACCAGCACCAGGCATGAAGCCACTTGCTCCTCTTGTCTCAGTACAAAGACAAGAGCACCCTGCCAATCACAAAAACAGCAGAAATCCCCCTGTCCTGGACACTGTGCGTGACTGCTGCTTGTCTACAATTAAAGCTGGAGCCTTGCTTCATTCTGCCAGTCTCATAGATTGAACTTATTAAGCTACCTTGTCTTGCCAATGGGTTTCAGCCCCGGGCAAGTTCACTATGGATTGAGTGTGGCCAAAGGAATCAACAGCAAAACGTTCTTGGGGTGAAAGGGTTTATTACCCGGCTTGTTCTCCGGCGGTAGGTCGAGCACTAGCGTCTCAGCCTCCGCCCAGAGCACTGGGCCGAGCTCTCTGTATAGCACAATAATAGCTTATTGCCTAAAGGTGTGGAAGAGGCAGCCCAGCAACAGGCCAGTTACATCATCAGGGGGTTTAAGTTCAGTGAGGATCCTGGCCATAGGAACCCCAACTTTCCCACATACCTGATCACCCAGAGAACAGATCGCTGGGTGCCGGAGGTGCGGGGGTGGGAGGGTTGGGTGAAATGGGTGAAGGGGGTCAAAAGGAACAAACCTCCAGTTATAAAATAAACAAATCATGAGGAATGTAATGTACAGCATGGTGGCT
Source organism: Manis pentadactyla (assembly GCF_030020395.1). NCBI lineage: Eukaryota > Metazoa > Chordata > Mammalia > Pholidota > Manidae > Manis > Manis pentadactyla. The sequence continues at coordinate 14,869,424 of NC_080037.1, read as the reverse complement.
ATAGTTAACAATACTGTATTGCACATTGGAAAGTTGCTAAGAGAACAAATCTTAAAAGCTCTCATCACAAGAAAAATGTTTTGTAACTATGTATGGTAACTAGACTTACTGTGGTGATCACTTAACAATACACAGAAATATCAAGTCATTATGTTGCACACCTGAACTTAATATAATGCTCTATGTCAATTATATTTCAACTTTTTTAAAAAAGGTACCTGATCATAGAATTATCTCCACTTGCTGGCAGCATCTAACCCAGGACAATGCCTCACGATTTCCTTGACTCCTCCCCAGGATCACCTGACACAAGCCCAAATGCTACAGTAGGTCCTTGTGAACACCGTCTTCCTGCAATGCTTCCCATTTCCCCCTGTTGTACAGTCTCCTCTCTGCATCGAGCATTAAAACCCACGTGTTTGACCACAGGTATGTCCCTACAGGTCTTCTGGCCGGAAGACAGTGACAGAAATGGAGATTCACCTGGATTCATCTGAAGCTCTCACTGCTTCTGCCTAGAACCCTGGACACAGTAATCCTCAAGAAATAATATCCCTGTTAAGGTGCCACCTGGCCTGGGAGTGAAGGTCCTTTGGAATTGAGCCCTGATATTCCACTGAAGCCCTTCAGCACTGGGTCTGTTTTATTTTCCTACAAATAAGAACAGGGGGATTTTTTTTGGTCAGGGGCTCAGGTTTATATTTTTCATGTAATAGGGCCTCTGCCCTTGAAGAATTTAAAATCTAATCGGGTACTGACACTTGGGCTGGCCTACACTATACATTTTCGGCATTTCCACCGCAAGTAGTGAGTTCACATAGGAATAATCTAGTTAAATCTTACCTGTTAAACTAGGTATTTTGATGATCTGGCTTTCCTCAAGCATTTATGGGGTCTTTCATCCTCACAACTGCCTCATGAGGCAAGAATTACAGATGGCAAAACTGAGGCCCAGAGAACGTCTTGTTCACGGGCCTCGTACTTCCTGAGGTCAAGCAGCTGATGAGTGGCGGAGCTGGGACCTGACACCAGGTTGGCTCCGGGGCCAGAATGCTCAAGCTTCAAGCTGTCCTTCATATAGATGTTAGTTTTCATAATAAAACCTCTCTGTAAAGCCCTTTTTTATAACTTAGGTTTGGTCATGTCATAGGCCAAATCACGTCTCCACACTTGAATGCACCACACAGTGCACATTTCAACAACAGAAAGCAAAAAGCTAGAAAACAAGCACCAAGCCTCATTCCTGCCAAAAGTGGCATATTGGGTTTTTTTGCAAATACTTTTGAACATCAGATTACAACCACACTCTCACAACACTCCAGCATGATTTTCTCCATGTTCCCAGCTTTCTGAGGCAGATAGGAGACCTGGTTATTATCATCACCAACGAAGCCTGTATCAACACCAGCCACTCGGAGAATTTTCTCTTCTCTCTTCCCCTCCCTCCTCCAAGAAAATGTAGGGAGAATGCCATCACCCAGCCCTGTCATAAACTCCATGCAAACTTACCCTTGCCTCTATTAAGCCTAAAAGAACTGGTGTGACGGGCCACATCTTTTGGCTCTGTGTTGGGGCTCATTGTTATGGCTCAGACACATTTGTGACCACGTGGTGAAAATCTGAGACAATGGAGAGTCCACCACCCTTTGCCTCACAAGACAAGAAAGATCAAAGATCTGCTTCGAGGCCTGGAATCTGTCAGTTTCAGATACCAGGCGTGGAAGGGCTGCGTCCAATATCCACAGGAAATCACCCTTTGGGGCAAAGGGACACACTAACATAGAAAAGGAAGGAATCTGGAAAAAGAGAACCCAGAAAGGAAATAATCTGGTGAATGTAACTCAAAACTCAAAAAAGGGAAAATGTCTTTTTAGCATAAAAAGGACAGGCTACTGTATGATATTCACTCTCCAAGTCGTAGAGAATTCAACTTGCTGGTCCACACAGACAGCATGTGCGAGCTCCCTTAGGTATCTCTGAGCTCTTCTCTTCTGCTGAAGATAAAGGCCAAGGGGCCCCGGGGAGGGAAGGGGCCTCCGTAGCAGGCTGAGAAGACCGTTCCTCCTCCCAGAGCAGAGGGAAGCGAGGGTACACAGGAAGGCGTCCGGAGGTGGCCAGGAGGACTTCTGTAACAGCACAGATGTGAGGTGGTAAAGCTGAACCCCCGAGACGGGGGTGGAAATGGAAAAGGAAGGGCAGACATCGAGAGCCCTTTGGAGGGAACAACTAACTGAGGCTGATGACTAATAAGGCATAAGGGAGGGAAAGGGTGACATGAAATCTGGCCGTAAGGCTGGAGCTGGTTTGGGGGGAATGTAGACAGGATGTACCCACTGAACTCAGCAGAAAAGCATCAGGGAAAGCTTGTTTTAGAACTCAGTGTCTGCAGACTCTCCGAGGACATGCACAATGAGTCCTGAGCAACTGGTGGAGCTCAGGATCCAGCAGGACAGGAGGTGAGGTGGCAGATGCCATCAGCCCAGGATGACAGAGCAACATAGAGCATGTGGGGAAGGTGTCTGGATAAAATTGTTGCCCGGGAATAGTCTATTCTTGGCATTTCCCCATCTGCACCCCAGCTGAACCTTCCCCCTACGAAAGCTGTAGGGCCACCTGCCTGAAGAATGCATTCTAAGCTCTTAAGCTCTTCCCCTCTTGCTCCATCCACTGAACTACTCCGGACCAGTTTGAAATGTCCAGTCTTCCGTGAAGACATCCTTGACTCCTTTCCTCTTCACTTTCACCCATGTTGATTGTACTACTATTTAATGCTATTTAGCTTTAAATGGTGTTTGGCAGAATAGAATTACAGAGATTAGAGCAGACAGGATAAGAACACTAAGAATGCGAATGCCAGATTGAAAGTGTAAAATAATAAAATCCATTGACATTTAACTCTGCTCTCCTATCTCCTAGGAGTCCTACAGCTCTGTAAGGAAAGTAACACAGGCTTTCCTCAGTAGCTTCCTGTATAGATAAGAAAACTGAAGTGCAACAAAGCTAAGTCACTTTTCCAAAGCCTGCAACCAGTAAAACTGAGACTGAACCTTTCATTCACTGATGTGTTTATTCATTTCTCCATTCGTTCATTCAGTAAATATTTATTGAGCTACCAGCATGTGCCAGGTCCCTTGATACTGTTCGGATCACTGTGATAGGGGTTGAAGATTCCAATGGTGAATATGCAAAGCCTTCTTCTAGTGGGGTAGACAAGTAAATGTGCAATAAAATGTTACAAAGTGACAGTGCTATGAAGAAACATCAGGCAAGGTAGCAGACAGACAGAAAGGCAGAGTTCTCTTTTGGATGTAGTAGTCAGAGATTCTGTACTCTAGGCCCTGGGCTTAGTGCTCTGCTCAGACTCATTTCTGAAGGCAATTGAGAGTCACGAAATGTACAGCCCTCTCCCTTTGCAGATGCTGCCCAGGGCTTAGAACGTGCGCATTTGAGCACCAGATCCAATCCAGCACAAGATCCCTTCAACCACTCCCAGCAAACTCGGGCTAAGGGTAGCTCTCCTTTAACTCTCATAAAGTTGAATTGCCTTACTTAGCTTTAATGTAGACTATAAACTCTTAAGAGGCAAGAAATATTTGCACGCTTTCATTTACAGTAAGTATATGCTGACTAATCAGTTGACTGATTGACCTGGCAGACCCTGATGCCGGGGTTCTTGTTTGCGAAGTCGAAGAATGAACTTAGCAAACAGTCAAGGTAGGAGAGCCAGGGAGACTTTTATTGAGAGATACAGTGAGAGGACAGACAGAGCTCCTGGCGTGAGCCAGGAGGGGACGAGAGAGCCTGGGGTGGTGTGTTGTCTAGGGGACTTACAGGTGGTTGAAAGACAAAGAGCTAGGGATGCAGACCCACCAGATGGTCTCCAAATGTTTATCTTTAAAGAGACACAGTTTTCCGGACTATTTTGTAGAGTTAACATAGAAATTTACTGCTTTGATCCTTTCTCAGAATAGCAGTTTCTTAGTTTGGGAGCATATCAGTCAAGGCTGCTTGTCTTGCTTTGAAGGTGAGCTGACTTATTGACTTGATTAGGGCTGGAGGAGGAAAAGCAGCATCTGGGTAAAGTTAAAGATAAACCGGGCTTTTTAGCAGGCTAAAGTAAATTTTACAATAGCCTCATTTAATTGACACAAACAAGACATGGGCTATGCTGAGGTATTTTCTTATCGGGGAGATTTTCAAACATTTGAGGCTAAGTTACTCCTGGCTTTTTAGTTTTAACTAATTTTCACTTAAGAATGCTTATATTCCTAGTTTGATATTTTACTTTACAGAATTAATGTGACTCTGTCTTTGCTTAATTGTTTAATATGGAGTTTTGATAGGGGTCTTTTTCCAGAGGCCTTCACCCTACTCTGACTACACCCACAGGCTATGTCTCAACCCTTCCCCTTATTCAATATTTGTAAAGATGAGAGCTCACTGGAGAGATTCCCAAATGTACAGGGCCTCTCCAAAATATGCCTGACCACTCCACCATTCCCTGAATCCCAGGAGCTCCCCTCCTACACAAACCCTACTGGGTAGCCCAGGACCAAATAGGCGCCCTAGAAAACCAGGTTAGTCCAGGTTACAGAAGTCAGGTAGCTGGGTGGGCTTGTGACATTTGTGCCAAGAGGGGCCCTGGGACATCATTGTAGGTGGTGGAGAGTGGTGGGAGGGGTGTGAAGACAGCAGCAAAATGGAGACAGCAAATTAGTCCCCGTTTACTAAAACCAATCCGAAGAGTTGCTGGGTAATAAATGACCTTGAGTCAGTGAGAAAGACAGAATGAGTTCAGCTCCTTTGAGTTTATCTGCTTAACTTCCACAAACATCTAGGGCGTGTGTTTATTTTTACAAATTTTTATTTACAGCACCATTAAACCGCCTCCGCTTTTAAAGGTGTGCATATGTGCATACATCGTTGGGGGTCTTCGTGTGCCACTAGTGAACTATTTAAACTTTACATCTTAGAGTTCTAATAATTCCCCCAAATGGGACAATTACACTTTGGCAAAATCGTCAGTGAGGACAGAAGGAAGACTTTAAGCAACAAAACTCCACAATACTGTAACATAACTTCAGAGCTCCAGGAAGGGGTCCCCTGAAAATCACCATCCTTTCTGGATGATTCTCATTAGCATTCGGAGTGGGTTCAGTGTCTCTGGCCTGGCTCTGTAGCAAGAGGAGACAGTTGATCCATTTAAGCAACAATCATGAAAGTTCCATGTAAACAGTAAGGTCCAGAAAAAAAAAAAAAAACCTCAAAAGTAAGCTCCAGAAAATGACACATCGTCATTAACTAGACTCCAAATTCATAGAAACGTTTAGATTCCAGTCAGGGTCAGTCAATGTCTGATGCAAGTTCCATTTGAGCCGCCAGTTTCCCGAATCAGTAACTTCATTTCTTTCTGGGGCTGCTCACACCCAAATCTACTCAGAAGCACAAATAGGCAACAGTTTATCAGGAAAACAACAGAGCTATAGAATAGGCATTCAGTCCGTGGTCATTACTTGTCTAAATTCAACTCAAATCACGTTGTGTTGCCGTGTTCTTTCTAAACCAGCCTTCTCTTTGCAGTTTTTTTATTGCAAGAGTGTGAAGATTTATTTAAAAGCAGGAACTGTATTTTGTACTCTTGGGGAAAATAGGGTTATGATGTGGCAAAGGATTAAGTTAGCCATAAACAATAAAGTTTTTGTTTTTTTTTTAACTTCTGAGCCAGTCACTGTCAGGAACCAGGAAAAAGAAACATCGTCAACTTTAAAATTGGTGGCGAATTAAACATCTTAACCCCAAGAGTCAATTATACTGATAGTATATGGTCTCCTTTTATGGTGGGTTCATCAACTGAGGATATTCATGAGTTGAAGAGATCATCGCAGCACAAAGAGTAAATGCTTTTTTCTCCATTTCATTCACTGTTCTATTAACTGATCGGTATAATCAGATCTGTAAAGTCTTTTTTTCCAAATTATATATATTTTTAAATGTCTGAAGTTTCTATGTAGACTACTGGAATTTTTATGAATCATTTGATCTTGTCTTAAAAGTAGTTTTTAATGAGTGAATTCTGCAGAATTGATTCTATTCACGGGGATTTTGGGCTCTGGAAGGACTTTGGCAATAATATCCCTCAATTACCCTTAAGTCAGAGGTTCAGAATTAGGGGCAAACTTGCCACCAGGGGACACATGACAATGTCTGGAGACACGTTTCATTGTCACAACTGGTGGGGATATGCATTCAGTAAGGAGAGGCCAGGGAGAGTGCTAAAAATCCTACAACGGATGGACAGCCCCACACAACAAGCTGTTATTCAGGTCAAAATGTCAACAGTGTTAAGACTGAGAAAGCATAACAAAATCTCTTACTACCTCACTGGTAGGAAGCTGCCTTACTATAATCCAAAATCTACCTCAGTGATTTCTTTGACATTCCAAGCACCCATTCCCACGGAAATTTGGAGTTCCTGATTTACCTTCCCAACAGTTTGGATAGTTGGCAGCCAAAAAAAGGTAATTAAGTATGGGCAGTATTTTTAATTCTTCCTCACACAATGTTCTCCCTATTGATATTTTGTCAAATAATCCAAGGGATGGTATTTGTGAACCATGGGGCCTGGATATTCATAATGGCCAAATATCATGAAAAAAATTTAACCTCTCTTTTCAAAAAACAAAGTTGAAGTTTGGAAAATAAAAGCAGACATAGTACTTCCCACAGTTGTTGCTGAAATAATGCGGAAAATATTCTTTCCCTTGAAATAGAAGGACGCTGAACAGAAGTCAGTGCTACACCTGCGTCCTCCAGGTGAGCACGCGGGACTGCTGCTCCAGCCCAAACGCGCTGAGGACGCCCTAGCCGGAAAAATTATGTTTGGCTCTTAAAAAAGAATTTTCTGGAATTAACCTAGGCACACAGGAACACTAAACTGAGTGACAGTGGTTTTCTAATCTTAGAGAAAAACAGTATTGTTTAGATCCACTTTTCATCAGGCACTACTGTTACCAAGCAGCATTGAGTCAAAGGGAAAAAGAAAAGTCATGCATGTCCTTGGGAAGATTAAATGCAGGGCAATTAAAGGAGAGGAAAACCCAAGTAAAAATGCGAGACGGCATCACAGTAGCTGAGAGGGGAAAGGCAGCCACCTACCCTGGCACAAAAATACTGCATTAATTAGCTGGTTTGAACATTATTAAATACGTGCCACCAAAGTGTCTTATACCAGTATTATTTTACTAGCTCTAGACCAAAATTTGATATTATTTTATTGGCTCTAGTCCATAATTTGATGTTCCTAAGTGTCTAGCAACAAATTTCTCTGAGGTTAGATTTAATTATATTGGAATTAAGTGCCTTTTCCTTTCCAGAAAAATGCTTTAGAGATTAAATTTACAGAACACTATTTGGATGTAAACTAATAGGCAATCCTTTAGCCAACTGAACAAAAATTATAGATTTGTGATTTTTCCTTTTAATAAAAGCAAAATGGTGAGAAATCAAATTAGACTTTTAAATCTGGAATTGAGACAAATTTCTTCTTTCACTCCAAATCATCTCAGCCAACAATTATTCCAGAAGAATTTGGTCCATGTATCACCTTGACGTGTTTCATAGAGAGGCCCTGTTTTTTATGAGTACATGACAAAATATTAACATTAAAAATAAAAATGTTTTCTTAAATTTTACCCCTTTCTTAGCTCCATAGTATATATGTAGCCTAGTCCAAAATACTCCTAAGGATAAAAACATATTTAGGTATTCTTCTATTTACCTCATTTATGGACAATTTAAACTCAGATAATACATTTTTGAGGTATGAAAAGATTCCTATCCTACTGATCATAGTTGCTTACTTATTTCAGACTTGGAATTTAAGAAAGCCACCTTTTTAAAGCGGTGTTTGTGCTGAAAAAATGTGGGTGTTTTTTCCATTAGCAACCCGGCATTTCTGGTAAGTACTGTGCAGACTCTAAAGAGGACTCGGTGCTTACAGTCTGAGATGATCATTTTCAATTTTACAACCCATTAAAGAAGATTCTAGTTCTCTAGTAAGGTACCTCCAATTTTCTCATACCTATTTGGAGACTGTTCTGATTAAAATATTGCTGCTTAAACAATTTGTTAAATACATGGCAGATTTGTCTCCAATACTAATATAGGTTAGTTACGGGTCCAAACTAGCTTCTAGCACATTTATTTGAACTTGGTAATATGGGTCAGAGACATACAAAAAAAGTGTAAACTCTTCAAAATACATTGAAGGCAGCAATTAAATTCTCATTTCTCCCTGCACATTTGCCCATTAAGTTACTAGTTGGCAACTATAATAAATACCTTAAAATACGTCTAATTAAAGAAAAGACAATCTAGTTATTTTTTTGGCAGGAATGAATACTCAATGTCATATATTCGAGAAATACTTCATTTTCTCCAGGTAAATGCTACACTGATCAATGTGATCACATCAAAGAAGACTCAAAGGAAACTGGAACAACTAAGTCATTATTAAGCAATAAATGAAGACAGTTCCAACTGGACTGACTCTACAAGATAGTGTGTAAGTACTTATGTCACACTTCAGGAAGCAGAAATATTCCCAAAATTCCAAGTGAAAAAAAAGCATACTATATATTTAAACATTTGAAACACACTATAGCTGTAGTTCACAGCAAAAAGGACACGTTTTCTCTCCACCTCATAAAACCAAGAGGTAGTCGCAAAGCATTTTCCTCCTACCCTCTGCCCTTAAACTCTACTTCTTCTAATGTTCTGAGAGCATTTTCCACCTTCATGGGCATTTATTTGATATTTATTCAAAAATGAGTCGAAAATGACAGAATTACCTAACTTTCCTCTTTTATGATCTTATAGTGGAATTGGGGGAAAAAATAGCTATTATGGTTATTAAAGATTTTTGACGTACTTGGCTATGAGCTCACCTGAGAGTCAGCTACAAGTTCTAATTAGTTTAAAACAAAAACTACTTTGAATCCTGTGTCCACGGCCATTCAGTCCCAGTGTTCAATGTCCCTGATACATATACAAGAGTAGTTGGCTTCAGGGAATAATTGTCCAAAATGTCCAAACTAAAACGGTCGAAGAAGAGCAGCAGAAGACACCCAGGACAATGTAAAGGGTTCTCAGTCACATGAAAATGAAGACACACTCAACTAACATCCCAGCCAACCCACCCGCGCTGAACGCGGACAGCGCGCACGGCAGGCTTGGGCAGGGCCTACCGCCCGCACGGCTCCCTCCACAAGCCAGGCTGCTGCTTCCAGCGGGCCTCATCGATGCAGTCTGTTTAAGGGGGCGCCAGGTTAAAAATGTGTACTGCTGGCAAGACCTTGGTCCTCCTGAGTTTTGCTGACAGCTTGTCCGTGGTCACTCAGACAGCCTTCCAGAGATACTTCGATAGCCACGTCTGTGCTTTCTCTCTGGTATGGGTCCAGAGGGGGGCAGCCATTGTGCTCAGCACAGCCATTGACGTGGGCCAGAGGCAGCGCCCTGGGGGGACAGCACAGCTGCTTCTCGCAGGCTCTGGAGATGCAGGGTGCGCTGCAGAGCAGCAGCAGGTCCTTCTCTTCCAGGGGCTCCTTCAAGTCCACATGCTCAAACTGGATGGTCACATTGTGGATTCCCGCCTGGTGGAAGATTTCTCGAATTTTTACACTGGCATCCTGATATTCTCTGTCCTTCTGATACTTGATATGCAGGGTGGCAATGATCTTCCCATTTATAAGCTCCCAGATGTGCACCTCATGTACACTGCTAATTCCAGGCACGGCAGAGAGTTTACTCACTAGAATAGAGAAGAGCAAATAATAACTAAGGTGAGTGCTATATCTGGAGCATGCAGCCACTACAGGAGGGACGTGGTCCCTTTAAACATTCTCACCACAATGATACATTTACTGAGTAATAGGAAGAAAGATAGCTGTGCCTGTATGGGTACATTTCCCCATACTCCTTCTCCCCTCTGACTTCCTACATCATACATGGTTAATCCACAAAAGGCAATTTAAGGAAATTAACAACCAAAACCCCTGCCCAGGGTTGCTGAGTTTGCAAGGGAAGGGAATGGACACTCTAACGGACGGCCAGTGCGAGTATAAAGTAGGATGCCTTTTTTAAAGGGGGTAGTTTGGCAATAGGGTTTGAAAACTTTTACCAGCAATTCTAGTACTAAGAATTTAACCCAAAAGAAATAGCCAAGTATTTATGTACAGGAATGGCTCGTCGGTCAATGCTCTTTGTATTAATGAATAAAATGGAAACAACAAGGAAATAGTTAAATCAATTACATAATGGAATTTGATGCAGCCATTAAGAAAGTGGCATATTTAAGGATATGCAAAAAGGTATATAAGGTATTTTTCAATGAAAAATCAAATAGCTAAACCGTATGTATGGCATGGTCCTTTTATCCTTTTTTAATAAAAAAAAAAGTATCAGTGAATATACATACACAAATAAATTTTTTAGGTACTGTAGGTTTTTTGACTAACTTACAAAAATATTGAGCATGGTCATATCTTGGGGGGGTAAAATTATAAGAGATTTCTATTTTCTTATTTAGGCTTTTCTGTGTGTTTTCCATACTTTCTAAAGTGACTGCGTATTTGGAGAGATGATACTGAAGAGTGATTGTGAGCAAAGACCTTGTGCCAGCTAGAGTTTGAATCCCAGTTCAATCATTTACCTGCATGACCTTGGACTATTACCTACCCGCTCTCTGCTTGGGTTGCCTTATCTGTATATTAGGAGTGGTAACAAGAGTACCTTATAGGTTATAGTAAGTTAATTATATTATAAAATACTCATTATTCATATATCTATGTATGTATAATATATTTTCACATATTTATATATTTACATATATGTTTGTTATATAAACTTCATATAAGAACTTAAGAACACCTAGCATGTAACAAGTGCCATAAAGTGTTGCTATTGTCATTGTTATTTTCTTTAAACACCTGTTTTTAAACACGTACATCACTTTGTTAAGAGGCCAGATGAGCCATTCCATGTCACTAATTGTCTGGTGTGTTTATCTGGTTCCCTCAGGTGGGAGAGAAGCTGGAGGCAAAGACAATGCTGTGTACCTGCTCCTCGCTGCCTCCCTCCCCCACCGCCTGTCTCCTCTGCCTGCAGCTTTGGGCAAATAGTAGCCACACAGGCCAAAGAAGAGGTGAAAAAAGGAAAAAGCACATCTAGGGGAAAAGATCCTAGAGGAGCACGTTTGCCAACGGGTCCCAGTGCGTGCTACTAAACAGAGGGCCAGCAGGACCGTGACCTTCCCAGAGCAGTCACCCCACAATCGCTCCCTCAGAGGGGACAGGCTGGCCATGGCCACACAAGGTATTATTAAGACCCGTTCAAACCTAAGGTCAGGTATTTGTCATGAAATGAGGTCCCCGACTTTGAGCCCCATAGTGGGCCTGGGCTCTATTTCATGTTTACTGGATCGCTAGTGAAGCAATGACAGATAGAATAAGAGCAAATATTCATGAAAATGTTTTTTTTCCATTAGAACATACTCTCCATTTAGAAACACTAGAAATAAAGTTGCACATTCAATTTCTCACCCATCCAGATAGTTCCCATTAGAAAATGCTATAAAGTCTCTAAAAGTTTTATCCTCAGGTGCACATAACTAAAGTGGGAGTTTGACCTGTTTGAGCAAAGAAACAGATTTCATTATTGAAGGAGGTTGCGAATGGTCTGGATTTAAAACAGTCCTTTTTACAGTGATAGATCGACATGGTGACTTGTATGTCCATAAAAAATCAATTAACTGGAAAGCAGGGTCTAGAATACAAATGAATGATTCATGTTTTCAGAATAAGGATAATAAAAATCAAGGTCTTGACAGAGTGGCCTCACTCTGAGTTAAATACAGCTTTGACATGAGGGTAAATTGCCCACGAATAGGTATTGCCCAAACACTATATTCTCAGACTTCTGCAGCTGAGCCAGACAATCATGGGCGGCAAAGGACCTTTGGCTCTTACAGCTGTCAGTCACTTTATGCGGCTACAAAACATATGATAGATGTCTTTGCTGCCTGGTGACATTTCATTATTTCAGGACACATGGATCAAACCCTGTCTGACATCACGCTGGCCCTCTGACCTGAACACACGAAGTGGGCCATGGTTCCAGGTCACCATCGTCTGACTTACTCAGCTCTTCCACGTTGACTCCTTTGGGGACCATCTGCAGCAGAATGGCAGCGGTCTCCTTCATGAGTGGGAAGGCCGATGACAAAATGATGATGACCATGGCGACAGTCAGGCTGGGGTCGATGTAGCACTGCCAGTTACATGCATCCTCGGGCTTCAGAGGAAGCACATAGAATATGATGGCTGTGATCACCACAACCACCGACCCCAGGGCATCTCCCATCACATGCAGAAGTACACCTGCCAGGAAGACAGAAAGACGGCTAAGGCGCAGATCCAGCCATGCGGCACTCATTTGACTTGGGTTCCCAAGGCTATGAATACTTGTTGGTATGTGTTTTCTTTTTGGTTAGATCAGTAGGACACATTAGAATGAAAAAGTAATGGCAACTGCTTCACAGAACACAAAACCTCAGGCCACCATCCCAGGTGCTAAAGAATCTGGAACAGCCTGGGAAGATTCTGAGCTGCTGACTTGTGGGCAGAGGGACTGTGCGTGTTCACAGTGCCACACTGCTGCCACCTGCCACCCCGCAGAAGGCACTGAGCAGAGAAACAGAAGCTGAGCAAGTGGTTTCTTTCCCTTTTCAGACAAGTGTCTGTACTTGAAATCGCTTTAAACATTTTTAGGAAGAGAGAGAACCAAGATATATCAAGAGAGAGGTTCTTTTTATTCTGCTATCCCTCTGTCTTGATCCGTTCTCCTCCCTTCATTATGTGCATTTGCCAACTTCTCACTCAGCCCAATGTCGTTGAGGCTGCCTTTGGTTTAAGAGGTCCTTGAGAACAGGGACTCCAGCAGCATTCCCGCTGAATAAAGAGCCATTCGTCAGAATAAAATAAAAGTAAAATGCTGCAGATAATCAGAAATATTGTGGATACCTTTAATTAAGGGAACCATTCCTAAAGGTTTGATTATGATACAGAAAGCATGCAATCCTACCAAAGAAGAGCTGGGGGTCCAATTGCTAGACACAGACGAAACTGGGAGTTAGTGAGCTAGGGGCAAACGTAGTCAGAAGGCTCATAAAACATAAACACAAAAGCAACATCAGAATCTTGCTATTTGAATTATGGTTTTCAGATTAGCAGTATCAGCAACTCCTGGAAGCTTACAGAAATGCAGACTCACAGGGCCCTCCTCGGACCTGCTGAATCTGATTCTGCATTTTAACTAGATTCAAATGCATATAAAAGTTTCCAAATTTACTGCTCTAGAACAAATCACATAGAAGAAAGGTCTGCTTTATTGACCTAATTCTTCTTCTTGGCAACACTTCTAGTGTTCTGAGCAGCATCATAGGAAAAACAGCACTTTGTAAACAAACGAAATGTAATTTGTGGCAACTTGTCCCCCAGAAAAGACAGGAATAAAAAGAATCCCACACTTCCTTCTGGTAATTGCATCCTGACTGAACAAAACATTAAACAGTGGCATTTTCCAATTCTGTGCTTTCTCCCCAACTCCACCCCAAAGGAGCATCTTATTCCCCAGTTTGAGGAACAAAACGTTCCCGGTACACCTGGCTCCTCCTTGAGCAACTGAATATCAGTTTTAACCTTCTCCAAGGCAGTACAAAATACTACCATAAAAATAGGAAGACCAAATACTTCCTATTGCAATTGACAAGGATTTCACGGCCTGACAGTCTGTTACTCTGTTGCCTGCATGTCCGCCTCATTTCCTCCATTAGACTCTAGGTAGCATGAAGGTGAGAGTCACACCCTGCACCTCCCTTATTTACATTTTAGCACTGCAGGTGTAGAGGGAAGGTACTCAATAAAACAGTATTTATAAAAATAAAATAGTCATTACTGCCATGACCTGGAGTAACTGCTGTCTTTTCCTTAATAACAATAACTATGATGCTAGCTAACAGGCATGCACCAGAGGTTGTATGTTCACTAAATGTATTTACACATTAAGGACTCGCTGAAGTGGTTACTTTTATTCTACAAATGAGGAGACATAGGCATAGACTAGCGAAGTAACTTATCTAAGAGCACATGGATAGGAAGTGTGAGAGTGGGGATATAAGTCTGGGTGGTCTGGCTTAAGAACCACAGTGCATCCTGCTCATATAAGACCTAAGTTCCAGTTTCAGGTTTCCCTTCTGAGAAATCTCATTCTTAGTTCCTATAGCTCCTGAGAATTATATAAAATACCATTCAAACCTATTTTGCTCATAATCCACAGACAGAACCCTACTTTGCATCCTAGCACACACACAGGCACATGCTGAAACAAATGTTTTGTGAAAAAACTAAATTTATCCTTACATGTGATTTATTACTATTTTCTATTCAATTTCATTCAATGCTAGTTAAATTTCTAAATGCTGATCATACTTTACTAAGTTGTTTTTATGACCCAAACTAACATGTCCTTCAGTTGGGAAAAACTGCTTAAAGCAGCACCACTTCACTACACTTTGGGACTGAGTATTACACCATGTTTTCTGACCCCCCATGTATGAACAAAGAAGGCATGGTCATTATGCTCTGGGGACCGAAGTCCACCGGCAGGACGCTGAGTTAAATGCATCCATCACCTCCAGATGGGAAGTCACAGGGAAGGCTTTTTGAGAGATGGGTAGTTTGAGCAAGACTCCGAAGGGGAGACAGACTCCAACAGGCAGCAATATCCCAGCCAGAGCGAACTCAGAGAGAAGGTCGTCCAGGCGAAGAACCCCAGGGGGGCTGCAGATGAAGACAAGCTTGTCAGGCAGCATGGGAAACGGGGACACTAAGGGTGGAGGGAGGGACCCCAAGAGTCATTATATGAATCATGGACCGTACGAAAGCCAACCTCGCTGAGCAACGAGACCCTCATCTGTGAAATGGGGATGACGGTTATATCTGCCTCATTTCTCTGGCTGGGAGGTGATGACAATTATGAGCACCGTTTGTTGAGAGGGTCCTCTGTGCTGTTCCGACCACTCACGGAGCTCTCAGAACACAGGGAGCTTGGCTTGTCACCATTATACAGACAAGGAAGCTGAAGCTCCAAGAGGCTAAGTTGCTTGCCTAAGGTAACCGAGCTGGTAGAAGGCAGAACCCAAGCAGACCTCACCTCACTATCAGTGTGCATTAAATGGTGGGGGGATGGGGAAACAGTTTAGGGGTGACGAGAAGGGCAGAAATGTCTAGAAAGGGATAGTGACATCTGAACAGCATGCCCTTGAATGTCAGCAGTATTAGGACCTTGTTCTGAATGCCATTCAGGTATCGGAGAAGACTCTGGGGTGACCACATCTAAGATTCAGAAAGACACACCAGGCAGCATTATCTGAGGAACAAAAATCACCACTTAAAAGGCAACTAAATCATCCGATTAGTCATAAGGCTCCAAGGTTAGCTTTGCAATGACAGGGTGGCTCAGCACTTGACCCTCATTGTTGTCTTCAGATGAAAAACAAAAGACAAAAATACTGGCATATAACATGGCAATTTGACATAAGCGGACATTGGATAATTATCCCAGTGCTCAGAAAAGCCATCAGCGCTGTTGAATTCATGGAATAGCCAGAAACACAGTGCCTCAGCACTGGACATTAGCAAGTGGTTATGGAAGGATGAGAGAGCTTTGCTATTGGGAAAAAAATAAGAACTAGAAAGAAACATCTCACCGAAGGACATGTACATTCAGAAGAAGGCAAGATTGCTATTCGTCTATTTACAGTTATACTGAAATGTAAAGGGCTAATTGTCTTTCCGACACTGTCACATTTCTAATGCATCGTGTTTGATCCCATTAAATGAAGTCGACCACTACCTTGCACGTTGACGAGACTCATTTTAAGGACTGTGCCTTCCCTGTGCTTTGCAATAGAAGATGGAGTGTGTTTCTCAGTAGGCCATTTTTCTTATTCTATTGGAACAAGAGAAACAGTATTGAACACCAACAGATGGTTTCTGTTCACAGCACCCCCATGGGATGTTTGTTCCCCTGCAGATCTGGGGGGACAGTCCTTCTTTCAGAAGCAGTGGCCTAAGTGTTGGAAATGTGAACATTCCGTGCACTGTGTACCCTGGAGATCCTGTGTGGAGTTTAGAGGCTGTGTGTGATGATGGGAAGAGGGAGACATTCCAAGCAGGAGCCCAGGATACCAGCCCTGCCTCTGTCTGTCGCTAGATGGGGTGACTTGGGGCACCACCTGACCCTCTAGACTCAGTGTCCTTAGCTGTAAAATGAAGAGGGCGCTGTCCATTCTCCCCAAGACCTTTCCAGCTCTAACATTCTGTGGCCCCTCTCTGACTCATGGCTGCAAGGACACAGGACCTAAGGCGAGGCCAGCCCCCCACTTAGCCCGAGACATGGACACTGTTAGCCAAGGCACGGGCACTGAGCTCACCCTTGCAGAAGAGCACAGGTTACATAGAGCCAGGCAATTGCACTCACTACTGAGTAACAATAGTCTCTGCCTGGTAAGATTGTTACAATACTAAGTGTCTCATTCATGAATGGTGCCTGGCACAAGGTATGTACTCCATTAAGTTGTAGCTACTCTTCCTGCCATTTTTGTGAGCGCTCTACATACTGTATGTCACAAGAACCCCATAAAGCAGATACGATTATTATTCCCCTTTTGAAGAGGAGGGGACTGCAGGCTTAGAGAGGGCCAGTAACTTGTCAAAGCCACAGAGTCTGAAGTGGCAGGGCCAGGACCCAAACCCAGACAGCTTGAGCTCAAACCAAATCTTCCAGCCACTGCATTATGCACCCGTTAGAAGCCAGAGGGGCGCTTTTGCTAGTGCCTGGGGACCACAGGGCTTAGCCAGACAATGAGGCACTTACACTGACATTTTTCTACCCAGGAGCTCCAATAGCTTTGGACTCAAAAGTAGCAAGTTTCTCCTACATTATGCTTCCCAAAACAGGTCCACAATACCCACTAGCCCTTACTCTCATTCCTCTTTGCTCTTTCTCTGAAAGATAAGAATGAATAATTAACAGAACGTGCTTGGAAAGGTGAAAGTGCTATAATGGTGAATTCCATCTCAGAAACCTTCAATGTAGCGTTTTTAAACTGAACCTTGAAAAGTAAAGACAAAAAAGGATCATGATTTTTCAATAAAGATTGCTTTAGATTCACCACCACCCACGCTCTTTAGAAATTCCCCCAATGCAGCTCCATTACAAAAAACTAATTTATTTAGATGTTTTTAGGGGCTCATGCCTTGTTTTCTGATTGTCCCTATAGATCCATTCTGGGTATCAAAACTCTCAAAAATGAAGGGGTGTCCTGGATTATTCATTTTTCTTCATATCATTTCCATCTAATCCCCACTACAGGCATTCCCCAAAACATCTGAGGGAAAGGGCTGCATAATCTTTCTCGAGACTCTCAGCGTCAGGAGTGGGGACTGACCCTTCGGCGCCCAGTCTGAAGCAGAACCTGTGCCCAAGAGGTGAAAAGGAGCTATGTTGGTGTCTGGCGAGAAATGCACCTCTGACCTCCCTGGGCTGGCCTCTGCCCAGGGCTTGCGACCTTGAGGAACGCTAGCGAATGGCCTTCCACATGCCTCACCAGAGCCCCAACTTGGGGCCTGGAGGGGGAGGGTCAGGTGGGCCAACAGACCCATCACAGAACCACTGTTTCTGGCAGAAAATAACTGAGGCACCGAGGGTCATTCAGCAACGCCACCACCCTCTCCCCACCTGTATCAAAACCACACTCAGTTAGCAAGGGCTGCATTCTATGCCAGTGGTACCCACGGTGGGGCAGAAGCAGACATGCCACAGGCCTGTGACGCTCTGGAGTAGCAGCATCAGCATGGGTCTAAGGGCAGCGAGATAAATCAGCAGCAGCTAGTGCCTCCCGCAAACTCGATGCCGTGATTAGGCAAGAGCTGGGCCATAGTCTACGCAGGTCAATGGCCCGCCTTCTAATGCACCTTACTAAACGGCAAACAGAAATGAAGGGTACGGCACAGCCCCCAGATCCTACTGTAAAGGGTTTCCAATTGATGCCAAGTCACCCCTACCTCTGATATTCAGGGCTTCGGACTTCTTCTCCTTTTTCACAGTCTCCTCTGGCTCATTCTGGGTGTTCAGGGAATCACCTGCATTCAAAGAAGAAACCTTGTGTTGTGTATAAGTTCTACAAACAAAAAGAACCAATGAACTCAAAACCAGTTTTGTTATTTTAAAATCCTATTAGCTTACCAGATCCCCCCCGCTCCCCCGACCTCTCCATACACACAGCCCAGCATAGTACACTATGGCCTGGAAACAAGCCTTGTGATCTTCCTCCCCCATTCTCCACTTTTGGACTTCATGCACTCTTCCATTCCAGTTAAAATTAAATAACCTGTACCTCCCAAGGGGACAGAGGATGGTCAAAGGGGGAGAGAAAAAATCTAGGCGCAGCTAGCAGCTCCTGAAGGGGCAGCGTTTGGGGAGTGCTATCTGTTGCCCAATAAAAATAACTGAAATCTGAGAAAATCAATTCTTCTATACAGAGACAATCAGCAGTAGGGAAAGGAGACAAAGGCTGGCCGAGGATGCAGAAAAAAAAAAAAAAGAAATCGTAAGCGGTATGTTAAGTTAGCAGAAGAGAATTAAAGCCGAACTGCAGAGGAAATGGACTGGAAAAGAAATAGAAAGCAGAGGGCGTGGGCTGAGGAGGAAGGACCGGGCACGCAGGAGGGGAGGAAAGGCAGGGAGGGCCGGAGGATGCACCCGAAAGGCACCTGCTGCGTTTGAGGACACGGTCGCCGGCTCTTCCGCCTTCCTCTCCCCCGCGGCCGCGCTGAGCGTCCCCGGCGAGGCCCCGGGGGCCGTCGCGGAGGCGGCGCGCCCCCCGCCCTCGGCGCCTTGCGGCCCCG
Source organism: Manis pentadactyla (assembly GCF_030020395.1). NCBI lineage: Eukaryota > Metazoa > Chordata > Mammalia > Pholidota > Manidae > Manis > Manis pentadactyla. The sequence continues at coordinate 14,850,399 of NC_080037.1, read as the reverse complement.
CGAAAGCGCCGTGAGCCCCGCGCTCGGCCGGCGGCTGCTTCGGGCGGCGGCGGCGGCCGCAGCCGGCGAAACAGGCGGCGCAGTCCTGGAAGACGAGCAGCCCCACCACGTTGACGGCCAGCCCCAGGGCGCCGACGATAAGCACCAGCTGGGGGTCGTCGATGCGCTCGGGCCGGGCCAGGCGCAGCACGGCGTCCACGGCGATGGTGAAGCACAGCGCGGTGAGGAAGACGGCGTTGCTCAGCGCACCCACCACCTCGGCGCGGCTGTAGCCGTACGTGGCCCGGGAGCCCCGCGCGGGGCGGCGCGCGATGTAGCCGGAGCCCAGCCCCACGCACAGCGAGATCAGGTCGGACAGCATGTTGAAGGAGTCGGAGAGCAGCGCGATGGAGTTGCCCAGGTGGCCCGAGACCAGCTCGGCCACGAAGAAGACGGCGGTGAGCACGAGCATGAAGAGCAGCCGGCACGTCCTGCCCGAGTAGCGGCCCATCTCCCCGCAGGGCGCGCGGCGCGGCGCCGCCTCCGCAGCTGGGGGCGCGGCCGGGCGCCCCTGACTCGCCGCACCAGCCGCGCGCCTGCCTGCAGCCCGGCGCCCGCGCTGAGTGCTTTATAAGGCGCGGCAGAGCGCCCCCAGGCCCGCACGGCCAGAGTCTAAAGGACTCGGACACGCCGGCGGGATCTGGAGACCGTGCGCGCCGCCCGCGGCCCCTTCCCCCTCGCTCGCGTCCTGGCCTCGCTGGGCAGCAGGCCACCGGCCAAGGTCTGTCCTGTCGGGCAGGGCTGGACGGAGAGGGGAGCTGCAGAGTGGAGGGCCCGCGTCCGACGTCTCCCCTCGCAGACGCCCCCAGAGGTGGGATTCCTCCGATGACCCCCGCTTCTCCAGTCAGCTCCTCAGAGCTCTCAGTGCCCCAACTATTGACTCAGCGATGAGGACCTTGACTATGGGTGTGTTCCCTGGGGCGGCCGTGGACAGCTTCACGTACGTGCTTGCATTACAGATTCTATATTAACCCGGGAAGGCTTGGGGCCAACCCTGCCCTTCAAGTGCTTCCTGCTTTGCGTTTGGCGAGGTTTGGGCTGAATCCCCCTCTCAGCACCCCACTCCATTCCCACCCGTGGTGTATAGCTGGTGTGTCCTCTCTTCTTGCTCATGGCCTTCATAAAGAGCACATTGTCGTTTCTGTCACCCCCTCATGGCACAGTATCACCCCTCTTCCTCCCCCACCCTCCACTTTAGGATCTTCATCCCAAGGCCTCCTTCCTGGGGTGAACTGCAGGCAGCCCCGGAGGACAGCACAGACCACACTCCCAATCAGCACCCAGAAATGCAGTTTCTCTGAGGTAGACACAAGTCCTTTGACCACCAAAGGAGCCAGGGTGGCCTCCTTGCTTCATTCTCCACTGGAGAGAATATTGTGCTCACCACCGTGTGCCCCTAAAGAGCATGACCTGATACTCATTGCTCAGTGCCTGACCCACTTAAAGGTTTATTCCAAATAGAGACTTTCCTGTTGACAAGAGGCTCTGTTCCAAGTAAAACTTATCCAGGAGAGAACTATCTCCAGGACTCCAGGGAAAGGTGGAGGGACAGAACCTATGAAGGGTATTTGCTGTCAGTCAGGAAGTGGGGTGCAGGAAGCCCTGCAGGTTTCCTTATGGGGTTGGTTTGTTTTATATACTCTTGTCTTATTCCAAAAAGGATCTGAAAACGAAGTCTAATGACTTCTCTTTCCCCTCCCCAACCCAACCCCTGGACCTTTAACCATTCCTGAAAAAACACATCTGTTTTTGGCTTGGAAATGAATAAACAATTTCTCACTCCAAAAAAAAAAAAAAAAGACAACACAGAATCCACACTAGCAGAACATTCTGATGCTAGCCCCATTCATCACCTTGGCCTTGTGAAACGTGATCCTATCTTTTAATGCTCTCTGAGGGTCCCCAGTGAGTATGCTACATAAAACATCCTTGATCCAGGGGTTCCACCTTATGCCAGATAAGCCTCCAAACCGCTTTCCCTCTCTACCTCCAGGAAGAGATCTCTGAGAACTTGAGAAAAGTGATCATTTACAACAGTCTCTAGTATTAGAATGATCAGCAGTTTCAAAGAAAGAGATACAGGTCCATGAAAGTTTTGAAGTTGTGTGGCCCAGACAAGTTCCTTAGTTGTCCGGGGCAGTCTTCACTACTTTAAGAAGGGAATAGTAAGAGTGCCTCTTCATAGGGTTGTGTGTGTTAAAGGAATTAGTAAGTCTAAAGTGATTATAACATAGTTAGCACTCAATAAATGTTAGCTGTTTATTAAAACACAGCAGACAGCAAGAAAGACACTGGTGGGGTGAGGAGCAAGGGACTGGGTGGGAGGAGGGGAGAGCAAAGTCATCCAGAGATCCACATGTCATCCTCAGCATATTACATTAGCACTAGTATGACAGCACGCATGTGACAGAATTGCTTCTGAGCCACAGGTGACATACTATAACACAAAGATATGCTAGAGTACTGCTGCCTCGCCAGTTTCTGGTTTATGCTGTCTTCAGACTTTGAGACCCCTGAAACATGCAACATACAGCAGCAAGCAAAGCTGTCCATAACACGGCGAGACCTTCTGAAAATCTCTTGACAGTGCCAGTGTGGTCCCGGCTGATAGCATTTCTTTGTCCTTCACACAGAAAGAAAAACCTGACCAGCAGAAATATATCACATTTGCCTGTGACCCAGTCGGTCTCCTAGGCCAAGGCAGATATTAAGAATTAGGTCCCAGGAGGGCAGTGGATGGGCCTAGAGAGCCAGCAGCTGAGGAGGCACAGGAGGGAGCTGTCAGTGTCTGAGGTGCCCTGCCCAGGGTCTAGTTCCTGACTTTAGAAAGGTAAGGTGGCTACAAAATACTGAAAAAAAATGTTTTGCCTGAGTACGTATGATTATACATATGGTTTATCTATACACTATATAATCTAAATTAATTGACAAAAACATGGACTGCATCTTACACTTGACTAAATTACAAGGTTTCAGTAGCTATTGTTGATGAGCTCTGCCTCAGCTCAGCCTGTGCTGAGTTTACAGGCGTTGTCTCATTTCATCCTCTCTACAGCGCCATAAAATACTGTTTTATAGGTGAGGAACCTAAAGCCCAGTGATTTCAAGTAATTTGCCCAAGATCAGACACTCTGCAAGTGACCAAACTGAGATCTGATCTCGGCATCAAGCAATAGAGTTTATATTCTTCATCCCCACATTATGCTAACTTAATCCTTTTTAACATTTCTTTTGTTCATTTGTAAACAAAGGAAAGGATCTTTTTTAAGTTCATTTTTTATTGGTCCAGACATTGATCTGCTACAACTTGTAAAGTCAGAGATCATGACACTAAAAGTTCTTTCTACACTGGTATTGACCCAGAAATCAACAAACCTTTTATTTTTAGAAATTGAAAAAACAGCTGGGTTTGTTTTTATGTTTTTCTATTTGACAAGAGATGATGCTCCCTTTAGGGAAGAGAATGAACATCTTGTCAAGGCATCAAATTCGTATTCAAAATAAGTAGCTCTTTTTTCCCATAGATCCTGCCTCCAGATTTTAAATACATATTTTAAATACATCATCAAAACATGGAGACTTCTCACCATTAGCCCAACTCTAAACACACAGAGCATGAATACAATGTGATGACTTTCCAAAAGGAAACTGCTTCTCCCCATACTGAGGAATCTGTGTACACATCAGTTCTTCACTGGTATATTTATATGTACTGTAACACTTTGTAACCCAAGGGTACTTTTTGAACCCAGAGGTATGCATTTTGTCCCTCATAGTTTTTTTAGAATACTGTAAGAGACTCTTCACTTGAAGTGACCACTCTTTTTAAGATAGAAGCATGAGATGTGAAAAAGATAAAAAGTAGGTAGTGGTCAACACTGCTTTGGGCAATTGATAGAGAGAAACAGCAGGGCCATGAGCTGCAGCCCAGAGAGAAGCAGGCAGCCTCTGACAGGAACTTAGAGCTGTGCCCATCAGCCTGCTGGGTGGCACCTCCATAGCTCTTGTAGCCTTAGCACCAGCCCAGGAACAGGTAAGAATGCAAGCCCCACATTAACATCAAGCAATACAGTTTGCTTATTAAGAAAAGACCAGACTCAGTAATTTTAATTTTGCACTCACTTTAAGAAAGCTTAAAAGGCAGATAGCATAGCAGTTAATGTCTCCTTTAGAGTCAGACAGACTTGGAACCAAACCCTAGCTCTGCTTCTCACGGGCTGTGTGACCTGAGCCAAGTTCCTCACACCTTAGCCTTCTCCATCTGTGCACCAAGGGTAAATAGTATCTATTCCATGGTTCTCACCAGAACTCTTAAGCGAGAAAACCTATGTAAACTGCCGATGTAGTGACACGTTCACAAGAAGGGCTCAATAAGTGCTAACCAAAAATAACCACCACTTCAGTTTTTAAATCCAAGTTTGGGGAGGAGGAAATATTTCATTTACCTTTACCAAAGGATTCACAAAAGGTTACTTTTAGAGAAAAATACACGTTTAAGAATTTTTGTTTGCAATTTAATCTAAGGAGCAGTGAAACTTAAGCAGACATCAGACAAAACATTTTTGAGTTCCTGTACCTGGAAGGGAAGTGCTATGGTCCGAATGCTTGTTTTCCCCCCAAATTCCTATGTTGAAATCCTGGTCCCCACAGATGACGGTATTAGGAGATGGGGCCTTTGGGGGTTGATGAGGTCATGAGCTGCCTCATGAATGGGATTTATGCTCTTATAAAAGACACCCCGCCAGGCTTCCCTAGTCCCTGCCCCTCTGCCATGTGAAGACACAGTGGAAAGGCTCCAGCTATGAACTGGGAGGGAGCCTTTATCTGACCACACTAACAGCCTGATTTCTGATTTTCAGCCCCCACAATGGTAAGAAAGAAATGTCTGTTATTTATAAACCACCCACACTATGGTATCTAGCATGCCAAACCAAACTAAGACAGGAATTTGACTTATACTTCAACACAGGCCAAGTATAGAAACCCAGGTTAGCAACTGTGGAGTGCACAGGGGTAAGAATGACATTGGTTTTCAAATTGCACCAGGGATGATGGGGATGGGCTGTTTGAAACATTTAGCAGTAACAATGCCATGTTATTTGGGGCACGTCTTCTCCCCAGGCACTGTACCTTGGGTCTGTGTGCTTTCTGCCATCCACAGATCCCAAGCACACACCCAGAGCCTCCTCATGGGCAAACCTTGTGTAAGGTTTCGAGAGGGAGAGAAGGGCAAGGGAGAACAAGCAAACAAAAGGGATAAGGTTACTGGCAGAAGGGGAAAGAATTACAGGCAGAACTGGGGGTTTAAGAAACCCTCTTATCTAAAACTCTTCATCCCTTACTGATAGCAGGTGAGGTGTGACTCCTCCTGCTGCTGAATAGATGGGAAAATTTTGAACCATTTCCAGTTCAAATGTAAAAAAATAATAATAATATTTTCAAGAAAAGGGGTTGGAAAAAAAACTAGTATTTGCAAGAAAAGAGGTAAACTCCTTTATGTTGACTCTAAACCTAATAATACTTCTAGATGTAAGTTAAGCCCTACAACACTTAATTTACAAAAGCTTTCACGTTATTTAATTCCATCAGAAACAATCCCACACAAACAGTAGATACCTTCACCGCTAGACTCCTTAACGTACAGACTAGAGTGGTCCTCCCCTTACCCACAGTGTGGCCCTCTGCGGTTACCCGAGGCCAACCACCCGGAAGCAGAGGATCCTCCTCCCGACTTACGGGCAGAGGTCAGTAGTCTACCGGCACGTCGCAATGTCTGCACCATTCACCTCCCTTCATCTCATCGTGTAGACACTTTGTCATCATCACTATCAAAATATATCATCACCAGAAGGGTGAGTACAGTACAATAAGATATTTTGAGAGAGACCACATTCACACAACTTTTATTATAGACGTTGTTAAGATTGTTCTATTTCATTATTAGTTATTGTTGTTAATCTCTTACTTTGCCTAATTTATAAACTTTATCATAGATGGTCCCCTTATCTGTGGAGGATATGTTCCAAGACCCCCAGTGGGTGCCTGAAACTGCAGATAGTTCCAAACGCTGTATACACTGCTTATTCCTATACATACAGGGCTCGCTGCTGTCTATGATCTAGGTGTGGAGACGTCTCTCGCATACAGCGGTCGTGAGTAAAGGAGCTAGCACAGTGGGAGCTTTGCACGATGCCTTTAGGAGATAACTGACCAATAGTGTCTCCTTTCCTTAACTTCTGGCTCTCATTCCCAGAACTACTGTTGACTTCTAGTAAGTAAAATTGTAGACTCCCCTTCACAGCTCTTTAGATTATACAATTTTTAATCAGATCTTCTATTTCCCCTTGGTTCAAATAAACGAATTAGCTTAGAACTAATTAGCTATTGAGTAATACAATGTATCACACGTGGAAAATATTAATATAATATTTTACAAGTATAAAAATGTTCAAAATAAAATGTTTTACAAATCTAAAACTCCAAACTTCCTAGCTATCATTACTATATTTCTTCATCCATCACGACTTTATCAACTGTCATTATGTGGCAAAAAAGCAGAGAGAATCAGGGTAGCTGGACTGGCAGACGTAACTTTAGTATCATTACAAAACGAGAGGCTGTGCTGAACACTGAAATGAGGTTTGGAGGAGAACTGAGATTCTTGTTACTGTGCAACTTAGACCTGTCATTAAATTTCTGAGCCTTGGTTTCCTAATATGCAAAATGCAAATAAGAACCTTGTACTACTAATTACATGCAGATATTTTGAACATCAAGTAAAATAATGATGGTGCAAATACTTAGATAAGTAAAAGACATTGTTATTTTTGTTAACTATGAAGGCATGGACACATAATCAGTCAAAAGAAGTTCTAGAAGCAAAACAACTCCCTGGGCAAGGGAAACAAAAGCAAAAATGAACAAGTGGAACTATATCAAACTAAAAAGCTTCTGTACAGCAAAGGACACCATCAATAGAACAAAAAGGTATCCTACAGTATGGGAGAATATATTCATAAATGACAGATCCAATAAAGGATTGACATCCAAAATATATAAAGAGCTCACCCACCTCAACAAATAAAAAGCAAATAATCCAATTAAAAAATGGGCAAAGGATCTGAGCAGACACTTCTCCAAAGAAGAAATTCAGATGACCAACAGGCACATGAAAAGATGCTCCACATCACTTGTCATCAGAGAAATGCAATGAGATATCACCTCACACCAGTAAGGATGGCCACCATCCAAAAGACAAACAACAACAAATGTTGGTGAGGTTGTGGAGAAAGGGGAACCCTCCTACACTGCTGGTGGGAATGTAAACTAGTTCAACCACTGTGGAAAGCAGTATGGAGGTACATCAAAATGCTCAAAACAGACTTACCATTTGACCCAGGAATTCCACTCCTAGGAATTTACCCTAAGAATGCAGCACTCCAGTTTGAAAAAGACATATGCACCCCTATGTGTATCACAGCACTATTTACAATAGCCAAGATATGGAAGCAACATAAGTGTCCATCAGTAGATGAATGGATAAAGAAGATGTTATTCAGCCATAAGAAAACAAATCCTACCATTTGCAACAACATGGATGGAGCTAGAGGGTATTATGCTCAGTGACATAAGCCAGGTGGAAAGAGACAAATATCAAATGATTTCATCATTCATCTGTGGAGCATAAAAACAAAGAAAAAAACTGAAGGAACAAACCAGCAGCAGACTCACAGAACCCAAAAATGGACTAACAGTTACCAAAGGGAAAGGGACTGGGGAGGATGGGTGAGAAGGGAGGGATAAGAGCGGGAAAAAGATAGGGGGCATTACAATTAGCATGTATAATGTGGGGTGGAGGGCACGGGGAGGGTTGTACAACACAGAGAAGACAAGTAGTGACTCTACAGCATCTACTACGCTGATGGACAGTGACTGTAATGGGGATTGTAGGGGGGACTTGATGATGGGATGGAGTCTAGCAACCATAATGTTGCTTATGTAATTATAGATTAATGATACTAAAATAAAAAACAAAACAAAACATGGAGCTCCTAAAAAAAAAAGTTCTAGAAGCAAGCACTGAATTTGTAACCACCAGTCAATTAAATGGGTCAGCTGAGGTTTTAGGTTGCCTGGAACCCATCCGTGCTTCCATCTGGTAAGATGTCCTGTCCCCATGGACACAGATGTGAGCATTATGGTCCCCCATCCTCTGGCCACAGTGCTTGATTCAGGAGATAGGCCCTTGATCCAGGATGGGCCAGAATGCTTAATTCAGAATTTTCAAAACAGATCTAGGAGAGAGCGTTCCCATTTTCTTGTCTGGTCACTAAGATGTGAATCAGAGCCCCTGGTAATTATGTCCCCCGTCCACTGCACCTGCTTCCTTACCAACACCCTTCAATCTGCAGTAAGAAAGGAAGCAGAAAGAGATGAGAGACAAGAGAAAGATGCTAATGAATTTGGGTCTCTGATTCCAACTCAATTATGTGAACCAATAAATTTCCCCCTTTTGTTTAAGTTTTTGTCACTTGCAACCAGAGACTTCTGTTCAATAGTTGGCCAAGAACCTGTGCCTCCTTTGAAGTGCTAATTGTTTTCTCCTTTCTCCACATTCAAGACTCATGAGAAATATAAACTTAATCCTCAAAAAAATAAAATGGCAAACTAAATATGACCTTCCCTTACTTTGATTCCTCCCCAGTGCTTGAGAAATTAATTCTGCTCCTTTTTCCTTGCTCCCCTCCAGGGGAAAAACTCGTGAAAACACTGTCTACAGTTTTTATTTTCTCAAAGTCCTATTTCTCTGCCACCCACTCCAATCCCACCTCCATCTCTACCACACCATCAAAAAGGCCTTGTCAAAGTTGCCCATGATCCCATTACTGAACGCGTTGGTTTTCTATCCTCATCTTGCTGGAATTAAGCAACATTTGCTACTGACCTTGCTCTCCTTGAAAACTCTCTCCCTGTCACCGCTGGAAGCTGCGCCCTCCTGGACGGCCGTACAACTCACTGGTGGTTCCTCGGCCTCCTCTAACTCTCTGAATGTCGCTGTCTCCCAGGACTCAGTGCTGGCTCACCACTCCTCTCCACCTAGGCCCATTCCTTCGGTCACCTCACCCAGTTCCATGCCCCAGGACGCGGCTCTCGCCATTCCCTCCTCCGCAGCACTCCCCGCCCCACTCGCTCTTCCTTGTGCCTTAGTCTCAAATGCCTCTTCTTCAGAGAGCCTTTGCTGACACCCAACCCTAGGTAGGTGCTTCCCCTCTGTGGCCCCTCATGTTCTCTCCTCCCCTCATTGTAACACCCCTCACACCTTAATGTAGTCAGGTACTCGTGTCCATCAGGAGGGAGACTGTGTCTGGCTCGCTTGGTGCCACACCCCTGACGGCACAGAGCGCTCCAGGAGGAGGGTGGCGTGAACCAAGCCACAGAAACTGCAGTTTGAGGTGGTGGAGTTGAAAGGGATGAGTCTTTGGGTAAGCCAAAACCTGATTACTGAAAGTCTCCTAAGCGAGGGAAAGATTTGGGACTTTATCTTAAGGGAGTAGGAAGCCATTGAAGGATCCAGCAGGAGAGGGAGAGCCATTGGTGGGTCAACAAATCTTTATTGAACATTTGCATATTCTAGGCACTGGTCTAAGGATACAGCAGAGAACAAAACAGAGAAGGACCCTGCTCTTGTGGCTCTACATTCTAGAGGAGATGACGGGAAATAAAAGAAAGCATAGGTGAAGGAATGAAAGAAAGCAGAAGGAGGGAAGGAAGAAGGGAGGAGGAAGGGAAGAAGGGAGGGAGGGAGGGTTGAAAATGTCAGGTAGTGATAAAGGCTATTTAAAAAAAAAATCATCTGCCCCAGTGGCATTCAAACTGTTTTGTTCTATAGAGTGGTCATGGAACTACTTTGATGGGGTGGTCACAGAAGGCATTTCTAAAGAGATGAAAGTTAAGCAGAACCCTGAGTGCCAAGCAGAAGCCATGAGAAAGGCTGGGAGAGCATTCCAGGCAGAGTTCACAAGCGCCAAGTCCCTGCAACAGAGAAATGAATGGGATGTTTCATGGAGTTAAAGGTGACCTGGATGGCTGGAACTTCATAAGGGGGAGAGGGGTAAAACCTGAAATCAGGGAGACAAGAGGAAAGTGAAATAGTCCTTGGAGTTGCATCTCTAGCAAAAGGAGAATCAAAAACGAGAAAGCCATGCATTTCAAAAACCTTTCTTGAGCCCAGCCTGCTTTTACTCTTCTGTGCTAGCTGCCTGACCTCCGGAGGCAGTTGAGTTTCCAATGAGTGGCAATGTTTTTATTTTCTTTTAAGTAGATTTTATTTTTTAGAGCAGCTTTAGGTGCACAGCAAAAATGAGCGGTAAGTACACAATTCCCACCCACTTATCAACATCGAGCGCCAGAGTGGCACATTTGTTCCAGCTGAGGAAACCACACTGAAACGTCATTATCACCCAGAGTCCATAGTTCACACTGGGGTACACTCTTGATCTTGCACATTCAGTGGATCTGGACAAACGTATAATGACACACTTCTACCACCCAGTATCACAGAGACTAGTTTGACCACCCAGACAACCCTCTGTGCTTCATCGAGTCATCCCTCCCGCCCTGCTAACTCCCGGCAACCACTGGTGTCTGCACTGTCTCCAGAATTTTGCCTTTTCCAGAATGTCATATAGTTAGAATCGTACAGATGGCTGTACTTTATAAAACTGAGGGAAACCAAGAACTCAGAACAAACGAAATGCTCTCCTGCAGAGGGAATTATGTAAAACATTATAAACAAAGTCCTGATCTGCAGCTGACGCTTCCCGTTTTCAGAGGAGCAGCATGACCCAGTGGAGGCAGGACATGCATGGCATGACCGTGGCTGGCACTGCCCGGGTACCCCTCAGATCTGCTCACAGATCTCTGATGCTGCAGTTCTCAGAACACTAAGGTCAGACTGACTGTGTCCTCATTTTACTGAAGAAAACCGAGCTTAACACATGGTCAAGTTTTTCCAGCTAAGAAGCGTGAAGTGATACAGTGAACTTCAGAGACTTGACTTTGAATATTGACTCTGCCACCAAGTGTGTCACTTGGACAACTGCAACAGCTTCTGTCATACGTATAAAACACCTCAAATGTTGACCCTCTCATGTTCATCCCACAATATCATTATTATGTCATTATTCTGGGAGGTGCTCATATGATTGCCTTATTATTTTAACCTGTTTATGCTATTTCACAATCGAGATGCACATTTCCTGTTATTTTCTAGGTATGTGATCATATCATCTGCAAATAAAGACGATTGTTTTTCCGTCTTATAAATAAAGCATGAGAGTTCCACTTCCCCAGGCTTCTAACATAACTAGCCCTTAAGATCTTCAGAGCTGTTGGGAGGGGCATGATTTAACTTTATTCAATGATAATTCAATGATATTTTTCTGATGGTCTTCCCAGTAGTATCTAAAATACTTACATTCTATGCTGTAACTAGAATTGTGTGAAAGGTTTAGCCATAGTCTGTATTTAAATTGGTTAAATGTTCACAACAGTCTTTTCATTCCATGGCTTTCTGAACTCATCTTGATTCATATTTTTATTGGCTGGTTTTCATTTAATGTTTTTTTTCAAGAAGCCTTCTTAGGTTTTATATGTGTACTTTTATAATATCTTTGTTTTATTGTTTAGAATTGAACACAACTTACACTGGTATAAAATTCTTAGGTTTGTGTTTTATTTTCTCTCTCGGGAGTGTGTGGACATCAATTCATTTTATCTTGTCATTGCTTGTTGCCGTAGAGAAATCTGAATCCAGCCTATCTGCTCCCTTGTAGATGACAGGATTTTTCTGCCTGCATACCTATGGGATTCTTCCTTTATCCTTGGTGTTCAGAAACTTCTCCAGAATGTAGGCATTGATTGCTCCATCTCAATTTTCCCTTTTGATTTGTAGATGTTCACCATTCTTTATTTCAGAATAAATTGTTCTATCTTTGAATACTTTTTTTTCTGGTACATTTGCCTGCTTTCTACCTCAGGAAACACCTCATTATGTATAAGGTATATTTCTTCTACTTGTTGTCCATATCTACTATCTTCCTTCTAATTGCTTTGAATTCCATGGTCAGTTTCTCAAGCCTGTCTTCCACACCATGAAATGTTTTCCATAGTGCGTATTCCATGCCTCAATAGAATGCTTCCAGTGTGGGTTTTCATCTCTGTAATGTTTTGTTATCTTCCACTTTTTTCATGAGTTCTGACAGTTCATGTTCATTGTTTTGTCTGGAAACTTCTCTGACCTGGGACAGTTTGTTATTCTTCTTTGTATTTTTCGTCGGCTTGTTTGCTGGTTCCTTTTTTACCTTTTTCTCTGGAGCATCCTGAGCAGTTCCCATGTTGGATCTTTCCTATTTATTCAGCATCTTTGATTGGGGTGCTTAGATCCAAGTCTCCTGTTGTGCAGGAAGGGGTGGTGGAGGGACCCAAGGCTTAGGTATCTGGTGACTTCAGTTTGGATATACTGTCTCAGAACAAAATATGCTTCTTCCTGTCAAGATAAATAGGTCACCTGTAGGTGATCTACATGATTCATACTGGAGCATCCCAGCTCAGTTTCTTGTGTGTGGTAAGGAGATTCTCAATTCCCCAAACATCACGTTTCCACAAGGGCACCTCCACAGGAGTAACACTCCTGACCTCATTGTCATCTTTCCATCTTTTCCCAGAGCCAGGATAACTGCTCTGATTAGTAAACATGCTCAGCTAACCTTTTCTAGCCCTCCTTTTTCAGATTTGTCTACCCACAGAGACCTGCAATTCTGGTGTGTGTATACTGAAGGGAAACTAAGTGGGGCAGGCTCTGACCTTTGGAAGGAGGTCTGGGACTGGGTGGGTGAGTTTAATGCTGGGATGAACTATACAAAGTTCTCTGCTGCCACACATATAAGGCATATCCTTCAGTATGTAGTATCTATAATAAAGTTGATATTATGTTCAACTGTTACTTATATCTTATCTATCAATTGCTTCCCAACCTAGGAGAGTAAGAAAGAGGTATTATTTATCGGTCCCTAAGCCCTAACATACTGATGAGTTGGCAGAAGCCTTAAGAAGGATAAAGGTGAGAATCCACAGGCCCAAGTAGCACATGGAGACTGAGGCTGCTGGTGGGCCCAGGGCAGGCACGGGTAGGTTTTAAGGCTCCAGTAACTGTGCCAGACAGACTCGTGCCTGGCAAGTCATAACAGCGTAATGCCTGCAGAAGAATGGCTGTTGTTATAGATGTGGGATGGTTTTAGTAGCCTTCATGAGTGTGGGTTTTTAAGTCTGTTCTGACTATATGCTTCAGTCTTACTGTGCAAAGTAAATGAGAGGGAGAGTAGTTTGCTCTCAGAAGCAACAGGCGGATTGTGCCAGAGGAAGAGTTTTCCGGAGACTAGCCACAAGCAAAAAACAAAAGGAAATGCACACATATCTAAATATTCCTAAAAGGGATCAGACTGGAGACTGAGAACCAATGAACTCTTTCAGAGACAGAAAGGCAAGATTTCAGATAGCTGAGTGGGATCTGGAATGCCCGCCACAACCACCAGAGACTGAGGTCCAGGGAGCTACTGAAAGTCATTCTCTGAAAACTGTGAATACTGTCTGAAATGAAGCAACTGGGGAATATAGCATTTATCCTACGTCTATCCCATCACTGTATGTTGAGTGTGTGGAGAGTAGGTCCTTTGTGTCATTAGTTTATGGATGGCCAGAGACAGAGGAAGACACTCAAGGAGCTGAACCTGAGGAGTCTCATTCACCCTGGCCCAGAGTAAGAAGACAGGATCCTGGCCTGAGGCTGATGCCCCAGCGGGGTGAGACAGAAGGGGTCCTGGGGAGTGGTGTACTTTGTATGTGGAAGTAAAGCGAGGTGCAGCCCAAGGGCAGACTGCGTAGATGGTTTTCCCAAAGAAGGCCACCAGCCCGTCTCCTATTCTCCATGCTTTTCCACAGGGTGCCCCTGATGCTCCTTCTATCCAGAAGTGAGTCCATGGGCTTGACCTTCCTTCCATCATGTCACTTGTTTGTAATTCATAGAATCTGAGGTTAGACCAGAAAGGGCATTGAACCATCTACCTTGTATGATGCAACAATCAAGATTGAGACCGAGCCACCACGTACAACCTTCCAAGGCCACTGTAGTGTGAGGAAGGTAGGTCACATCGAGAGGTCATGTACAGGCGATGCAGGCAGTAGTCCTAGGCGTGGAGGCCCTCCAGCCCAGGAGCCAGACATGACGTTGCAGCCTCCTCCTGTCAAGTCACCACCCGCAGCCTCTGAGTCTTCCCAGCTGAGGCCCCAGACGTCATGCGGCAGACAGGCTATTCCACTGCATCCTTTCCAGATTCCAGTCCATAGAATCCCAAGCATCATAAAATAAAAATGCCACTAAGTTTGTGTTACACAGTAACTGGAACAGCGAACCACCGCGTAAAGATTGGCACAGCTATTCAAAGCTTCCATAAAATTGGGGATGATTTGAGAGGAAAAGCCTAGGAAGATGAGCATGGAATACTTAAGGTATTATTAGATGAGCTTCAAAGCCAGTTCTTGTGGCTGTAAGGGTTTGCCTGTGTCATCTGGGAACAAGTCAAGAAGCAGAGCTGGGACTCCAGGACAGGCCCAGAGAGAATCAGACACACTGTAGGGGATCAAGGCAAGAATCTGGTAGTTTGAGTCCCGGCCTGGGTCAGATTTTTGGTTTAAGTGGAAAATGCTTTCCAAGTGAGATGTTCCAGCTCCGAGAGGTAAGAGTTGACAGGATTTGTTTAGACAACAGTTGCTTTTGGCAGATGCATGAAACACTGACTTCATTTCTCTCGCTGTGATGAGAAAAAAATCTATGTTGGAAAAACAAATGTCTGACCCAGAAAACAATGACAAAGTAAAAGGAAGAGAAAGTCCAAGAAAAATGCCAGCCTTACATGTGGTAGAGAAGGAAAGGGAGCAACTTTAACAACTTGATTCAACCACTAACAACTCAACTGAGCTTTCCTGAGAGAAAAACACAAAAGGGAGCAAAACACAGAAGCACCTCCCAAACTTCAGAATGGAAGATTTAGCAGGATGCTATGCTCCACAAGGCCTGAAAAATTCAAGTGACAGGGAAGGACGGTATCTGGAGGAATATAAAGCAGGAACAGGGGCAATGGACAAAGCTTCAAACATTCAGAAGAGCTTTAGCCCATAAATCTGCTAAGACTGACCCTCAGGCTGGACAAATGGGAGTGAGGAACCTTGAGGAAGCAGTTCTAGAAGCTAGAGGCAGTGACGACAATCCCTGAGGCACAAGAGGGGAAAGACTGAGTGCAGACAGGACCAGAAACAGGAGCTCAAGACAGGAATGGAACTGAGAAGGTTGCTTGCTAAGTATGCAGGGTGGGACCCTGGCCACGCCTGGCACATGCTAACCAGCATCCTCAAAAGGCAGAGACCAACAAGATTCTTCCCTCTTCTATCGTTCTTTCCCCTGACATTCTTAAATCTCTCCTATGGTCCTAGTAAGTGGTAATGAGGCCCTGGTTTGTCATAAGTGCTGAGTTCTAGGAATTCAAATTTACCTACATTAAGTGCTCTACTCTGGGATGATAATATGTGGTACCCTCCAACTTTTTGAATTCTTCAGAGTTTGAAGTTTGAATTCTTCAGAAAGTATGGCAGGAAACTAAGAAGAGCCTCAGTGGCCAAAAATGAAAGGAAAGCCAAAATCCAGAAGGGTGAATAGAAGCCAGAATCCAACCTATGGAAATTTTCCCAATAAAGTTACAAATGCTCTAGCCTTGGATTTTAATAGCAACATGATCATGTATGTAACTTAGGTCTGTGCAAGGTGGAGAGCTGGATCAGAAATCCCTGCATAAATTTAAATCCCTTGGTGAAAGACTGAACCAAATAAAACAAACCAAAACTCATTTCCTCAAAGGAGACAGCAAGGAAACATGTGTGTTTCAGCAGGTTGTTGTGAGTAGAGAGAAAAATAAGTCCCACAGGAAGTTGAAACTATATACTGTGGCTTCCATGTGGGCATGCAGCCTAACTTCATAGCACCTAAGTCATAATAATAATAACACTTAGGCAAATAATTTTTCTTTTCTAAGTACTGATAAATTGGTAATGCCCTCAGGCACCTGCCAGAAACAAATGCAAATCTTCTATGGAAAAAATGTACTTATAGTCTATCCCCTAAACAATTCCCTCAGAGAAAGCTCCACTGAACATGAGTTCACAATCAAAAATCATGAAACACATAAAACATGAGAAAGCAAGCCACTATGAGGAAAGCAGCAAAAATAATAAAAAACAAAATCAGACATGCAAAAGTTGCAGATGTTGAAATATCAGATACAGAATATAAACTAAGTGTGTTCACTATAAAGGAATAAAAGAAGGAATGCAAAGTATGAATAAAGATCAAAGAACTATAAATGAGAAATACATTAGTTGAAATTAAGAACTCAGTAGAAGGTACCCTTGCTCTTCCTAGCTAGGCTGTTACCAGTGAATGCCCACCAGGGAGTCTGCATCCCCCCCACTGCCCGGCAGTAATAAGGCACCCCTCTCTGTCAGGGTGTCAACAGAGGCGAGCTGGGAAACTTGCAGCACCCCATCCTGCCTACCAGCACAGTGTCAGAGAAGGCCTGCTCAAAAAGAAAAATTAGATCCACAGTCTCCTAATACCTCAAATGTCTATGATTGAGTTGTAAGCTTTTCATCATACCAAAAGTCAAGAAAATCTCAACTTGAGTAAGAAATGACACCAATGTTGAGATAACACAAATCTCAGAACTGTCTGACAGGATCTTGAAGTAACCACTGTAAAAATACTTCAACTAGCAATTACAAATACACTTGAAACAACTGAAAAATCAGAAGCTAGACGAACCAAGTGGAAATTTTAAAGCTAAAAAATATGATTACCAAAATAAAAAACTCAGATGGGCTTGACAGCAGAATAGAAAAGACAAAGGAAGAATCAATGAACTTGAAGACAGAATAATAGAAACTATGTTATCTGAACAGCAGAGAGAAAATAGGAGGAAAATGAACAGGAGTTTCTGGGTTGGTGAACACACTGAAGTGCTGGGAAAATGGTGCACCCAGAGAGGGCATGGAAGCTCCACACCCCATCCCCCATCCCTTGCCCTTCTTCCTTTTTGGCTGTTCCTGAGTTGTATCCTTTATAATAAATGGGTAATAGACTGAGACAAGAAAAGAGAAAGCTCAGTGACTCCAGTCTGTTTTATATCTGCTGAAGAGTTTGGCCACCTGCTGGATGAAAATATGGGATCAAAGTTTGATAACACTGGCATGAATGCCATGGCTAACAAAGATACTGCAAGTCTTAAACAGCTTAGATGAGAGGCTGAATGCGAATACTGGTTACACAACATGTAAGTATAATCGAGATAAACAAAACTTTCACAAACAAGAGGCTCAAAACCACTCAAAAACTAAAAAGCAAAGGAAATAAATGTTTTCAAAATATGAATTAAAACTTTACTTACTCCTAAAAAAAGATGAACAGGTCTCAGGAACCAGTGTGACTATAACAGTTATGGGAGATCAAGGTATATAAAGGGAGGTAGGTTTCTACACTTTACTTGAACCAGTAAAATATTGACACCAGTAGCTTATGATACATTATGTAGGTATAATGTAATGTCTAGAGCAACCACTATCAAAGCTATGCCAAGATACACTCAAAAACTCAAAAAAAAGTGGAAAATCAAAATGGAATTCTAAAAAATGTTCAAAGGCAGGAAAAATAAAACTAAGAAACTTAAAAGGAACAAATTGAAAATAAAAAACAAGATGGCCAACTTAATCCCTAACCCCCAATAATTGCACTGAATGTCAGTGGTTTAAAAATGCCGATTAAAAGGAATAAAATTGGCAGAGTGGATTAAAAACACAGCCAACTGGATCCCTACCATAGAATACGACTTAGCAATAAAAAATTTAAAAAAATAAAAACTACTGATACACACAACAACTTGGATGGAATTTGCAGGCATTTATGCTAAAAGGAAAAAACAAGTTCCAAGGTCAAGTGTTTGATTCCATTTGTGTAACGTTTTTAAAATTAGAAGACTATAAAAATAGAAAACATACTAGCAGCACAGAGATGGGGAGTGAGGGTAGGAAAGGTGAGTATGACTTCAAAGGGTAGTACAAGGGAGATCTTGGTGGTCCTGTATCTTGATTTTGGTGGTTTACACAAATCCACACGTGCCAAATGGCACAGAACTATATACACACATTGTACCAGTGTCAGCTTCTGAGTAAGTAAAGGTAATCTAAAGAACTACTTAAATTACCTAGAATGCAACACAGAACAACACAAAATAGAAAATATGAAAAAGAGCTTACAAAATACGGAGGACAAAGTGAGAAGATCTCATATTATCTAATTAGTGCTGCAGAGGAGAAAACAGAAGGAATAGGGGAGAGGCAAAACTAGAAGACACAGCACCTGAAAATCTGGAATTCATAGAAGATAAAAATGCTTAGATTTGGGGATCACAATTCTCAAGTGGGATAAAAAAAAAATTCACATACAGAAATACGGGAGCAAAACTGAAGAACGCCAAAGACAAAGAGGAGACCTTTAAAAGGTGGAGCATGCAGAAGTCTCGGTGCCGAACTCATACAGCTTGGATGTTCTGAAGGAATAACATCCATTCCTGGGGAAACAATCTGGCCCAAACCACCGAAGGAACTATGACTCTACCAGCCGTGAGACGATACTCAAACTGAAGCTGAGCTCAAAGTGAGGAAGACTAGGGGTTTTACGGTTTTGTTTTGATTTGCCTTTGTTTGATTTGCCTTATTACTTAAAAGTAATAATTAGGGGCTTTAAATTTTCTGGATGATAACTCATTAAGTCAAACACATTTATTTTTGAATTTTAATTTTTCTCTTATAATTTGATATTAAGGAGTCCTGTTGTTCAAATTTGGAGCATTTTTGAAGTACTGATACTGAATTATTAGGATATCTTGATTCTATCATTTTATGCCTAATGTAATTTCTAGTAAGCAATACTGAACATTTATGAGGCCTCAGAGTTAATTTAGCTAATATACTTACTGTTCTAATCCATCTTAGTCACTAGGGGGTTTCAAAATTGGCAGCAGTGGTCCCAAGGAGAACACCCAAAGGAAACAGTGGTCGGTATTGGGAGTGGAAGTCTTACGAAAGTGCAGTAATACGGTCCTGATACCTGTTCATCTAGTCCTTCAAGGAGAGCCGTGAGTGGAGACAGCACAAAGCTGGAGAGTGTTGGGTGGGCGTCTCCATCCTCTGTGTCGTGTTTCCATGAGGACACCACCAGCGTACCCACCATCTGACCCCCTTCATCCTTCTCCAGCCTCTACATAAGCCTGGGGTGCCGAGGTCTACGTCTTCTCTCATTGCTGGGTTTCCTTGAAGGGATGCAAGGAGCCTGGCTCAGCCCCTCGTGGGCCTCCCCCTTGGAACTGCCTGCCCTCCGAGGATGTACACGCTCTCTATTCCTGGGTCCAGCTCTGCACCCCCAGATGCTGAGCTCTGCCTGTATGAGGGGGGTATGTCTGCTGCTGAGATAAGCATTAGAAAGCCTATTTAGCATCCAAAGTACATTTTCCAATCCAGCTTTTATCAAAATCTGAGCTAACATTTCTGTCGCTATCTGACCATCTTTGATCCCTTAGTTCTCAATCAGTTCTAGAATCATAAGTGGAAGTTATTTATTGGCCTCATAAAATCCCAACAATGTCATCAATTGACTCTGGTCACCAGTTATAGAGCTAATTGCTGGTTCCCCTCTTTTCTCGCCTGCAAAATCTCAAGGCAGTTTCTTCAGATAAAGAATTCTGCAGAAAACAGGTGGCCCATCCAGGCAGTTCACCAACCTGACTTCTCTGCTGCTCTCCTGTAAGGAACCAATCTCTAGTTCTCACTGGCCTGAGCTAAGGACCATTGTTTTTCCTTCTATTGGGCTGATACAATTTTCACCTGTGGCAGGTGAAGAGCAGAGCACGGATATACTCCACCAAAAATTACTTCCCTCAAAATTCTGTCCAGATACCAGCTCAGATATAGACAATAAATATCACAACATGGACTTTGGAAGACATTCTTCTAAGAAAAAGGAATCCCTAACTTTTATTATCTCTCATAAAAAACGATGGCAAAATCCAGGGTATGTCATCAGATGTGGTTATACACAATTTTTATAAAAAACCACAGCGACTACTCTCTCCATCAAAAGAGAAAGAAAGGGGAGAGGATTAACAAATATATTCTTTATAACTTGGGTGCATGTGGCCGAAAGAAGACCAAAATAATAAGCTTACTTTCACTGCCACCTTCCTGCAAAATTAAGCCCCTCAGTAAGGAAAATGGGAATGTCATTACTCACTAGACAGAATTGTAAGGAAATGTTGCAAAAGTAAATCATCTTATGGCAGAATAGAGGTAGGGAAATGCAAAGTCCTGGTTTTCACATCAGCTTTGGGTTAACTATAAAACATTTGGTGCTTCAGATTCTTCATTTATAATTTGAAAATAAGAGCTACATTTGCATTATTTTAATGAGTGACATAGTGAGATGTTAATACCACTACACAGCTTAAAATATACAACTTTTTGCAGTTGAAAAGAGGAATAATGCCCTTTTCCAAAGTGCTATCTTGAGCACTGAAAGATGAGGAAGGTGACATTTACAAGAGTCCTTTGAAAAACAGCGCATTGTGAAAGTATTAATCAAAAAAGCTTTATTCAAAGTGGTAAAGTATCTTCTCTGGTATCAGACCCAGTGAATGGGGCGGAAGTTCCAGAACATGGCTTTTCCAGGATTGGTCTGTGTTCCTTCTGATTCACCCCAGATGCTACTAGCCCACCATCAATAAGACATGTTTTGTGTGGCTTTCCAAGAGTGATGATGGATCTGTATCGATCATATGTGTGAATAACAGCACACAATTATGCGTGTTCACCAGGGGTAAGGTGGGATGCCAGTGTGTAAATGTGGAATAAAGCAAGGAACTTGCCCACAGAGGGAATCTTGCTAATATTTCATTTATTCCTTGTCCCATCAGCCCCTGGACAATCACTACCAACTACCACAAGGAAGCACTGTGTTGAGCAATTTACACACACAGTATAATTCTATCCTCAAAACATCCTTATGAGATAGATATTACCTACATTACAGATTAAGGAACTAAAGTTTAGAAAAGTCAAGTAACTTTCTGGAGGCCACTCAACTACCAGAATTAGGATTCAATGTATGGTATATTAACTTGCACTTTTTGACATGCTATTTTGTGATTATTGCCAAACAATTTTTCACTATCACAATACCTATAATTCTTCAAATGTATGTAATATATTCTGATTTCATATAATACACAATTTCCCAAATGTATGTGATATGGTGCTGAAATTATTCTCTGTACACTTTCACACTACCTGGCAACTCACAGATGTCAATAAACACTGGGTTTTCATTAAAATTTAACTCAGATTATCAGTCAGAGCAGCCTTCTGAATCTGAGCAGAAAATGACTGAGAACAAAGCACTGGTCTCTTTATCCTCTTCTTTTTTTTTCTTCAATTGAATTGGATTTCACAAATGTGAAATAGCACCTGTTTTTCAATCTTCAATTAACCTTTCTTGTACACTTCCTGTAACTGACCCAGAATGCCATCCCTGGGCAACAAGAGAAGTGAGGGGCTGAGCAAGCTCTCACAAACATATGGGGAGAGATGTAACGGAGTAGATCAAGCACCTCCTACGGCCCAGACCCTGTGATTTGTGATACCAGTGGTAGTGGATCTACTACGACTGAACCCTCATGTGGAAGTTCATTGGTCAAACCCATGGCAATGCTTGGAAAACAAGGGTGAGTGTCAGATACGGATGAACAGCAAAGACACGCCTTCTATGAATTAAGCATCATGCTTCTAAAAATTTAATAATTATGGCAAACTCCCATTCTTTCCCATTCTGCCTCTGAACTAGAAATAACCCAAGGAACCCCTGCCTGGAAAAGCTGCCCTTCCCAGTTGAACAGCTGCCTTCTCTTGTATGGGCTTCTGATCCCTTATTTACTCCATCGTATTTGCTACTGAGAGAGAGGCAGCAAGTACCCCCTGCCTCTCCTAAAACTCTGAGACCTGCCTACTTTGCTTGTCCTTGGATAAAATTTGCTCTACAAGGAAAGGAAACTCAGTTTGCCTCCACTCTCTTCAGGGCCGTCTGCGTGACAAGCTCCCGTCAGGCTAAAATACCGAGTCTTAATTAGAAAAGTTGGGAGGGAAACCAATCAGCAGTGTGTTAAAACCCTCCGCAAGGGACTGCTGTGTGATGTGCTTTTACTGCCTATGTCGAGTTGGCTGGACAGACACAATGCCAGAAAGGTGGTGTGTGTGATCAAGGAAAAAATAATTTAAACAAATTCAAAGGAAAGGCATTTTGTAAAAATAATAATAAAAAGATATTTCACTTACAAATTTAACTTTATAAATTATGTATATTGTCAAGCCCAGTCTGTCCTAGATGGGGCTGCACAAAGGATCTCCCCAAGCACAAGTCAAGGACATACAGAATTCTATTGGTTGTATTTCAAAGAAAACTCAGGCCTGAAAAATAATCAGAAATAAAGTATAAACATAGCAGGTATTGTGAAAGTCAAGGAAAATCAAAGAAACTAAACAAGGAGTAGGAAAAATATGTAAATAGAGCAAATTAAGTCCCTAAGTCTGAAGAAATAAAAGAGTTGATGTCACGTATTTCCTAGGATCTGAATCTTCATGTAGTTTTCACCCCTTTCCTTTGCCCTAAACACAGTTACAACTCTCTTCCCCCCCCGAACACCCACAGATACAGCCACCTAGACTGTGGACTTTCACCTGTTTTGCTTGATTTTCTTTCATGCCTGCAATTTTTACTTTTCTCATTTTGCCTTTCACTTTAGCCAAAAATGCCTGCCCCACCATCACTTCTCCATGTCAGGGGTAAACTCACACGGGGTAGACACTGATTGGAAGCTTCCAGTCTTCCTCGTCTCAGCTAAATTTTCTAAACATTCTTCTCGTCCAGGTTTTTTTTTTTTCTAATTTCTGGCTACTTATGTCTGATTCTCCAACATATCTTACGTGAGTCCCAGGGATACGTAGACTTTAACTCTATGTACAGTCTTTGATAATATTTAAAGTCAGTGGTCTTAATTTTTACTTTCCTATCATCTCAAACATTGAGTGTAATGGTATCAATTCCTGCACTAGATAGATACAGCAGAACAAGTAAGAGATCCACAGAACCAGGAGATTGAAGCCTTGCTAAGTAAAAGTCTCTCTGGTCACAGATTCCATAGAAGTCACGACAGGCTCCCTGATTCTGACTAAACCAGGAATAACGACAGTTCTTTGGCTTAAAGGCACTTCAGAGAGCTACAAGCTACAGTTCTAGAAATATAGAAATTCTTTATCCTAAGTTTAGGCTGAATCTCTTAAGTCAAAAATCATTCTTCCCTCCTATTTTATACCTCCTGGTATAAGTTAACGTGTATAGATTAATCACATTTCTTCTGGAAATGGAACACAATTGAAATTGAGTTAATGTCTATTTTTCAGATTCGTCTAAGCCAAAAGCTTACTTTAAACTTATGTAGGTGGTGGGAAGGATATGAAAATGTATGTTTTAGTAAAAGTAATAAATATATAACTCAAGACATAAATGCTGAGAAGCTAAGTAACTATCCTACAATTATTTGGAGGACTTAAAACAGCCTAAAATCTCTTGCATTAGAATTCAGCAGTACCAAAAGCTACCAAGATAATATAGTTAACATAGAATATGAACCTTAAAGCATTAGCTGTATGTGTACAGTATCTATCACTATACTTAGTGATTTCAAGTAGAATGCTATAGAACATCAAACACTTCAAAGGAGAATAGATATTCTGGAACTAAATAAAGCAATAGAAACCCATATGGTCAGAGTGAAAGTTGTTTTAAGCCTCTTGTTATCTTAGCATGTACATAAACACCAGAGAGCACACTCCCCAAACAAAAGCTCAGCTAAGACCTATCTGCTAATAATTCAGTTTATAAAAGTAGAACTATGGTTGTCTACGAATTTTCAGTGGTCAAAGAATCAAACCCTTTGCCTAAATGGCTTTTGTTACATGCAGGTAAATAGCATAAGTCAAGAGTAAAGACAAATTTAGAATTAAAAATACAACTGTTAGTTTAGTATTGAAGATGCTTCCATTGTCAATATGACTTTTTTGAAATCAGATTCCTTTCCTTAAATCTGTATTTAGCAATAAAAAATATATATTTGTCTTTATATCAAATATGTGAATTTTTGTGATCTGGTACCTCAAGTAGTAACTCTTACATGATGACTTATATAAACAAGGAATAAGGGTCTCAGGTTAACTAATTACTGTCTTTTAAGAAAGATGAGGTCCTAAATTGATTCAAATAAAGATACAGACTCTAATTACTTGTTTGTTCCCTTTAATATTTACCACATATCAAAGGTGCTCTCATAACATACTTTCTACAAATTGGAAAATTTAGACAAACAGAGCATAAAGGACTGGACCCAGCTGACATAATTTACAATGGTAGTGAAGACAGGAGGGATAAAACTAAAAACACAAGTTTAGACTAAGGCTTCTCAGGCTTAGTTACAGAATGCCCCTCCAAGGGAGAGAAAACTGATCAGCATCAATAAGGAAAATGTTGAAATTTCTTCAAATTTAGATGAGCAGTTAGAATGCAGTGATACTGGACTATCACATAATTCCAAGGCTTGGATGACGATTTAAGATAAATTACTATTTACCAAGTGCCTATTAAGTGGGAAACACTTGGGATTGCATTTACTCCTTCCTACCTCCCCATTACAGGTCGGCAAACAGGCGAGAAGAAGTACTGTGACAGCTGTGTTTGTGCTACAGGACTCCTTAAAAAAACACTGGACACTTCTCTTCTGCAAGAAGTTTTTAATATATATACATATACGTTTAAAGTCCTCATGTGGCAATAGAGAGACATGGTTCCATCTAACAATTTATCTTTTGGACTTACTGTTTTAGATGTATTGTTTTCTTCCAAGGTTTAATTTCCATCTTTTGACAGACGACCCGGTAAGTTGGGTACCCAGTCTTGAGTCTCTCCTAAAGACTCATGTGTTAACAGTTTCCCTTTTTCTCAAATGGGATAAATGTATACAATAAATAAATACAAAAATTTCCACCCAAAAAGGAACTAAGTTTACTAGATTATCTCCTTTTCCTTTCTTCATGTCACGTAACATTCCTTGAATTTAATTCCTAAGAGTTCACCAGCCATGCCAATTGCTTGATCCTTTGCTTGATGTGAGCTGGTTATGTGGTCCAGGATTTTTTAACATATTTTATGGGGACACTAAAATATTATTTTTAAGTTCAAACAGAGCCGTGTCACATCTGGACACTAGTTAAAGGGCCTTGCTGTCAGTGCCCCGCTTTCTTTCAGGTCACTCCCTCTGTGGCCCTGGTTAGTCCCTCTACTCCCCAACAGGTCTGAACACTTTTCCATCCCCTGTGACTACAAATTAAAGAAAACCCCCAAGAGGAGAGCAGCCTACTGTCATCCAGCAAAGAACTTCAGACCGGAGGTGACTCTTTTGAGAAAGACCTCTTGTGAAGTCGTCACAGGGACGAGAGGCCACCCAAATGAGTGCAGCATCGCTCAGTAGCACCCCGAGACCCCTCAGACAGCACCTACCAGGAATCCAGCCCAATTCACTGCAACAGCTGAGATGCTCTTTACCTGTTTCCGTGTCTCCCTGGGGCCCGTGTGCTGTGCAGTAGCAGCAGTCCAAGACGACATAGTTAAGAGCGTTGAAGAACAGCCCAATAACTCCGGCACTGAGAACCAGCAGCGGCCTCTCTGTCTTCTGGGGATTAATATATCTTTTGACAGCTTCAATCAGGATGCTGAACATCAGTGCCACAGCAAAAATGGAGTTGCCAAATGCTCCCACAACATCTGCCCGGAGAAAACCGAAAGTGCTCTTCCTGTGCTGTTTTATATTGCTGACCCTTAAGGTGAAAAAACCTACGACCATGGAAACAAAGTGGGAAAGGACAGCAAAAGCATCGGAGGCCAGGGAGAGAGAGTTGCCTACGTAGGCGATCACTAGTTCCATCACAAAAAGGAGGATGCTCACGACGCACATGAGGATAAGACGGAAGCTTCTTCCGGAGTATCGCCCCATGGCCACTCGGCTTCGCTGGCAGTTCCTCTCCCTTTCTTGGAAAGGCTAAACTCTCAGGCGAGCAGCTATAGATTTAGTGATTACAACTTCAGAATAACTCTCCCCTTCAGCCTTTCAGCACTTGTCATATTTGGAAACCACATTTTACAGGCTGCTATAAAGCCATAAAACAGTTTAAAGGGCAATTAAGCAAGAGATGTTACGTAAGCTGGGACCTATGGAAATCAAAGACTTCTGGCTTCAGACACGGACTTGAGGGACGTCTCTTACTTGTTAGTGTGTTGTTACAGAAGTCACGAGCCTCTGTGTCTTTCAATCATGCAGAAGCCCCTCCCCGGCTTTGGCTTTCCTGGCCTCCGCACTCCGTGTGTGCAATAACTGCTCTGGTAACACCAGTTGCTTGATAGAAACCACCACACCTTGTCTACCTGGTGTGCACATAGTTCTGAATTCTGTTTACTGCACAGAACAGGGCACATTCTAGGGGTCACTAATCCAAGGACCAGAGCTATGATAATGAACGCCAAAGAAGCTAGGGCTATTTTTCTATTGCCCTGCCCACTGACGTGAAATAAACAAACATCCTGCTTCCAAACATTCTTCATAAATAAGACAAGAAAAACTTTCCTCATGTTCAGGAAAGATAAAAACACCCTTAAACTGGAGGAGCTAAAGACATACCCCCAGTTAGTTACAGGAACAAAGTCAAATTATAATGACTAGATTTAATTAATACAAGGACATTTTTTGTTGTTCTTAATCTTACTATTTGGTACTTATAACCCTTAAAGGTTTACCAGTTCCTGAGTATCTAAATCAGTGGACTCTCTTGTTTTGAGCAGACTGCTGACAGTAAATCCTTTAAACTGAAATTACTCAATCTTTTCTGAATTTAAAGTCTGACTGTGATGGTTTATTTTTTGTCAATTTGACAGGGCCACCAGGGGACCAGACATTTGGTCAAAAACCATTCTCAGTGTTATCTGTGAGGGTGTTTTTGGATGAGACTAATATTTGAATTAGTAGCCTGAATAAAACAGGTTGCCCTGCCTGATGTGAACAGACCCCATCCAATCAGTTGAAGATACCAGTTAGGAGGCTACTGCAATATTCTGAACAGAACAGAATGGCTGACCCTCCTGCAAGTGAGAGCATTCCTCCTGCTCACTGCCTCCAAGCTCTAACTGAAATTTCAGCTCTGCCTGGGTCTTGAGTCTGTGGGCCTTTGGGCTGGAACTATACCATCGGCTCTCCTGCTGACTTGCCCTGCAGATCTTGGGACTGCTCAGTCTCCAGAATCATGTGAGCCCATTTCTTATCATAAATCTCTTTCTATTCATATATATATCCTATTGGTTCTGTTTGTCTGGAACTCTATTTGTGTCAGAATTTCCTTCCTTTTTAAGGTGGAATGATATTTCATTGTTTGTATAGACATTTTGTCTATGCTTTCGTCTGCTAGTGGACACTTGGGTCGCTTCTACCTCTTGGCTCTGAGGAATAGTGCTGCTGTGAACATGGGTGGACAGACACCTGCTTGAGACTCTGCCCTCAATTCTGAAGGATATATACCCAATGTACTTTGGATATATACCCCAAAGAAGTACTGGATCATACAGCAACTCTATTTTTATTTTTTGGAGGAACCACCACACTATTTTCCACAGTGACTATGCCATTTAAGAATTCTGATCAATTTTTTGAACAAGGGGTCCTGCACTTTCATTTTGTACCAGAGCCCATGAATTCTGTACCCAGGTCCGCCTGGATGTTCCCACCTCCCACCTGATCTAAGTCACCAAATTTTTTGTTTGGATTACTGCAGTAGCCTCCCAACCAGTATCTCTCTGCTTTCATATAATCTCAACACTAGATCTGGTTCTTTAAACAGATCCTGCTGTTCTTCTCCATACTCGGTCTCAGGACTCCACATGAGCGGCCTGCCCTCCCCACCACCGCTGACTTCATATCCTGTCTCTCCCTCAGTCACTCCTCTCCATCCATGGTGAGCTCTCCTCATGCTCCTTGAACTTCCCATCCTCACAGCTCCCTCTGCCTAGGAAGATCTTTCAGATGTCTTCACAGCTCCATTTCTTATCTCCTTCACATCTTTCCTCAAAGAACATCTCAATAAATTCTTTCCTGACCACTTAATTACAGTCCCACCTCCATGCCGACATTGTATCCCTCTTCTCTGCTCCATGTCTCCATCATTCTTATCACCATCTGACACTAAGTATGTTTTATGATGTCTTAATATCTTCATTCCCCCTGCCCCCGACTAGCATGTCAGCTTCATAAGGGCAGGGAGTTTTATTTACTGCCATCTCCTCAGAATCTAGAACAGTGTCTGTCATGTGAGGAACTTAGTATTTGTTGCATGAATGGAAGAAACAGATGTCTTAGTACAGTAATTTTCACAGTCTGGTTATAGTAGAAGTCTCATTGTTGGAACATCAACTGAACTGGAGATTATTTACAAGATACTAAGGAAATCATTCAAGCTACATTTAAATTGCCGAGTTTTAGTCAAAGTCAGTGTATTAGGGTCAGAGGGGAAGGGGACAGGAGGGAGCCGTTGTTTAGTGTGTATAGTTTCAATGTTTTAAGATGAAAAAGTCATGGTGGCTGGTTGCCCAGCAATGTAAATATACTTAAAACAGAAGTGTACTCTTAAAAATGGTTAGGATGATCAATTCTATGCTACTTTATTACTATTAATTTATTTTCATTGTTAAGAATTTCAAGACAGCAACAGAAAAGCACAGGACCCTGTGAGACAGCACAGGTCATACACCCATGAGTACATCTAGTATATATTTTGAAGTTCAAGTCAACAGAATTTGCAGAGCAATTGGATGTGAGGTATGAGAGAAAGAGAACGGTCAGGGTGACATAAGGTTTTGGCCAGGACAAATGACACTGCAACTGAGATGAAGGTAAGACAAATATGGCAGCTGCAGGAGCCAGGGAAGCATGGGGTGAGGGGGTTGTGAAGTGTGACAGATCAATTAGACATCCAAGTTGAAATGCTAAGGAGACAGTTGAATAAGAGTCTGGAAGATGGACTAGGGGTATATGAAGTTGAGAGTTGACAACATACAGTATTAAAAGCCATAATACTGCATGAGGTCACCAAGGAAATGAAAGAAAATAGAAAAGAGGAGAAAATACAAAGGGATGAGAAGGGAAAAACCAGAGAGACAAAAGGTAAAGTACAGTATTCTGATGGCCAGAAGAATGCACTTCAAAGAGGACAGAGCACCCGCTGGGTCAGATCCCAGGGGCCAAGCAAAATGAGGACCACACGTGACAACTGGACCTAAAGTTATGGAGGCCCCTGGTGGCCACAACAAGAGTGCAAGAAAGAAGTGGGTTCAAAAGAGATGGCAAGTCACACAATCCTTCTGAGTTTTCCTTTAGACAAAAAGGATACGGGGTCCAGAAAGGGTAACTTAGGTTGGGGAAGGTAACCGCATGTTTGTAAGCAGATGGGAATCCCAGCAGAGAAAGAAAATTGGGTGAGACACAGGGGAGAACTGCCAGAGCGCAGGCAGCAGAGGACAAGCGGAGGGGTGACCTTGACAGGGACAGTCCGTCCCAGATGGGAGAGGGGGTATAAGGGCTCACGAGTAGGTGAGGTGTGGTGTGTGGTGGGGGGCTGTGGTGGATCTGTTCTTACTGTGTCTATGTGTTTAGAGAAATAGAAATAAAGATGATCAGCTGAAGGTCAGAAAGGAAGTACTGAAAATACAAGGATAAAAGGTATGAAATAATTGTCCAGGAGAGCGAATGAGGGAATGAGAGGGAAGAGTACAATTACGTAGCTAACTGTTTGTGAAGTAATAGCGATGTTAGTATTGTCACCAGCCTGCATTTATTTCCCAGACTCTCACTCATTCAGCAGCTAACTCTTAATTACAAAATTTGGTTCTGGTGACACACTTAGAGTGAATTTTGAAATATTCCTATTACATGAGACTTAATAAAATCATTTTATATCATTTTGGTACTATTGATTTTCCAAATTCTTAAATCTTCCATTTAAGTTGAACAAAGACACTGATTTAACATCTCCTACTGAGCTATGGAAATGTGTCTGTTGTTTTAAGCTTGATGGTGTGGCAGGAGAAGGCGGATTTATTTTTCTGCTATTACCTCAAGTGCAGGGTAGCTCTCAGCGTGCTGCCGCTGGCAGGGAAGATCCCACTGTGTCTCAGTGAGGACGGCCGAGGCAAAGGCCTCCTGCTAACTGTGCTCAGCCCCAGTTCGTGGCTCCAGCTCCTTCTCCACTTGATTGCCTGATTTTCTATCTAAGAACTTCAAGCCAAGAAAGACAGGAAGAGGAAAAATCATGTTTGGTTTTACTCACTGCTGTCTGCTCTGGGGCTTTGCACAGAGCAGGCACTCGTTTATTTAAAGAGTGGCTAACATTTTCTAGATGTTGCAAAAGTGGCAAGTAAAGGACCAAAGATACATAAGAAAGTAACAGGTAATGGTAGCTGCCTCCCCAAACTTTTGATGTTACTGAACACCAGTTATGACAGATGACTAGTATTTATCACGTATAAGTGGGTTGATTATGTCCAGACGCTCCAGTCAAAATACCTTCTCTTTGCTTGTTTTATGCAGTGTTGTACTGACAATGATTTCAAGACTCAAAGCCTCTCCACTAGCAGGCCAAATGAGTCACTGTTCTCATCCAATTCTTACAGGCTTCCTGTGAAACAGTGACATAATTAAAACTAATTTAAACACACTGTCATGGATGAACTGGGAATTGCTAACATGTAATATAAACTAGTAGTCC
Organism: Manis pentadactyla; assembly: GCF_030020395.1. Taxonomy (NCBI): domain Eukaryota; kingdom Metazoa; phylum Chordata; class Mammalia; order Pholidota; family Manidae; genus Manis; species Manis pentadactyla. Next base: position 14,819,244 of record NC_080037.1, on the reverse strand, counting down.
CAGTGAGCAGAACCAGTAGCAAATACACCTTGACCTGTTTTCTTTTTTGCTGCAATGCACACAATCACTTTTGTGACTGTCAGTCATGTATCTAATTAATGGCTTGTCATCTCGAAGTAAAACAGTGATCATTCTTAAAGGATATTGTTTGGATTCAGGTTTATACACCCTCTTGAGAAACTCGGCAACTCTTGAGATGTTTGAAAATTTTGTTATTTTGGCTGAACCTTAAGACAAAAGCCAGTTTACCACATGTAGATTTTGGGTGAAGGGTCCCTTCCTTAACATACTTACTGTAGATTTCTTTTAAATAGTGAATTCCTTTAATGCAGCAAACTTCAAGCTCTGCTGCAAATAGTTCTACTCAACTGAAGCTTCAAAAAACAGCCTGTGGATTTGTCGTTGCATGAGAAATGACTACCTCCTCCAAAATGGCCAGGGCTAACCCAGGAAAGTGTGGTTAACAACTCTGGTCTACTTCTCAAGCTGTGTCATGGACTGGCTAAAAAAACTGTCCTTTAGAACATGTATGTTAGCCTGCAGGAAGAAAATTAGAAGCTAAAGTAACTGCTGGTAACCAGAGCTGTGTATGGGAGCAACTTCCAGTTGACCGGGCATCACTGTCATAACTACCATTAGTCATTGTTTATTACTTGAGTATGTGCTAGGCATGTTCTAAGTACTTAATTTTAATATGAAATGTTTTTAATTTTTTTAAAAGGCTAATTATTGAGATACATACTATAAAATACAAAAATCTTACTGTACAGTTCAATGAATTTTAACAGTATATGCACTCATGTAACCATTATGCAACTCAAGATTAATCAAACACTCTAATTTTTATCCCTTCCACCTATTTCACCCATCCCCCTCATGCCCTTCTCTATGGCAACCACCCGTCTGATCTGTGTCTTGCATCTACTTGTCTTTAGTTTCCATGTATAATCACATGGTATTTGTTTGTCTGCCTTATTACACTCAGCATACCATCAACGTCCATCCAAGTTGTTACAGGATTTCATTTCTTATGGCTAAGTAGTATTCCACTATTGTATGTGTGTACCACCACTTTATCCATTCATCAATGGATATTTAGATTGCTTCTGTATTTTGACTATTACAAATAATGCTGCGATGAACACAGGAATGCATATCTTCGAATTAGTGATTCTGTTTTAAGTGGAACTGGTGGGTCATGTACTATTTCTTAGTTTTTTGAGAAACCCCCATATTGCTTTCCATAATGGCTAGACCACTTTACATTCCCACCAGCAGGGCACAGACATTCCCCTTTCCCCACATCCTCGCCAACATGTGTTATTTGTCTCACATATCAGCCATTCTGCCTGGTGTGAGGTGATACCTCATCGTGGTTTTGATTTGCATTTCCCTGATGATTAGTGATGTGGAGAGCATCTTTCCACGTGCCTGTTGGCCATTTGTATGTCTCCTTTGGGAAAATGTCTATTCAGATCTTCTGTCCATTTTTAAATAAGACTGTTTTTTCATGTTGAGTTGTACAGTTCTTTATACATTTTGGATATTAGCCCCTTATTGCATCTATCATTTACAAATATATTCTCCCACACAATAGATTACCTTTTTTTGTTTTGTTGAGGGTTTCCTTTGCTGTGCAGAAAATTTATAGTTTGATGTAGTCCCACTTGCTTATTTTTGCTTTTGTTTCTTTTGCCTGGAGAGACAGGTCCAGAAAAAAAATTACTGACGCCTTTGTTCAAGACTGTATTCGCCTTTCTCTAGAAGTTTTACAGTTTTAGGTTTTATTATTTGGTCTTTAATCCATTTTGACTTTATTTTTGTGTATGGTATAAGAGCAGCAATCCAGTTTTATTCTTTTGCATGTAGCTGTCCAGTTTTCCCAACACCATTTATTGAAGAGACTTTTTCCCACTGTACATTATTGCCTCCTTTGTCATATATTAACTGACCGTATAGATATGGGTGAACTTCTGGGCTCTCTTCTGTTCCACTGATTTATGTATTTGCTCTTATGCCTGAACCATACTGTTTCGATTACTGTAGCTCTGTAGTATAGGTTGAGATCAGGGAGCACAATACTCCCACCTTTGTTCTTTCTCAAGATTACTTTGGCTGTTCTAAGTACTTTATATGAGGTAGAGTAACCTTATGATTTAGGTATTAGACTTCTCTCCACTTGAAAATGGAAGAAATAGGCAGTTTACACAGCTACTAAGGGTAGAAAAACAAGAAAAAGAATTCTGAATGGCAGTAAAGATCAGTATTATACCATAATTTGCTGTAATTTACAATAGATCATTAAATTATGATTCTGAGTAAAAAATTTGTCTCAGATATTCATATTAAGCTATAACTTAATATAGCATGCTTTCAGGAAGGATGTTTTGAGTACATAAATGATTACACACTAATTTTTTTATTACATATGGTTACACATACTCAAAACATCCATCTTAAAAGCATGCTCTATTTGCTTGTATGTGACAGAACGATTCTGCTGAGTTCTCATACATAGCATATACTTTCATGGCTTGACATACACTGTTCCCTCTGCCTGGAATGTCACTCCTGTTCTGTGTATTAAAATTCTATTTATCCTTCAAAGCCCAGCTCAACATTAAAGTTCTTTGTGAAGGCTTTTCCCTTTATTTGTGTATTTATCACTATCAAGTGAAAAAACTATTGGAACAGGGCCCTGAAGTAAAGAGATTTACGATGTAGACTAGAAATGAGGAGTTAAAGGCATTCCAGACAAATGGACAGAGACAGAGATGGAAAACAGCATGTTACTTAGAGGAAACTCCAAATGGTTAGGTTGCAAAGGACTCTGCCTGATTGGCTGAAGAGGAGACTGCACAGTTAGGCTGAACCAGACTAGGCTAAAGGGTATAAATTTTATCCTGATAGTGACAGTGAGCCACAAAAGGAATTTAAAGGGGATAAAAATACCTTAATAAATTGTACGTTAGGAAAAAAGACGTGTGGAAATGCGGAGCCTGGCCTGGAGATGAAGCTGTAGCCATTGTAGTGATGAACATGAGAGGTAATGGGCATGAACACAATCTTGAGGTCTGTGAAAGGGGAGAACCAAGGGACAAGAGCTAATGGCAGTATGTTCTGCTGGCCAAATGAATATGGAAGATGGTGGTGTTGGAATGGATGCCTGGATGACTGTCAGGTCTCTGGTTTAGGTTACGGGGGCATTTTGGTAATGATACTCTTTCAGGCAGGAAATACCACAGGAGATTTGGGAGTGGCAAGTGAGGTAAGGTTTTGGGATAGGATGACCTGAAATGCTGGAACACTCAAGAGAATTCAGTATGCAACTGGAATAGAGGTCTAGAGCGCAGACTGAGAGACGGAAGGAATGGCACTGTCATCACACTAATGCTCTCTGACACCACGGGATTAGAGGAGGCTGATTAGGTAGCAGGAAATGGCCAACTATGGAACTTTAGTAACCTTAATGCCTAAGCAGCAGGCGAAAGAAGAAAGCCAGCGAAAGACACAAAACTAAGAAAAAAAGCAAGAGAGGTAGGAGGGCTACTCATAGGAGTAATTTCAGTAAAAAGAAAATTTCTATAGCAGCAAAAATGAAGCAGTGTAACATGGTAAAATGAGAAACTTAGAAGTCAGCTTTGGTGTGAAGTGGCATTTGTGATCTCAGTGACAACTGGTGGGGTGGGGGCAGGAGGGTGAGGAAAGGTGCAAAACAGGAAGTAGAAGAAAGGAGGTCCGACCAATCTTTCAGAAATGATGACTTGTCTTCTGAAGATCCCACAGTGACTAGTCATAATGAGAGGGAGAGAGAAGCTCAAGGGAAAGAGGGTGTTTTTTTTTTTTTCCTTTGGTCCATTTGTGATCTTGCTTTTCAACAGAAAGATTCAGGGCAATTTTAGATTCAGTACAAGTTAAGGAAATGAAGTACTTCAGTATAAAAAAAACAAGATACTTGGTGACTCAAAGTCTGAACATGAGGGATATTTAGATCAAAATAGTTATTACATTTCAGTTATCTTCATCTCTTCATTAAAAATTTCCTTGTATTACATAACTTTAGAGACAAATACATAAAACAGTATTAATATTAGTTCTTGATATTTATTACAGGGGTTGCTTACAGAAAAGTCTTTTTTCCACTGTTAATTTAGACATAAGAATATGTATTTGTTTCATGTAATCTCCTTTTAGAACTTTTATTTTTAAAAAATCATAAAATTGTCTATGTCTGGGAAGATACTGGTATCAATTTTTTAAACAGTGAATAGGGTTGGACATAGGCGTTTTGTTTTATCCTTTAGTAACTATGACCAAACAAGGTATAGTACTTGGCAGGGTTCTTGCACAGATGCATCTGGCTCCAGGCTGCAGCTCACAGAGCGGTTTGAAGGGGATGCAAAGGCTTTTAGCTCCCATGGATGGAGCACCAGGTTTAAGATCTTGATCCCTGGATGGAGCTAGAGGGTATTATGCTCAGTGAGATAAGCCAGGTGGAAAGAGAGAAGTATCAAACGATTTCATCACTCATCTGTGGAGCATAAGAACAAAGAAAAAAACTGAAGGAACAAATTGGCAGCAGACTCACAGAACCCAAGAATGGACTAACAGTTACCAAAGGGCAAGGGACTGGGGAGGATGGGTGGGAAGGGAGGGACAAGTGGAAAAAAAAGGGGCATTACTACTAGCAGACATAATGTAGGGGGTGGGGCACAGGGCGGGCTGTACAACACAGAGAAAATGAGTAGTGATTCTATAGCATCTTACTATGCTGATGGACAGTGACTGTAATGGGTATATGGTGGGAACTCGATAATGGGTGAAGTCTAGTAAACATAATGTTGCTCATGTAATTGTAGATTAATGATACCAAAATAAAAAATAAAATACATAAAATAATTCCATTCATTTATGCTGTATATTACTATTCTTTTACATTGCCGTACCTCACAAGTTTTATCTGTTATTTATACTTACCTGGCAGTGGTCTTCTTGATCCAGTCTTCACAGTCAATTTCCCCACAAAATGGAATCTGAGCAATCTAATTAGGAAAAATGTTCAGTCTTTATAATTCCTTCTTTACTATAAAAGGAACACCTGAGTTCTCTGTTAAACTTACAAACAAAATGGCTAGATCTCCCAGCCTTTATCAAACCCTGGTAACCTTACAAATCAGCTGGGGACTTTTACTTAGAGGTGCAAGAAATAGGAGAGAATGTCTTCCCACATCCAAAACCCACACATCATAAAACATGAGGACATGTTTGCAATACACTTAAATGTCCAACTAAACTGGCTACAACAGAGCGCCCGAAAGGAAGGAACACAGGATGGGTAGACCCGGGTCCAAACTCCAGCTGGACTTCCCTCCCTCATTTCAAACCTGGACTCTAGCCACTGTACCTAGCTACCTGGTTATCAGGAGGCTAGAGGGGAGATGACAAATAGTGAACAGATTTTTAAGCTTTATTTACAATAATAATTGACAATCAGGTAAACCTCATTGTATGCCACACTATTTTAACATGTTATAGGTAAGTGAATCATTTTTAATATCCAAAGGTATTTTTAAAAGCCAAATCACTTTGTATCAGAAAAAAACACCTCTCAAATTTTCTTTCACAATCCATATAAAACAATGGGAAGAATGAGGAGACCTGAGATTTTTATCTTGATTCTGAAATTCACTGCCTCTTCAAACATCTCTAGCCCTATGTTTTCTTTTGTAAAATATGGATGCCAGACCAGATAAAAATTAACATTTCTCCCAGTTGTGACTCCTAAATTTTTCATGGCATGAATACTTCAAAGTGAGGTGATCAACAGATTAGTAATATATATCAACTGTGAAATATCTATGTTACATACAAAAAACATTTATTTTTCATTTAATTAATATCTTCACCTTAGATAAATTTACTAAAATCAAGTCCTATAAATCAGATATTTTTTTTAAATTTCATTTATACCAACAGAGAAGAATAGAGAAATCAATCTTTTACCTACATTCAGGTTCCAAAGATCCCTTTCTCCTCCTCCTCTCCTAGTAAATATAATTTTATTTACAATAGCCTCACCAGTGTTGGTCAGTCAACACATTGAAATTGACCAACATGACAGTGAGATGGGGGATGGAACTGACTCCTGAACACAAGCAACAAAATCTGCTTTGATCTTTATGTGCTCTCTGGCCATAAAATTAAAACACTATATTCTGCTTTAGACTGGATGTTGAAGTCTTACCAGTAGCTTACCTAATGTCACAATAAAAGACATTATTCCACTAACATCCGTTGAGATTTCATTTCTTTGAAAGCAATGGATTAACTGATAGTGACCTCTATTGGTTAACTCTTATGAAATGTCTTTAATAGACTGCACTGCAAAAGTGAATACCAAATCTCTAAAATAAAGGGAATTTTTAAACTCAAAAATAAATGGAACAAAAATAAAATAATCATAAATAAATTACAATGAAAGGAAAAATATACACTTCACCAGATGACTATTCATTCTCTAGCCCTCTATTAGAAGTATGTAGTTTGGCTCAAGTGACCAATGACAGAAACCAGAAAGGTGGAAGATTATCAAGGCAATCAACTAAGAAGAGAAGGCTAAATATTGAAAAATTATGGATCTGAAGGGGATTGTAAAATGATCTGTTTTGATATAACATACAGATTAATAAAATAAAGAGCCAGAGAGATTAATATTTTCCCAGATAATGCAATAAGAGACACATTAAGAGGTTATAACCATAGTATTAAAACCTGTGTTATACTCCCAGCATGAATTTTAAAAAGAAGAAAAGAAAGAAAGATACAAAGGCAAGTGCTTTAAACTTTGTCAGAAGAGAGATCTAAATTCTAGTATTATGTCTGCTTCTGTACAGCTTGGGGTAGGTAATTCATTTAGACTCTGGCCTATGGTTTTCTCATTTATAACCTGGGGACATAGCACTGGTTGTAAAATATGTATACCAGAATACTAAAGTTCATAAGTGATTCACTCTATTAATTAGTGGTTTTGCAAATCAGTACCTCTTCTTTCTGAAAATTAAGTTTTGGCTAGGAACATGTACATACACAGAACACATAAAGCTGAAAAAATCTTAAAGAACTATTAACTACTCAATTAGAAAGACCTATGCAGTTCTAAGGAGCCAGAGTAATTATTGAAAAACAAGGTTAGACGTGAACAATACTTTTCCCCTTTCTATTCAGTCAACTAAGGTCTGGTAAGTATGGTCAGAGAACTGAAAGAAACACTTTTAACCTCATTTTAGAAATCTGCACATTACATTTCTAAAGCTGAAACAATGCCCACCTTAGGCATTTACACTAAGCTGAAAAAATGAAATTAAAATGTTCAATAAAGAAAACATTAGGGTCATATAGAATAAATGTTGTTTAGCCAGCACATCAAGCTTGAGGAAAAGCTTTTATGTAATCAGTTCACAGTATTATCCAAAATGATATAATGTTGTAATGCTTTAGCAAATCCAATGGAAAAGAGTATATAATGCTAAGTAAATAATCCTGTTGTGTGACTTGCCTTGAAAAAGAGATTAATACCATGTATAAGTTGAGTCTTAAAATAATATATACTGAATTATTTTTATATTCAAAGCTTTTCAGGAGTCTCCTACTTTTCCAGAATCTAGAACCTTCTGAAAATCTTCCATTGTATTAGCCACAACCATGTGAGTCTTAAGGTCTTCAGAAGCCCTATCAAAAAACAATTAGAAAAGAATACATACTTTTTCTTACTAATATCACAAAGTTCATAGGACAATAACCTAGAAATGAGAACTCAATTTGAATCTCATCTTTGTCACTATTGGAGACATTCAGAAAAATCTGTTAACTCATTATTACTGCATTATTGTCAACATTAACTGAATGGGGAATTTGCCAAGCACTCAACTGGTAATAATTTTGTTATTGCCATTAAATCTCTATTGACCAACACTCTATTCCTGACAATACTACTTACTACTTATGAGGATCTGGGTTTTTTTTAAATCTCTCTGGTCTTAGTTTTCCCTTCTGCAAAACTGGAAAAATACTCAAACAAGTCTAATTACCATAAAGGATTGTTCTAAGAATCAAACATAAAAGCATGAAACTGGTTTGAGAAAGAAAAACACATAAATACACATTGTTCAAGCTATCTTCACATACCATGTCATTCTGTAAAAACCGCAAGTTTTAGAAATGAAAATTCTCTTCCACATTCAAAGTCACACATTATATGAAGATAACTCATGGGTGGTGACCAAGGAAGAGAAGACACATTTTTCTTTTCCAAATCTCAAGGCTAAGAGCATGTGAACTCTGTGCCAGCAACAGATAGCTGTCACCAAATCTTACCCCTTCTTCCAACTTTCTTGTCATGAGATGAGCCCATGTGACTGAGTTACAGTTAATGAAACCCAGAGAAAGGAATATGCCACTACTCAGGCTTAAGTCTTATATTGGGAAAATGTACTTTATGCAACTCGTATTATTAATAAATTTACTGAATAAAAATGTTAACAAAAAAAGATGCTTTTTAGCCATTAAAGCTGTGGTTTTCCAACCAGGCGTGTGCATCTGAATCATATAAAGAAGATATCAACACAACAGATCACCAGAGCCTATGTGAAGGCTAATGAATCAGAGTATCAGGTGTGAGGCCCAGGTGTTTCTGTTGCCAAAGCTCCAGGTGACTCTGGAGAGAATCCCTGGAAAAGAACCACTGCACTAAATGTACCAGCTGAATGGCAGCGATCAGGCAGGCAACTTCCTAATCTTCCGTCTCTGACAAATTTCCTGTTCTGAGTTTGATGAACTTCAAAAGGATTATTCATTTGGAAGTCAATTTCATCTTTGAAGTAACCCCTCAAGAGACTTATCATTCCCCTTTTAGGGCAAGCAAGCCAAAAGAAGAAAAATCACTTGCTTAAAAACATGTAAGTAAGCACCAAAGCCAAGGCTAAAATTAGGTCACTCCTTAAAGAAAAGATTTATGGAGGCCTAATAAGGTAAGGCACAGGGTATAAGAAGATAAATAAACAAATAAGATACACAAACAACCATTTCCCAAATTCAGCTTCTATCCCCAGCAGTGGTGGGCCTCCCTCTTTGCTTCAGGTGGGCAGCAAGTTAATAAGGTGCCACACATACGCTACCAATCTTCTAGTGCCTCTGCCTTGAGATGTGCGATTCTAAAAGGCCTCTCTCCATAGGTCAGGGCAGCCCCGAGGCTCCCCTCTACCCTCACCCACAATCCCAGTCAGCAGTTCTTAGCCTTGGCTACACATCATGATCACCTACAGAGCTTTAATGCTCCAGTTGCCAGGCCCACTCTAGACCAATTAAATAAACATTTCTGAGGAACAGACCAGATGCTGTTATGTTTGAAAGCTTCCCTTGTACTGCTACTGTGTTTTCCGCATATAAGAATCAATGCCTCAATCCCTCAAATTTGTATGGCCTAAAAGCCTGGATCCAAAGTTAAACCAGATTAGTCCATGGGACAGTCCATCACTACAAACCTAACAAGGAACAGAAAGCAGTTAGGAAAATAATCGTAATACAAGTCAAAACCATGAAGAGAACGGTGAATGAAGACCCATGCGAGTTCAGAGGGACGATTACTTCCAGTTGGGGTAAGGCAGTGTAGAACACAAAGACAGAGTAAAATTTCAAAATGAAACATAACATTTCTGAAGAACTAACCTTGTAAAAAGGTTAACATGGATGTCTTCCAAAATAGCTTGAAGTTTAGTCTCAGCCTCATTTTCAGCAACTGTCAGCTTTTCTCCAGTATCTCATCTGACAGCTATGAACTGATAGCTCTTCATAGCACATGGGCCAACTTCAAGTCTAACTTGAACTCCCTAGAAAACAAAAAAGGCAGTTAAAACAATACATGCATGTCTCTAATTGAATATGGAGACTTATTTCATGGTTTTATCTACTATACACAATAAAAAACACACAAAAATGCCATAAGCAAACAACAACAAAAAGCACAGAATATTCCTGAGACACTGCAGAAACCTATTCCAATAAGAAAGTGTAAACCTCAGAAAAAAATGTACTGCACAGGTTGTTCTAAGCTAAGAAAGTGCTTAATGAAGAAATGGTAGTTGTTTTGATCAGTGTTCCTACCTTTTCTCACACAAGAGCACAACATAAAAAACTCTACCTGTACGGCACACAGGGATAAAAAAAGAGAAGCCTTCTTGAAACTAAAGCCATCTCAAGGTGCTGGTAAGGACCTTGGCACACAAGTGACTCAGTCACGGCACGATGGTATGCTTTGGGGCTGGAAAGCCCTCACTCTGGATACTCTAGCATGTGTCAGAATCACTGAAGGGCTGGTTAAAGCTCAGGTTGCTGAGCTTCACCCACTGAGTTTCTTATGACAGCAGGTCTGAGGATTTTTACTTCTAACAAGTTTGCAAGAGATGCTTGTCACGGGACTGCACTGTGAGAACAACTCCCTTGCAGCCGCTGGCTCTCACAAAGAACCCTAAGGACTGTCTGCAAGGTTAAGGCTTGTGAATGGTTCAATCCTTGTGAATGTATGTAATTCCATGGGGGGATTAAGGCTTAGAGAGACTAATTTTTAGACCTAATTTTCAGACCTAGAATTTAGTGAGGAACAGTAGGTTTTTAACTTTTTTTTTTTAGTGAATGATCCTCTAAAATTAATTGGGGTTTTTGAATTTGAGTTCCTAGGAGCCCTGCATACAGTTTAGCTGAATGGCAGTAACCCAAATCAAAGCCACAAGAAAATTTTTAAATGTTCCTCTAGAAAAGAAATTTATCTCCTAGAGAAGACTTACTTATAAAATAACTGAACACTATGGAACAAACTACTGAATGCTAGATATTACACTATTTTATTGTTTTCCTTTATGTCGCGCGCCCCGTCCTCGCCGGCAAAAACAGCACGCAACAACAGCAGGATTCTTCTGCAGAAAGCTTTAATCTTCAGCTCTTTTGTGATACAATCATCAGGGGAAGGACCCAAAGGGAAAGACTGGGCTAGCTATATAGTTCTCATGCTCCAAGCTGATTGCGCGCTGCTTGTGATGCTTTATTAGCATAGCTGCTACGATACGCCAATTGGTTAGCAGGTGAAGGTCTAATTAGCATGTGGTATGCGGCCAGGAAGTGGCGGGATTATCCAGAAGTAGTCTTTGTTTTACCTACAACTTTTTCTCAAGCTGGGCGCCATTTTTGGGTGCGGCAGGTATGGCTACCAACATCTCCCCCTTTTTTGTTTTGTTGAAACTCAGGGCGGAACTTGTCAGCTGAGGTGGAGATAGAGGCCTGATCTCCAGAAACATTTGATGTCCTATTTTCGGAGAGGGGTTTGTAGACATCCACCCCTATGCAATCAGGCATGTCTCTCAGAGGGGCCCATGACCTCTTGCAGTGCAGTGCCTCGCACCCTCTAGCTGACGATGGGACCGCCCGGTACAAAGGGCTTGGGCCTGTGCAGTGACCCTCTTGTACCGAGTTTCGTATGAGAAGCTTCGGGTAAGCGAACAGGTACCTTAACCTGGTGCAATGCCACAAGGGCTCAGGGTGCAAGGGCTACCTCAAGCTAAAGCTGAGCTTCTTTATTGAGCATGTTGAGCCATACTTGGGGAGAGGCGCCAATATCTACCGCCATCAAGGCTTGAGCAAGGATCACTTTATCTTGCCTGTGTTGGGCACGGAGCCTGCATAACAACCAGAGTAGGAGCATGAGACCTCCAAGCATGAATACACCCATCCCAGCCATGCCCGCCCACTCTTTAACGTGGGAGAGAGCTCTGTGGAACCAGGAAGAGAGTCCTTCTGCTACGGAGATATCTAGCCGGGTGGAGTTGATGTGGGTTATTTCTTGCCGTAGCTCTTCTAACGTTCCATCAAAGTCTTGGGACCAGTTTCCTGAAAGATACTGGGACAGGCTTCGTGACAGATTAGCTGCTCGCGTAAAGTTTTCATATTGTATGCTAGTAATGCAGAGAGCGCGAAACTTTCGCTCACATCCCAATTGGGCTAACTGCCAGAGCACATCTAGTTGCTCTTCCACTAGATCTACTCGCTGATTGAGGACCATTATTCCTCCCTTCAGCTTGCCATCAAGCGTGGACTGATGGTCAAGGGCAGAGGATACTGATTCCGCAAGGTTATTAAGTTCTGTAGCTGATTTGATAGAGGTGTCTAAAGCTATGCCAGCTGCGGTGGCTGCAACTGCGGATATGGAGATTAGAAGCACTATAGCGGCTGTAGCACCGAAGTCACGTTTTTCCCGAAACAGGGTCATGGTGTTAGGTGCGTCTACTGGGACGGGGACCCAACGAGGAATACGGGCTATTAAGGCATTGGTAAAGTTAAGCGCATCCCAGCACTGAGACAAAAAACAGGAGGTATTGGAACAGGAGTTAAAACCATCATTGGACAAGATAAACAGGAATGGAGGGGAAAGGCATACTGGGGCTGGTGGGAAGGGGAGCTTGGGGGCTCCCTGCGTAGAATAGACCGGGGAACAGAAACGAGTGGTAGGTCTTGAGGATTTCACATCAATATAGCACTGATAGGTCATGTTGTAGCTGACGCCTTTCCCTCCACCCAAAAGGGCGGATAGTGGGGACAGGTCTGTACAAGAGCCATTAATGCCACACAGCATCCATTTGTGAAAAGGATTCCTGTTCATAGGCTGGGAGTAATTGCTATCTTTTATCAATGCTGTTCCCCAACTTCTACCTTCGGTCATATCTGGGGAGATAGTGAACCTCTGGTGTGTGTCTGCCCAAGTTACTGTAGCTGACTGGCAGTCTGTCCAGGGCCATGGTTCTCCCTCATAATCACCTAAACAGTGGGGAGCATATTTGGGTTGACGGAGGCTGGTGGTTGAGTTAAGGCCTCCGGGAGGGTCTACAAATGTTCCATTGATCCAGAGAACATTCTGGGGGATCGTTAGGTTCTCGAGCCCCCCAAGCACGATCCCCGTTATCGGATCACTGAACCAGCCATATTTTCTCTGCTTTAGGGAGATACAGTTGGTTAGATTCTTAGTGGTGAAACATAATGATCCGTCGGTTACAAAGGATCGGTTTTCTCCCAAAGGAGCTGTTGTGGTGTCTTTTGCCAGGTATGGCAGATTTATGCTAGAGTTGGAAGTAAAAAAACGTGGAAAAATCGCTGCATTGAAGCGGACGGGCATGGGCTTAGGAAAGGCAGACAATATTCCCCATCTCAGTACTCCCTGAATCGGGGTTCCCAGCGACGAGAGCAGGATCAGTAGGCACAGAGAGGTCATCTCCTTTGTCCAGGACCTTCCTTGTCAGGCGCTCTGGGATCCAGAAGGGGTTTTCTTCACCCTGGGGGAAAACACATACAGCTCCCCTGGATCTTATTATAATTGGATCCGGGCCTTTCCATTGGTTAGATAATACATCCTTCCATTTTACCAGTTCTTGTGGGTCTTTTGGCCACTGATTATGGCGGTCCGCCGCTGTATGGCCTTGAGTATCCAGGTTCAAAAAATTGAGAGTGAAGAGTGCTAGGGCTATAGCTGTTTTGGGTGTGGGGGGTATGTCCTCAATTCCCCCTTTTTGTTTAATTAGATAGGATTTGAGAGTGCGGTTCACGCGCTCCACAATCCCTTGACCCTGTGGGTTGTAAGGAAGACCAGTGATATGTTTAATTCCCATGTGATGACAAAATTGAGCAAATTTGGCAGAAGTATAGGCGGGACCATTGTCTGTTTTGAGGATTTGGGGTAACCCCCATGCGCTCCAAGCCTCAAGACAGTGGTGAATGACATGGGAAACTTTCTCTCCAGACAATGGGGAGGCAAATATGACTCCCGAACAAGTATCTACAGATACATGTACATATTTCAGCTTCCCAAAGGAAGAAATATGTGTTACGTCCATTTGCCAAACCTGTAAAGGCTTAATACCTCTAGGATTGATCCCAACATGAGGTGTGGGAAGAAAACTGCAGCAGTGTTGGCAGCTAAGAACAATGTTCCTAGCTTCGGCTCTGGTTATGCTAAACCGCTTGCGCAGTGTATCAGCAGTGACATGAAATTGTGAGTGGAATTTTGAAGCTGTGGCGACAGGGTCTAGCAGAGGGAAAGCTATACTTCTAGTTGCAAGGTCTGCTAAGTGGTTGCCTTGGGTCATAGGCCCGGGAAGGCCTGAATGTGCTCTAATGTGAGTCATATATAAAGGAGAGCATCTAAGGAGTAATTGTGATTGTATTTGTTTGAACAGGGTAGCTACTGAACTAGATGCTTTGATCAGTCCTGCTACTTCTAGGGAATTAACTGCATTAACAACATAACTAGAGTCTGACACAATATTTAAAGGCTCATGAAAGGTTTGTAGTACTTCCAAAACTATATGGCATTCTACTATCTGTGGAGTATTGGGTGTATAGTTTTTTGTTACAACTTCGCCATCATGGACATAGGCACCTGTACCTGTCTTGGACCCATCTGTGTAGACTGTCTTTCCATGTGGCAACGGGGTTAAGCTAGTGACTCGAGGGAACACCAGGGGATGATTTCTAGCAAAATTGATGAGGGGATGTTTTGGGAAATGATTATCAAAGGTTCCTGAGAAGCTATAAGCAAGTATGGCCCAATCATCATTCATAGCACATAATGTTTGTATCTGCTCCATATTGTAAGGGGTTATGATTGTTGCTGGAGCTTTCCCAAAATATGTAAATGAGTTTTTTACTCCCCTCAGAGCGAGATTGGCTATGGCAGCTGGGTAGTATTCTATCGTTCTAGCCTGAGAGGCTTGGGGATGGATCCAGAGCAGTGGCCCTCGTTGCCACAAGACTGCAGTTGGCAGTCCCGGAGTAGGAAGGATGCATAATTCAAAGGGTTCATTTAATTGTATCCTATTCAATTGTGCTGTCATTAAGGCCTGTTCTACCTTATGGATAGCCTGCACTGCCTCAGGTGTAAGGGAGCGCGGAGATGTTAGTTGTGAGTCTCCTTCTAGGATTTTAAACAGTGGTTTCAAGTCAGTGGTAGGTATCTTTAAAAATGGCCGCAACCAATTAATGTCTCCTAGGAGTTTCTGGAAATCATTCAAAGTTCGCAGCTGATCATGTCTTATCTCAAGCTTTTGGGGGCAAATTACATCTGTATAAATGGTGGCTCCTAGGAATTTGCTAACACTAGATTTTTGGACCTTCTCACTGGCTATATTCAGTCCCCAAGTCTCTAGGGATTTAGCGAGCTTTACATAGGCCTCTTCTACCTCTGCTGATTGTGGGGAGCAGAGAAGGATATCATCCATATAGTGAATGATTTTCAGTTTGGGGTAGTTTTCGCGAATTGGTGCTAGCGCTTGCTGAACATACAGTTGACATATGGTGGGGCTATTTGCCATCCCTTGGGGGAGGACTTTCCACTGAAATCTGGCGTCTGGTTGCTCATGGTTAATAGCTGGCAGGGTGAAAGCAAACCTTTCTCTATCTTTGGTGTTTAGGTGTATGGAGAAGAAACAATCTTTGATGTCTATTATGATTACTTTCCATTCTTTGGGTAGAGCAGAGAGAAGTGGCAGTCCTCGCTGGACAGGTCCAAATAGCCTCATTTGAGCATTTACTGCTCTCAAGTCATGAAGCAATCTCCATGATCCTGACCTTTTTCTGATTATAAATATGGGCGTATTCCATGGAGATACAGAGGGTTCTAAATGTCCTAATTGGAGCTGTTCTTGTACTAAATGGTGAGCTGCTTCTAATTTCTCAGAGGATAGGGGCCACTGAGGAACCCATATGGCCTCCTCTGTAAGCCAAGGTATGGGCATGGCGTCTTCAATGGCCCCTAGGAAAAACCCAGGCCATGACGGTCATTTTTTACTTTGGGAAGGATAGGCTCTGTGCGTCCCTGTTGGTGTTTCCCTAGTCCTTTACCAGGAATATATCCCATATCCATCATCATGCCTTGGGCAGGGGTGGAGTATTCATTAATGAGTTTAAAGCCTAGGCCCTGCATAACATCTCTCCCCCACAAATTGACTGGCAGTGGGAGCACATAAGGGGTAACTGTACCTTTTTGCCCTTCAGGCGCCTGCCATCTCAATGGTTTGGCACTAATGGTAGGACTAGACTCATATCCTAAACCTTGTAAAGAGTGTGAGGACTGTGTTATAGGCCATTTGGAGGGCCACCAGGTTGCAGAGATAATACTTTTATCTGCTCCAGTGTCTAGGATTCCTTCAAAACTTTTTCCCTCTATTTTAAGGGTCAATTTTGGTCTGTCTGCTAAATCTAATACTATAAAGGCTGAGTTATAATTAGAGGAACCAAAGCCCTTTTCTCCTCTCTCCGTGGTGGTAGCTGGATAATTGGCATGGAGACTAGGCAACACTAAGAGTTGGGCTATGCGGTCTCCTGGGGATATAGGGTAGATTCCTCTGGGGGCTGAACACATGATTTTTACCTGTCCTTCATAGTCTTGATCAATAACCCCGGGGTGGACTACAAGGCCTTTCAAGGTAGCAGAAGAGCGCCCCAAGAGCAACCCTACTGTATCTGGTGGTAAGGGGCCTTTAAAGTCTGAGGGGATGGGTTGAACTCCCATCTGTGGAGTTAACACTATTCTGGTGGTGGCACGGATGTCCAATCCCGCGGAACCTGGAGTGGCTCTCCTCGGGGGGCTTGGTTGCTCCCAAATGATACTTGTGTGCTGGTTGCCCCATATATTTGCAGGCCCTGGCGGCGGGGGCCCCTCTGGGAGTTTTTTGGCGACTCTAAGGGTTTCCCTTCTATGTCTTTAACAGATCGGCATTCATTGGCCCAATGTCTGCCTTTTTTGCACTTAGGGCACAATCCAGGGGTCTTTTGGGTTGTGTGCTCTAAAGTTGGGCTTCTACATTCTCTCTTTATATGTCCTAATTTCCCACATTGAAAACACTTAACATTCCTATTAAGGTTCTTAGCTTGTCTATGACTCTGCAATATAGCGGCAGCTAGGCCTGCATTGGTGAGGGGCCCTCCTACCTCCCTGCAAGCTTTCAACCAAGCAGTCAATCCTTTCTGCTTCCAGGGGGTAATTGCCTGTCTGCATTCTCTGGTGCACTGTTCAAACACTAGTTGTTGGATGAGGGGCATGGCCTGTTCTTGATCTCCAAACACTCGGCCTGCAGCTTCCATCATGCGAGCAACAAAGTCTGAAAATGGCTCGCTTGGCCCTTGAATAATCTTCGTCAAATTGCCTGAAACCTCCCCTTTGTTAGTGAGAGCCTTCCACGCTTTGGCTGCGCATGCATTTATCTGCGCATACACTTGTACGGGGAAGGCGGTCTGGTTAGCAACCCACTGTCCTTGACCTGTTAACATGTCAAAATTCCACACGGGCTGTCCCTCAGCAGCATTGGTGCGTGCTTGTGTCAGGCTAAGATCATGCCACAATGCTTTCCATTCTATATACTGCCCCATGCTAGAAAGACAGGCTTTTGCTACGTACTGCCAGTCCGAGGGCGTCATAGCTGTTTCTGCCAGCCTCTCAATTTGTGCTAGGGTGTAATTAGCACTGACTCCATAGGTCCGAACGGCCTCTGCTAGGTCTTTGACTTCTTTATAGGTTAGGGGCTGATGGGCACGTGCTCCATTGTCTTCGATTACGGGGAACATCTGTCTAATTGCCCTTAAATCCTCCGGAGCACAGAAGGAATGTGCGCCGTTCGCATAGGGCGGCGGGGCTAAGGGCGATGAGGAGCGTCTCACTTTCATTTTCCCTTTAGTTTGCGTCTCCGTTTTGCTGGCATCTGTACTTTTGCACTTAGCAGTTCTAGAGACTCTGGTCTCTTCCTCCTCTTCCGAGGACATTAATTCATCTTCTGATTCCCTATTGGAAAGTTGGAGTTCCCTCAACTCTTTCCAGGGGTATTTGCTATTTTCTCCGAGGCGGTCGTCACCTGCTTCTCGGGGCTCTTTCGCTTTTGCCCTGGACGGGCTCTCTCCCTCACTCTGGGGCTTTTTAACTTTCGTTTTAGCGGCCCTTTTTCGGCCGCGAGCTAGCTCTGTCTCCCGTTCCGTTTCTGACATACTCTCTTGGATGTCTGACAAGGCTCTCTGACCTGCCTTTATCACCTTTTCACACTTTTCATCCTGCAGGCAAGCTCTAATCAGTTTCCATAGTGGTCTAGTGCCTCCTCTCAAGTGTCCCTCTTCTTCTTCTCTATCAAGATCTTTCCCTAACTTGTCCCAGCCCGGGATGGAGAGGGACCCTGAACAGATAAACCAGGGGGCAACACGGTCTACTTCTTTTACAAATGATCCTAAAACTTTGGTGGAGACCTTCAAATTTCGCTCTTTGAGAACTGCCTGTAATGCTGAGACTAACGATGGTGCGTTTCCCATGGTGCCTCTTTATTTACAGAGAACCATCAGCCACCACCCTTAAAAGCGCGTCTCTCGGAACTTACCTCTCCGGGCTTTCTTCTGTCCTGCAGTTCTGAATCCTCTCCAGATGTCTGAAGGGTCCTCCCTGTGCCGGTGATGTTCTGGTTCCCGGGTTTCGGCACCACTTGTCGCGCGCCCCGTCCTCGCCGGCAAGAACAGCACGCAACAACAGCAGGATTCTTCTGCAGAAAGCTTTAATCTTCAGCTCTTTTGTGATACAATCATCAGGGGAAGGACCCAAAGGGAAAGACTGGGCTAGCTATATAGTTCTCATGCTCCAAGCTGATTGCGCGCTGCTTGTGATGCTTTATTAGCATAGCTGCTACGATACGCCAATTGGTTAGCAGGTGAAGGTCTAATTACCATGTGGTATGCGGCCAGGAAGTGGCGGGATTATCCAGAAGTAGTCTTTGTTTTACCTACAACTTTTTCTCAAGCTGGGCGCCATTTTTGGGTGCGGCAGGTATGGCTACCAACACCTTTATTCATCCGATACACGCATGTGTCAGAAACAGTATTAAGTACAATGAGATTTAAAAGATGAATAAGAGAAAGAGATTCTGTCCTCAAGGAACTTCATGTTTTGTAGGGTAAATAAGGCAGGCACACAAATAATAATAATCAATACAGAAAATCACAAGTGGGAGACTCTCCTCAGCTGGAAAAGATAAAAGTTACGGAGAAAGCAAATAGTAATGAATAAACTCATCAAAACTGAAGAACACTATAAAATAACTAACCTATAATGACAAAAACGTCAATATTGTGAATGACAAAGGCTGAGGAACCACTACTGATTACAGGAAACTAAAAAGACATGACAACTAAATCCAATAGGCCTGTATCGTGTACTGGCAGAGAGAGAGCTGTGGCAGCCCAGAGCAGGGTGTCAAAGCCGGTCAGGTGAGAGGGCGTCTCTGCACGAGAAGGGCCTGGCATGGGGCGACAGAGCCTACGTAACACGAGGAGGGCATCACCCAGCGGAGTAGGTGGCGACGGCAGTGACGGGTTACTTGTATACATGCGGTCTGATCAAAGAAATAAATATATTAAGGATAACTGGAGCTAGAGAAGGGAGTCAAACTGGAGTCAGAGAAGGGAGTTAAAATATGGAATAGGAGAAAACTGAGTCCTTTGGTTTTTGATTGGAATCAAAGGTACTCCACAGCACCATCTACTGGGAAGGCTTGGAAGCCATGGAATCTCAAAAGCAATGAGCACATCCAGCACTAATTAATACCCTTCTCCACTGAACAGAACCGGGGCTTCTTAGAGATATGGCTAATTCCAGGGCTGGGGCAGGGAAAGCACAAGATAAGTCATGCCAAAAACAAGGAAGTGCTCAAAAAACACCAAGAGATCCTACCAGTCATACTGAAGACACTTTGAGCATCAAAATGATGATACTAACAGATTACATAAGCCACTCAAAAATATCAGAAACTATGTTTCCATAATATTAATTAAAGCTAAGAAGAAAGGTGTTCTGTTGAGATCATCATAATCCAAGAAAAACTGTGGAACTATTCCAGACTAAGACTAAAGAGACATGGTAACTATATGCAACACATAATTCTGAACTAGATCCTTCTGCTATGAAAGACACTAGTGGAACAACTCACAAAACCTGAACGGGTTTTAGAAGTAGATGGCAGTGTCATGTCAGTGTTAGCATCCTGATTTTGTTCACTAGATTGTGATTATATGTAAGAATACGTTGGTGGAATGTAGGCCTCAGGCGAGCATCTTATTTTCAAATGGTTCAGGCAGGAAAAATCACTTTTTTGCACTACACTTGCTTTATTATAAATATATGATTGATTCATGATAAAAAATTTTTATAACACAAGTATAAAAAGTAGTAGTACAAGACAAAAAGTAGTATACAAGACACAGAGGTAGAAAAAGAGAAACTGAGAAGGGGGAAAAGGACATATATATATATGAAAGGGAGATACTGAAAGATAGTCTGAGGCCATATAATGGAGAAAGTCTACATTTTGCTGGTAGTTTTTTCTAAGTAGTTATGAATTTACTTATAAAGGACTGTTTTCTGTTGTTTTTAAACACACATCCAACATAGTAAAAAGAAAAGTAGTTAATTCACTCCTATTATTTTCCCCTATTTTTACAATACAGATAGAGGATTAAAGAAGAGTTAGGGGAGATGTTGGGCTCCAATCTGGCAACCAATCTATGTAACTCTTTATTAATCTCAGTAAGTCTCATGATACATAGGTCCATTACACACACACACACACACATTTGCACACTTCAAAAAATTAATCACTATCAAATGAATCTAGACCTACATCTCCCAAAATGTTCTCTTTCCTCAGGAATTCTTGGATTAAATGGAAATAAAATGGCATTCAAAAGTAATCAGTACTTTTACCAGTACTGAACTCTTTCTTAGTGGTCTTTAATTTTAGGCATCAAGTTTAGAACTTAGGTGTTTTGTTTTCTTGCCTGAGAACTATAGACAAGGAAATAGCAGCAGAGCCAACTCACACTAAGATATCTCCCCCACACAGTATGGGTTCCCCAGGGTACTGAAAAGATGAGGGACAGAGACAAAGTCAAATCAGTCCCAGGAGGAGAAGTGGGGTACAAGAGGAAGGGGAAGAGGAGGGATATAGAAGGGAGTATGGACAACCTTTTTCCCCTTTCAGTCCAGCAAGTAGCAAGGGTTAAGTATCTCCTTCCACACTTGGTACCTCAGACAAGTACAAATGGCTTTAGACAAGCTCGTAGTGGAATCACAGAACTGCTATTCCTAAGTAGGCAAAAAAGAATGCCATTAAAGGGAAATTACACAGAGAAAAGACTCATCTTTAAAGTCATTAAAGTTAGGAGAGAGTATAAAGAAAACAGTTATTACATAAAAGGGAAGCAATATCAACAAAATTACTATTTTTCAGGACAGAAAAGTTACCTTAGGGGGCCATTTAAAACAAATAAAGGGATATATTAGCAACTTTAGGAACCCTACATGTATTAATATTGAGTAATCCTAACATTGCTGGGCTTCCATGTCTGAAAGCTTGGAGATGCAATCTTACCACATCTCCTCATCTATTTCCTAAAATGTGAGTTTATAAATTCTTGACTTCTAATTGCTATATCTAATAAGATCCCCTGTTTCCACATAAGAAAAAAGGGGCAGGAGTCTGAAAAATGGATTAAGAATATATATCAATGACAAAGTGCAATAAATGAAAGTTGTATTGAAGACATTAAACCAGAATTTAAACTAGCTTTGAATGTACAAAAATCAACAGATTACTGTGAAACAATGCAGCGTGAAAAATAAAGTATGAAATTTAATTTCTGTTGTTTTACATATTAGCTTTTACATTGAAAATAGGTGATTCATACACTGTTATTCTGATGGATTTACTGTTGAAATAACTTTTTTAGTGTATGAATTTCTGGTATAAATATTTTGGTAAAACAACCATGAGGTTTACTAATCATAAACAAGGTCTTCAAGATCACTTGTATTCTAACATAATAAAAATGAGCTCCCGCAAAAAACAATTTTAAGTTTAGAAAATACATAAAAATATATACATAAACTAAATTTAAATATCACTATTACAAGGTCTTGATCTGTGTCTATCTCAACACCTAGTTTAACTGAGAAGAAAAGAACTCGCTACTATCAAAATACAGAAAATGAAAAAGCATATAGAGTAAGGAAAATATACATTCCAAATACAAGTGTGAGAATAAAAGATACCGCGGAAGATTTTACCTTGAGTTCCCAGTGATTAAACTTCCAACCTGGTGAATAGTTATCTCGCAAATCAACTCTAACTTGAAAGTAACGCTGACTAGACGCCTTTGATAATCACTCCAGTTTGCAAACAGAGCATCTCTGACCTCTTCAGAAAGTGCATTTGTAATGTCACAAGGGATAACCACCACCTAGAACCCAGCACAATACCACAAATTTATACAAAGTTAGAAAAAAGTCATGCCAATATATAACATCCAGGAGACAAAACCTATACTAGTGACTATAAATCTTTACACAAATCAACGTGTGTGATTTCTACCCAGCAACAAGCTGCATGTTGCCTGTCCATGCTAAATGTATTTTCCCTTGACCTACATTTCCTTTAACTTACTATAAATCAAAAATTGTTTTCTAAAACTGTTTTACACAAAGTAGCCTAAAAAAACTGAAAGAGTACTAACAGCAGTAACACAAATGACACATAGTTATACAATACTAAGGTCTAGACTGTACTTTGTTGTTTCTATATCAGCAAAATCTACCTAAATAATACTCAGAAAATCACACTTTCAAATTTCCTTTCATAAATACACCTTGTATTTCACAAAAGTAATGATAACAAATTTTAAATGTAAGAGGGTTCAAATTTATGGTATATTTTAGTATACCATAAGGTATACATTGGTATATATGGCTTCTATTTCACAGAAGAAATGATAAACAGAAATAGTGTCCTCACCTGCACACAGGCCACACGGGGTGGTAACACTAAGCCCATGTTGTCCCCGTGAACCATGGTCATGACACCAATGGTTCAAGTTGTCAGGCCCCAGGAGTTCTGATAGGTAAACTGCTTCTCTCCTGATATCTCTGGATCTTCATAAATTATTTTAAACATTTCAGAAAATTCTGCCCTACATGATGTGATGTTGCTCCCTAAAACAAAGAAAGGAATATTAAGCTTAATTTTAATGACCTAGTGTGCCTTTAAAAATCATTACTGTAAGATCACACACCTGAGAGTTGTGTTAGACCTGCTTTATCTTCCCTGATTTTTTACATTAGAAAGTTTTTAAAGAACAAGTGATACAATAGACTTGTATTCGTCAAAAAATACTGTAGAAGTGTACTGCTGTGAGCAGCCCTTTTCACTGAGGTAATTTTAACTACAAAGGTTAAAAGGAATCCATGCTTTGGTAATTCAGGATACAAGCCCTGACTTAATTGACCCTAGAGATTTATAGGAACAAGACACATTTGCCTGAAATTACACTATGGTTTAGGAAGCACATAAAATACTGGTTTTTTAAGTGTACCTCTCTAATGAGAGCTGGAATTTGTTGGATCTTCCCATAGACTTATGTTTGCAGTCACCTATGAATCCTATGCAACACTCTGATACCTGGATAGCTCTTCCACTAGCAGATATAAACGCTTCTACGGTGGTTGTATATTCTCCTCCTGCAAATTTCTCCTTTTCAGTCTTTCTTCCTTTTACAACAGGAATTGCTAGGAGCTCTTCATATACTTGAGCATATAAATCAAGTATCTGCAGGACCTGTTAACAAATTTTAAATGTAAAAGTGTTCAAATTGATGGTATATTTAGTTGTTATAGAGTTATGAAACTGTACTATTTAAAACTAATTGTGGTGGAAAAGCACTTCAAACAATAAAAACCTTTTTTATGGAATGATTAAAGCAGCCAGTGCAAACGTATTAAGAAAGACATTCAACAAAACAGTGTGAAATAGAATAACTTTTTTAAATGTACACAAACTTAGAATGTATGAGAAAATAAATCTTCAGGAAATATATACAGTAGAAAGGGTGAAAATCTGATGAATAATGTATTTCACCTGTGGGATTATAATTTCTTCTATGTGGTAAAGTGCAAAAACAATTCCATCTGAAAATTTAAAACAGCACATTTTCTAATAAAATTTCATTGAGGAATTACATTTGAATTAACTAGTTTCTTCTTTTAATAGGTGAGGCACAAACTTTAACTAACAAAATGATTTATGCTAGGAAATGATCTTTTTATGTTATTTTGAGAGCAGATGAAACTTCAAGCTAGAGTTCCTTACTGAATGATTGCTATGTAAATAGATAGCACCACATTCTTTACTACTGACGGGGAGCACGGCCCAGACAAAGAGCACAATTACTAGGAGTAACAACTTTTCCTATACCTCTGCAGCTGCTTCCTCAAACGCAGCAAATGCACTGTGCCCTTCCTGCCAGAGGAATTCCCGAGTACGAAGGAAAGGCTGAGGATGCTTGAACTCCCAACGCTGGAAGAAGCAAGATGACAACTGGTCATTACAAAGAGCCTTTCCGTTTTTATTGACAACTTTATGCGCTAAGTTATCCAGAAATTATAACTGTGATTCAAAATACTTCAAAAATGCTTCCATACTCCCAATTCTCTCACTATAAAAATAAGGAAAAACAAAATGTTCTTTTTTATGAAAGTGAGTAAGAGGAATAATGAAATAACATGTGAAGGGGTATGTACCTACCACCACATTGCACCACTGATTCAGCCTGATGGGCAGGTCTCTATGTGACCGCACCC
Organism: Manis pentadactyla; assembly: GCF_030020395.1. Classification (NCBI taxonomy): domain Eukaryota; kingdom Metazoa; phylum Chordata; class Mammalia; order Pholidota; family Manidae; genus Manis; species Manis pentadactyla. The sequence continues at coordinate 14,794,496 of NC_080037.1, read as the reverse complement.
ATTTTGCATATGCAGGGTACATCACTGAAATGACACAGGAAAATAGACAGAATTAATCACTGAAGGCTTTATTTCTCCTTGAAAGCTGGTAAGAGTTAAATCGGCAACATAATTAATGGGAATTAAAACGTTTTTGTGTAAATGTGTTCCAATGTTTATAATGGTAAGTGAATGGTGTTATTATGTATTTCATAAAATGAATTACTCAAGGAAGTAAATCTATCTAAACTTGGCCAAATTTTATGTCCTCTACAATAAGATTTACGTTTAACATTTAATTTGACTGGTCAGCTGCTCTTAAAAACTCTAAGTGAAAATCTTACAGTAAATATGCATAAACCATGTTCTAAATTAAGTTCTTTGCATTCATTATCCTGTTCAATTCTCACATTCAATGCACAAAGTAAAACATCATAACCTCAAGTATCAAAAATGTGGGAGCTGAGCTAAGAAAAGTTAAATAACTTGCTGAATCCAGCACAGCTACCCTTTGGAGCCAGAATTCAGGTTAACTCATCTAACGCCATCTACCCACAGTATGAGAGCTCCTGCCATGAACTGCTCATCTGAGTGACGGCGCCTGTCTTGTCATGGCCTACTCATGATTAACTATGATTAGTAAAAGAAACTCTACCAATCTGGCATGTGAAAAAAATGCTGGTGTCATCACTTCAATGATGCATCATTATATTACACAAGCGTATCACTAGAAGTAGCAAATAATGAGCAAACACTCCGTAACTCTAAAGACGGATAATCACTGTGAAAGACACTGACAAGCCCAAAGGCTTAAAATTTCCAGGCGGCAGTTCCATTTACTAAGTGTAATTTCAGGAAAATCACTTAACCTTACAGAGACCACTTTTTACCTGCAGAATGGAGATAACAACACCTGCCTCTACTTTCCTCACAACATTGTTGTAAGAATAATACAAGATATAAAAGAGATCACTGAGTAACCTATAAAACCCTATATGAATGTAAGTGTATTATTAAAAATGACTAAAAAATTAATAGGTAAATATGGCATAAAATATTAGTGTCTGTAATTTTATTATCAATACGAAGAATAAAAATTATTCCAGGAATAAAACTCCTTGGAATAGGGGGCGGAGCCAAGATGGCGGTGTGAGTAGGACAGTGGGAATCTCCTCCCAAATAAATACATATTTTTGAAAATACAACAAATACAACTAATCCTAAAAGAGAGACCAGAAGGCACAGGACAACAGCCAGACTACATCCACACCTGAGAGAACCCAACACCTGATGAAAGGGGTAAGATACAAGCCCCGGCCTGGCGGGACCCGAGCACCCCTCCCCCCAGCTCCTGGCGGGAGGAGATGAGTCAGAGCAGGAGGGAGAGGGAGCCCAGGACTGCTGAACACCCAGCCCCAGCCATCCGGACCAGAGCGCAGACACAGTGCATGCATGGGGTGCTGGAAACTAGGGAAACAGGGCAGCAAGACCTTTGAGCGGGTCTCGAAGCCAGCACCCTTGTGACAAAGAAAAGTGCATGCTTTTTGAAAGTCTTAAAGGGACAGGGACGCCACAGCTGGACGGAAGCTTCCCGGTTCAAAGTCCAGCAGCTGGAAATTCCAGGGAACCCCAGGCGCACTAACCCCCTGGGCAACAGCTCTGAGACCCCTCACAGAGGTAAACAGCCAAACAGCCCCCCGTCCATTACCCCTCCGGGGCCCCGCTGTAGCAGAGCAACAGCCTGAGGCTGGCCACGCCCACAGCAAGGGAGCTTCCTCCATACCGGCCGGGCAAGATACAGAGACCCAGTCTACACGCAATTGCCCAACACAAGCCACTAGGGGTCGCAGTTGTCCCAGTAAAATAAGGCCAAGAGCTAGTGGAAAGCCTTGGCCATCCCAGCTGACAGATAGTAAATAGCTCACCATTGCACCTATCAACATGAAAAGGCAAAAAAATTTGATCCAGACAAGACTAACCCAGACAGCTTCAACATCTGCTACATCTTCCCCTGAGAAGGAATCTGGGGAGATAGATTTAGCCAGTCTTCCTGAAAAAGAATTCAAAACAAAAGTCATAACCATGCTGATGGACTTGCAGAGAAATATGCAAGAACTAAGGAGGGAGAATACAGAAATAAAACAAGCTCTGGAAGGACTTCAAAACAGAATGGACCAGATGCAAGAGACCATCAATGGACTGGAAAACAGAGAACAGGAACGCAGAGAAGCTGATGCAGAGAGAGATAAAAGGATCTCCACGAATGAAAGAATTTTAAGAGACCTGAGTAACCAATCGAAACGGAACAATATCCGCATTATAGAGGTACCAGAAGAAGAAGAGAGAGAAAAAGGGATAGAAAGTGTCTTTGAAGAAATGATTGCTGAAAACTTCCCCAAACTAGGGGAGGAAATGGCCTCTCAGACCACAGAGGTACACAGAACTCCCATGACAAGGGATCCAAGGAGGGCAACACCAAGACACATAATAATTAAAATGGCAAAGATCAAAGACAAGGACAAAATATTAAAGGCAGCCAGAGAGAAAAAAAAGGTCACCTACAAAGGAAAACCCATCAGGCTATCATCAGACTTCTCAACAGAAACCCTACAGGCCAGAAGAGAATGGCATGATATACTTAATGCAATGAAACAGAAGGGCCTCAAACAAAGATTACTGTATCCAGCACGATTATCATTTAAATATGAAGGAGGGATTAAACAATTCCCAGACAAACAAAAGCTGAGGGAATTTGCCTCCCACAAACCACCTCTATAGGGCATCTTACAGGGACTGCTCTAGATGGGAGTACTCCGAAAACGAACACAGAACAAAACACCCAACATATGAAGAAGGGAGGAGGAGGAATAAGAAGGGAGAGAAATAAAGAATCATCAGACTGTGTTTATAATAGCTCAATAAGCAAGTTAAGTTATACAGTAAGATAGTAAAGAAGCTAACCTTGAACCTTTGGTAACCACAAACTTAAAGCCTGCAATGGCAATAAGTACATACCTTTCAATAATCACCCTAAATGTAAATGGACTGAATGCACCAATCAAAAGACACAGAGTAATAGAATGGATAAAAAAGCAAGACCCATCCATATGCTGCTTACAAGAGACTCACCTCAAACCCAAAGACATGCACAGACTTAAAGTCAAGGGATGGAAAAAGATATTTCATGCAAACAACAGAGAGAAAAAAGCAGGTGTTGCAATACTAGTACCAGACAAAACAGTCTTCAAAATAAAGAAAGTAACAAAAGATAAAGAAGGACATTACATAATGATAAAGGGCTCAGTCCAACAGTCCAACAAGAGGACATAACCATTATAAAAACATATGCACCAATACAGGAGCACCAACATATGTGAAACAAATACTAACAGAATTAAAGGAGGAAATAGAAGGCAATGCATTCATTCTGGGAGACTTCAACACACCACTCACTCCAAAGGACAGATCCACCAGACAGAAAATAAGTAAGGACACAGAGGCACTGAACAACACACTAGAACAGATCAACCTAATAGACATCTACACAACTCTACATCCAAAAGCAACAGGATACACATTCTTCTCAAGGGCACATGGAACATTCTCCAGAATAGACCACATACTAAGCCACAAAAAGAGCCTCAGTAAGTTCCAAAAGATTGAAATCCTACCAACCAACTTTTCAGACCACAAAGGCATAAAACTAGAAATAAACTATACAAAGAAAGCAAAAAGGCTCACAAACACATGGAGGCTTAACAACACGCTCCTAAATAATCAATGGATCAATGACCAAATCAAAATGGAGATCTAGCAATATATGGAAACAAATGACAACAACAACACTAAGCCCCAACTTCTGTGGGACACAGCAAAAGCAGTCTTAAGAGGAAAGTATATAGCAATCCAGGCATATTTAAAGAAGGAAGAACAATCCCAAATGAATGGACTAATGTCACAATTATCAAAACTGGAAAAAGAAGAACAAATGAGGCCTAAGGTCAGCAGAAGGAGGGACATAATAAAGATCAGAGAAGAAATAAATAAAATTGAGAAGAATAAAACAATAGAAAAAAATCAATGAAACCAAGAGCTGGTTCTTCGAGAAAATAAACAAAATAGATAAGCCTCTAGCCAGACTTATTAAGAGGAAAAGAGAGTCAACACAAATCAACAGAATCAGAAACGAGAAAGGAAAAATCACAACAGACCCCACAGAAATACAAAGAATTATTAGAGAGTACTATGAGAACCTATATGCTAACAAGCTGGGAAACCTAGGAGAAATGGACAACTTCCTAGAAAAATACAACCTTCCAAGACTGACCCAGAAAGAAACAGAAAATCTAAACAGACCAATTACCAGCAATGAAATCGAAGCAGTACTCAAAACACTACCAAAGAACAAAATCCCCGGGCCAGATGGATTTACCTCGAAATTTTATCAGACATACAGAGAAGACATAATACCCATTCTCCTTAAAGTTTTCCAAAAAATAGAAGAGGAGGGAATACTCCCAAACTCATTCTATGACGCAAACATCACCCTAATGCCAAAACCAGGCAAAGACCCCACCAAAAAAGAAAACTACAGACCAGTATCGCTGATAAACGTACATGCAAAAATACTCAACAAAATATTAGCAAACCGAATTCAAAAATATATCAAAAGGATCATACACCATGACCAAGTGGGATTCATCCCAGGGATGCAAGGATGGTACAACATTCAAAAATCCATCCACATCATCCACCACATCAACAAAAAGAAAGACAAAAACCACATGATCATCTCCATAGATGCTGAAAAAGCATTCGATAAAATTCAACATCCATTCATGACAAAAACTCTCAACAAAATGGGTATAGAGGGCAAGTACCTCAGCATAATAAAGGCCATATATGATAAACCCACAGCCAACATCATACTGAACAGCGAGAAGCTGAAAGCTTTTCCTCTGCGATTGGGAACAAGACAGGGATGCCCACTATCCCCACTGTTATTCAACATAGTACTGGAGGTCCTAGCCACGGCAATTAGACAAAACAAAGAAATACAAGGAACCCAGATTGGTAAAGAAGAAGTTAAACTGTCACTGTTTGCAGATGACATGATATTGTACATAAAAAACCCTAAAGACTCCACTCCGAAACTACTAGAGCTAATATCGGAATTCAGCAAAGTTACAGGATACAAAATTAACACACAGAAATCTGTGGCTTTCCTATACACTAACAATGAACTAATAGAATGAGAAATCAGGAAGACAATTCCATTCACAATAGCATCAAAAAGAATAAAATACCTAGGAATAAACCTAACCAAGGAAGTGAAAGACCTCTACCCTGAAAACTATAAGACACTCTTAAGAGAAATTAAAGAGGTCACTAACAAATGGAAACTCATCCCATGCTCCTGGCTAGGAAGAATTAATATCGTCAAAATGACCATCCTGCCCAAAGCAATATACAGATTCGATGCAATCCCTATCAAATTACCAACAGCTTTCTTCAATGAACTGGAACAAATAGTTCAAAAATTCATATGGAAACACCAAAGACCCCGAATAGCTAAAGCAATCCTGAGAAGGAAGAATAAAGTGGGGTGGATCTCTCTCCCCAATTTCAAGCTCTACTACAAAGCCACAGTAATCAAGACAAATTGGTACTGGCACAAGAACAGAGACACAGACCAATGGAACAGAATAGAGACTCCAAACATTAACCCAAACATATATGGTCAACTGACATTCGATAAAGGGGCCATGGACATACAATGGGGAAATGACAGTCTCTTTAACAGATGGTGCTGGCAAAACTGGACAGCTACATGTAAGAGAATGAAACTGGATCACTGTCTAACCCCATACACAAAAGTAAATTTGAAATGGATCAAAGACTTGAATGTAAGTCATGAAACCATAAAACTCTTAGAAAAAAACATAGGCAAAAATCTCTTAGACATAAACATGACTGACCTCTTGTTGAACATATCTCCCCGGGCAAGGGAAACAAACGCAAAAATGAACAAATGGGACTATATCAAGCTGAAAAGCTTCTGTACAGCAAAGGACACCATCAATAGAACAAAAAGGTATTCTACAGTATGGGAGAATATATTCGAAAATGACAGATCCAACAAAGGGCTGACATCCAAAATATATAGAGAGCTCACACACCTCAACAAACAAAAAGCAAATAATCCAATTAAAAAATGGGCAGAGGAGCTGAATAGACAGTTCTCTAAAGAAGAAATTCACATGGCCAACAGACACATGAAAAGATGCTTCACATTGCTTGTCATCAGAGAACTGCAATTTAAAACCACAATGAGATATCATCTCACACCAGTAAGGATGGCTACCATCCAAAAGACAAACAACAACAAATGTTGGTGAGGTTGTGGAGAAAGGGGAACCCTCCTACACTGCTGGTGGGAATGTAAATTAGTTCAACCATTGTGGAAAGCAGTATGGAGGTTCCTCAAAATGCTCAAAATAGAAATACCATTTGCCCCAGGAATTCCACTTCTAGGAATTTACCCTAAGAATGCAGCACTCCAGTTTGAAAAAGACAGATGCACCCCTATGTTTATCGCTGCACTATTTACAATAGCCAAGATATGGAAGCAACCTAAATGTCCATCAGTAGATGAATGGATATAGAAGATGTGGTAAATATACACAATGGAATATTACTCAGCCATAAGAAGGAAAACAAATCCTACCATTCGCAACAATATGGATGGAGCTACAGGGTATTATGCACAGTGAAATAAGCCAGGCGGAGAAAGACAAGTACCAAATGATTTCACTCATATGTGGAGTATAAGAACAAAAGAAAACTGAAGGAACAAAACAGCAGCAGAAGCACAGAACCCAATAGTTACCAAATAGAACTCTATAGTTACCAAAGGGAAAGGGACTGGGGAGGACGGGTGGGAAGAGAGGGATAAGGGCGGGAAGAAAAGAAAGGGGTCATTACGATTAGCATGTATAGTGTTGGGGGGGCACGGGGTGGGCTGTGCAACACAGAGAAGACAAGTAGTGATTTTACAGCATCTTACTATGTTGAAGGACAGTGACTGTGAACTTGGTGACAAGTAGTGATTTTACAGCATCTTACTATTTTGATGGACAGTGACTGTGAATGGGGATGTGCGGGGGACTTGGTGAAGGGGGGAGCCTAGTAAACATAATGTCCTTCATGTAATTGTAGATTAATGATACCAAAATAAAAATAAAAAAAAACTCCTTGGAATAGTCAGAAAAATTATTAGCATGAAATAAAAAATGATGCAAGTACTTAAAAAGAAATCTATCTTTACCCTAATGATAAAGAGCTCTGCAATGGATATTGTACAGAAAATAAAATTCTATACAACTTAAGTTTACATTCATCTTTACCAACATTCATTAAACCTTACATCATCAACAAGGATTATAAATATCACAAATAAAAGTTGAGAGTCAACTCTAGCGGCTGTCTCTAAAGTTTCAATGAGCTTTCTCCTACACTCCAAGGCCCACCCTCACCTGTTTCACTGGTAGGACGAACGGCAATTGGTTCTGCCAATTCTGTTTTGCCTGATCTTGTAACCCAAGCAACCTAGAAGATAAAATCATTTTTCATACATTTTTTTAACAGCATTTTGAGTAGCAGCACAAATGCAAACCTTCAATTTTTATCCTATCAATTAAAGCAAGTTAAAATAATTGCTGCTGTTCACTGTGAGAAAAGATAAGATACTTACTGTCCCTACTTAGCGGAAAGTAAAAGCCAGTTAATTATTTAATGTAATAAACAGATTACTTGCCCTGAAGGTAGAAATATAATTTTAATGGTTTTACATTTTTTGAAATTGGTTGTTATGACTTCCTTTTAAATTAATATCAAGTGTGAACTTGAAGTATACTTTTGAGTTTTTGAGAGAAAAACTGCAAAAATAAATAAAGCAAGCTAACTTACCTCAAGGGCAAGGTCAGCAACATAAGTCGTCTCTTTCTCTAACGCACCTTGAGACACAAACATGGGGAAATAGCAGTTTTCAACACCAAGTTTCTTGATCTCAGAATCAAAGAAGTCCTTGATGGATTCCCAAATGGAGTACACCCAGGGACGGAGAATATAGCAGCCACTTACATCATAGTCATCACAGTATTCAATCATTTCTGCCTTGGTGATGACCTTTTTAAAAGAAAGACATAGTCTTTACAGCCTAAATTGAACCAAAACTATAATAATAAGTATATGATAACCAAGTTTCAAATCTGGAGGCTTCCACATTTGGTGCATCCTCTTAATGTGCCTGTAAAATGCCCCTTTGTACACTGAGAAACACCACAGCTGTAAACTCTAGAGAAGACTTGAATTCCAAATTGTTCCTGCTGTTTAGTATCTTTGTGACTTTGGGGATAATCCCTCACCAATAAAAGTAAAAAAAAACAGTGATTATCTCATAGGGCTACTTCTCGATTCATTACTTTATGTGAGCATGCTTAGAAAACTGTTATATTCTACTGCAAAGCCACAGTAATCAAGACAATTTGGTGCTGGCACAAGAACAGACCCATAGACCAATGGAACAGACTAGACAGCATTGATATAAACCCAACCATATATGGTCAATTAATATATGATAAAGGAGCAATGGATATACAATGGGTAATTCACAGCCTCTTCAACAGCTGGTATAGGCAAAACTAGACAGCTACATGCAAGAGAATGAAACTAGATTATTGTTTAACCCCATACATGAAAGTAAACTCAAAATGGATAAAACACTTGAATGTAAGTCATGAAACCATAAAACTTCCAGAAGACAACATAGGCAAAAATCTCTTGGACATAAACATGAGTGACTTCTTCATGAACATATCTCCCCAGGCAAGGAAAACAAAAGCAAAAATGAACAGGTGGGACTATATCAAGCTGAGAGGCTTCTGTACAGCAAGGGACACCATCAGTAGAACAAAAAGGCATCCTACAGTGTGGGAGAATATATTCATAAATGACAGATCCGACAAAGGGCTCACATCCAAAATATATAGAGAGCTCACGCACCTCAACAAACAAAAGCAAATAATCCAATTGAAAAATGGGCAGAGGACCTGAACAGACAGTTCTCCAAAGAAGAAATTCACATGGCCAACAGACACATGAAAAGGTGCTCCACATCGCTAGTCATCAGAGAAATGCAAATTAAAACCACAGTAAGATATCACCTCATGCAAGTAAGGCTCGCCACCATCCAAAAGACAAACAACAACAAATGTTGGCGAGGTTGTGGAGAAAGGGGAACCCTCCTACACTGCTGGTGGGAATGTAAATTAGTTCAACCATTGTGGAAAGCAGTATGGAGGTTCCTCAAAAAGCTCAAAATAGAAATACCATTTGACCCAGGAAGCCCACTTCTAGGAATTTACCCTAAGAATGCAGCAGCCCAATTTGAAAAAGACATATGGACCTCTATGTTTATTGCAGCACTATTTACAATAGCCAAGAAATGGAAGCAACCTAAGTGTCCATCAGTAGATGAATGGATAAAGATGTGGTACATATACACAATGGAATATTATTCAGCAGTAAGAAGAAAACAAATCCTACCATTTGCAACAGCATGAATGGAGCTAGAGGGTATTATGCTCAGTGAAATAAGCCAGGCTGAGAAAGACAAGTACCAAATGATTTCACTCATTTGTGGAGTATAACAACAAAGCAAAACAGAAGGTACAAAACAGCAGCAGACTCACAGACTCCAGAAAGGGACTAGCCATTACCAAAGGGAAGGGGCTGGGGAGGTGGGTGCGGAGGGAGGGAGAAGGGGATGAAGAGACATTATAATTAGAACACATAATACCGGCAGGTCATGGGGAAGACAGTACAGCACTGAAAGGACAAGTAATGACTCTATAGCACCTTAGTACGCTGATGGACAGTCACTGCAATGGGGTATGTGGGGGGAGACTTGATAATACAGGTGAATGTTGTATCTATAATGTTGCTCATGTGAAACCTTCACTAAGATTGTATATCAATAATACCTTAATTTAAAAAATACTATTATCCAATATCCAGTCAAGAAAAAATGAAATAATACAGATTATAACATACTGAGTACATTTTGCGGTATTTTTTTTAATGGGAAAGAAAAAGATCTCACAGAAAAATGCCAACTAATATGCAGACAAGAGACAACAGAATTGGAGGTTACATTTGCTAACATCTTAGTAACAAATAACTAGGCAGCATCTATGGATGCTGAAACCAGTGGGTGAAGATGTACGTGGTCCCAAAGAATCTCCCCACAAAGTGCTTGTTAACTGCAACAAGAAAACTGCAGTGGGGAAAGCTGGCATATAGTCTCTCAAGTAATCAAAGTTAGATCATCAGTAATGGGAAAAATTAAATCTGTGCACCAGTTAACGGGCTGCAATGAACAAGAAATCAATTCTGTGCTACTTTAGCCAAAGATATGCGGCCTGAATCTACCCACAAGGAAACTTCACACAATCTGATCAGGGGACATTCTTCCAGTAAGTGGGCTGTCACCTTGAGAAACAAAAGCTATGAAAGCCAAGGAAAGACTAAAAAAATTCCAGATTGAAAGAAACTGGGAGACATGACAACTAGGTGCAAAGAATGATCCTAAATGTTGATCCTTGCACTATGGAGGGTCCGGCTGGAACAATCAGTGTTGGAATATGAATGGGCTTTGTACATTAGACGGAAAAATTTTATACAAGTCTACTTCCTGATTCTGATGGTCCTGTAAGTCATGTGAAGACTTACCTTGCTTGACAGAGATGCACAATGGAGGATTCTGGGACTGCTGAAGCATCATCATCTGCAGTATGACACTCTCCAGTGGTACAGGGAGAAAAAAGTACTTTGCTCCAGTCTAATCCCTTTTTAAGTTTGAAATTATTTTAACATAAAAAAAGTACTTCACATGCTGAGTGTATGTAAAATAGGGAAATTCCAGCAATGCAATCTGTTTTTCTAAATGTTTTACCTAATTTTATTATTTAAAAATTTTAAATAGTGGGAAGAATTAAAAAAGGAAGGAAAAAAAACAAATATTTATCTTATAATTGGTCCAAAGTTTAAAATGACAACAAATTTCTTTAAGGCCTTATTCCAGAGTATTGACAAAAAATGTGGTTCTTAGTTCTATAATCACTAAGGAACGAGGTCTCTCGCCCCCAGGGTGACTTTGTAAGTTTCACTGGCAGAAACTATAGCTATTCAGCACCTAAACTTTCTTCACCTACAGTCTCACTTAATTCTAGCAACCAACGCCATGTGGAAGGTATTATTCCCCTTTTCTTAAACAAGGAAACTGTGGAGGAAGCCACACAAGGAAGCTGTCAAGGTTCCACAACTAGTAAGCGGCAGCCAGGATTGTACTGAGGTCTCCAGGAAATAAAAGCCTTTGCCCTTAACCATGAGACAACGTTGCCTACTGCTTTCCATCCCAAATCAAACCCATTTCTTTTAGAGTTCACTGATTTGCGTTAAGGTTAACCCATAATTACCAATATGCTAAAACACTGGCATTTAAAAAATATTTTAAATGGGTATTAAATTGTGGTTTTTGTCTCCGTACATTCAGACCACCACCAATACTGATAATATAATGAATAATTTTGTCAGCCTTCTGTGGCTAATTTTATCAAAAAGTCTGGGCTTCTCCAAAATTAGAAAGTAGATCTATCCTAGAGATACATATTAACAAATAAGACATTAATAAACTACTTAAATTATTTGTGTAATTTCCCAAACTAGTAATTTATTTTAAACCGCAAATTCTTACCTATCTATCCACAGTAACCTTGGCCACACTGAAAAAGCAATTCCAAATCAAACCTAAGCAGTATCAGCAACGTGAGCGATCCGACGTTTACCCTGAGGTTTACTACACATCCATGGGGTGTGTAGTAAAGCAGCCGAATCAGACCGCAGTGCACTTCGATGTTCCAGCAATTACCCTGCCGCTTTTAATTAAAAACAAACGCAACCTCATTGAAATTTTGAACGCTACTGTGATCGTCTGCCTTTGCTCCCTTTACACCCAGTAAAAACGTGAAGTTAAGTAAACTGGATTGAATATCTTTTCTGAGAGGAGGAAGAAAGCTACGACCAGGGAAAATGCTAAAAGAGGAGAAGCGAAGATAATAAGGACTTTAAAGTTCCAAATGTTATTTTTACAATCAGATCTCGATGTCCAGGGGAAACTAACTCAAAAGGGAGGACGCGGCTGGCTAGAAGTCAGCCTCTGAGGGAGAAGGTCCTAAGCTGAGCCTCCCTGAGCCGCCCCGCCGGGCTCACAGCACGCCTGCCTCCCTCCACGCCGCAGAACACCGTCTCCAGGGGCAGATCCACCTGCCGCGGGCCGGAGCGAGGGGCGCGGGGCCTATCCGGGCACAGCTCTGGGACACCGGCAGACCCACTAATTTCCCAGACCGGGACGGCCACTGCGCAAAGCCGCGGCGCGGCGCCCTTCCCCGCCCGGCATCCTCCCGGCTGACGCAACCCAC